>NC_135591.1:4146831-4759987 GCF_965152235.1 Eretmochelys imbricata
CAGGTCTGCTGGCTGAAGGACGTGTGTCCACAGCCTCCCAAGCCCAGGGCCTGTTTCTCCATTGCCCGGGTCCTCGTGTGACACACAAGGGCACAGCCAGTGTCAAATGCTGTTGTGGTGTGGGTGGTGTGAATCGCTGCGCAGCACGCAGGGAAGTGGAGAACCAGCCCCCTTGTGGGCGCTCGCCCCACGTGGGTCATGGAGCACCAGGGAGGGATTCTGGCAGCCAGTCCCGAGGTCTCTGCTCGTTACCGATCCTGCCATCACGAACCGGAAAGCACAGCCCCAGCATTCCTGAGCAGCCCTGCAAAACCGAACCAGCATGCGTATGGAGACTCAGCACTTATTAAAAACCCTACAGTAACAGACAAATGGGTGCAGACTCCCGCACTGGAGACCCTGCCATAATAAGCCAGTACACAGAGCCCCAACGCTCCTGGGTAGCCCGACAATAACAAACCAGCCTGCAGTGATAAAAGGCTCAGATCCAGAGCCTCCGTGACTCTCCAAGCCCTCGGCTCCAAAGCCACGGCCTCTCCGTTCCGACCAGGTCCCGGGCTTGGGGGCTCGGTGGAACCACCTTGCCCTGGCTGGCTTGGTGCTCACACTCCTGGCCCTTGGCAGAGGGGAGGTCTCTGCATGGAAACAGGGCAGGGTACCCACACGCCCACCATGCCCAAGGGCCCGTTCAGTCACAGGGACTCCCGTCATGGGAGCAATATGCCCACCCAGGCCAAGCAGGGCTCAAATTGAAGGACCCTGAACCTTTTCTGAGCCCAGCCACTGGGTCAGGCCTGTGCACATTTAAGCGAGACATGCCATGGCTGTGTCAGCAGTATGCCCTCGTTGCCAAGAAGGCTAACCGCATATTGGGCTGCATTAGTAAGAGCATTGCCTGCAGATGGAGGCAAGTGATTATTCCCCTCTATTCGGCACTGGTGAGGCCCCACCTGGAGTATTGCGTCCAGTTTTGGTCCCCCCACTACAGAAGGGATGTTGACAAATTGGAGAGAGCCCAGCGGAGGGCAACGAAAATGATTAGGGGGCTCGGGCACATGGCTTACGAGGAGAGGCTGAGGGAACTGGGGTTATTTAGTCTGCAGAAGAGAAGAGTGAGGGGGGATTTGATAGCAGCCTTCAACTACCTGAAGGGGAGTCCAAAGAGGATGCAGCTCGGCTGTTTTCAGTGGTGGCAGATGACAGAACAAGAAGCAATGGTCTCGAGTTGCAGTGGGGGAGGTCTAGGTTGGATATTAGGAAACACTATTTCACTAGGAGGGCGGTGAAGCACTGGAATGAGTTCCCTAGGGAGGTGGAATCTCCTTCCTTAGAGGTTTTTAAGGCCCGGCTTGACAAAGCCTTGGCTGGGATGATTTAGTTGGAGTTGGTCCTGCTTTGAGCAGGGGGCTGGACTAGATGACTTCCTGAGGTCCCTTCCAACCCTGAGATTCTATGATTCTATGGCGACGGGCCTAACCCCAAGGTAGCGCTGGCCTTCAAGGGGTCACACCTCTCAATCTAGGCCCCATCTGCAACCAGCCCCCCCGCCCAGCCTTCCCCCTCCCAAACACCAGGCCTCCCCATGCCCTCCCCCAGAAGCTTGCAGTTGTCCATGGAACCTGAAGGGAATTAGGGGATCCAAATAGTCGGGCCTGGGCACATTTTCCAGAGCCACATTGGCATGAGTGAGTTCCAAGCCCTGCCCAACCACCATCCTGAGGGACCTGTTTGGCTGCCTGCCCCAGAGGGTCTCACCTCTTCTCTCCCCTCCCCAACTTCTCTCCCTTAGGGCTGATCATTCACGAGGGCTCCTCGGTGTATCGAATATTCAAGCGGTGGCAGGCAGTGAACCAGCAGTGGAAGGTGCTGAACTACGACAAGGCCAAGGACCTGGGGGAGCCCGTTGGCAGCGGGGCGGCCAAGGCCGGGGGCAGGAATTCACGGACGAACCCCTCCTCCGGGAGCGAAAGGAACCCCCGGCGGGGTCAGCGGGTTAGAACGATTTTGAACCATCACTGTGGCTACACCATCTTGCACATCCTCAGTCACCTGCGGCCGAACGAGCACCGGGTCGGCTCCAGCTCCGGCCGGGAGGTGGTCATGAGAGTGACAACTGTATAACGCCGCGTGGCCGGCGGACGCGGGGGGCTGGCGCGAGGAACGCCCCGGAGAGCCGCTCCTGCGGGAGGGCTGCATCCCAGGGAAGGGCGCATGCCGGCAGTCTCTGCCCCACTGTTTCCACCTCATCTTCCTACTCTGGAGGCTGCCCTCCCCGCGTCTCGGCCCGCACCCGGCTAACCTCCCATCAATGTGAAAATTCCTGCGGGGGAAGGGACCGGGCTGGCCCCTTCCTGCTGGCTTCCCTTGCAACCCTTCCCTGATTTGGGGAATGGGAGAAGATTGTTATCAACGCCCCCCCCAGCGACGACAGATTCAGGGGGCCAAGAAGGAACGTGCTTACCTCATCATCGGTCAAACAAAAATCCAATCAACCCTCCCCAGCCCCAACTCCCCGCCCACCCTGACGCAAGTCTCCGCCCCGGGGACGTCAGCTGGAAAGGCTCTGAACTCCTCGTCCCCTCAAATAAGGTGCAATAAACACGTTTCTAAAGCAAAATGGGATCCGGCAATAAGATACCTGTACATTTCATCTTTAATTTAATGCATGAGAATCTGTCTCCCCTTTCCCTTCTCTCCTGTCGTGGGAGGATAAAGAATCATTTATATGCAAATGGTCGGCTACAAAGCCATCTCTCTCTCTCTCTCTTTCTTTAAAATCCTTAATCCTGCCAACTGGGAATTCTTGATGGGGGAGAGGGGGTCCGTAAGGGCTCAGCCCCAGGATGTGCAGGGGTGGGGGCATTGCTGTCAAACAGTCCTCAAGAAGTCTGTCTTGTCTCGTCCCTTGCAAGCCCCACCCTGGTTTATGTTCAGCTCTGCTCTGGGAGGAGGGGAAAGGTGGCCTTTGCCTGTCCTGGACTTGACTTTAAGAAGGAATTGGCCGGATCGCTGGGAGGAAGAACGGCCCAGTGGTTACAGCACTGGCTTGGTTCTTGAGGGACCTTTGCCACAGACGATGGGTGACTTCTCAGGGCTGCAGTTTCCCATCTGGACAATGGGGAAAACAGCCTGACCCTACCTCACAGGGGTGTTGTGAGGATAAACCATGATAGCGTGGGTGGGGTTCAGACACTGGTGGGTACCATGTGAGCACTGTCGGTTGATAATCTTTGCAATCATTGCCTTCAAAAGCTAACCTCCTCGGGGAGTGTTGCAGGGTGGGATTTTCGGGGGGGCAGAGGGAGGGACACTGGTTTGTGTGTGGGGGGGAGAGATTTCCCCACCCTATAGCTGCTGCCGTGGGGTTTGCTTCTGTTCTCTGCAGCAGGACTGGGGGGAGGAGGGACTCCACGGGGAGGAATTTGCGGCTCTTCCCCAGCAGCGTCCGCAGGCTCTCTGGACCTGCGGGGGTTAAATGCTTTCTGGGCATGGTCCCAGACAGAGGGGAGCCTGGGCTGCCACCCAGATCTTGCTGCGGGAGCCTCAAAAGGCCTGAAACATAAAACCCCGGTTCAGCAAAGAATTTGGGGCTCTCGTGAACAACACCCCCTGCCACCAACCCCGCTTTCATTTGGGAAATGCCACGTACCGGTTCAAAGGGGACGTTTGGCCCATGCTGCGAAGTGGTGACAGCGCCCATGAGGCGGAGGGGTGCACCCTGGATGGGGGTTCACTGGCCTGACTGCCTGACTGATGGCCTCTTGCTCAGGCCGGACGAAGAAACCGATCGATGCAGCCCCTTGGGAAGCTCCTGGGAGAAGAGGCTGGAAATGCTAACACGGCGCTTACCACCGGGTCTCCTTTCTTCCACACCCGGCTCTGGTTTCACTCCTTTCCCAGCCCGTGCTCCGTTCAGTCAACCGTCGCCACCTTCCACCATGCGGGGGAGGGCTGCAAGCCTTGGCGAGCCCTGGCCAGCGGATCGGCAGCCCAATGAAGCCTTGGAAGGAGAGCCAAGGAACCAGGGGCTTTGCTGAACAGATTCAACGGGCGATGCGACTAGGGCGACTGACCTCCGTGCAGGCTCCGTGGGGCTCGCCCATCACACCGGCCAGGCGTTGCTGTCAGCCCTGGGCCCAGCAGGATACGGATCATGCCTTGTGGATTGTGACCAGCGCAGGGGGTCTCCAGTTCCCTGCCAAAGCAGAAGATCAAGTTCCCTATTGAGCACCGGAAATGCCCAAGGGGTGATTGTATTTTCATGCATTTAACCAGGGAGAAAGGGGTAGAGGTAAAATTCTCTTTGCCTTCTGTAGCCCCAGAGGGACAGGAAAGTGGGGGTGGAGGGGAGGTAGGACCTATTAAGAAAATATCCAGATTGATCTGAGCAGTTGAGGCACCCGGCTCCAAGCCTGAAGGTTGTGGGGTTGAGTCTCTGCCAGGCCACCCCACAGCTGCCAAACGGGCACCCGCTCCCTCACCTTAGGGCAGTCGGATGTGCTGTTGACCTCATCGCTCCCTTGGCTTTGAAACCAATGGGCCTTAACGGCATTGGCCCCGTTGGCTTGGGGGACCTTCGACTTTCTGAAACAAAAAAACCCTGGAGCCTTTTGAAAGGAACAAGGGGCTCATGACGGAAACTGACAAAGACGAGGGAATAGAGACTGACCGGCAGGGGGAACCTTCCTAACAGCTGCTGGAGGATCTTGCCCCAGGGAAGAAAGGGTGGGAGACCTGTTGCCTGGGACATTTAGGCTTAGATTAGGGGATTTGGATGCCTGGTTCCCAGTTATTTTAAGAGCCTCCCCCAACCCCCATAGGCAGCTTTGAGAAGTCATCAAATGAGTCTGGATGAGATGGGATCTAGGTCAAACTAGATGGTCATAGCGATCACTTTTGGCTTTATAATCTATGCATTTGTGGCCGGGTCCTTCCCTCTCCTCCCTGCGGTCTGTGAGAGGTTCCCTGAGCCCAAAGCTCAGCGCAGCTGAATCTCAAAGAAAGTCTGGAGAATTTGATGCCCAATGGTAGCTGAGATGAGACAATCGACTCTCATGTCTCGGGGAGCCAGACACCTGCCATGGCTTTCCCAGCCCACCCCCATGTTAAGCGTTGCCCTGGGGCTGGTGTGTCTCAGCAGGAGTTAATCTCCCTGTAGGTCCTGTCTAGACTAGCACGGTGCCCTCCCAGCCGATGCAGCTCCATCCTAGGTAATGACAATGGGAGCGCAAATGTCCATGCGTCCCTGCTCTGAGATCCCCTGTGCCCTGCCCCAGGACAGCTCTGCCAGGGCCAGCCCCTGGAAATCCGGTCCCAAAAGCATTACCAGAGCTGCCAGGCAGGAGGAAGGTGCCTCAGTGGGCTGGGTTGAGCTGGCAAACCCCAAATCCCTGGTTTGATCTTGACCCTAAAGGTCCTTGTGGGGATGTTTGCAGGTCCTGTTGGTTTTAATGCTGGAGGGTCTTTTATTTCCTATCCGTACATCTTTATTTCCAGTCACCGTGTCATGGAGTCCCTGGGCAATGCTCTGGGACTGCTCCCCACGAAGCCAGGCAGGACTCTGAGGAAGTCTCCTTTCTGTGAGCAGACTGACTGCAGGACACACAGCTCACACGGCTTCCCACCTTCCTGGGTCTGACCTCGGAGCATTCAGCACCCTCTGCCCCTCCGTGCACTTCCCACAGCGAGTCCGCTTAGGCGAGGTCCTGGGGAAGCCAGAGGGTCCTGGCCCCCAACTTCGCAGTCAGATGGGACTCTCAGCCAGCCAGTAAAACAGAAGGTTTATTAGATGACAGGAACATGGTCTAACACAGAGCTCGTAGGTACAGAGAACAGGACCCCTCAGCCGGGTCCATTTTGGGGGGCAGTGAGCCAGACAACCACGTCTGCACTTCACTCCTCGTCCCCTGCCAGCCCCAAACTGAAACTCTCCCCAGCACCCCCTCCTCTGGGCTTTGTCCCTTTCCCAGGCCAGGAGGGCACCGGATTCCTTTGTTCTCCAACTCTTTAGCTCTCACCTTGCAGGGGGGAAGGGTCCAGGCCATCAGTTGCCAAGAAACAGGGTGTCGGCCATTCTCTGTGTCCAGACTCCTGAACACACCTGCCCTCTAAGGCTCTGCAACGATCATACACCCTTATCCCACCCTCTAGATACTTAAGAAGTGCCTAGGGGAAACTGAGGCACCCCCACAATATTCAGAGGACACATTAAGAACAGTCCCGCTTCGTCACACACCGTTCTGCAGATATCAGGGGCCTTCAGTGGACAGGATCCAGGCTTTCCAACTAGGGTCTTATTCACCCTGGGGCTTAAAGCCCCCCACTTTCTCCCCCAGCCTTGTGTCAGTGGGGCGCCGACGATTTGCCAGTGCACTTGGGGACAGGGAAGTGCTGTTCTGAGCTGCGGTTTCCATGGTATAGAAATATGGGGAACAGAGGTCTGCAAGCGAATGGCTAAACAAATGATTGAGACGTTCTTAGAGGGGTAATTCACTGATATAGGGCTGGGGGAGGGACACACGCTGTGGATTTGGGTAACTGGGCTTTTTGGAGAAAGGGAATTCGGATCAAGGGAACTACGCCACAGGTCCCAGGCAAGGCTGGGCTAGCTCTGTCCATGGTGCTGAAGTGCACCCGAGCCCATGGAAGCCGAGAGATGTTCGCTCCAGGACGAGGAAGGTGTGTCTACACGGCAATTGTCTGGCCCGTGCCAGCTGACCCGGCTTGGGGCTCAGCCTAAAGGGCGTTTGCCAAGCTCGGGCTCAGCCCAGGGAGGGACTGAGATGGAGGAAGAATGCGCCTCAAGGACGCAGCGGAGGTAGGAATGGCCGTTTCTGCTGGAGCTACGACACGGAGGACCCCAGCGCTGGAGTCTGCGTGTGCGGCCCAGCTGGAGAGGAGCGGGTGGTCAGCCCATGCAGGGAGCCACGTACGGGCTGCATCTCCGTGCCCTCGGCCTGACCTTCGCATCCCAGCCCAGTTGCAGGCATTTGGCGCCACATCGCTCCCAAGAACGGATGTAAGCCAGGAGACCAAGACATAACACGACCCAGTGGTTGGAAGCTGAAGCCAGACTTGTTCAGACTAGATGATCACATTGGAATCTGTAGATCTATGTAATGCTGGTGGGGCGGGAGGGGTGTAAAGTCACCCACTGGCTGAGCAGTAGCATTTGGCTTATGTGGAAGAGATTAGGGTGCCCAGACAGAGGGAAGGAGGATCCACTCTCCTGTTCCAACAGTGGTCAGCCCCACATGCTGCCAAAGAGCTGAGCCAGCTCCACTCTGGAAGGAGACTGATTCCTGACCCCGGCAGGGGAGCGTCGTGTGCACTGAAGCATGAGGATTGGGCGTCCATGTCAGCCAACATCCAACCAGAAACAGGAGGGATGAATGGCTGTGGGGACAGCTCACCATGGGTAGGATGGGCTGGACATGTGACATCTGAAATGCCAGCAAAGGCGTCAGAGAAAACTCAAGGAAGCTGGAATTGCAGCACAGATGGGCGATATTTGGGGGAGAGCTGGGAGGTCTTGCAATCTGGGTTGTTCTCCTCCCTCCATGGCCATGACCCAGTCTCTTGCCTTTCTCAAGGAGGAGCTGAGCATTTTGTGAGTGCCCTTGGAAAGCAGAAAGCATATAGGGAGTGGAAGAAGGGAGGGATCAGCAAGGAAAGCTACCTTATTGAGGTCAGAACATGTAGGGATAAAGTGAGACAGGCTAAAAGTTAAGTAGAGTTGGACCTTGCAAAGGGAATTAAAACCAACAGTAAAAGGTTCTATAGTCATATAAATAAGAAGAAAACAAAGAAAGAAGAAGTGGGACCGCTAAACACTGAGGATGGAGTGGAGGTCAAGGATAATCTAGGCATGGCCCAATATCTAAACAAACACTTTGCCTCAGTCTTTAATAAGACTAAAGAGGATCTTAGGGATAATGGTAGCATGACAAATGGGAATGAGGATATGGAGGTAGACATCACTATATTTGAGGTAGAAGCGAAACTTAAACAGCTTAATGGGACTAAATCGGGGGGCCCAGATAATCTTCATCCAAGAATATTAAAGGAATTGGCACAAGAAATTGCAAGCCCATTAGCAAGAATTTTTAATGAATCTGTAAACTCAGGGGTTGTACTGTATGATTGGAGAATTGCTAACATAGTTCCTATTTTTAAGAAAGGGAAAAAAAGTGATCCGGGTAATTATAGGCCTGTTAGTTTGACATCTGTAATATGCAAGGTCTTGGAAAAAATTTTGAAGGAGAAGGTAGTTAAGGACATTGAAGTCAATGGTAAATGGGACAAAATACAACATGGTTTTATAAAAGGTAGATTGTGCCAAACCAACCTGATCTCCTTCTTTGAGAAAGTAACAGATTTTTTAGACAAAGGAAATGCAGTGGATCTAATTTACCTAGATTTCAGTAAGGCGTTTGATACCGTGCCACATGGGGAATTATTAGTTAAATTGGATAAGATGGGGATCAATAGGAAAATTGAAAGGTGGATAAGGAATTGGTTAAAGGGGAGACTACAACGGGTCCTACTGAAAGGTGAACTGTCAGGCTGGAGGGAGGTTACCAGTGGAGTTCCTCAGGGATTGGTTTTGGGACCAATCTTATTTAATCTTTTTATTACTGACCTTGGCACAAAAGGTGGGAGTGTGCTAAGAAAGTTTGCAGATGATACAAAGCTGGGAGGTATTGCCAATTTAGAGAAGGACAGGGATACCCTACAGGAGGATCTGGATGACCTTGTAAACTGAAGTAATAGTAATAGGATGACATTTAATAGTGAGAAATGTAAGGTCATGCATTTAGGGATTAATAACAAGAATTTTAGTTATAAGCTAGGGACGCATCAATTAGAAGTAACGGAGGAGGAAAAGGACCTTGGAGTATTGGTTGATCATAGGATGACTATGAGCCGCCAATGTGATATGGCTGTGAAAAAAGCTAATGCGGTCTTGGGATGCATCAGGAGAGGTGTTTCCAGTAGGGATAAGGAGGTGTTAGTACCATTATACAAGGCACTGGTGAGACCTCACCTGGAATACTGTGTGCAGTTCTGGTCTCCCATGTTTAAGAAGGATGAATTCAAACTGGAACAGGTACAGAGAAGGGCTACTAGGATGATCCGAGGAATGGAAAACTTGTCTTATGAAAGGAGACTCAGGGAGCTTGGCTTGTTTAGCCTAACTAAAAGAAGGTTGAGGGGAGATATGATTGCTCTCTAAAAATATATCAGAGGGATAAATACCAGAGTGGGAGAGGAATTATTTAAGCTCAGTACCAATGTGGACACAAGACCAAATGGATATAAACTGGCCACTAGGAAATTTAGACTAGAAATTAGACGAAGGTTTCTAACCATCAGAGGAGTGAAGTTTTGGAATAGCCTTCCAAGGGAAGCAGTGGGGGCAAAAGATCTATCTGGCTTTAAGATTAAACTCGATAAGTTTATGGAGGAGATGGTATGATGGGATAACATGGTTTTGGTAATTAAATATTCATAAATAGGCCCAATGGCCTGTAATGGGCTATTAGAAGGGGTGGGATCCGAGTTACCCAGGAAAGAATTTTCTGTAGTATCTGGCTGATGAATCTTGCCCATATGCTCAGGGTTTAGCTGATCGCCATATTTGGGGTCGGGAAGGAATTTTCCTCCAGGGCAGATTGGAAGAGGCCCTGGAGCTTTTTCACCTTCCTCTGTAGCATGGGGCACGGGTCACTTGCTGGAGGATTCCCTGCTCCTTGAAGTCTTTAAACTACGATTTGAGGACTTCAATAGCACAGATATAGGTGTGAGGGTTTTTTTGTAGGAGTGGGTGGGTGAAATTCCGTGGCCTGCGTTGTGCAGGAGGTCAGACTAGATGATCATAATGGTCCCTTCTGACCTAAATATCTATGAATCTATGAATCTATGACAGTTTCACGGCTGGGATGAGTGGCTGGGTGGGGCAGGTGTGCATCAGCTGCTGTTGGCAGCGTGTGGCAGGCACTGTGCCATGTGCAAAGGGGTCCGTGCCAAGTGGCTCGTCACCGGGCAGAGCGCCATCCCCCGGGGAGGCGAGAGCAGCGTAGCATCGGGAGACTAGCTCTTTAAAAGGAACTGGTGTTTTGTGGCTGCGGCTGGTGCTGCAGCCAGAGCAGGTGAAGGAGCCCGGGTGGCAAATTCATGCCAGCAAAACCCGCCCGTCCAGGCCTCAGTGGCTCTTTGATGGCTGATTGGCGCTCTTGCTCCTTACTCATCACTGCCCGGGGAGTTCGGGCTCCTCCCTCTCAGTCCAGGGCATGGGCTCTCCCCATCCGAACCCGTCGCTGTCCAGGGGCACTGCCCTGCTGCTCAGCTGGGCACCCCCCGGTGGCAATGTTTTGCCTTGGATCTGCCAGCGCAATGGACTCAAGTGCAAGCCAAGAGCCCTCGGAGAGCGTTGGCCGTTATCATGAATTGGTTCCAGCTCCCCGCTGCTCGGTTTGCAGGTTCCTTCCCCATCCCTGTTCTCACCGCACGGTGCGGGAGACGGGCTCTGACTCACTCCCAGAAGGCAGAGGTTTCATCCAGGCAGCTGAGCATGCCACGCTGCAAGACGCCTCCGGGGCCCCAGCCTGGCCCGGGGCTCTCAGCTGGGAGTGCTGGGAGCAGAGCTCGTCCAGCAGAAAATTAATGACGCAAACGAAAGGAGCCAGAGCGTGGGCTCCATGGCAAGTCCCTGCCCTTTGTGTCTGCTCTTCGCGGCTCTGCGCCTGGCCCCTCTGGGTGCCCAGGGTGCTGAGTGTCCCCCTCTGCCCTAGGCCTGGAACCCCAACCCAGCCTCTGCCTTCCAACCCCACCTACTCTCGGCTCTATGCCCTTTCCCTCCTCCTGCCCTGTACCCAGACCCCCCACCTGCTCGGGGCCCTTTGCCCTGGCCCTCTGTGCCCACCCATCCTGCCAGGTGTCCGCATGCAAGTTATGGGCCTGCTGTGACATCTCCCTGCTGCTACACAGCTACATCTCACACGCACAACTGCACAACGCACTCACAACTACACAACAACGCCTGAAGGGCCTCGGTACACACACAGTTACACAACCGCCCAACACACAAACAGCTACAGAGCTACACAACATCCTTCCCAGGGCCTCACCACACACACAGCTACACAACCTCCCAACACACACAGCTACAGAGCTACACAACATCCTTCCCAGGGCCTCACCACACACACACAGCTACAGAGCTACACAACATCCTTCCCAGGGCCTCACCACACACACAGCTACACATCCGCCCAACACACACACAGCTACAGAGCTACACAACATCCTTCCCAGGGCCTCACCACACACACAGCTACATAACTGCATAACACACACACAGACACAGAGCTACACAACACCCTTCCACGCGTCTCACCACACACACAGCTACACAACACCCCCGCCACAGGCCTTAATACACACACAGCTACACAATGGCATAACAGTTGTGACATACACATGAGTGTGATGCCCTGTCCAGGCTCTAAACACAGCTACCCAACAGCACAACACCCCCACAACTACACAACACCCCCTCAAGGGCCTCAGCACACATCTAGGTCCCTGGACAAGACACCCACACCACCCCAGCTCCCCAAGGTAGGTGACATCCGGCTCCAGCTCTCAGAGCCAGAACCCAGGGCCCAGGCAGCCCCAGTGGTTAACAATCCCACACAGGGAGCTCGGGTTCTCCTGGCTGCTGCTGGGGCCGTGGGGCCATGTCTGAGTGGGGCAGTGGGGGCAGCAGGGGGCTTAGGGTGGCATTAAGCAGGCGGCTCCCTGCCTCTTCCCTGCTCCCACCCCGTTACAATCGAGCGTGAAGCAGGAGCCTTCCATTGAGCTTGCTCAGATTTCCTGCCCCCAGCCGGTACCTGTGGCAGCTTCGATCCGGGACTGGAGAGTCCCAGGCTCTCCCTGCCTCCTGCAAAGGGGAGCAGAATGCCAGGGAACAATCTCTAATCCAGGCGTGCCCCGCTCAGTCCACCGCAGCTCCAGCTCAGCCAGCCCTCTGCTCTGTGCGGGGTTTGTGGGTTCTCCACCAAGCGCCGGTAAAAAGCCCTACCCACGGGCCGTGCTCCCCCACACCGCGCTCGCTCCTGTTCGCCTCAGCGGCCCTTCTCTGTGTCCGGCGCCCTGCTGCAAGGACACACCTCCTGTCCACAGCCTCGGGGGGCACCCAAGCCCCGTCTGCTCCAGCTCGTGGGGTGCAGTGGTGTTTCAGGCTATGAGCGTGAGACAGTGGGTGGGGTAATACCATTCACTGAGCCTGCCGGATATGCTTTCTTGCCCTAGCACTTCCCCCTTTGGCCCTGGCTCAGGGCTGGGGTGATGTGTCTCCTGCCCTGGCAGCCTTTCACCTCCAGAGGAATCGTGTCCGATTCCTAGCCGGGCCTGGCTCCAAGGCTGGGTTGCGGCGGGAGGCCGCTGGGTTAGCTGTGAAGTGGGGGGTGGGAGCAGCAGCGAAGGGTTAGCAGCTGCTGGATGAACGCGCCACCCCCCCAGGTCCTAGTCCCAGAACTGTTGCTTCTCGCTAATTCCCAGCTGCCCCACCCCCCCACCTCGCCCTTAGGCCACACCACCCAGCTTGGGAGCTGCAGAGAAACCAGCTGACGCCACTTAATGGAGTCAAAGGAGACTGCCTGGCTCACAGGGGCGGGGAATGGGACACAGAGCCTTTACCTGCTAGGGGGCACTGGCTCTGATCTGGCCCCAGGGCGGGGGACTGGCTGGCTCTGGGGCTCAGGGACTGGGATATGGGGCCTTTACCCGCCAGGGGGCACTGGCTCTGATCCGGCCCAGGGTCTGGAACTGGCTGGCTCTGGGGCTCAGGGACTGGGATATGGGGCCTTTACCCGCTAGGGGGCACTGGCTCTGATCTGGCCCCAGGGCGGGGGACTGGCTGGCTCTGGGGCTCAGGGACTGGGATATGGGGCCTTTACCCGCCAGGGGGCGCTGGCTCTGATCCGGCCCAGGGTCTGGAACTGGCTGGCTCTGGGGCTCAGGGACTGGGATATGGGGCCTTTACCCGCTAGGGGGCACCGGCTCTGATCTGGCCCCAGGGCAGGGGACTGGCTGGCTCAGGGGCTCAGGGACTGGGATATGGGGCCTTTACCCGCCAGGGGGCGCTGGCTCTGATCCGGCCCAGGGTCTGGAACTGGCTGGCTCAGGGGCTCAGGGACTGGGATATGGGGCCTTTACCCGCTAGGAGGCGCCGGCTCTGATCTGGCCCCAGGGTCGGGGAACTGGCTGGCTCAGGGGCTCAGGGACTGGGATATGGGGCCTTTACCCGCTAGGAGGCGCCGGCTCTGATCTGGCCCCAGGGCAGGGGACTGGCTGGCTCAGGGGCTCAGGGACTGGGATATGGGGCCTTTACCCGCTAGGGGGCGCCGGCTCTGATCTGTCCCCAGGGTGGGGGAACTGGCTGGCTCAGGGGCTCAGGGACTGGGATATGGGGCCTTTACCCGCTAGGAGGCGCCGGCTCTGATCTGGCCCCAGGGCAGGGGACTGGCTGGCTCAGGGGCTCAGGGACTGGGATATGGGGCCTTTACCCGCTAGGGGGCGCCGGCTCTGATCTGTCCCCAGGGTGGGGGAACCGGCTGGCTCAGGGACTGAGATATGGGCCTTTACCCGCAAGGGGGCGCTGGCTCTGGTCCGGCCCCAGGGTCTGGAACTGGCTGGCTCAAGGGCTCAGAACTTGGGATATGGGGCCTTTCCCCGCTGGGGGTGCCAGCTGCGATCAAGTGAGAGCAACTGGTTGGCTCTGTGGGGCTTCGGGGTGCCCAGTCCAGTCTGGCCCAGGTTGTGGGGCTGGCGAGCTTGTGGGAAGGGCTTAACGTGACCCATCAGAGCCCTTTAAACCCCCACATGTGTCCCCCCCGTGCCAGGAGCTGATGCCACATTGACACCCATTCCCCTGCCATGAGGTTGGTGCTGAAGCCGCAACACCATCTAGTGGCCGTCAGTGGAACTTTCCCTCCATGCCAAGCAAACTCGTTCTCTTTTCCCCCAACAAATATTTCGGCTAAATCCTGTTGGAAGAGGCAGTCAGGGAGCGCTGCCCAGGCCCCCAGCCAACCTGGGCCCTCTGCCCCCTCGAGGAGGTGCTGGCAGAGGCAAGTTGCATGGGCCAGCAGTGAAAGAGCGCTCCGTTACCCAGAGGCCTTTGCACTGGGGTCTTTATTACCCTGCCCCATAGTGACCCACCGCTGCCACCCGCCAGCCAGTGGCACACTGCTACCCCACCCCGTGCACCTGCAGGAGCGGGGTAGGAGGGGGCATTAACCCTTTGGGCACAGCCTCGCCGGGGGGGCGGGCGGACCCTATTGTCCAGCCCCTCCCCAGGTGTGCAATGGGTCATGCCCCTTAGCCAGCCCTTCCCTGGGACTTTGCTGAGCGTTTGGGGGCTGCCCGGTGCACTCCAAGGAACATGAGCCCCAGGAGATGCTGCACCAAAGGACACGGTAGTTCAATGACTCCTATACCCCCCATCCCCAGGTGCCTGTTGCTGGCTCACTCTTGGCAGCACATCTGGGGGCATGAGAAAGGATCCCCCCCCCCCCCCGTGTTTGGCTGGGGGCTGCTCCTGACTGGTGCTAGATAACTAATAGCACTGCCACTGGCCTCGCCAAATGCCCAGGGGGGTCCGTGGCAGGGGAGGGCTTAATGTACCCACCTCAGCCCCAGCCCCGCACTGGCGGCTCCGAGCGCCCGGTGCTCAGCCAGCTGCCCTTGTATTTGCACCCCTGGGGAGCAGTCACGTCACATGGCTCCCCCTGCAGGGAGGTGCAGCCTCCCCCTGGCCTGGAGTACAGTGGGACTCGATCCCGCCTTCCTCGGGGTACCCGCATCGGTGGCCACCCCGGGCCCGGCTGGTGCCAGCTCATGGAAGGGTCCCCCCCCCCCCCCCCCCAGGTGATGGGGCTGCCTTTTGCTACCAACAGGGGGGCACAGCGTTTGCCAAGCACTGGGTGAAAGAGTGGGGCGAGGGCTGCTGCCGAGTAACCCTGGCCCTGCGGGGAGCCAAGTCCACTGGCACCGTCAGCTTCTCCTCGCACGGCTGGGCCAGCGTCACAGGGGCCCGGCTGTGTCACGGGCCCAGCCCACAAGTGTGCCCTGGCTGGTCCAGAGTCCCAGGCCATTGACGTCGGTTGTGTCCCCTGGTGTGGCATTAACAGGGGCCTGGCACGGGATGGGGCGGGGGGGGTGGGGGCGGGCGCCTAAGAAAGAGCAAGCCAGGGCACGTGAATGTTTTACCAGGAAAAACATCCATGCAGCAATCAGAGGTGATGCAGAGCAATTAAACCCCTAGCTGCCAGAGGGGCAGGGGCACGTGAAACCCCATAGCGGCCTGATCTTCCATGGGACACAGCACCTCAGCCTGGGTTGCATGTAACACTGCCCTGGGGACTTGAACGTGGGCCCTGCTGTGCTAAATCCATCAGCTCCTTGAGTGGCAGCACCAGACTTTAGTAACAGGCTCCTATCCCCAGGGTTCAGGTGTGGCAGGGAGACCTGGCGGGCACGCTGCCCAGTGGGTCAGACAGAGCACTGGACAGCCAAGATTGCCGTGCGTAGCGGTGGTGTGTGCAGCTTAGCTCTCCTACCCCAGTCGCTGGGGGGAGGGGGGTTTAAACAAGGGCCTTGCTTTCAGAAGCGCTGCTGTGTCTTGTGTTTGTCTTAAAGCCTCGAGCTCCAGGAGTCATGGGAATATGGAAAGGGCTGGGTGGGGGGGGGAATCTACTCACCTTGCCAGTGAGCAGTTCCAATGAGTGCTCACACATGACGGGGGTTGTGTGGAAAGAGGCCAAGGGTTGATTAGATGCCTGCCGGGCTTCAATCCAACCTCTTGTGCCTGCGGGCTTGAAGCCAGTGGCCCCTGTTGTTGGCTGCAGTCAGGCCGGCTGTGAGCGAGGACACATGAGCCTTGGCTCAGGAGATGTGATGTTTTTTCGCTTGTGCACCAGGCACCGGGGCAAACGCTCCCGGGGAAACCTCATGTGCCTGTCAGCTGGCATGCAAAACTCCAGGATGAAACTGCAGCCAACTCAACGGGGACTGGGGTGCTGCTTGGGAGCAGCCAGCCGTGCCAAAGCCCAGGGGGACTAGCCGGGGGGGCTGCAAGTTGGCATTGAGGGGCATTGGCAGAGCTGGGGGAGCCCAGGGCTGGATCATACATTCAAGGGCTGGGTGGGGGGAGCATCCTTCCAGCAGGTCCCCTGATTTGAGCTAGGTGGGTGTGGAACTGGCACCAAATGCGGATGACGGTTGTAATGAGTGCCTGGATATGGGCTGCCCTGTAAATACGACACAGAGATGGGGCAGGATGGGCAGCGCCAGGCCTGGGAGCACGGCCCAGACCAGCCCTGGCCTTCCCGAGCTGCCCCACGGGAAGCGGAGCCCTGAGGGAAACGTCAAGCAGGTGCCAGCTGGGTCCCAGCTCACTGATCTACTGAGCCAGCCCTTGCCGCACCTGTGACCCACTGCCCCGCTTCTGGGAAACGGCAGCGGGGCCCTTCCCTTTCCTGCTGTGGGCGGTGCCCGGCTGAGGCTGCAAGTCCCTCTCTGCTGGTGAGCCCTGTGCAATGCGATGGGGGGAGCCGTGGAAATCAAGGGGGTTACACCAGGGGGCAGTCTGATTCTGAGCATTGCTCCTTTCCAGGTGCTCGGGCCCTGAGATGTGGGTGCCCATCACTTCCACCAGGGGCTGAGTGTAACCACTAGCACCCACCCCTGTTCCTAGCGGTGGATTCTCCCCGGTGCTCCAGAGCTGGGATCCCCGTGCCAAGGGCACCCACAGCCCCAGAGACGGGGACCTGCAGCCAAGGGACTGTGGGCATGAAGGCTTGGCCCCGTGTCACAAATGCATGTCCACAAGCGCAGGGATGGCTCCCTGTGCATAGGAAATGGGGCGGGGGTGGGGGGGTTGAGCCCAGCCAGCCAGGTCCGTCCCAGAGCCCCTGCACTTTTGCAGCTGCCCCGTCTGCCAAGCCCCATTGCCTCATGCCCATCCCTCCCTGACACGTGCAGCAGCTGCCCCCTCCCCTGCTGGGGCATCCTCTGGGCTCAGTCATTACGGGCGCGAGAGGGCCCGGCAATCTTCCCCACCAGCCTCCGGGGGCACCCTGCCGCCCCAAGGGCACTGCTCCGCACGGCTGCCCTGGCACAGCTGTGATGCTGCACGGTCCCTGCGCCCCCGGAAGATCCAGGGGGACGAGGAGCCGCTCCCTTGTCCCCTGCAGCAGGTGGGCCCTGGCGAATTGTGGAGACCGACGGGCCTCCTCCAGGCTTCCGACCTGCATGGCGGGGCGAGGGGGGGGTCTCTTTGCTCTCTTGCCCTGCCCGCGGCGGGCACTAGGCCGGATAACGCCTCACGCCTCTGGTGTCACAGCAGCCAGGGCAGAATGAGGAACCTCCAGGGATTTCCTCGTAGGCAGCTGCCAGCCTGCGGGGCTCTCCCAGGAGGTGGGAGTGTTCGGGACATGTCGGGGCGGGGGCAGTCTAGTCATCACCATTGGCGGTTGGGGTGGGGGGGGGGTTCCCATCATCATAGCACTGCAGGAATGGCTCGGCAATGGAGCAGGGATGCCACTCGGTGCTCGGCCTGGTGGTGCGGCTGCTGGGGCCTCACCCTGCCAGCAGTGTGCCCAGCTGTTTGCACGCCAGCCTCGTGCCTTGGACTTAATGCCCCCTCGGCCCCACCCGCCCTGCACAATCCACCGCCCTCCCACCAGCTTTCAGACACTGGGAGGAGAGGAGGAAGCAACTGCCCCACAGGGCAAGTTATTCCAGTACTGTCCACTGGGGGCGGGGGGGAGGCTTCATGCCCCTTCCTCTGAGCCAGCCCATCCCCTTGAACTCAATGGGCAGCTGTGGCCTGATGACCTTGATGCTGGTGAAGCTAGACCCGGGGTCTGGCCCGCCTACCATTGGTGCAGGGCATCTTTGCCCTCACCCTGCTAGCAATGTCCTCCCTCAGCCTGGCTGACCAGAAGCAGAGGAGAGCTCTCCACACCTGAGCCTTCTTTTGCTGCACGGAGCCACCCGCCCCGGTTTTTGGACCACTGCAATGAGCCCCATGCCCCATAGCAAGGGGCCCCTGCTGTGCCAGATGGCACCTTCTTCTGGCACCCTCCAGCTCTCTGGTAGAGGTGCCAGAGGGGGTGAGGCCTGGTCAACACTTCTGAAAAGCGGGAGCCATTCAACTGTCCCTCTAATGCGCCCACCTCGGGGGTGGGACGCATCAGCCCTTGAAACATCCACTCAGCAACCGGTTCCAGCCGCTTGCTTGGGGCTGGGGGAGTTAGGAGGTGGATCCTTAAATCCGAGTTGCCAGGAGAGTTAATTGGAAGAGATTTCCACCCAGGGAGCAAATCGGAGCGCTTAACCACTCAGGAAGTGTATTATGTTACGAGACGCAGCATGGGGCTCAGTTTCCCCTCCCACCTCGTACAAACAATCCCTGCAGTGCCCGGCCCAAAGGGACCCTGATCCCAGCTGGGAATGCTAAGTGCTACTTTGGAATTGTACAGCGCACGATGAAGGGTTCGGTGCTTTTTGCCTGGATTCCAACCCAACCCCCTTTCCCATCCAGCATCTTCATCCCAAACCCACAAATGCACCAAACGGTGGGTTTTTGTTTTTTTTTTAAAAAAAAGAGTCATATTTATTCTCCAGGGAATAATAAATAACTGTTAAATATCAAAGCACCAGCAACAGCTGCAGGCAAATAGTTCCGTGCCGGCAGGCGAGAGACATTCACGTGGCAGCTGCCCTAAATACAGAGAGCCTCGCGGCTGGCTTGGAAAAAAAAAAAACCACACAGCTTCAGACATTGCTGGCTCCCGAGAACCATGAATAAGTTACAGGCAATAAATATAAATAGGGGGCACTGTGCTTCAAAGGGGAGTGTTTAAAGTGATTATTAACGAGAACAAACCTTAGCACATCCCTTTCAACTCTTTGCAGGACCCCAAGAGTTGATCCTCAGCCGGTGTCAATCAGCGAAGCTATGCTGATTTACACCGGTGGAGGAGGCGGACCTGAGTCACTGATCAGCATCAGAACCATTCCTCCAAGGCCAGGTGGGTCCAGATTTGCTCCTTCCCGTTACATGCCCAGACGTACACAGGCCGAGACGGGGTCCTGGGGCTGCCCTGGGGATTCGAACCAACGGAGGCAGGTTGCTGGGCAGTTTGGCTCAGTGCTCTGCAGGGCTGCTGCCCTGGCTACGGCAGAGCCAGGCGCACACACGAATTGCATTGCAGAATGCTGCCTGGAGGAGGCGCTGGTTCTGGGAATGCCACTCCAGCTCCGCCTTGCTCTGTGTTCAGGGGAACTCCAGGTTCAGGAGGGAGGACAGCCCGGGCGGAGGGTGGGTAGGAAGCCACGCCAGGCCCCCCCCAGATTTGTTACACAGCTCTTTTTCCACGCCATGGCCGGCCGTGTCACACAGCCCTCCCCATCCCACGGAGCAGGGATGAGTGCATTGCTTTGAGGCACCAGCCCCTCCTTTCCTTGACTCTGATCTGGGGCCAAACCGCTCGGACGGGGCCCATCACCCCATGGGGGGCCCGGCCACCCCCAGGGCCAGCGGTTCCATCTCCGCCCGCCTTAGCGGCTCACAAACTGCAGGTTGATGTCCTTCTCGGGCACCAGGAGGGTGCGGGTCATGGGCCTGACCGGGCCCCCCTCTGGCTCCGGCTTCACCTCAAAGTGCATCAGAATCTGCCAGGAGAGAGGGGGGCAGATTAGCACCAGCTGTTCCAAGGCTGGCGGGAGGGGAGGGGAGTATGCAGTCGGCCCAGGAGGAGTGCACGGGGGTGGGGGGAGAGGGAGCAATTGGCTTGGTAGGAATACAGTGCGGGGGGGGGGGGGGAAGGGGCTATGGGCCTGGTTCCCATGCAGTGGGGGAGGGGGCTATGGGCCTGGTAGGAATGCAGTGTGGGAAGGGCGTATGGGGCTGGTACCAATGCAATGAGGGGGACTATGGGGCTGGTACTGATGCAGTGGGAGAGGGGGACTATGGGGCTGGTAGGAAATGCAGTGGGGGAAGGGCCTATGGGAGTGGTACCAATGCAATGAGGGGGGCTATGGGGCTGGTACTTATGCAGTGAGGGGGACTATGGGGCTGGTACCGATGCAGTGGGTGGGGGGAGGCAATGGGGCTGGTACCGATGCAGTGGGAGAGGGGGGCAATGGGGCTGGTATCGATGCAATGAGGGGGACTATGGGGCTGGTATCGATGCAATGAGGGGGGCTATGGGGCTGGTACTGATGCAGTGGGAGAGGGGGACTATGGGGCTGGCACCAATGTGGTGGGAGAGGGGGGCTATGGCCTGGTAGGAATGCAGTGGGGGAAGGGCCTATGGGGCTGGTACCAATGCAATGAGGAGGACTATGGGGCTGGTACTGATGCAATGAGGGGGGCTATGGGGCTGGTACCGATGCAGTGGGAGAGGGGGGCAATGGGGCTGGTACCGATGCAGTGGGAGATGGGGGCAATGGGGCTGGTACCGATGCAATGAGGGGGGCTATGGGGCTGGTACCGATGCAGTTTAACAGGAATTAGGAGGCCCCGCCCCGGCCCCAGGAGCCATGTTTTGCCACCGCGACGCTCAGGGACGGCTCGGCCCCGGCACTCACCCGGGCCAGGGCCAGGTGCACCTCCAGCTCCGCGATGCGCCTCCCGATGCAGCTGCGCTTGCCGAAGCCGAAGGGGACGGAGGCGAAGGGGTGGTGCGTGGCGTCCTTCTGCAGCCAGCGCTCCGGCTTGAAGCAGTCGGGCTCGGGGAAGAAGCGGGCGTCCCGGGAGGTGGCGTAGTGGCAGAGTGTGATCAGGGTCTGCGAGGGGGGAGCAGAGAGGAAGAGGCTGCAGGGTGAGACGTGGGCACTGTGGGCACCATGCCACGTGAGCGGGGTGCGGGAGGAGACACCCCCACCCCAAGGAGAAATCCCCTCAGCTACAAACTGTCTCCCGCTAAGGCAGCTCGGGGGTGGCAAGTCACAGCTGGGGAGGAGATGTCCCCGCTTCCAGGTCAGCCCCCTCACTCCCTCCCCACCCCGTTAGCCAGGCAGTCAGTTCCACTCACCTTCCTGGGGATGAGATATTCTCCCACTTGGATGTCTCGGTCGGAGATGACACGGGCATTGCTGGGGATCACCGGGTACAACCTGCCGGGGGAGAAGGGGACACGGCCGGAGGTGAGTCACAGGAGCCGTGATCCAGCCTCACGCTGCAGCTGACCGGCTGCGGGTTCAAGCCCCGCACCCGGCCTTGGGCTCATTCCCAGCAGGGGAACGGCTGGGCAGCTGCTCTGTCCCCACTCCAGGCACTAGCCTCCCAGCTCTGGGGGCTGAGCTCCAGGAGGGACGGATGAACTCGGGGATCCCACCACCCCAGGCAGCCTGCAAGCTCCCAGCAGATGCACCATGTCCTTCCACAGCCCCTGGGCGAGAAAGCAGAGCCAGCCCTGGTTGACCCGCCTCCTAGCGGCGCTCACCTCAGCGCTTCCTTCACCACCGCCTTCAGCAGGGGCATCTGGGCCACGTCTGCGGCCGACGGGATGGCGCCGCCGTCCATCACCCCAGTGATCTGCTCGTGCAGCGCTGCCTGCACCCGGGGGTGACGGGACAGCTCATACAGGCTCCAGGACAGGGTGCTGGAGATCTGCAGGGGCAGAGGAGCAAGAGAGGGTTAGGAAGAGGCTGGATCCCTGCCATCGGTGCTGGAGGGAAAACGGGGCGTCCCCAGCTGGGATCCATCTATGCTCTGGGCGCCGGAATCACTTCCACGCAGCCGCCATGGCCCCCCAGCCCAGTTCCCCAGGGATTCAATCCCCGAGGATAAGCAGAACTCCTAGCAACAGAGCTGCCTTTGCCTTCCAGCCATGACTGCCCCGAGCCCTCGAGCCAGACACTCCCGCGGCGCTTACTGTGTCCACCCCGGCCAGCAGCAGCTCGGTCACGTTGCCATAGATGGATTTCATGGAGAGCTTCTCCTGGGCAAGGTAGTAAGTGAGGTATTTGCCTTCCACCGTCTCCCCCCGTGAGACTTTCTCTGCCACCTCGGTCATTCGCTTGTCGATGTGGCCCTTAGCTGGAAGAGAACGGACACAGGTCAGCCCCACAGCCTGGGCTTGAGAGTTTCTCCCCACTTCTCTGGCTTTCCAACAGAACCAATGCTAGACCAGGCTTCTTCGGAGGAGCTCAAGGGATTCTGGTGCCCAAAGCCCACCAAAATTGAATGGTGGGCCTCTAATTTCCTTTTGAAAGTCCCTAAGTCTTAATTGCCCCCGGTTCAACCGCGGTTTATCAGTGGCGGTGTTAATTCCAGTTTAATTGCTAATGCTAAAGCTAATACCCTGAGCAATGATTGATTCGCTCCGGGGCGTGGAATCTCTTTGCAGTTGCCTCCCGATCTTTGCTCCAGATCTACAGCCCGGATTCCTGCCCCAGGGGAAATGAGGCTGAAGTTCGGGCAGGGAGTTGGGCATGGGCACGCACACACCCACCCAAGCAGCCAACCCAGGCTGCCTGGGCCCAGCAGCGCTCACCAAAAGCGAACATGTAGTCCCAAGACTCGCAGAAGATCTTCCAGGGCTTGGGGAAGATGTGGTGGAGGAACTTGGGCATGGCCATGGTGAGCAGGGTCATGACGAACATGCGGTTGATGGAGCGGATGAAGGTCTCGGTCTCCTTGGGCACCTCAGGCTCCAGGCAGCCGATGCGGGATTCGAAGAGCACCGAGGAGATGCCTAAGGAAACGAACCCGGAGAGAGTCAGAGACATGAGGCCCCCGGGGGGGGGGGGGGCGGAGTTTCTGGGGCTGGGGGGGGGGTGTGTCTCAGGCCGATCCGTCTCCGATCTCTGAGCAGAATGTGCCCCTCCGTTCCCAGGGGCCCCAGCCCCGCCCCCACCCTAGGCACTGCCCCAGACATGCACCTTCCAGGCCGAATTTGTAGAACTCGCCCGCCACGTCCTGGACCACGTGCTGCCCATGGCGGCTCTGCTGGTGCTGCAGCCGGCGGATGAGGTCACTGACCACGCCGTTCAGGGTCCCCGTGTGCGACTCCACCTCCTTGGGCTTCAGCATGTGTTTGCCAAGGGTGCTGCGGATCTTCTGCCACTCCTCGCCTTCCCTGGTAGGGCCAGAGAGACCCGGTTACCCCCCCAGGAAAGCAGGGTTCAAGGGCCAGCCTGCCCACGCCACCCCTGGGCTAATCTCTGCCGTGGACGGCTAAGGGGAGCCGACATCTCGCCGCCTCTTAGACACAGCGCCCCCCTCAGGCAGGGCTGAGGCGCACTTCCTGGGTCATGGGATGGGGGGAGGGGGGAAGCCGGCTCTGACGCAGTGTACCCGCTAGTCAGTTCCCACGGTGGTCAAGCCAGCAGCAAGCCCACCTGCAGGGGCCCTGCGGTGCTGGGAAAGCGGCTCCCATGGCTAGCCCACGGGCCTGCACACCCTCTGCCAGTTACTCAGCCCCGCTGATGAGAAACCCGGGAGCCTGAGTCACACCGCTGACTCACGGCCCAACACAATCCTCTCGCCTGACTCACGCCTCTGCAGGGGCTTGCGCAAAGCCTTAGCTCTTGGGAGATGTGCTTCTGGGCCAGGACCTGCCGGGCCCTGCGGAGACAGCATCAGGCCGCAGGGATGGGGGAGCCTGGAGGGAGCCGGATCCCACTTAGCACAGAGCCACCGAGGGAAGAGTCAGCAAGTGCGCTGGACGGATCCCCCAGGAGAGGGGGTGACCCCCACAGTCTCCCCATTTGGGGCTCTTTTTTGGCTCCTTTTCCGCCTGGCACCGGTAGGCGAGCGGCAGGCAGAGAGACATCTGAGTTTCTGCTAAGCCCCGCTTCGTTTGGTTCCCGCACCCCTCCCTCGCCTCCGCTCTTGTCTGACACCCACAATGGGAGCTCTCTGGTTTGCTTCTTCTCTGTACGGCACCGGGTCCAGGAGTGGGGCTCCTAGGTACTACCCAGAACCCAAATAGTTGAGGGGGGAAATTTTCAGGGAGTCAGGTGACTGTCAATGGGATTTGAGCCCCTAACTCCCTTGGGCAAAATCCAAGCCTTAAAAAATCAGTGTGTTTTGCAGCGGATCATGGCGTTGCCTGGTGTCTCCAGGACCCGGTGGGTCCTAGGATGTTTCCTGCGGCCCCGGCCCGACCCAGCGTGGCCCCCACGCCCACGTCGGAGGGTGGCAGAGTAGCCGACTTACGCAGTGAGCAGCCCGTACGCATGGCCGCGGCACGCCCGGTAGTCCTTCCAGGAGGACAGGTCGGAGCGGATGGGGTGTTTGCCCTCTTGTCTCATCACCTCTTGGATCAGGCTGGGCTCCGCGACGTGGACGGTCAAGATAGGCCCAAAGCTGGCTTTCCACACCGGCCCGTACTTGGCTTTCCCTTCGATCTAGGAGGGAAGAGGAGACAATTCGTCAAGCAAGCCCCGAGCCTTCGCTGGGCTCTTGTCACCAGCTGGGCCAGGCTGAACTGGTTAGAACCAGGCTGTCCTCGCTGGGTGGTTACAGGTCAGCAACGAGAACATGTGGGCGCTTTAAGGGCAGGGTGGACAGAGCCATGAGACAATGGTGCATTATAGGGATCTATTCCCCTGCCATCCGCAGCCTATACACCCAGCTCCATCCTGCACCCCCTCCTGCTATCCTCCAGGATGGATCATTCCCTGGCTGCTGGCCGCCACAAACTGCAACTGACTCCAATGAAACCCTTGTGTTTCACCGCAGCTCGACCTGGGGAAGCCGGGCTTCCAGGGATCGGGACCTTACAGGAACGTCTGGGCAGACGTTGTCAGAAATCGAGCTCGGAGAGGGTCAGTGATCTGCCGGCTAGACTCTGCCCTGCAGGAGCCCCCGTTATTCAGAGCTCTCCTTCCCCTCCAGCCTCAGCCACGAGACTCCACTGGGGATTCGTTCCCCTGAGCCCGCAAGGAAGAGAGAGAAAGTCGAGAGGGAAACGATGCCTCATTTGCTTGGAATGCAATCAGGGCTCGATGCAGTCAGCGCATGTAATCGAGGATATTTAGTTTCTCCATCCAGGAAGGGGGTTGTGTTACATGGGGTTAAAAACACCAAATCCTAGTTCCCATACAGGCAGGTTTTATTGCTATCTGTCCAACTTCCTCATGCTATGCACCATGAGACCGTTGGGCAAACCAAGAGCGGCCGCGAAACCAGCCTGCTCTTGTCTGTTTAAATATCTGGATTTGCAAATACGCCGCGCGAGGTTCAAAGGCAGCTGGAACACCTGCATAGTACTTAATCAGTGCTCTGCTGAAGCCAGTCTCTCCATTCTGACCCTCTGTTTTCCACTCCTTTATTGGAAAATTTAGCTTTCGGGCTGAGGCATACATGGATTTTGCTGCATCTTACTGCACAAAATCCCACTCCCAGCCCCTTTGGGGTTATGAGCTGGGGTGAGGGGAAGACTAAATAGCTTTAGGCTTTAAAAGAAATGGGTTTTGCACGTAGATAACTCAAAGACCGCAGCTTTCACGTGTACCATTCGGCAGATGGCTCATCCCCAGGGGGGAATGTTCATTTAGCTAAGTTTGGAAGTGGGGTTAAAAAGGAGCCGCAGTGCACGCAGGGAGCCGTTCGATTACCAGTACTTTTTAAAACCCGTAGATATCTGCACGCAAGTTTGCAGAGCCACACAAGCAGGAGACGTGCGGTCGCAAAGAGGCGAAAGAACGCAATGATTTGGTTTGTTCGTTTAAAAATTATTCCCAAAGTGGGGCGTATTCACAATTTTGGGGAACTTTATGAACGAATCCCAAGAAAGCACTGATTTCTATAGGGAGTTTACTCAGACGGTATGGGACTGAATAGCACAAATTCTCTCCGTGAATAAAGTTTACCCAATGGTATTTCCCCCCATTTTTGTTTTCTTTCCTTTCATATAAAAAAAAGAGTTAAATACAAAACAAAAACAACCTCCTCCAACACCAACAATGTAAAACACACACGGGTCAGAAAATTGATATGACGGATCTCAAGGTTAGCCCTGCTATATTGCACATCCTGTGGGTCTTTTAAAAAAAAACAGAAAATAAAGTTTGCATAACTTATGCAGCCGAACTAGCAATATGCGATACAATGCTCCCCTTTATGTATCAAAGCCACTATTAAAGGGTGCCATTAATTTACGCTGCAAATGAAATTCACTGTTTCCGCAGCCCAGTGACTAAGAGTTGTGTGGCCCAGAATCAATGTCAATTTACAGAGGGTTAGACTAACGAGTGAATGTGTTGATTACTGGTAAACCTATGTTACGTCAATCGATTTTTGCAAGCCTGTGGGGACACATATGGGGTAAAGCCCGAGTTCATGTACACCTTAATTTGTAAAAAGAAAAGGAGTACTTGTGGCACCTTAGAGACTAACAAATTTATTTGAGCATAAGCTTTCGTGAGCTACAGCCCACTTCATCGGATGCTCAAATAAATTTTAGTCTCTAAGGTGCCACAAGTCCTCCTTTTCTTTTTGCGAATACAGACTAACATGGCTGCTACTCTGAAACCTTAATCTGTGTACACCTCTGTACACCTATTGTTTCCCTCACTGCAAGTCACACATTGAAATGACATAGAGAAGTAACCAAAAATACAACTGTACATATTTATGGGGACTGCCACCTTTGAATGTCCTGACTCTCACGTTTTTAGGCTGGGATTTATAAACAGGGCTTGAATTTCAATGAATTTTGAGCCTCCAACTCCCATTGACTTAGTTGAAAACCCTGGCTAGAACTTTTTTTTATTAAATGTCCAGCAGTTTCTGTTGTGGCAGTGACGGGAAATTCTTCAGTGGAAGCTTTGATCCAGACCCTTTGGGAAACCTGGTCCTAAATCCTATGACGATGTTCACTAAAGACAGGATCTATTTAAAGCTCAGTAATTCCACGCACCCCATACATTGGTAGACCCTTTATAGTACAAGACCAACTAGTCTGATGCAGAAAGTAAGAGGTTGTGTGCCGAGCAGCAAGGTGGGAAAGTAGCCACGGAGGCAAGCTCCTTACCTGTAGCTCATGCAGCCTGGCCAGCCCTCTTTTGCAGAAGAGATCCGTGAAGAAGCCCAGTGCGCTGGGTCCTGGCATGTCCTCCAGGGTCTTGTGGGTCTTGGTCACTCTGGCTGGTGCCTTGAAGCCGAGCTCAGCCCAGATCTCTGGGAAGCCCCTGGAGAGCAGGGAAGCCCTGCTGGCCAGCTTGAGGGTCTGAGGCATCCTGGCTCAGGGCAGCTGGAAAGTGGATGGAGGAAGAAAGCAGAGGAGCAGATGAAGTCCTGGAGCATCTTTCTGGCTTTATTTATAATGGGACACATGGAGCCAGGGAGGCCACGCCCCCTGCATCCTCGTTACCAAACCCCGCCCTCCCTTACCTGCGTCAGCGTTCTCTTCGTTTGCATAGGAGTCCCGGCTGCCCAATCAGAACGCGGGGTGGGCTCGGCTGGGAAAAGGGGGTGCCGGAAGCAAGCCATGTGCTCGCCACGTGGGTTTCCGGCGAAGGGGCAGATGCTTCTGAACGGGAGGGGGGGAAAGATGGGCCCCGGGATGGTAAGGGAGGGCAGAGAGTGGGTATCTGGAGGTGGGTAACGCAGGAGGGGAGAGATGGGCAGGGGAGTTAGGTACCTGGGGGGCAGAGAGGGGTACCTGGGGTAATAGTTACCTGGGGGGGGCAAAGAGGGGTACCTGGGGTAATAGATACTTGGGGGGGCAGAGAGGGGTACCTGGGGTAATAGGTACCTGGAGGGCAGAGAGGGGTACCTGGAGTAATAGGTACTTGGGGGGAAGTGGAGGGTACCTGGGGTAATAGTTACCTAGGGGGGCAAAGAGGGGTACCTGGGGTAATAGCTACATCAAGGAGTGTTATGGGCATCTGGGGGAGAGGGCAAAGATGGGTACATGGGTACATACAGGGGGTGAGAGATGGGCTCCTGGAGAGAAGGGAGATAGGCAGAGATGGGCACCCTAGGTGGGGAGGAGAGATGGGCACGGAGGGAGACGGGGCATATGGTGTGGGGAGGGGGAGATGGGCCATTGGCACCGGGACCGCTAGGGAAGAGTAAATTTTTAACAGTGAGAGAAGGTAATGATTGGAACCATTTACCCAGGGTCGTGGTGGATTCTCCATCACGGACAATTTTTTTCAGTCAATACCAGATGTTTTTTCTAAAAGATCCGCCCTAGGAATTATTCAGGGGGCAGGTCTCTGGCCCGTCGTATCCAGGGGGTCAGACGAGATGATCGCACCAGGCCTTGGAATTTAGGAATCTATGAATGAAAGCGAACAGGACGCAGGGGCGGGGCAAGCGGGTGACGCGCAAAGCAGCAAGCTCCAGGGCGGCTGCAAGGCTGGGGGTTAAAAGGCAGAGGGAGAGGCCGATTCATTCACTCTGGTTCAGTGACTGGGATGGGGGGGGGCTGCTTTCATAACAGGGCAGAGGGAAAAGTTTCCCCCGTCCAAGGGCTCAGACCAGTGAACCGAGCACATGAATGAGCTCAAGGCACAAACAGGGGCGGGAGTGTTTTACCTTTGTTACAGATGTGTCGCTCCGCTCCCCGGGCTCCATGGGGAAGGAAGAGAGCAGCAGCTCCTGCAACAAGGAGCTGCACCCCACAAAAAAAGTGTGTACAAAATGGGGGGGGGGGTCTGCCCCAAGGTAGGGGAGTCACTTCTTTCACTCCATTTCCCACAGAGGCTGACCGGGTGCCTGAACGGCCGTGCGTCTGTGTGTGTATGCCTGCATGCATGTGCGTGTGTGCTCGTGTACTTTCCCAAGGTGCACTTCGGAAGCGGGGCTGCTCCGTAGACTGGAAGCTGTCTGGGGTAGAAAGCATCTTTTTTCCCCCTGTGTCTGTTGTACAGCGCCTGACACAACGGGGTCCTGGTCCATGAATGAGGCACCAGGGGTTCAGTCCTACAGAGCTCAGGAACGGTCCCAGCCAGCTGAGGATACCTGCCACTGTGACTTATTCAAAGGCCGAGGGGACGGCCTGTTGGAAAAGGAGGCTTGATCCCTTTCTTGTTCTGTGCCAGCAGCAGATCGACATTTCCCCATGGCTCCAGCTGCTGTTCCACTGTCGGGAAGTGAGGAGAGTTGGATAAATAAGAACGAGGATGATATGAAAACTCAGGAATGCACACGCCTCCTTTAGATCTCAGGAAACAAGAGAGCAGGATGCCCGGGGCTGGGATGGGTTGTTGCTTGATCCTGGATCGGCGCCCTTCAGCAATAACATGACCATCACAATCAGAGGGGATGAGGCCCATGGTGAGGACTCATCTCACCACATTATTAGAGCCCGGGGGTGGGGGGGCTGAGGTCTGGCGCAGCATCTGCAATGCCAGCATGGGCAAGGCCTGCATGTGAGCGCAGAGAAGCAGGTGTGCCAAGCGTACTTGATGTTGAAAGAGCTAATCCGACAGAGTGAGACCTGGCTGCTGCTTTGATAGCTTCACTTCCAGGGCTTTGCCCTGTTGGGAGCAGCAACTGGCTATGCCAATGTAAAAACCAGCTGTGCCAACCAGCCTGCTACTTAACTCTGTGCCACCCCTTTGCCATCAGGCTCTTCCCTTCACAGCATGACGGGCACCGACGTTGGGCATGACCCGTTGGACAGGGAGCCCAGGGCAGAGATCACACCTAGCCGCTGTGCAAATGAGTTGAAGTAAGAGAGCTCAGCTTGTCTTTATATCCAGTTGCGTTCTGGGCATGTCAGGTAGTGACGACAGCAACGGCTGGCGCATGAATGGCAGAGGAAGCTGGTGTGCGAGAAATTGCTACTCAGGGAAGACATCAGGTCGCAGCTTGTCCGTCTATTCCCCCATCCCCAGCCAGGGCGGGAGCAATGGGCTCGTCTGGGTTTTCTCCTCTCTATGATGGCAGAACCTACAGGCCCCAACAGAGATCAGGGCCTTGTGGTTCTGGGTGCCGAACAAACGGCTAAAGAGACAGTCCCTTCCCTCTCAGTCGGAATAGGAAAGTCGGGCAAAGGGAAGTAGGCACAGAGAGGAAACGGGGGTCGGTCAAGTGGCAGAGCTGGGAAGACAAACTGCCTCTCTGGCTGCCCAGTCTTGTGCCCGCGGCCACTAGACCATATTGCCATTACAGTCCAAGCCCCTCTTCCCCTGGGAGGCCCTTACATCAGCTGGTGGGTAGCAGCTGACTCCGAGTTCCGCCCCCTGACTCCAAGTTGCCTGTCCAAAAGCAGGGGTGGCAAGAGCAGCAGTTCTGGGCACTGTGTACCCCATTCCTTTCATGGGGGGGAAGTGGGAAAACCAGTCTCCTCTCTTACACCACGCCTGAGGAGGAGCCCGCCTGTGCACAGCGGCAGGGGGCCAGATCCAGTCGCACAGGGAACAAATCAACGGGAACTCTGTTGACGTCCTCTGGGCTTTGCCCATTTGAGAGCAGAATCCAGCCCCGAACAGGCTGTCAAGGAGACCCGAGGGTATTTGGGCACCCTACGATCCATGCAGCCGTGAGTAATCCAGCGCCGTGAGTAACTGCAGATCATGCAGCGCTAGGAGGTCATGACTTGAGTTTGCCAGCTGTGTTTCTCCAGATGTTCCATTTCCCCCCTCCCCACCGGAAGCAAAAGGAAAGCTTGAAAACCTGATCCAAGGGCAACTGATGCCTGCCTGAGGGCTTGTCTACACGTGAAAGTTTACAACAGCATAGCTTCAGTGTAGACACTACCTATGCCAACAGAAGGGGTTCTCCCTTTGGCCTAGGTAATCCACCTCCCCGAGAGGTGATAGCTAGGTCACTGGAAGAATTCTTCCATCAACCTAGCGCTGTCTTCACAGGGACTTAGGTCGATTTAACTACACCACTCAGGAGTGTGGATTTTTCACACCCGAGTGACGTGGTAATGCCGAACTAATTTTCTAGTGTAGACCAGGCTCCACAAACCAGCACCTCTTGCTTGCCTGAGTCTGCAGAGAGCCTGAAACAATGGCTCCAGGAAGCGTGAATTGCCTCACTCGTCTTAATGCTGAAACCCACCTCCATGAAGAGGGGTACAGCCACAGCTTGGGGGCAGGGCTGTGAGGGACTCCATGAAGGAGATGGCTAGGGCCCCAGAGTGCCTTAATTTGACCCTGACAGCAGGACCTTGCCCAAGGGCAATTGGGACCAAAGCAATAACTGCAGAAAGACCAATAAAAGTCACTCCTGTTTCTGCTTCTCCGTGGCATGGTGAAAGAGTCAAGAGCTCAGGTTGCTGTTGGACAGCCAGTTCGAGCGGGAAAGCACATTGTCTCGGGGCCGGACTAGTAAGACTTCAGGGCAGCCGGCAGTCTTTCAGCTCTGCAAACAACAAAACCAGCATTGTGGATTTAAACGGAAAAGCATCCACCTGGTGAGGATCCAGTGCTCTGGGCCCCAATTCTCCGCTGGTGGAGTCGTTTCCATCAGTGCAAGGTGGGGGGGGATACCATGGCTTGTCCAACGGGAACAGCTATTGTGCTTTACATTCACACCTCCCTTAATCCGAGTCCACTTTCCAGTGTAGACACTGCTAAACCAGAATGAGAAAAACTCACCCCACTTTTGCACGGGTGTAAGAGCTGCCCAAGCTACAGTGGAGAATCTGGCCTTTTGTAACAGGCTGCAGGCTTCGTTACATGGCCAGCGATGTTGGGGGCCCAACTTGACAGCCATTGGCCTGATTTCCCAAAGGGTTAATTCCCCCACTCCAACAACTTGCCCCTTCCCACAGCGCTGACTTAGTGGCCAACCACCCCACCCCACCAAGCCCCCAAACGCCAACAGCGACAACCTGCCAGCGCGCTGGCCACGCTGCGTGGCTCTCCACGTGTATGTCGTCTCCACTCTGAGCCGGGCCCATCTCTCTTCAAGGCTGCAGTCCCCTTCCACTTCCCCATTCAAAGCCGGGAAAATGCATCTGAAACCATGACCCAGGGCGAGCAGCCCACGGCCACTTGACATGAAGAGGCGCGGGGAGCCGTGCTGAGGCCAGGCAGCGAGTCCTTCTTACCGCACCGGCATTCTCCCCAGGCACAACAGAAAGCATTTCTACTTGATGGTCCATTACTGGTGCTCTCAGTCAGAGCCCACTCCGTTCCCTGCCTTCCATTAAGGGACATTTCTTAACTTCTACCCTTTCGGGTGCGCTGGGGAGTTTGCAGCTGGCTTGCTGGCAGCACAGCTCCAGAGACCCTTGCTCTGCTCCTTAGCAGTGCAGCCTCTATTGGCAGCCCCCCGGCATCTCTCTGGGGCCAGGACCCCGCAAACCAGGTGCTGGGTTGCTTCTCAGCCAGGCGCCTGATGCAAGGGGCGGTGGCCCAGGGGTGCAGCCCACTGGGACCACATTCGGGAAGCGCCAGGCCAGGCAGAGCCAACCGGAGACACTTCCCTCTCGTGGCTACGCTCCGTGACCTTCCAAGCTGCAATCAGTGACTGCCCCTTTCACTGGGCAGCTGATAATTCCCCCCCTACCCCTTCCAGAGCAAAGGCCCCTCATCCTAGCCCCAGAAGATCTGCATGGGCTTAAGCGCTTCCAGGCCATGGTTTTCCCTGCATGAGGCAACAGCTCGCTCAGTTTCTGTATTTATCAGGCTGATTGTTGGAAGGCTCCTGGCTGGGAAGTTCCAGGCTCCACCCCCGACCCACCCTGCCTGGCCCACCTTCCCGGCCAGATCCTTGGGAATTACCCAACTTGCAACACAGGAAGCTACGCTCATTGCGCAGGCAAAACAATGGAATTCACCCCCTTAGGGACTGCAACCCAGCCCTCCTCCCCCCAAACAGGGTCCTGCAGCCCATGGCTGGAGAGACCAAAGCTGCAGCCATGGCGGGAGTCAGTGCCTAGCAACCAGGACTGGCATGATGCTCCAGGGCAGGCAAAAGGGGAGACGGGATCAGCCAGCAGGGAGGTGAAGCACAGACAGACTGGACAAAGTACTGGTTCTGGGGAGGGGAAGGAGAAAGAAGTAGCCGGTACCACCCTTCGGGCATGCATGGGGAAGATCCACAATACAAGAGTTGGATTGTTACAAGGTTTAATGGCCCTTTAAAAGCAGGTGAGCTCAGCCCCACCCAGGCTGCGTTATCCCACCCGGGTGATGGACCAGGACCTGCAGCTGGGTCAGCTAGCCAGGATCACTCCCTAGTAGCCTGGGGAATGGGACCTCCGACTCCACCAGCGTGGGCAAACGTAGGGGGCGGCTCTCTGAGGAAGACCTCAGGGAAGACCCGCTTGCTGGACCCTTTGTGGAACTGTGTTGTTTTAAGCCTGTGTGGGTAGGGTGTACATCTGACCTGCACCAGTGAGGGGGACAGTTAGAAAACCCCAGGAGTGTGGAGACTGAGGCCAGGTCACAGGTTCAGCTGGTGGTAATAGCAGGGCCTAGGCTGAGGGCAGGAGGCACCCGTGCTAGGGGCTGTACACACATAACAAAGACAGTCCTTGCCCCAAAGAGCCTCATCTGAGCAAGAGGAAGCCTAAGTGGGCTTCTCCATCTCCACAGCTGTTGGCTGTGCTAGGATCCCCTGGTGGATTAAGCTCATGTCCCCACCCCGTTTCTCATAGAAACTGTCCCTCCGGCAGCCCCCTGGCAGGGGGCAGGAGACACCCGCATGGCTCCCCACAGTCTCACCTGGCAGGAGACTAAAGCCAGCAAATCACCATTAGCACTCGCCCAGGATGGTTCCCCTCGCCCACTGGCTGGGCTGGAGGGGAGATGCCCAGAGGGAGTCCTGGCTGGGAACAGACAGGGCAGCCGCACCGCATCAGGTGGTTCAAGGAGCAGCCAGGTTGCAGGACGGGAACAGGGTGAGCCCGCAGGGTTGACACCTAGTGCCACTTCCAAGCCCCTCTTTACCACTAGATCCCTGGCAGGAGCCGGGACACCATCCAACCGCCCCACAGCGACCCACAGAGAGTCCGGCCGGGACTGTGAGCTCAAGCTTTATTCAGAAATCGAGTGTGAGTGAAGCTGCAGCCCGCCCCTGACTGGCAGAGTCTCAGAGGTAAAAGCAACGGTGCCAGGAGCTCATGGGCACCAGCAGGCAGAGCCCAAGGGGATGCTTGGGACACTCCTTATGCGTTTCTCGTTAGGAGAGGAGCCAGCTTCTCCGTATTCAAGACATCAAGGGCTCCCGTGAGCTTCATGCTCCAGGCCAAGCAATCAGCCCGTCTGCCCCAACAGCACCAGGGGAGGGGGAAGAGGTCTCCCTGGAACGCTGCACGGCACGGTCCATGATGATTTGTCTCTCGGGTCCACAGTCACGTGTCTGGAGCCCCCTGGAACTGCTCTGTGCCTGGAACCCCCTGCAGGGCTTCGTCCTCGATGCGCCGGAAGACAGCAGGGAAGGTCTTGCCACTGTTCCGTTGGACCTTCTTTCCCTCCTCGGTGGAGGTGCCCAGACGCCCCACGATGGGATCGCTGCCCTGTTGGAGAAAGGGCCGTTACCGCGTGAGCTGCCGACCGGCCAATGCCTCCCCTTCCCCATCGGCCTGGCTCGTCTCCAGCATAACGGGCACGCAGACCGGCAGCCCCCTGTCCCTGCAGGGAAATTAGACCCAAGCAGGCATCAAACCATGTGAGCCAACGGCAACCAGCCCTGCTTGGCTCTGTGTTGGGGACAGCTGGTCCATCCACCAGCCAAGCGGCAACAGGGGAAGCTGGCTGGGTCCTGAAATCCAGCGTCTCCTACTCAAGTCCATCGCTGGGGGCTCCCTAGCAACAGGACAGATGCGGGGGGGGGTGGCTCCCTAGCAACAGCACACACCCTCCCCTCAACTCAACCATGCAATAAGCAGCCAGCGTGCGAACGTGAAAAAGAGAGAAGAGGTTTTGGTGTGGGACCAGGTTTCACTTTCCAGTTTCTGTGGGCTTCTTGGAAACCCCAGGACAAGGGAAGAAACTTTTGCAGACTGAGTCAGCCCAGGATGGGTGCAAGGCCCCCGGGTAGTGCAAACATTCCCCTTTCGGGCTCCTTCCCCTCCCAGCACCCGCTACTTTCGCGCTTACCAAGTCCTCCAAGGGCACCCGGACAAAGAGCGGGTGCCCACTGAAGTGCCCAACCATCCACTCGTGCATCTCTTCCACATCAGTGATGGTATACACCAGGCCCTGCGCAAGAGGGAGGGAGTAGCCTGAGGATCCACGTAGCTGGGACCAGCCCATCAAAGAGAGTGGAGGGGCCACTGGATACCTATGCAGGGACACCTATGGCCCCATCCCAGCCATGCGGCAGTAAAACCCAAGAACCCAAACGGCTCATGCCATAGAAGGAAACTTTCCGCAACTACCAAAACCTCAGGGCCCCGGACGGGAAGGAGGGTAATCTCTGTACAGAGCAGCTTGTGGTCAAGGGACTTTCTCCCTAACTATTAGAGGTGCCAACTCTAATTAGCCAAGGCAATTATGCTCTCCGCCTCTGCTCCCGCCCCCCCCCCCCCCCGGTTGCCAATTTTGGTGGGACATATTCCTGGATGTTTCATCATACGACATCATCTTCACTTAAAGATCCATCTTTCATTTCTAGAGACTCCAGGACAATCATCGAGGTTTGGCAACCATAGCCCTGCCCCCGGGGTCTGCACCATGGGGAGATGTTAGCGTATTTGCCTGTTACTCACGCAGCCGGGCTGGGTGGGGCCCACGCCTATTCATCGCCCCAGTTTGATCTGCTGGTTATGAACCCACAGTGACGGCACAGGGAGGAGCAGACGGGTTGCCTGAGGCAGCTAAGTCATGAACGGGCAGGTGGGAGCTGTGCGGGCAATGGGCTCACTCTGCCAACAGGAAGCCCTCCCAGCACAGCTCTGCAGGAAGCAGGGCAAAGGCCAACCCCTCCGTGCTGGGACCCATGCAGTAAGTGGGGCTTACTCACCATGCCCTTGGGGCACTGCTGGGTTTGACCTACAGACTCTGTTGGTTGAGGACAGAATGTTCCTGCCTGCTGAGCCGTGGCTAAGTCCCCAGCCAGAGAGGCTTCCCCTAACCAGAGATCCCACGAAAGCCTCTGCCCGCCCCCCGGCCAGTGACCGATCTCAACTCACCCCGATGCGCAGGACGTAGGCGTATTCGGCCAGCAGCGTAGAGCTGATGATCCGCCACTTGTGCTTAGTCTTCTTGAAGTGCGGATCCGGGAAGAGGAAGAACATCTTGGCCAGCTGCAAACATAGGGGGCAAGCCCGGGAGTGTGGAGATGGTGAGCCCTACAAGTCTCCGTAGCCAGCAGCGCCAACGCCTCCTCGCCCCACTGAGATCACCATGGCCATGGATGCATTCTCTGGCTGACCAGCCCCATCCTCCTGGGACCGTTAACCCTATCAGTACTATCCCTCCCCAGGCAGGAGGGGTGTTACTATAGCTATGGGAACAGCCCCCAGCCAGCATCAGTGTCTCCAGGACCAATTTGGGAGAAGGGTTTTTCCCACTGAGTTACAGCTTGTTTAAAGCACATTCAGGGTTGGGGTTTCCTCTTTTCAAGTGGGAAACTAAAGAGCCTTTCGTTCAAGAGCGACTTTCCTTCAAATGGGAATAGACGAAGGGGTGCCCAGACACCACGGTGATGGGGCTCTTACTGAAGCTTATAGATCATCTTCCCAGGATTTGAGAGGTGGGGAGTGAGGGCTGCATGCTCCCCAAGGATGGCAAGGATTGAAAGCGGGAGGTTATATGACTGCCTGGGACATCAGTGGCGGAGCCCCAAGGCCCCTGGCACCTCACCTGCCCCTTGTGGAAGAAGTTGGGCAGGTGCTTCATGGCATTGCTGCGGACACAGGCGATGTTCTGGTACTGCCCGGGATGGGATGCTCTCAGAGACTGGATCCGGTCGCGGACGTAATCCGAGACCTTCACTCGAATCTCCAGGCCCAGCATTAAGGTGTTGGGGAAGAGGGGAGACAACTCGACTGTAAAAGATAAAAGAGGAACTACCATCTGCTCTCAGAGCCGGAGAATCCCAGACAGAGGCAACTGTTCAGAACAATAAACCCCAGAGCGGCTACCTGCCTCCCAAGACGGGAGCTAGGGTATCAGACAGGTCATTCCCACTTGCCTGGGGAGAGGCAGCAGCAGCAGCCTGGGGCTGAGAGCAACAACTTGCCACCTTTCAGGATTGCAACCCTTGCTCATCACAGCATGTTAAACTTAACCAGAGCAGCACAGTTATGGATACAGCAGCTTCTGCGCCACAGAATCTATAGGGACACCAGGGTGAGACAGCCCATGTCACCAGCTCTCCTTGATCCACACGACCGACAGTGCAACCGGTTTCCGATTTCCCGCATCGGGTCTGGGCTCTGCGCAGAACAAACCAAGGAGCTAGTTCCACTGGTAAGTCAGCGCTAGACCTCAGCTAAGCATGCATAGTTCCACACCACGTACTCTGGGATACGTAGCTGTCAACAGAGAGAGACGTACCCGAGATGTGAAGTCAGGCATGGACCCGAATCTGGAGAAGGAAGAGGCTTCACGGAGCAAACCCGCACTCCTCTCAGGACTGTCCCTCCAAGGCAGCCTTGACCACACCTGCCCACCTAGAACCTGCTGCGTCCAGACCGACGGAAAAGCATCCCTGGGAACTTACCCAACAAGCCCCCATAACCGCAGCCAATATCAGCAAATTCAACTTGCGCCGCTGGCTTCACTCTCTCCTCGGAGTCCTTCGGGTCATCGTGACGGTCATCTTTGGTCAACGGGGCGAAGAACTCAGGATAGTGCTCAGCCCAGTTCATTTCCTCAGGTTTTGTGGGACTAAAAGAGAGGAACAGGGACAAAGCTGGATTAAAAGAGAGAATAGGAAAGCAGCTATTCGATTAGTGGGGAGGTTTAAGCTGTGCAATAACTTCCCAATGGGCTAAAAATATGTCCTGCTTGGACCATTTCAAGCTGGACAAACACCGAAAGATTTCAGGGACCAATCCTGCCCCCGGGGAATGAATCAGGTGGAGCTAATCTAACTGGGCGTTAAATGGTGTTTCTCCACCCAACTGTCCCAATTCCTCTCTGACTTGTGAGCTCTTTGGGCAGGAACTATCTCTTTCCCTGCAACCTAACACCACATCAAAGAGGAGCTTCAGGAAGTAACAAATCTACAGTGTTTTCTTAAACACTCTGAAAGATGTATGTAAATATACTAACACATGGACATCACCAGCAACCTCTTAGGAGTCCTCCCAAGTAAGCTTTAAATGCATGTTGTTGGAACAAGAGAGTCAATAAAGCCATGTCAAGTCAACACTTGGAAAGCTTTGCCCTAGAAGCAAATATTGCTTTTATGGGCAAAACTGCCCTTTTGCTGATAGAGCTTGTTTCAACCTCCCCGAGCAAGACAAGCCATACCGATAAAAGCAGGATTTTGTCTGTCTAACGACATTCAGGCTTTTACTGGACTGTCGGTCATGAATCACAGCTCCTCACACCCCTTAACAGACACACTGTGCTGGCACAAGCTTGGGTCGGGTAAACCTAGCCTCAGGGTAACCTTTTAAACACATGCTAGCCTAGGTGCAACTTCAGCTCCACCAGCGAGTACCTGACGGGAACATTCCCTGTCTACGCAGATTTATAAAAAGTCAGCTAACGCATTCTTGCACATCCTAGTCCAGACAAACCCAGCTGGGTTACGCCACTTGCACTCTGGCAAACACTTCATGCCGGCTGGAAGACGCATGGATTTGCAAGGTTTCAGAGTAGCAGCCGTGTTAATCTGTATTCGCAAAAATAAAAGGAGGACTTGTATCTGATGAAGTGAGCTGTAGCTCATGAAAGCTTATGCTCAAATAAACTGGTTAGTCTCTAAGGTGCCACAAGTCCTCCTTTTCTTTTTATGGATTTGGAAGCAGCTCATCTCTTCTCTCCCATTTAATATTTATTTTGGTCCCTTTGGGAGCTGGGACAGAAAGATTAGTTCCCCAGGGTTGGGGGGTGCTGCTTGGATACACAAAGGGTTCAAGGTGAGGGGGTTCTCCCCTGGCTCCGGGGATCTCTCATGGGGGTGGGGGGCGGGAATCACGAGGGCTCCTACAGAGGAAGAGAGTTCAGGACGCCCGCCTCAGGATGAGGAAGGGTAAGATCAGGGGCTTCCCCCAGGGCACAGTGAATACAGGATCAGGGGACCCCAAAATGGGAAGGGGGAGCACGATGAATGGGGCTCCCCAGGGCATATAGGGTTCAGTGGGGCAGGAGATCGGGGGCTCCCGGGATGGGGGTGAGGGCTCAACGTATGGGGGTTAAGGGACTTGGGAGGCTCCCCAGGGCATATGGGGTTCAATGGGGCAAGAGGTCAGGGGGCTCCCAGGATGCGGGGGCGGGCTCGATGTATGGGGCTCAGGTGGCTTGGGGGGCTCCCCAGGGCATATGGGGCTCAATGGGGCAGGAGGTCAGGGGGCTCCCAGGATGCGGGGGAGGGCTCGATGTATGTGGGTCAGGTGTCTTGGGGGGCTCCCCAGGGCATATGGGGCTCAATGGGGCGGGAGGTCAGGGGGCCCCCGGGATGGGGGCGAGGGCTCGATGGATGGGGGTCAGGGGGCTTGGGGGTCTCAGGACCTCCCCCCCACTCACTAGCGCAGCGTGTGGTCCGCCAGGGGGTTGGAGTGAGCCCGCTGCCGGTAGAAGCGCTTCTGGGGCGGGGCCCCCGCCATGGCGCCGCCGGGACCCCGCGCCGGGCCCGCGACCCACGTGGAGCCGGCGCGGCCACAGCTGGAGTCGCGGGAACTAAACGTCACAGGAAACGCGCCAGCACCAGCGCGCGCGCGCCAGCTTTAAAGGGCCCGGCCCAGCCTCGCCCCCGCCCAGCTAGGCCTTGGCCACGCGGGCCGGTGTCACCTGACGTCTCCCCCGCCCCGCCCACTGACCCCCCCAACCCCGCCCCTCTGAGCCCCAGCCCCGCCCACTGAACCCCCAACCCCCATCCTACTGACCCCCAGCCTCCACCCCAGCCCCGCCCACTGACCCCTCCACTGAGCCCCCCAACCTCCATTCCACTGACCCCCAGCCCTACCCCACTGACCCCCACACTGAGCCCCCCAACCTCCATCCCACTGACCCCGCAGCCCCACCCCAGCCCCACCCACTGACCCCAACCCCCATCCTACTGACCCCCAGCCCCCCCCCACTGATCCCCCCAACCCCCATCCTACTGACCCCCAGCCCCACCCCACTGAGCCCCCCAACCTCCATCCCACTGACCCTCCAACCTCCATCCTACTGACCTCCAACTGCCAGCCCCACTGACTCCCAGCCCAAATCATTGATCCACCGACCCTCATCCTACTGACCCCAAACCCAGTGAGCCCCCTGACTCTTGAATCACTTGATGGTGACGTGTTCTGTTCATTCCCTCTGGGGCACCTGGCACTGGCTACTGTCAGAAGACAGGATACTGGGTTAGATGGACCTTTGGTTGGACCCAGTATGGCGGTTCTACACTTTAACGTGCCTTGTGTGGTCGCGGCGGGTGTAGCTACACAAGGGGTGCACTGTCTACACTGGCACTTTTTGCTGTGCTCGGGGGGAGGGTGTTTTTTCACACCCCTGACACAGAAAGTTGTCACGCTGTAACTTGCCGGTGTGGACAAACCCGTAGCTGCAGCTCCACCGAAGGTAGCAACGGAGGAAGCTGTAGATTCAAGAAGGTACATGTGTTTTTATCACCATGTCATCTGCTCCATCTGGCTACCACTGGCGAAGCTGCACGAGCTGGTGAATCACAGCTACAGAATTTGCTCATGCAGACAACCAGGGCTGGAGCTTAGTTACAGATCAGATCTGACCATGGGCAGCTTGGATGTGGCCTAGGTCTGGGAACCAGCCCACAGAGGGGTGAGAAACAGAGATATACAATGAGAGTAAAAGAGGAAGAGATGCAATTAAAAGGAACGTCCCCTCCCCACACACACACACACACACAAACACAGACACACACATCTTCCCACTGGTTGACACATGGGATGTGGCCAGGACATTACTGGAAACCAATCCATAGGGGGAATTTTGGGCTTGAAGATAATTATGAGTCATGCCCCTTGGGCTTTTGGCTGTTCACATCTTTTCAAATTAATGAGCAATTAGCAAAATGCCTAAGAATTTGGAGGAAATGGGGGATTTGGGTAGGATTTTGCAAAGGACAAAGGCTGCCGGCTCCTGCCTTGCCTCGTTTTTGATAGCTCTTTGTATGGCCTGGATCCCTTTCCTCACACCTGAAAGCGCTTTACAAACAATTAATGAAGCAAACCTCACAGCTTCCCCTGGCAAAATTGAGGCCCAGAGATGGGAGCTCACACAGTGAGGAAGTGGCAGAGCCAACAATGAACCAGGACAGCGCTGCCAGGGAGAACTGATTGATTTGTGTCCTCACTCTGTCACTCACTGCCCGAGCCCAGATGTGCCATATACCTGGCAGACAATCTCGAAAGCAGCTTTATTTAATTCTTTTTAAATAACCAGGATCTGACAGAGCTCATTTCTGCCCTCTGAGGCTCTGAAAAGCAACCTGCTGAGTGTCTCTTGGTGTGTCAGAGGGACACGAATACACATTGGGGTTGGTGCACACCACTGTACTGGGAATCCAGGCAGGAGGAATTGCGTAGTCTGCATGGTTCTGCGCTGGACGTTTCATCCTGAAATGGCACGTTCCGTACCACCCTGGCTCCAAAGTTAATTAAATGCTGGTTCTATCCAAACAGGGTGCAGGGCTCAAACTGGGTGATTCCCAATTATTTCTCATCAGTCCCAGTACAAATTCATCCATGGTGAAATACTGGTGCACTGGGCACAAAAATGATATCCTGGCTCCTAAAGCAGGAAGTATTTGAGATGGGGCAACTTTTGCAGTGTTCTCTTGAAACCCCCACAGAGGATCTAGGATTCTCATTACTAACAGCGATGTGACAGAATTTTGTGGGCTAGGTCAAAGTTTGCAGTTGTGAGAAGAGTGGAGTAACCAATTCTCATGCTACAGTGGGGCACAGACTGATCACAGCAGGGTCAGGAAGGAATTTTGTACAAATGGCTAGGTGCGTTTTGTATGTGTGTGACACTTTCTCCTGTGGTATCAAGTATTAAGCATGGTTAGAGTCAGGGCACTGAACTAGATGGACCAGTGGGCTGATCCAACGGGGAAATTCAGTGTTCCCATGTCTGTGGGGAAGTCCCAGCTCCGAAGTAGGTAGGCATTTGAGAACAGGTTGAAATTATCTCCCCAGCCATCTTCCCAGCTCTGTCATCTCCCCTCTCGGGTGTCTCAGGGCCGATACATGGGGCTGCTCCAGCCTGATGGATATGGGAAGAAATAAATTTCTCTTTCTGCTTTCCCAAGGATATATAGGGGCTCCCCATCAATCCCTCTCCTCCCCACATGGCTGTCACCCTGAGCAGCTTTTATGACATTGCAGCAGAAGCAAACAGGTGCACTGTACAGCAGAGAGACTTATGGCCCAGCCTGGGATGCTCTGAAGACGATCATTTCTGTGTGCGTGTATGACAGGAACATTTAACTGTGGATAAGGGAGTTACCTGGTTGCTATACCAAACTGGTCTTCCTTTTCGGGGTCCTTGCACAAGCCTTCCATTGCCAGGAGAACCACATTGTCATGGGATGGATTTTGCCATAACCCCACATCTTTCTTGTGATCTCTCTGCTGGGACCCAGACGGGAAGTTTCTTCCTCTCTCAGAACTTCATCCGAGGCCTTTTGCTGTAGTTTTTGGGGCTTCCTGGAAGAAGAAGGGTAGCCTCAGCATTCAAGGAGTCCTGACATATTGACAGGAACGGGAACTCACCAGCTGTGGGGTTGTGCAACAAGCCTTTGTGGTCAAAATGGTATCCTCCTCTACTTCATGGTAACTGAGGTGACTCATGGGTAGAGAGCATTCACAGACTCTGCGAGATCCTAGAATCCAGTGCAGATGTGGGGCACTTCCTGGCTGTTCGTGTTGCTGGACTTGAAAGCAGGGCTTCCGTTCAGAGAAAGGCGTTTTGGGCAAAGGGCCCATGGTAGCGTGGAAGAGGCACGCCCTCTACGGGAAATGCTCCTTGCACAAGGTGCAGAGGAAGCGGGGGCCATGGGACCTGGGCCAACGTAGAAACACGGGGCAGTGAGGCACGGAGTGCTCATCAGATTGGGCAAATCTGGGAAGACAGGCGCTGCCCCACCCCTGCACCCCCATAAAGCAGCTGAATCGTGATGGAGAAGGTGGCTGCTTCCTTTTCGCATCCTTGAGCCGATGAGCGATCAACCTCCGGCCTGGACACTCTTTGTGAGGTTCTGGAAGTTTTCTGGAGTTTCCCTTGAGACTCGCCCAAATCCCATCCCACTCCATCCCATAGCCCTGTTGGAACACTGCCGGTGACAAGAGAGTCACTTTCTCAGCATGTCCCACAATGTACCTCGGTTCTTAACAACATCTGCTGTGCTGAACCGAGCTTCCCTTGAGCAGACACCATAATTCACAGGCAAACCACACAGTGGCTTTCCAGGCACCCAAATGCGGGGAGCCCAACTGCATGGGTGGCCCACAAGAAGCTAAACTCAGGTTGCTAATGTAGCCAGGGAGAGCCCTGAGCCATTGACTGACAAGGAAAGGCACCTGGCGCCTTGAGCCTGTGTTTCTCATGGAGACTGCAGAATCCCCAGGGAACATTAGGAAACTTTCCCCTGCCTAACCACAGCACCTGCAAGAAGTTGGCAGTCCTGGGTTTCCTGTAACGTGGGTTTTTCATTGGCACCATGGCCGTGGCCACTGGCACAAGCTTATCACCCACATTAGCGACGGAAGCGTTAGCAGCCAAAGAGCTGCTGCAGGACACTCCAGCGACCCGTGGCTCTGACGCACTTCGGGGCCAGTGAATAAGGAGCCTGGCTCCTCCGTCAAGAAGCGAAAAGGACGTAGTTAAAGAGTAACGGACCCTCGTACGACCATCAGCCTCGTGTGCTCCAAGAAGCTGTGGGTGAGCGAACACAAGGGCGGCAGGGGTCTCTCTAGTGACGGCGTCGGTGTGTTTGCAAGCTAGCAGAAACAGTACTGGGACTTCTGTTTGCTCTCAACGCTGACCTGATGAAGCCTGGGCTGGTCTCGCTCAGCCGTTGCTATTCCCCAGCTCTACAAAGGGAAAGAAAGAATGGGGAATTCAGCTCCTTCTCCCCACTGCTCCCCACTTTGGACGGCTCTCAAGATGGCTCAGCCACACATGGCAGGCGTAGCAAGAGGCACATGAGAGTTTAGGAAGTCTTTGGGTTGCAAATTGTAAACCCTGTTGGCTTGCCCAGAGGCATGTGCCTGCAAACTGGTCCCTGGTCTCTATTTACTTTAGATAAAAGGGGAAACTATAAATAATGACTGGTCTAGAGAAGGTAGATTGGGAGCTAGCTGCTGTTCTCCCTGTCTCATAGCACAAGAATAAGGAGACATTTAATTAAGCTAAAAGGTGGAAATGTCATCACGGATTAAAAGAAATAATTTTTTTCACACTGTGTGCACTTAGCCTATGGAACTCATGATCACTGGATGTTGTTGAGGCCAAAAGTTGGCAAGATTCAACAAGAATTCATAACAAGAATATGGAAGGGATATCAAACCTCACACTTCAGGCTTAAGCCGCTAGCGATAGAGATCAGGATAAGACCTAATGTGGGAGGCAGATGAGCCCACATCTGCTACTGTGGGTTTCTTATACCATCCTCTGGTGCATCCGGTGCTGGCCACTGTCAGAGACAGGCTATGGGGCTAGATGGACTAGGGGTCTGATCCAGGTCCCTTGTTCCCGGGACTGATGCCCAGGGCTGTGTCCTCTCTTGAAGAAGCAGCAAATCCTGTTACCCAGTCGGAGAGTTTGACACCGACCCCATCCCCAGTTCTGATTCCTTCCGTGATAAGCCCCCATCAAGCCACTTTCCCAGCACTAGACAACATTAATTCAGATCTCATTACACAGAACTAAATGTCCTCACCAGATACAAGATGAGTTTGGTGCTGGCATGTGGGATTTCGGATGCACTCTCCGTGGCATAAAGACCAGGAAGTGATTTGCACCGTGAACCTGGGATGTGTGACTGGAACAGAGCCTGCAGATGGGGAAAGCACCCCAATGTAGTTAGCCCTGGGTCCCACCGTGATCTGCAGAGATTGTGGGTGTGTCCCTCACTGGACAGACATGGGATGCTGTGAGAGTGTGGGCTGAGCCTGGAACAGACGTCCCTGGTAAGCATGGGAAAACAATGAGGATCCAGATGTCACGTGGGATCTACTATGAGGCTAGAGGCCTAGAGGGTAGCTGATCATTAGCTCCCTGGCTGTTTAACTGACCGAATTATATCACCCAAACAAGCCGGGCTGGCTGTTTGGAAGCAGGGGTCCCTAAGCATTGCCCTGCTGGGTTAACATTTAACTGCAATGTGCGTCGAGTGGTGGCATTATCCCCCGCCATGGCTCAGCAGAGGACGTGGGTGGCTTCCCCTGGAGAATGAGATGTCGCAGGTAGTGTGCGGTTCCTGCTCTCTGATCCGAGTCACACAGAAATGGGTCTGAGGACCGCAAGTGACGCTTCAGATAAACATCCCAAAGTTCAGATGTATCCCTAAACAAGGTGAGGCCCCCCTCTTCCACTAGTGCCCCAGCCAATGGGACTTGAGAAGCCACATTCCCAAGACAGTTTTGGAAATCTCATCCATAATGCTTTAGCATAGATACCTGTCAGCTCCAGGCCAACACCTTCATCCCAGCTCCAAGGCCAGAGCCTCCTGCCTTTTCGGAGTCTCTGTGCTGTTTAATTTCAAGAGGAGGATGCAGAGGGAGAACCCCACAGACTCTGTTGATTAACATCAAAAACAACAAGGAGTCCAGTGGCGCCCTAAAGACGAACAGATTTATTTGGGCATAAGCTTTCGTGGGTAAAAATACCCAGCTTCTTCAGATGCATGGAGTGAAAATTACAGATGCAGGCATAAATATATTACAAATATATAAATATCAGTATATATTATGCCTGCATCTGTAATTTTCACTCCATGCATCTGAAGAAGTGGGGTTTTTTTACCCACGAAAGCTTATGCCCAAATAAATCTGTTCGACTTTAGGGCGCCACCAGACTCCTCATTGTTTTTGTGGATACGGATGAACACAGCTACCCCTCTGATACTTGGATTAACATCGCCGCAAAACCACAGTCACATCACCTGCATGAGCTGGCAGCAGTGTTAGAAAGGAATGACAACCTTGTGGTTAAGGGACTGGGGAGATCAAGCTTCAATTCCTGGCTCTGCCAACCACTCTGTGCTTTAAAACAGGGCAAAATGAGCCTTGCCTCCCTCTGTTTCCTCTTCTTCTCTGCTGCATGAGAAAGGTAGGAGGTCTTGTGCACTGGGCAGTAGAGTTGGGATCAGGAGATTGGGGCTCTCTTCCTGGTGCTGCTACAGACTCCCTGTGTTTAAGGGGGCCATTCAAAAGGATGGCACCGCCAACATCCTCATTTCTTCACAGGTGCAATTTACACATGCATTTTGGTCCCTGCAAACTGAACATCTGGGGCCAATCGGCGTACTCATGCCTCTAATGCAATTGCAGGTGTGGCGTTGCCGACTCTTGCAATTTAATCATGAGTCTCATGATACTTGGTGTTGGTCTTAAACTTCCAACTACTAGAATCAAGAGATTGCAGGCAACATTCAGCTTTCACTGCGGGGGGTGGGGGGGAGAGGAGATCTAGATGGAGCTACTATAAGGTGGGTGCATAACTGGTTGGAACACCATTCCCAGACAGTAGTTATCAGTGGTTCACAGTCATGCTGGAAGGACATAACGAGTTGGGTCCTGCAGGGATCAGTTCTGGGTCCGGTTCTGTTCAATATCATCATCAATGATCTAGATGATGACATAGAGAGTACATTTATAATGTTTGCGGACAATACCAAGCTGGGAGGGGTTGCAAGTGCTTTGGAGCAGAGGTTCTCAACTTTTTTCTTTCTGAGCCCCCCCACTCCTCCAACATGCTATAAAAAACTCCACGGCCCACTTGTGCCATAATCACTGGTTTTCTGCATATAAAAGCCAGGGCCGGCATTAGCAGGGTAGCAAGCAGGTCAATTGCCTGGGGCCCCCATGCCACAGGGGCCCCCACAAAGCTACATTGCTCAGGCTCCAGCTTCAGCCCTGGGTGACGGGGCTCAGGGACCAGGGCTTCAGCCCCATGCAGTGAGGCTTCGGCTTTCTGCCTTGGGCCGCAGCGAGTCTAATGCTGGCCCTGCTTGGAGCCCCCCCCAACCCCCCCCAAAAAAACAAAAACAAAAAAACCCTGCTTGAGGCACCCTAGTGGGCCCTGGACCCCGATTGAGAACTACTGCTTTGGAGGATAAGATTATAATTCAGAAGGATCTGGACAAACTGGAGAAATGGTTTGAAGTAAATAGGATGAAATTCCATACGGACAAATGCAAAGTACTCCACTTAGGAAGGAACAATCAGCTGCACACATACGATGAAGTGAGCTGTAGCTCACGAAAGCTTATGCTCTAATAAATTTGCTAGTCTCTAAGGTGCCACAAGTCCTCCTTTTCTTTTTATGGATACAGACTCACACGGCTGCTACTCTGAAACCTGTCAAAATGGGAAATAACTGTCCAGGAAGGAGTACTGTGGAAAGGGATCTGGGGGTCATAGTGGATCTAGGGTGACCAGACCGCAAGTGTGAAAAATTGGGACGGGTGTGGGAGGTAATAGGAGCCGATATAAGAAAAAGACCCAAAAATTGGGACTGTCCTTATAAAATTGGGACATCTGGTCACCCTAAGTGGATCATAAGCTAAACATGAGTCAACAGTATAACACTGTTGCAAAAAAAGCGAACATCATTCTGGGTTGTATTAGCAGGAATGTTGTAAGCCAGACATGACAAGTAATTCTCCCGCTCTACTCCACACTGATTAGGCTGGAGTATTCTGTCTAGTTCTGGGCACCACATTTCAGGAAAGGTGTGGACAAACTGGAGAAAGTCCAGAGAAGAGCAACAAAAATTATTAAAGGTCTAGAAATCATGATCTATGAGAGAAGATTGAAGAAATTGGGTTTGTTTAGTCTGGAGAAGAGAAGACTGAGAGGGGACATGATAACAGTTTTCAGGTACATAAAAAGTTGTGACAAGGAGGAGGGAGAAAAATTGTTCTTCTTAACCTCTGAGGATAGGACAAGAAGCAATGGGCTTAAATTGCAGGAAGGGTGGTTTAGGTTGGACTGTCAGGGTGGTGAAGCACTGGAATAAATTGCTCAGGGAGGTGGTGGAATCTCCATCATTGGGGATTTTTAAGAGCAGGTTAGACAAACACCTGTCAGGGATGGTCTAAATAATATTTAGTCCTGCCATGAGTGCAGGAGACTGGACTAGATGACATATCGAGGTCCTTTCCAATTCTATGATTCTGAGAAAAGCAATTTTCCAACGCCTTTGGATGCAGAGATTGTGCTCCGAGAGTAACCAAAAGACTCAGAAGCCAGAAGGCAAATAAAAAGAACCCAATGTTTTCTATTTTGTGAAAACATTCTTGTGATTTTTAAGCCAATATCATGATTTTTGGGGAGCAGGGAAGGGGTGACTTTTGATTTTTGAACATTCAGGGCTGACCGTGCAGCTGATGGAAAATAGATTGTAAGCTCCCTAGGGAAAAGAGCGTCTTTTGGTCGGTGCTTGTACAGCACCTAGCCCAATGCGATCCTGGGCTGTGTCTCCTTGTCGCTACCATGATCATAATTAATAATAAGTGGATGCCAATGTCGCAAGGGCCCTTCCCCACTCTGTGCCCCACTCAGCTGCTACTTCTCGGGGCAGTGGGGCTGGCCAGGCCCGGCCCTTCGGTGTCCCAAGTCACTTGGATGCCAGTGATGACGCCCCATGGAAACAAATGCCTAGAAACGGCAGCAGCCCATGATGGACCACTCACCTGCCCCAGGTGAGCAGGGCTAGGCTCCTCCCCCCCGGAGCCCTTCCTCCAATGGGAGCAGCAGGTTGGCCCCGCCTATCCAATCAGGGGGCGGGGGCGCCTCAAGATGGCTGCGTCCAGGCAGCCGCCTTTCTGCCACGTGGAGGTCGGCGGGGCGGTGGCGGGCCGGGAGCCGCCGGAGGCCGCCCCCGAGGGGCTGGAGGCCGTGTTCCCCCGGGAGGTCGGGCTCTTCGCCGACGACTTCCCCGAGGAGACCTGCTTCAGCTTCTGCGGCCACGTGTTAACCATCGCCCAGCACCACGGGGGCCGGCTCGGGGTGGCAGCGCCCGTCTGGGAGGCGGTGAGGGGCAGGATGCAGAGGAGCCCGGTGGGGAGGGCGGGTGAAATGTGGGGGCTGGGTGCAGGGGGGATTGGGAGATGGATGCAGTGTGTGTGGGGGGGTGGATGCCCTAAAGTACAGGGGGAGGATTAGCTGCGAGATTAGGAGGCTCTGGGGAGGGCTGGCTTGGAGGTGGTGGGAGCAGGGATGGAGGGGGAAAGTGGGGGGGAGATAGGATGTTTGGCAAGGAGGTGGGGAGAGCTGGAACGTGGGAGTTGGCTGGAAACCTTTGAGCTCTGGGGATGGGGCATCCCACAGCACACGGAGTGGGGACTGGTGGGGGCTCAGCACAAAGTGGAGGTGTGTCCCCCAGTGCCTGTAGGGCGTCTTGGTGCCCCCATTCATGGGGAGCAGCAGGTTCATCAGATAAAGTGGGGGCTCTCTGTGTGGCTCCGGAGATGTCCCTGGCCTTGGGAAGCTGTAGACTCTCAACTGTTCCTCTGTCTACCCCAAAGTTCCTGTTCTCCCGCTGCAAATCCTGTCTATTTTAGGTTTCAGAGTAGCAGCCGTGTTAGTCTGTATTCGCAAAAAGAAAAGGAGTACTTGTGGCACCTTAGAGACTAACCAATTTATTTGAGCATAAGCTTTCGTGAGCTACAGCTCACTTCATCGGATCTGAAGTGAGCTGTAGCTCACGAAAGCTTATGCTCAAATAAATTGGTTAGTCTCTAAGGTGCCACAAGTACTCCTTTTCTTTTTGTCCATTTTAGGAGCTTCCATGGAAGGTTAGACCTGTGGCCCATCTAATTTAGAATCCCATCTTTGTCAGTGGCCAATACTTCAAAGACAGGTGCAAGAAGCCCTGTAACAGGTCATTAAGAAATAACCACTCTGGAGGGAAAGTTTCTCCCTAAATCTGTCAATTAAGAGTCAGTGCAAGAGGATCTGTCTCCCTTATGCTTTTGTTCTCTTGTCCTGTATATCACCGGATGGCCCCATTCTCCATCTGTGTCTCTGCGCTGAAGGCTCTAACCCTGTGTAAATATTTTGAGAAGCAAAAGCTCAACTTCCGGGGCAAGAAGGTGATTGAGCTGGGCGCTGGGACGGGCATCGTTGGCATCCTTGCCACCCTGCTCGGTAGGTACAGTTGCTTGACAACGGAGCTGAAGCATGGGGGCGGGGGGGGGGGGGTAGTCATGCATCTGATCTGTGGCATTTCTAAACTACCTATCACCATAGTCTAACTCCCTAAATGGGACCTGATGCAGACACACTGTACAGAGAGACCTATTGATTGTTTTTTTAACTAGCCTGCTGGCGAAAGCTCACAGGTGTGCCCAACTTTCCTAATATAAAGATGGAATTAGCAGCTTCGTGGAAGTCCAAGGGCCTCATCTGCATACAGGGTGGCAAAGATTACAGCTGCCCCCATATTTAGTACAGCCTGAAGGTTAAAGAGGATGGCAGCTGCAGGCTCAGCATGCTGGGCCTCGTCTATCCCTGCGTTAGCTAGTATGTATAGACAGCCTGGGGATGGGACAAATGGGTCTGTTGCATGGTCGTGCATCCGGGAAACCAATGAAAATCCTGCAATGTCTGGATAATGCATACCGGGAGGGTTTGATTCTCCTAACCAACACCCACGCCTTCTGGGTTGCTCTTGTCTTTTCCAGGAGGAGATGTAACCATCACAGATCTCCCTCTGGCTTTGGAGCAGATACAGGAGAACGTCCAAAAGAATGTGCCAGCAGAGCATTCGGCTCGGGCCAAAGTTTGTGCTCTGTCTTGGGGTCTGGACCACAAGGAGTTCCTGAGAGACTATGACTTCATCCTGGGCGCAGACATAGTCTACCTGAAAGACACGTACCCTTTGCTAATCAAGACCCTCCAGCACCTCTGTGGCCCTCATTCAACCATCTACCTGTCTTCCAAAATGCGGCAGGAACACAGCACAGATGTGTTCTACGAGGCACTGCTCCCGCTGCACTTCACTTCAGAACTGGCCTATAGAGATGAAAATGAGAATATTAACATATATAGAGTCACCAGCAAGCAGAATAGCTGAGGTTAGGGCAGACCTTTCTCCCTGGCTGGAAAGGGACAGACACAACATGGCCTTTGGCTTTTCCAAACTGAGAGCCATGATCCCAGCTGAGTGAGCCACCAGCAGCCAAAATGGAGTACACAGCATGGGTGCTGACTCTGCCTAGCTAAGGATGCAGAGGGCCAGATTCCTCCGTTCTGCCAGCAATATGGACCCAAGATGTTACCACCACCACCCTCAAGCTGGGGAGAGAAGCTCGGTTTTAGCTTTGCCCCAGACCTGGAGACAGAGTTTCTTACTGTCAGTGGAAGTTTTAAAAGCCAAGATCTTTAAGAGGATGGCTGTTTTAGGCCCATCCCTGGAACCCTGGCCTTCCAAGCCAAATTCCCTTCTGCCACTGAAGCAACCAAGTGACTTGAAACCACCAAGAGCATTAAACGTCTCTTAAGAGACACCACGGTGCCTTGTTCCTATAATTTGGCTAAATATATTTTTTTCATTGCTTTCATATTTGAATTAAAGGTGTATTTCATGTGTCGCGCCTCCTTGGGAATTGTGGGGATGGGAAAAAGAGTTAAAATCAAACTGTAAATGACTACAAACCATTTTGTACAAACACACGTTGTCTTGGGTTAGGCTCTGGACCTCTAGGTGGCAATGCAGCTCTGCTTATGTGCAGGATACATTTCTTCTCTCAAGAGGTAATGAAGGCTCTCCCTTGGGTTTTATTTAAGTAGAAATAGATGCGTGAGCACTCAGTGTCTTAAAGGTTGCACGTGCTGTAGGAACTGCCCTCAGCCTCTGCCCCACGCCCAGCCACTTTCCAGGGAGGAGGGGCACTTTCTTGGCTACCCCTCTGTACACCCTTCACTTTTACCCCGCATGGGTGGTGCTTTCCAAGTCTCTAAGGTGCCACAAGTACTCCTTTTCTTTTTGCGAACATAGACTAGCACGGCTGCTACTCTGGAACCTGACTACCTACCTTAAAACTACATAGAAATGTTCCCTTCCGGGAGAAAGCCTTGGGGCTCTATCAAACGGGCATATCTGTGTGTATAGCAGGCGGGTTTTGTCACAACGCACACGGGAAGAGCTGAGGCAAGAGGACTTGCACCGATTCACTCCACCCTGCAGGCAGCCTGAGTGTGTTACACGGGGCCGATATGACTCCAGCAGGGCAATGAGCAGTTGGCCCCCAGCATGCTATGGGCCAGGCTTTGCTGCACCCTCCCTTTCTAGGGTTAATTGGTCATGAAGGGGAGAGCACAGGCTAGAGGATGGGGCCTCAGGACTCCTGGGTTCTATGGCTGGTCTTCGGGGCAATCCTGGGAGGGGAGGCAGGACTCCTGGGTTCTATGGCTGGCCTTCGGGGCAATCCTGGGAGGGGAGGCGGGACTCCTGGGTTCCACTCCTGGCTGGGGGAGGGGAGGCAGGACTCCTGGGTTCTATGGCTGGCCTTCGGGGCAATCCTGGGAGGGGAGGCCAATGAGGGAGGGTCTGGGAGGCAGGACTCCTGGGTTCCATTCCTGGCTGGGGGAGGGGAGGGGAGGCAGGACTCCTGGGTTCCCCAGGTGGGAGGGGCATGGGCTGGAGGTACAGGGAGGAGGGGGGCAGGGTAGCCTTTGGGGGTGGGAGATGTAAATGAAGAGAAGGTCCGTTGTCCCGCCCTCCCTGCTCCAGCCGCCAATGAAACGGCTCGTTCCCTCCCCCGCCTCCCTGCCATTGGCTTCCGTCGTCACCCTCCGCGACGGCCAATCGGCTGCGCGAGGCTTCACGGCGCCGACGCGATCGGTGGGGTGGCGGAGGCCCCTCTTGCGCACGCGCCCTTGGGCTGGCGGCTCGCGCCGGCGCCTATAGGCTGCGCGGCGTGTGACGTATAACGTGCGCGCCGTGGCGGCCGGCCCCAGGATGCAGCGGGCGGCGCTGACCGGAGTTTGCGGCCCCCTGCGCGGGGGGGCCCGACCGCGGCCGGTGAGGGGGGGCCGGGGCCTTCTCCTTCCCCCGCCCCCAGGAGCTGGTCCCTCCCCCTCTAGCCTATCCTGGCTCCTGGGGCGGGGCAGGACGCCTGGGTTCCCGACTCGGGGTAGCGCCCCCCCCCCCCCCCCCGCGAGTGGGAGGCGCCGGGAGACCCCTGGGATGAGGCGTCCCGGGGCTGTCATTGCAGCCACATGCTGCCCCAGGCCGAGGGCCTTGTGCGGGCCCCTCCTGAGCCTGTGCATCAACGAGCAGCAGGGTGGGTGGGAGGCAGTAAGGCGCATGTAGCCTTGGGGAGCAAATGAGAGGAAGGGGTTACAGGGTAGGGGGCTGACCTCCGTCAACGCTGAGATAGACAGCAGGGCTGGGCTTTGATCGCATGCGTGAGGCTGTTCCTTACCCCCTTGCTTTAGCATGCAGGTGACTTCAACTTTATCTCCTCCCTGCTGGCAGGTCTGTCTCTTTCACACTGGTCTCCGTGCATTTGCAGCGGATAAGGAGCTGCTGGTGAAGCTCAGGAAGAAAACCGGTTATTCCTTCGTGAATTGTAAGACAGCCTTAGAGAAGTTCAGTGGCGACTCCAAACAGGTGAGAGCTGCTTGAACTTCACCCTGACGTTGCACTGAATGTCAGTGGGATTTGGGTACCTAACTCCCTTAGCTTCTTTCAAAATGTTAATCTGAATGAGATGAGACTAGAATTTCTACTTTGGAGAGGGAGGGCAACTCACTGCATGCAGGTGTATAAAAACAAAGGAAGGATATATTTAAAACTGAGTGGTTTCTCTTACTTACCTCAGTCCATAGTAAAGGAGATGGTGCATAGATACCAAGGTAATAGGTTTAATTGCGTTTCTGTTGTAATCATTATGTAGGACTCTCTCCGGAAATTGATCATCAAGGTCTTGATTTTTAGAAAGGTCTGGATAATGTTGTGATCTCTATAGCTGTACAAGCTGACACAGAAAGATGCATGGGGAATTTAGTTTCCTGCTCTCAAGGCATAAGTAGATCAGGGGCAGAAGGTCAGAAAGAAGACGTTGTGCATTATCTTGTATGTATTAGAGATGTTTGGAAATCCACTCAAAACATATTGCCAAACTCATCGATGTCATCCTCGCTCCCAAGAACATCACATTTAACAACACTGTCCAAACCAGGGGAACAGCAAGGGGTACTGGTGTTGCTTCCGACTTTACCATCCTCTTCATGGACCACCTCAAGGAGGAATTTCTGGAAAAATGCACCACAAAACGAACAATATACCTGAGGTACTTGGATTATATTTTCATCCTCTGGGCAAAGATCTAAATTCCCTTAATTTCTACCACAACTTCAGCACCCACCACTCATCCATCAAACTCGCTCTAGAGCACACCCACACCAACATCAGCTTCCTGGACACCACAGTCAGCTTCAACAGTGGGATCCTACTAACAATGCTATACAAGAAGCCACTGATCACCATGCAAAGCAACCACCCCAGACACACCAAAAAAATCTGTTATCTGCGGCCAGCCACTCAGTTACCACACAATTTGCTCCAAAAAGAAAGTCTGGGATACGCACCTAAACACACTTAAATTTGCCTTCGCTAAACAAGAACACTTCATCAGCAAAGTAGATCATATCATGGAAAGGGCCACCCACATACCCTGGAAGAACCTGCATCAATACAAGAAAAAGAAACGCACTGACTTCACCCCCCTAGTTACCTGCTATCCCACGCTGGAACTGCTACAGGTTATCATCAAACAAGTACAACCCATACTTGATGGGGACCATGTCCTGAAAGAAATGTTTCCTGAACCCCCTCTTCTGGCCTTCAAACAACCCTCCAGCCTTGGCAAACTCTTCATCAGAAGCAAGCTCCCCACAGACCAGGACACACCAACTCAAAGCAGCACCAGACCCTGCGAGAACAACAGGTGCAAAATCTGCAGACACATCTCCACTGCTACAATGATCAACACTCCCCAACATACCTTTCAAGATTCATGGGTCCTACATATGCCTGTTGTAACATGTGCTGTACCCCATCCAGTGCATCAAATACCCCCCTAACAATTAGATGGGTGAAACCAATTACCAATTACCTGGAGGTCCTGGTAATGTCAAGGAACTATGATGTGATTGGAATCACAGAGACTTGGTGGGATAACTCACATGACTGGAGTACTGTCATGGATGGTTATAAACTGTTCAGGAAGGACAGGCAGGGCAGAAAAGGTGGGGGAGTAGCACTGTATGTAAGGGAGCAGTATGACTGCTCAGAGCTCCGGTACGAAACTGTAGAAAAACCTGAGTGTCTCTGGATTAAGTTTAGAAGTGTGTGCAACAAGAGTGATGTAGTGGTGGGAGTCTGCTATAGACCACCGTACCAGGGGGATGAGGTAGATGAGGCTTTCTTCTGGCAGCTCACGGAAGCTACTAGATCGCATGCCCTGATTCTCATGGGTGACTTTAATTTTCCTGATATCTGCTGGGAGAGCAATACTGCGGTGCATAGACAATCCAGGAAGTTTTTGGAAAGCGTAGGGGACAATTTCCTGGTGCAAGTGCTAGAGGAGCCAACTAGGGGGGGCGCTTTTCTTGACCTGCTGCTCACAAACCAGGTAGAATTAGTGGGGGAAGCAAAAGTGGATGGGAATCTGGGAGGCAGTGACCATGAGTTGGTTGAGTTCAGGATCCTGACGCAGGGAAGAAAGGTAAGCAGCAGGATACGGACCCTGGACTTCAGGAAAGCAGACTTCGACTCCCTCAGGGAACGGATGGCCAGGATCCCCTGGGGGACTAACTTGAAGGGGAAAGGAGTCCAGGAGAGCTGGCTGTATTTCAAGGAATCCCTGTTGAGGTTACAGGGACAAACCATCCCGATGAGTCGAAAGAATAGTAAATATGGCAGGCGACCGGCTTGGCTTAACGGTGAAATCCTAGCGGATCTTAAACATAAAAAAGAAGCTTACAAGAAGTGGAAGGTTGGACATATGACCAGGGAAGAGTATAAAAATATTGCTCGGGCATGTAGGAATGAAATCAGGAGGGCCAAATCGCACCTGGAGCTGCAGCTAGCGAGAGATGTCAAGAGTAACAAGAAGGGTTTCTTCAGGTATGTTGGCAACAAGAAGAAAGCCAAGGAAAGTGTGGGACCCTTACTGAATGAGGGAGGCAACCTAGTGACAGAGGATGTGGAAAAAGCTAATGTACTCAATGCTTTTTTTGCCTCTGTTTTCACTAACAAGGTCAGCTCCCAGACTGCTACGCTGGGCATCACAAAATGGGGAAGAGATGGCCAGCCCTCTGTGGAGATAGAGGTGGTTAGGGACTATTTAGAAAAGCTGGACGTGCACAAGTCCATGGGGCCGGACGAGTTGCATCCGAGAGTGCTGAAGGAATTGGCGGCTGTGATTGCAGAGCCATTGGCCATTATCTTTGAAAACTCGTGGCGAACCGGGGAAGTCCCGGATGACTGGAAAAAGGCTAATGTAGTGCCAATCTTTAAAAAAGGGAAGGAGGAGGATCCTGGGAACTACAGGCCAGTCAGCCTCACCTCAGTCCCTGGAAAAATCATGGAGCAGGTCCTCAAAGAATCAATCTTGAAGTACTTGCATGAAAGGAAAGTGATCAGGAAGAGCCAGCATGGATTCACCAAGGGAAGGTCATGCCTGACTAATCTAATCGCCTTTTATCATGAGATTACTGGTTCTGTGGATGAAGGGAAAGCAGTGGATGTATTGTTTCTTGACTTTAGCAAAGCTTTTGACACGGTCTCCCACAGTATTCTTGTCAGCAAGTTAAGGAAGTATGGGCTGGATGAATGCACTATAGGGTGGGTAGAAAGCTGGCTAGATTGTCGGGCTCAACGGGTAGTGATCAATGGCTCCATGTCTAGTTGGCAGCCGGTGTCAAGTGGAGTGCCCCAGGGGTCGGTCCTGGGGCCGGTTTTGTTCAATATCTTCATAAATGATCTGGAGGATGGTGTGGATTGCACTCTCAGCAAATTTGCGGACGATACTAAACTGGGAGGAGTGGTAGATACGCTGGAGGGGAGGGATAGGATACAGAAGGACCTAGACAAATTGGAGGATTGGGCCAAAAGAAATCTGATGAGGTTCAATAAGGATAAGTGCAGGGTCCTGCACTTAGGACGGAAGAATCCAATGCACCGCTACAGACTAGGGACCGAATGGCTAGGCAGCAGTTCTGCGGAAAAGGACCTAGGGGTGACAGTGGACGAGAAGCTGGATATGAGTCAGCAGTGTGCCCTTGTTGCCAAGAAGGCCAATGGCATTTTGGGATGTATACGTAGGGGCATAGCGAGCAGATCGAGGGACGTGATCGTCCCCCTCTATTCGACATTGGTGAGGCCTCATCTGGAGTACTGTGTCCAGTTTTGGGCCCCACACTACAAGAAGGATGTGGATAAATTGGAGAGAGTCCAGCGAAGGGCAACAAAAATGATTAGGGGTCTAGAACACATGACTTATGAGGAGAGGCTGAGGGAGCTGGGATTGTTTAGCCTGCAGAAGAGAAGAATGAGGGGGGATTTGATAGCTGCTTTCAACTACCTGAAAGGGGGTTCCAAAGAGGATGGCTCTAGACTGTTCTCAATGGTAGCAGATGACAGAACGAGGAGTAATGGCCTCAAGTTGCAGTGGGGGAGGTTTAGATTGGATATTAGGAAAAACTTTTTCACTAAGAGGGTGGTGAAACACTGGAATGCGTTGCCTAGGGAGGTGGTGGAATCTCCTTCCTTGGAAGTTTTTAAGGTCAGGCTTGACAAAGCCCTGGCTGGGATGATTTAACTGGGAATTGGTCCTGCTTCGAGCAGGGGGTTGGACTAGATGACCTTCAGGGGTCCCTTCCAACCCTGATATTCTATGATTCTATGATTCTATGATACTCAGCTCTCGAATGAACTCTCGAATGAACTCGCCCAGAAAAATGGTATAAGACAAAAGCACCATATCACCTGTGGGTGAACACTTTTTACAAAGTATCAGGGGATAGCCGTGTTAATCTGCATCCACAAAAACAACAAGGAGTCTGGTGGCACCTTAAAGACTAACAGATTTATTTGGGCATAAGCTTTCGGGGGTAAAAAACCACTTCTTCAGATGCATCTGAAGAAGAAAAGAAAAGAAAAGGAGTACTTGTGGCACCTTAGAGACTAACCAATTTATTTGAGCATAAGCTTTCGTGAGCTACAGCTCACTTCATCGGATGCATACTGTGGAAAGTGTAGCATCCAATGAAGTGAGCTGTAGCTCACGAAAGCTTATGCTCAAATAAATTGGTTAGTCTCTAAGGTGCCACAAGTACTCCTTTTCTTTTTGCGAATACAGACTAACACGGCTGTTACTCTGAAATCTGAAGAAGTGGTTTTTTACCCACGAAAACCTATGCCCAAATAAATCTGTTAGTCTTTAAGGTGCCACTGGACAACTTGTTACAAAGTGATTACTCCATATCTGATCTTTCGGTACTGTCCCCAAGGGAAACCTGCCCAACACCTTCAAAAGGCAAGCCTGGGAACTTAAATTCATAACTCTGCTAGCCACCAAAAGCCATGGACTTACCGGGGATGCTGGTATAATGGCTCATTGCAACAATTTGTAACACACCTCACTGCTGCGCCCCTTAATTGCCCACTTCAAACCCTTTATACATAAGAATCTAACCCCCAATTGCCCACTTCATTTCAAGAGACCCCCTCCAACATGCGTTACTCCTCTTGCTTAACAATCTGTCCCAACTTGTATTTAGCTCAGACGCTCTTGCTTTCTTCCCCAGACCTGAAGAACTCTGTGTAGCGCAAAAGCTTGTACCTTCCATCAACAAAAGTTGGTCCAATAAAAGATATTACTTTGTCTCTCTCATATTCTGGGACCAACATATCTATAATGGCACTGCAAATAATTATCCCAAATGTGACAGTACCACACAGCTGGTCAGTGTCATGTTGGCTTGGGTTTCTTGTGTTTTGTGGAACCATTAGGACGTGGTCTGACCATTACGGTCTCTCCTGTGAGGTGACTTTTCCACTTTCAGTATTACAAAGCTTAGGTCTAGGAGAAAGTTTAGTCTCTGAACTGACTTTTGTTGGGTTCATCTTGGTTTTGTCTTCAAAGGCTGAAGCCTGGCTGCATGAGCAGGCCCAAAAGGAGGGATGGAGCAAAGCTTCCAAACTACAGGGCAGGAAGACAAAAGAAGGCCTTATCGGGCTGCTGCAGGAGGGGAACGCGGCAGTTATGGTGGAGGTAAGCTCCTCCGCTAGTGTGTGGGGGACCCTTTCCTTGGGCTCATGGGATAGAGTGAGTCGCTTCCCCTATCCCTTGAGCTGGCCTGTGTGCATAAGTTCAAATCTTGCAGCTGGGAGTTTATCTTGGTTAAAATATTAAATAGACAAATTTGTCTAGTCAAATCATGATTAATAGAGAATGTCTGGCATGAATGATTCTAAAGGGATTCCTTTAAACTGCAGAAGCAGGAAAAGACCCTCAGTCTGTCCTAAATAGAATAGTAATAGCCACAGGGAGTTCCTGTTCTGAAAAGCTGGAGGGCTTATTTCTGTCGCTGACTTCCCGGATAGCAGCTCTGACTGCTGTAACGGCCACCCCTTAAGTGGAATGGCAGCTGTCAGACAATGACTTCAGAATAATCAGCTTTGTTTCTCTACCAGGTGAATTGTGAGACAGACTTTGTGGCCAGAAATGCCAAATTTCAACAGTTAGTTCAACAAGCAGCAACTGGGACAATGTTCCACCATCAAGGCGCTAAAGACCAGTTAACCACATATACCAAGGTGAGAGAGATCTATCGAAAGTACTTATATCCTCCCCCCGTTACCTGACCACCTCTCACTCTTTAATAATATATTTTCCTCCCAACACCTCCATGAGGTAGGGAAGTGCTATTGAGCCACAGAGCTATGTTGGCTTTGTCTGCATGCCTTTGCCAATATAGCAATGCTGGGAGAGCCCCCTAGTGGAGACACACTGTAGGCCGACTGAAGCACACTTCTAGCAGTGCAGTTGGGTCTACACCTGAGACTTCGATGTTACAGTTATGTTGTCTCGGGGATGTAACTTTTTTTACACTCCTAACCAACATAGCTATATCAGCGAAACTTTGAGTGTAGGCTTAGAGTGAATCTACACGAGAAAATTAGATCGACCCAGCTACTTCGCTCAGGAGTGTAAAAAAAAAAAAAAGCCACTCCCCTGACCAAGATCGTTAAGATGACCTAAGTTCCATGTAGCCAGCGCTAGGTTGACGGAATAGTTCTTCTGTTGACCTTGGGAAGGTGGATTTACTACGTTAAATGCATCTCACTGAAGTGGAATTCTCGCGGATGCTGGCCTGACTAAGACATCCTTCCCAATCATGAGTATTCGGCCAAGCCACTTTGCTGGGATAAGCAGCTATCCTGTCTCAAAATCCTTGTTGGAATTAGGGGATGTGCTGAAGTGTTGGAGGAATTTGTTCTGAGTAATCTCCAATGTACAGAAGTCGATTGAGTAGGAGGTCGTCTGGCGGTGCTGTGTGAGGATACACCACATCAGGCGTCTGTTGGAGTAGCTAGGTGGGGGCTACTACTCTCCTAGAGTCAGGGGGCTTGCAGTGTAATCTGTTGTCTCTCGTCTCTTTCAGCATTTCATGAAGGCAGCTGAGCTTTCTCAACTGCGGACCGGGCCTGCTGGATGTTTGCTCAGTGACCAGCTGGCTCTCACTATAGGTGAGCGCTCTAGTGTAAGAGGCTGGTTAGAAGATAGAAATCAGGGAGGCGTTTGTTTGTGTGGCTTCCATCATTCTTGTGTGGGATTGACTGAGAAACCCTTTCCCCTGAGAGGATTCCACCTTTTATCCTGTGTTCAGAGGGGCTGGCTGGCATGAATCTTGTCCGTTTCCAGCCTCACGGAAACTGCTTGTGCCAGTGTTTCTGACAGCACTGAGGATGCAGTGAGGCTCAACTGGGGACCTTTAAATTCTGGGAACTGTCCTACAACCGCTCACAAGCTCTCAGAACTAGTACTGCTGCAAAGTAGTTCAGAGGGAGTTTTCTGAGGTGGGGCATCCCTTTAGACTTACAGTACATTGCAATAACTCAGTGGTTCCCAAACTTGTTCCGCCGTTTGCGCGGGGAAAGCCCCTGGCGGGCCAGGCCGGTTTTTTACCTGCTGCATCCACACGTTCGGCCGATCGCGGCTCCCAGTGGCCTCGATTTGCTGCTCCAGGCCAATGGGAGCTGCTGGAAGCGGTGCAGGCCAAGGGATGTACTGACCACCTCTTCCAGCCGCTCCTATGGGCCTGGAGCGGCGAACCACGGCCACTGGGAGCCACGATCGGCCGAACCTGCGGACACGGCAGGTAAACAAACTGGCCCGGCCCACCAGGGGCTTTCCCCGCACAAACGGCAGAACAAGTCTGGGAACCACTGCAATAGCCTAACATTTCCAGTAAGTGGTAAAGTAGCCAAGCTCCCTTTCTTACAGGAAGGGGTTTTCTGCTTTTAAATACACGGGAGGGGGACAGTCCTAGTATCTATATTGAGACAACTCTCCAGCCTTACGCTCCTTGAGCAGCAAAACTACCAAGGAAACTGACATCTTAAAGGTGTGGGGGAGAGGGCAGAAAGCTGCAGCAAATGCCCTGCCCCAGAACCCTCAGCCTGATCTGTACCTTTAACCATGAAATAAAACCTGTTCTCGTTTTGGGTTTTTAAAGGCAAACTAGGGGAGAACATGGCTGTCAAGAGGGCTGCGTGGGTGGCAGTACCAGAGACCTACTACATTGGCTCTTACGTCCATGGGGCACTGCCAGCGGCTGATCCCTCCCTCCCTAACATGGTGCTTGGGAAGTACGGTGCCTTAGTGATCTGCCAAGCATCTGAGCAGAGCCAGAAGTCAAACCTTGCTGATCTAGGCCGGAGGCTGGGTCAGCATGTCGTGGGAATGGCCCCTCTGTCGGTGGGATCTCTGGAGGATGAACCTGGCGGAGACATGGAAACCAAAATGCTCGCCCAACCTTTCTTGCTGGACCCTAGCATTACCCTGGGCCAGTACGTGCAGCCCCAAGGCGTGTCTGTGCTGGACTTTGTGCGGTTTGAGTGTGGAGAGGACACAGAGATACCAGAAGCAGAGTAGACACAGCAACGTCTCACACAAGAAAACTCTTCGTAATCTCACCTCTGCGGCCTGGGGCCGGGCATTTACATATTGGATCAGTAAGGAAATAATTATGAGAGGGGATCAATAATGAATTAATCTCATGTGCTGGACATTTAATACAGGTAACTTTTTTTGCAAAGCATTAAAGGACCTTGGTAACTGTCCTGTACTAAGCATCTGCAGGCATTTTATATAAAATGGGCTGGCCTGTTTGTTTCTAGGGAAGTCAGCAGGGAGCGTTGGATCTCAGCTGAATCTCGGCTGATGGTTCAGGCTAGATGTGCTGGAGTATATATTTAAATAATCTTAACCCTTTTGGGCCAGGATAGAGACCCTCTGAGGTTTAACCATTTAGACCAATATCCATCTGCTGATCCCAGACTCTCCTACTCTTAAACTATTCCCACAAAACCAGATTAGTCCCTTCACTCTCATCCCCCTCCCCTGGACAGTAACAGTAAAGGGCTGCAGCTTCTCTTTCCCCAAGGGCAGGCATGTTGCCTCATGTTGCTTAGACCCTCCCGAAGAACAGTTCCTTCCCCTGGGCCCACTGTCCCACCAGGAACTGAGTGATGTCTTAAGGGGCACAAGCTGTTTCTTCAGCAGGTGCAGTTGACCAGGGCCATGTACGCTGCTCACTAGGAACAAGGCCCCAGCGCTTGGCTAGCCACCTGGAGAAGCTTCCACCCCAAACAGCAGTGAGTATTTGGCCTGTATGCAGGACTGCCACCTTCCTCTGTGATAAAGGGGCCACAATCTTTGCATATAGGAAATTTTCAGCCTGTAATAGATCTCTGGCTAGGTGTGTCCAAGGGGGAGTCTGATCTGTTACCGGCTGCAGCTGTGACATGTCACAGCCTTGGGGAGCTTGTAACTTGGTTACAGTACACAGGTGACTCAGTTAAATGCCTGGCTGCTGAGGTCTAGCAGCAGGCTGGGAGTGGTGGGTCTTGATTCTGTTTGACTCAAGATGGGCAGAGGCAAAGCTGAAGAAATGGGGGTTAAAAGACCTTCTTGGCAGGTCCTAGGAGAAATCCACCTGGACACTAGGGAATGAAGTGCCAGCCGCAGGGCGGGTGGGCATGGCTCACCCAAACACTTGTCCACCCAGCTTGCTTGGTAGGAAGCATCAAAGCACAACATCTAGTTCATATGATACATCTTTATTTTTTTTAAGAAGTCCCAGGTGGAGAAGGGGCTACAGGCAGAAGAGTGGCTAGAACTGGACTTTCTGCTGGTTGCAAACTAGCATCGCCTGCAGGAAGCGTTCCTCAGGAGAGGAGACGCCGGCAGGTACAGTTGTCCTGCCAACAGCACTAAAGGTTTGAGATCGTGGCTGAAGCTGGGAAGCTGTAGTAGCGAGTGATACGTAGTGTTTTGTTTTCCAGCTTCCGGCGGTTGGCCGGATGGGTGAAGCGGAAATGCAGTCCGGGTGCCTGGCTGTGCAGCAGATCCCCAACAGCCACAAAGGCAATGACAATAAATGTGTGTAGAAAGCTAAAATATCAGCTATTGAGTACACTTGCAAGAGTAAAAACCACCCCCCCTGGTCCCTTACTGCTTTGGTCCCAGGTGTGGTAGAGCCCACCCCCAGGACATGGGGCTCTGGCTGCTCTCCGCCTGTTGACTGGGTGCTCCGTTCTCTTCATTAGAAGAGCCCTTTTTCTTTCTTCAAGTTGATCTGCTTCCAGCTGGGAAGAGCAGCAAATTCCTCCCTCCTGATTCCAAACACTGCCACAAAGTCACTTTCGGAGAGGTAATTCTGGCAGAGAAAACACCGGGCAGATTAGCGGGGGGGGGCGGGGCGGCAGTGTGTGCAGTGGCCTTGAGATGGTCATTTTGGAACCTAAGGGGGCACAACTAGGTAGGAAGGGAGGCCAGGCTGCTTTTCTGTAGAGCCAAAGGGGTGCTGGGCTATGACTCTGTCTCCAGCAGCGGAAAGCTGAGTGGCTCTGTGGAGATGCCAGGGCTGCCCACAAAAGCTCCCCCTGGTTACAGTACGCAGGGAAGCCGGGGGTGCACGCTAGACACTTACTAAGAGGAGACAGAAATTCATTGACTCAATGGAAGCCCAACAACCTGTGGAACAGCCCAGTGCCGGGAGGTAGCAAGAGCCAGTGCAGGGGGTAGAACAGCAGAACTTCCCCCCCAGGCCTCTCTAATAAACCCTCAGCTCCTCCTCCAGCGTGCTGTCGGAGGGAGGAAAGCTTTTCAAAAACTTTCCGCATTAGTGAGCCAGGGCCGGATTCCCAAAGAGGTTTAGGTGCTTGTTGAAATCAGTGGGAGTTGGGGGGCTAAATCCCTGCAGGATCTGAGCCCAAGCACCTGGTCCCCAAAGCTCACCTCTTTCTTGGCAGGGTCTACATCTCCTGGCAGTTCCTCCTGGTTAGTTAGCACTTCTAGAGAGTAGAACTGAGCCACGCCACCACTGTGGGCCCCAGAGCTGGGGGAGAGAGCTGTCCTGTTCAGATCCTACGCAGTGCGGGTAGAAGGAGAAACACCCCAGAGCATGTCAAGTTGTTTTAGTGCAGGAGAGACATGCCCCTCTCTGCTGAGCCTTTGCTCCTAAGTCAGTTAGGGGGCTGCATGAAGGAGCCCCGGCTACTGTTCCTAAAAGGTCCAGCTGTTATTGCTGGGATCCCTTGCATTGCATTCAGCCTCCCTGCAGGTTCCCTTACAGTTTCATGTAGCTACAAGATCCCACATCACCTGTGCCCAGAAATGGGCTAGTTTTGCTATGCACTGTTAAACAGCTGTTGTGTCCTACCCCAGGGGTGGCTCCATTTCTCTGGCAGGGGAAAGCATGCCTACATGTGCCCTTTGCAGTTTGCTTTGGGCTCTCTCTAGGTGGAAGGTGCTAGGTAAACTTAGTAGATTGTTGCTTCAACGCTCCACCTGAACACAGCAGTTTGTCTAGGCGCTTAAGTGGCTGATTTGTAGAAGCTGTGAGGAGATTAACGGGCATGGCAGGTGCTCAGCGCTTTAGCCGGGCAGGTGGCCTAGCTATAAGTTGTAAGTATGGGCCCAGTGGGGCAATGAGAGCCCAGATAGGGGAGTAGCAGTGTGCAGATTCTCAAGTGTTTGCCTCCCCTGAGGGCTAGACACCCCCTAACCTGGCAGGAGGTGACATGTCCCACCCCACGCTCTGCAGCAGGGGGAAACGGGTGGTCAGTTTGCTTTCTGGAAGTCATCCCTGTCTTTGGCCACCTGAGCCAAATCCCACCCAGTTCCGGCCACCTCCCTACACCACAAACACAACTCACAGCTGTGATCCTGACAATGGCACAAGCATCTCCCAGCTCCTCCTTCAGCTGCTCGTAAGTCTTCCCTTCCTGGAAGGACACAGAAAGCTGAGAACCCCACAGCTCGCCCCTTAGCCACAGTTATAACAGGGTGGGTGGAGTCTTGCCCTGTTCACAGGGAGGTGCCCCAAGTGGGTGCTGGACTACCCAGCTCTTACCATACCAGAGCCTGGAGCACCTGCAATCAGCGTGAGGATGCAACTAGAGGAGGAGAGAGGGGCTTGAGTGAATCCCTTGTCATCGAGACTCCAAAGCCAGAAGGGACCATTGTGATAGTCTGACCTGTGACAGGCCAGAAAACTGCCCCAAAATAATTCCTAGAGCTGATCATTCAAAAAAACGTCCAAGCTTGATTTAAAAACTGTCAGTGAAGGAGACTCCACCGTGACCCTGGGGAAATGGTTCCAGTGGTTAATTATTCTCAGCATTAAAAGCTTACGCCTTATTTCCTGTCTGAACATGTCTAGCTTCAGCTTCCAGCCAGGGGATCAAGTTCTGCCTTTCTCTGCTAGAGGGAAGAGCCTATTGTTAAATATTCGTTCCCCATGTCAGTACTTACAGATGGTGCTAAATAGATTGAGCTCTTTGAGTCTATCACTATAAGGCAGGTTTCTAATCCTTTAGTCGTTCGCGTGGCTCTTCTCTGCCCCATCTCCAATTTATCAACATCCTTCTTGAATTGTGGGCACCAGAACAGGACACGGGATTCCAGCTGTTGGTTGCACCAGTGCCCAATATGGAGGCAAAATAATCTCTCTCCTCCAACTCAAGATTCACCTGGTTATACAACCCAGGATCGCTTTAGATCTTTTGGCCACAGCAACACACTGGGAGCTTGTGTTCAGCTGATTGTCCATCATGCTCCCCAGGAGAGATCCCCCCATGCCATAGGGATGGCCTACTTTCTTTGTTCCTAGATATTTACATTTATCTGTATTAAAACACTTGATGTTTGCTCGCACTCAGTTGACCAAGCGCTCTAGGCCCAGCTCTTCTCTGGCCCAGCCTTACTCCTTGGGCTGCCTCAACTTTCTCCTCCCATCTTTACATTTTCCATTGGTCCCATGCAAGTGAGAGGAGAGATGAAACTGAGGACTTGAGGGTGGCAATCAGCCCGAAGGCAGCTAGGCCCCCAGCCTCCTGGGAAAGGCAGTGGATACTGGGCAACTGACTCCCCTGTGTGCCTTCAGCAATCTCCCCCATTCGCTCCTTATCTGCAATCAAGATTTACCAGAAAAGCCCTCACTGGTCCCTGCTAGTCTAAGGATCAGTTGCATTTCCCCATCTGCTCGAGGCCAGGCCCTGAGAGGCAGATGCCTCTGGACTGTGTGCTCTAATCCAGAGTGGCAGATGAGCATGATAAACCCTGCCCCGGCTGGATTCTCCCACCCACCTGCTGTGGCCAGGCTTCCACCTTGTTTATACTCACGCTCCATTTGTGTGGGTCCCAGGCTACGAACCACCCAGTGAAGTTGGGTGGCTCAAAGCCCTGCTTGACCACCAAGATGGGCGTGTCAGTGTCCCTCCCGCTGGGGTGGGTGCAGAGATATTCCTGAGCAGTGGCCAGCGCTGCTTCTTTCTCCATCGTGTTGGCATCCTTCCCAAGCCACAAGAAGACCTGCAAGGGGAAAGGCAAATTGGCCAGGCACGGGAATGGGACTGGAGCTTAAGGCCAGAAGGGATGGTTGTAATAACCTGGTCGACCTGCATAACAGAGGCCAAAGAACCTCAGCTGGGATTTGTGCATCAAGCCCAGAGCCTGGGATTGAGTTAGAGCTCATGGATTTCCTAGATCCAGGCCAGCAGAGGGACAGAAAGCACTCACCCCAGCACTCAAGAATGGGTGAATTGGGTGCTCATGAAACTGATAAGCCGGGGTAGCACAAACAGATGCTGTGTGTGCAGCCCCTTGATCCTGACCCACATCCCCTCGAGCCTGACCCATGGCCCCCTGCTCGTCCAGTCCTGGGTCGTTCGTCCCCCCCCCCATATGCCCCTCAATCCTGACCCACAGCCCCTCTGCTAGTCCAGCTCCAAGTTCCCCAGACAGCCAGTTCTACCAGGACCCCCTGACCTGTAGCCACCCCTCCGCTATCCTCCTTCTGGGCAACTCTCATACTGGGACCGCTAGTGTGTCTTAAATTAAGAAGGCCCCTGGAATACCCAAGTCCCAGGGATTTTGCTGGCTGAGGGCAGATCCTGTTTGGGGCTGGGCAAGTGGGGAATCCGGTGGCTTTTGCTCTCCCAGCGCACCTGGTCCCATGTGTCGAGCAGCATCACGTCGCTTTCGCTCAGGTCATCCTGGCCGAAGTCGGTCACTTCCGTCACCACGAAGCGTCCCGTCTTGTTGGAGCATTCGAAGAGCCGGGGCGGGTGATCTGGGACTTCCTGCTGGAGCCTGCAACACACAGCTCCTTCAGCAACCCTCCCTGGCTGAGACGGTCAGTGCAACCCGCTCTGTACCCTGGTACCTTTTGTCGCTGGCATAAGGGGCTTTGCCTCCCAGCACTTCCCAGAACGCTGCTGGCTCCTGCCCTTCGGCCACAGTTTCCTGTGTGCCCTCACAGATGGTTGCAGCCAGCTGCTTCGCCATTTCCCGCTCGTCCCCGCTGGAGCCCTGGCGGGCAAGGAGACAAGCTGGCATTCGCTGTCCATGGCGCACAGCGACGGGGGAGGAATGCTTGCGGGGGGTTCACTTCCCGCCGGCTGCCCAGCCGGTGCCAGGCCGCCCCTTACCTTGCCGTACCACAGGTAGTGTTCGGCCTGGGACTGGAGCAGGAAGACGTCGTTGGAGTTGAGTGACGAGGCAAACGCCGGGACTTCCACGGCTTTGGTGTTGGACTGGGCGGTTCCGTGGATCTGGAAGAGCCTTACGGGCGGTTCCGGTTCGTTGTTGCTTTTCCTGGATGTCCCACCCTGAGGGGGGGAGGGGGAACTGAGCCCTGGTGCCTGAGAAGGAGCCCCAATGGGGCCCCAGGAGAGAGAGCGGGGCCTAGGGGTTCCAGCTGGGTTAGGACCAGCACGGGTAGGGTCTGTGCTAGGGAAGAAGAGAGCTAATGGGGAACCTCATGCTGCAGAAGGTTTGGAGGGAGGACACAACAGCTGGGAATGGTGCTGGCTGAACCGGTGGCAGGAAGGAGGGATGGGAAACTCATCAGTGAAACGATCCAGCCCCAGCTCCTGCACAGGGCCACTCTGCGTCTACCTCACTCCAGCAACAGGGGGCGGGGGGATGGGGGTGGGAGGAGAGAGTCTATGCCCTGTAATTGAGACAGCGTGGAACGGACACCTGGGTCCCGTTCCCAGTTCTGCCACTGATCTACTGCATGACCTTGGGCAAGTCCCTTTCCCCCGTGCCGTGCCTCCGTTTCCCCTCCTGCCCCTTGTCCATTTTAGATAGTGCTTTTCAGGGTAAAGGCTGCCTCCATCTCTGTGTTCGTGCAGCCCCTGGCGCAAAAGGGGCCCTGATCGTGGCCGTGGCCACGAATTGAAACCGCAACTGCCCTGGTGACTGGAAAATCCAGCCCAGCGTCTCCTGCCCCCGGCCTCCACTTCCCCCTGCTCCTGCTGGCGACGCCGTACCTCAAAGATGACCAGCTTCCCTTTGAAGATGGCCAGGAAGTGGCGTGGCTCCTTGCCCATGCTCACGCGCACCTGCACCGGCTCCCCGTTGAACTGCCGGTCCACTTCCACCGCCTGGTATGCAGAGGCAGCCAGCTCGTCCTGCGTGGCGTGGCGACCCTGGGCACGCACAGAGGAACCGGCTCGGAACGGCAGCCCGGAGGAGTCTCCACGCCTGCGGCCGAGGCAATGCCCCGTGAAGCGGAGACGGGGTGCAGGGTTCTGCCTACCTGCCAGAGGTACAGGATGTAGCGGGGCCGGTGGTTCACACCGTAGGTATAAAGCACCAGGTAGCAGTCTCCGCCGAAGAAGAAGCCATGCCACTGGTATTCCACCGGCTCCAGCTCCAGATTCTCGATCCTCCAGACCTAGAATGAGCGCAGCCGTGCCGGGAGCGATATTAGCGCGAGTCATAGCACTGGGCCGTTCAGGCAGCTGATCGGTCCATGCTGACCCCGTGACGAGGGCAGTCTTTGTAACAGGGCCGTTAAGAGCCGGTTTCCCCCCCCAGACTCAAACTGTTGCCCCATAGCATCGGGAGCTTTGTCAGGGAGCATCAGTCCAGTGGGAGGCCACCCCACGCCCCCATTCCCTGCAGAAAACTTGGAAAGGGAAGGGGGCTGTGGGAAATCGGCCAGATGCAGGACCCCCTTTGGTGCAGGAGCATGCACAAGGGGGGAGCAAGCAGGGGCATTGCCCCCCCCCCCCCCGTCAGTGGGGGTACAGAACTCCTCCGGGGTCCCAGCCCAGCCAGGGCGGGACGTGTCAGCTCCTGGGGCTGCAGCAGGGAGAACCAGATCCTCCAGCGCAGGGGAGAGCTAGGTCCACCGGCCCCAGGGCCGCGGTGGGGAGAGCCAGCTCCTCCGGCCGCAGGGGGGCACACACAGCGCCCCTCCAAAAGTGGCCAGATTTTTATTCCTGTGCACGCCCCTGCATTGGGGTCATTCAGAGGGTCTTTGATCAGCACCAGGGGCCCGAACAGGGCTGGACAGCTCAGCCCAGAGACGCCGCGAGCCACTCAGGTGTCTTCCGTGTGCAGCCAGTCCCGACGACTAAGGATTCCCAAGCTGCTCGCGGGTGCTGAACTCGCCTGCAGCTTGCCAGCTTGGGCACTGCAGCAGCCGTGAGGGCACCAGGCTGCCCCCCAGCAAGCGGAGGGGCCTGGATCCCCCTGTCCCAGCAGGGCAGGGGGGGTTCCGCCAGAGACACCTGCACTGCCAGGGAAAGAGCAGAGGGGTCACCCAACAGAGCATTTGGCTTTAGTGCCCCGAGGCCGACTCACGGCTCCTACCTCCACCTTCCCTTCCCCGTTATCCACCATCCGCTCCTGGGCGGCCAGCTCGGGCCGGGTGTGCAGCAGCATGGCATCAAACTTCTCCTGGCTGACTTTGGCTGCCAAAAAAAAAAGAGCATCGGGGTTTGGTCAACAGCCTAGGTGGAGAGAGGGGGGCAGCAGATGCGGGCATCAGGGCTGCAGCGGTCAATGTGTATCCCATACCCTACAGCATCTACCCCCATACGCTGTGTCCCTGTACCCTGGGGAAGGCCTCGGCATGGGGGTAGGGGGCTAGCTTAGGAAATAAGCAGACCAGCTGTGTGCCCCACATCTCCCTGCAGACAGATCGGCGGCCGCACCCTGCAAGCTCCAGGAGAGAAGAGGCTCTTCTTACCCGTTTTGCCAGCGCTGTAGGCTTTGCCCAGCCCCACCGTCTGGTCCCGGACGGTCCATGTCTGGAACAGCTGCTTGAACATGGCGGATTCGGCACCATCATTCACCGTCTCCACGTTGGTGCCGCAGGGGTAGCCCTTCATGTTGATAAACTCCTGCCAGGCCAGGGGCGGAAACGGCAAGGAGCCCGGTCAGTGGTGCGACCCGGATGCCCCGCAAGAGGCCCCCACCCTCTGGCAGCATGGAGTCAGGAATCCAGCTTTCACTCCAGGCCCCCAACTTGGCCCTGGTCCAGATCGGCTCCTCCCCATCCCTGCACGTGCATCACTGTTAGTGAGACTCCCTCGCCCCCCACCTCCGTCCTACCAGAGCTTTGTCCATGGCCGTTCGCCTCTCTGCCTTGGAAGCCCCCTTCCCCTTCCAGACATAGATCTTGGTCCCGGCATGATCCAGGATGTAGCAGTCCTGGGGAGGAAAAGGTCAAACCACTTCCTGGGGCTGCTGATTGGCCCCATGCCATGCTCCTCTGCCTTGCCCTGAAAGGCGCGAATGGGGGGGTTGGGGCTTAAAATGGGGCAAAAGGGATCCAATCAGGGTGCCGTAGAAAGGGGGGGGGGGATTTTTGCAATGCACCACTTGCCGGTTCGGGAACTTCCCGGACCACCCCCCAGTGCTCAGTCCTGCCCCGGATTGAAGGAGTCATGGGAGTTGCCAGACTGGATCAGCCTCGGCATCCGGCCAGCCCCGTCTCCTGTCCCTGACAGCGGCCAGCGCCAGAGGAAGGCGCAAGGAGCCAGCAGCTGCGGGATAATCCGTCCCCTCCGGTCTCAGAGTTAGAGCCATCCTGCAAAGAGGGCTCTAGATGGCTGGCTCTGGCGCCCTGGGGGAGCCAGGCAGAGCCGGGCCCACGGAGGTGGAGCTCGGGGGGAAGTGCAGCGGCGGGAGCAAAGCCCCAGGGCACAGAGGTGGATTTTAAATGGCACCTGGTGAAAGCCCTGATGATGCACAGCAGCCCCCGTCTTTCACTCACGTCATGGCTCAACAGCTCCTGCACCAGCGGCCTCGCGGCCTCTTCCAGCACCTGCATTTTCCCTCCAGAGTCTGAGACGCTAGAGAAAGGAGAGGGGTGGATTTATTCCCAGGGGCGCTGGGGATGTGGGGGGGTTCAGGGCCCAGGAGGGGAGCAGACACCAGGGCAAGCCGATGGGAATGTTCCCTGGTCTCTGGGACAGTTTCCACCTGCTCCCCTTTCTACAGGTCTCTCGGGCACGGGGCCGTTAGGGCCCATCCCAGCGATGCTGCAGCAAATCTAGGAGCCACCAGGCACAAGGAGACCGGCTTGGTTTGGGAATTGGCCAGCCGTGCTGGGAGCAGGGGTGCCGTCCCTGGAGGAAGATCCCCGAGGAACAAAACCCAGCCGGCTCCGTTGCACTTGGATCAGTCTAAGCCTGCATGGGAGATGCGGATTAGCGAGGGATGGGGAGTGAGGCCCGGCAAATGCCAGTGAGATGCGGAAGCCTCTGTGTGATGTGCCCCCCCTCCCCCACTCGCTGCTTTGCACTGCACCCCGCTTACCGATAGAGCAGGACAGTGGTCTTCTGCTGCTGGTCCACCACCTCGTCCGGGGTGCTGGGTTTGATCTTCCGTGGCCTGTCTCCAAGCACGCTCTGCAGCACCGTTGTCAGCTCCAGGCTGGCTCCCTCCTGGTCGCCGTCCACCACCCCGATCTCCGCCCGCCCCCCACGCTCCCGGTCGCGGATGTCTTTGGCCAGGAGCATGGCCTGGACGAGACCCCCCATGAAAACGATCATTGGCTCCCTGCAGGGTGCTGGGCAAAGGCACCAGGCACCCCCCCACCCCACCCGAGAGCCTGTGCTGTCTGAAAAGGCAGGACGGACAGATACGGAGGGGACAGGTGAAGGGCTTATCACAGGCTGATGACAAACACAGCCCGGCACCCCGCACGCTCACCTGGTCTGGAGAGAGGAACCAGCGCTCGCCAAATGCCCTTCCTGGGTATCGGACAGAGCATGCCCACCTCTAGGGCGCTGGTTCCAAGCCAGCCCAGTAGGGCCAGGGAGTGGGGTCCAGGGCCTTTCCCTTCTAGGGCGCTGGTTCCGGTCCAGATCCAGGGGGAGGGGAATGCTCCAAACTTCTCTTCCCTACAGCGGCGGGAGTAATGGGAATGGCAGGCGGGGCGGGGCAGGTCCGGCAGGGTTCCTACCTTCAGCCGCTCCCTGGTGTTGCTCTCGGGGCCGTTCCACTGAATAATGACCTTCCCCAGGTCCAGCAGGAACACGTCCCCCAGGTTAAAACTGTCCCAGCTCATCTCCACCTGCGCCCGGGGGCGGGGGAACGGAGAAGAGGCCGTGAGGGGGCTGGCACAGCGGTGGGGGCAGGAAGCCGTGCTGGTGCCAGGGGAAGCGGGAGGACCGAGCAGCAGTGGCCGTAGTGGAAGTAGAGTGGGAAGGGCAGCCACGGGCAGGGGGGCAGCCGCCATGCGGGGGGAATCGGGAGGACGGAGGCAGGGACCGCGCCAGCACCAGGGTGGGAAGGCAGCCGGCCCACCGGGGGCATGGGGCGGGCAGAGCGTTGGCTGTGCCAGGAAGGCAGTGGCTACGCTGGCCCCAGGGAACCGGGCTGGGGGCGAAGGGAGGCTGCCTTGCCGTAGGGCAGGCGGGGGCCCAGGCCAGGGGCGGGAGTGCCCGAGCCCAGGCTCACCTCGGTGGCCGCGACGTTCCGTCTCCCCTTGACATGCAGCAGGCGCCGGACGCTGTAGACGTTGGTCTCCACGTGCGTCATCCCCGAGGCCACCCCGCCCTTCTTGTAGCTGGGGGAGAGGGGAGGGGGAAGGGTGAGCGCCCAGAGCAGGGAAGGGGGGCCTGGGCCAACCCGGCAGGGAGGAAGGGGAGACACGCACGGGGGCCGCCAGGACCCTCCTCACCCTGGCAAACACGGCCCCGTCACCCCCCAGCCCCAGAAGGTCCTGCGGGCACAGCTCCTTGCAACGCTTGCAGGCTGACGTCCCCCCCGGGGGGCTGGGTGGGTGGGGACGGCCTGTAGGCCACACGCCCCGGATGTGCCCCCAGGGGGGCTGGGGACGGCCTGTAGGCCACACGCCCCGGATGTCCCCCCAGGGGGGCTGGGGATGGCCTGTAGGCCACACGCCCCGGATGTGCCCCCAGGGGGGCTGGGGATGGCTTGTAGGCCACACGCCCCGGATGTCCCCCCCGGGGGGCTGGGTGGGTGGGGACGGCCTGTAGGCCACACGCCCCGGATGTGCCCCCAGGGGGGCTGGGGACGGCCTGAAGGCCACACGCCCCGGATGTGCCCCCAGGGGGGCTGGGGACGGCCTGAAGGCCACACGCCCCGGATGTGCCCCCAGGGGGGCTGGGGACGGCCTGAAGGCCACACGCCCCGGATGTGCCCCCAGGGGGGCTGGGGACGGCCTGTAGGCCACACGCCCCGGATGTGCCCCCAGGGGGGCTGGGGACGGCCTGTAGGCCACACGCCCCGGATGTCCCCCCAGGGGGGCTGGGGACGGCCTGTAGGCCACACGCCCCGGATGTGCCCCCAGGGGGGCTGGGGACGGCCTGTAGGCCACACGCCCCGGATGTGCCCCCAGGGGGGCTGGGGACGGCCTGAAGGCCACACGCCCCGGATGTGCCCCCAGGGGGGCTGGGGACGGCCTGAAGGCCACACGCCCCGGATGTGCCCCCAGGGGGGCTGGGGACGGCCTGTAGGCCACACGCCCCGGATGTGCCCCCAGGGGGGCTGGGGACGGCCTGTAGGCCACACGCCCCGGATGTGCCCCCAGGGGGGCTGGGGACGGCCTGTAGGCCACACGCCCCGGATGTGCCCCCAGGGGGGCTGGGGACGGCCTGAAGGCCACACGCCCCGGATGTCCCCCCAGGGGGGCTGGGGACGGCCTGAAGGCCACACGCCCCGGATGTGCCCCCAGGGGGGCTGGGGACGGCCTGTAGGCCACACGCCCCGGATGTGCCCCCAGGGGGGCTGGGGACGGCCTGAAGGCCACACGCCCCGGATGTGCCCCCAGGGGGGCTGGGGACGGCCTGAAGGCCACACGCCCCGGATGTGCCCCCAGGGGGGCTGGGGACGGCCTGTAGGCCACACGCCCCGGATGTGCCCCCAGGGGGGCTGGGGACGGCCTGTAGGCCACACGCCCCGGATGTGCCCCCAGGGGGGCTGGGGACGGCCTGTAGGCCACACGCCCCGGATGTGCCCCCAGGGGGGCTGGGGACGGCCTGTAGGCCACACGCCCCGGATGTCCCCCCAGGGGGGCTGGGGACGGCCTGTAGGCCACACGCCCCGGATGTCCCCCCAGGGGGGCTGGGGACGGCCTGTAGGCCACACGCCCCGGATGTCCCCCCAGGGGGGCTGGGGACGGCCTGTAGGCCACACGCCCCGGATGTGCCCCCAGGGGGGCTGGGGACGGCCTGAAGGCCACACGCCCCGGATGTGCCCCCAGGGGGGCTGGGGACGGCCTGAAGGCCACACGCCCCGGATGTGCCCCCAGGGGGGCTGGGGACGGCCTGAAGGCCACACGCCCCGGATGTGCCCCCAGGGGGGCTGGGGACGGCCTGAAGGCCACACGCCCCGGATGTGCCCCCAGGGGGGCTGGGGACGGCCTGTAGGCCACACGCCCCAGATGTGCCCGCGTGGGGGCTGGCTGGGGTGGGCAGCCGGAGCCCCATGGAGGGACAGGATCTCACTCCAAGCAGGAGGGTTGGTGGGTCAGGCCCACCGGGACCAGGGCCCCTCAGCCTCCTACTCACATGATGCCCTGCTTGAAGTAGCCTTTGAAGAGGTCCGACTCGTGGCACTGCACCTCCCGGTGCTGCACGGGGCCCCCACCCAGGTAGTCGTCCAGCTGGGTGGTGTAGATGGCAGCGCAGCCCTGCTTGTCCCATGAGGAGCCCTTCCCGACCCAGCAATGGATGTTGTGGGCCAGGACGCTGCCCGAGCGCCGGGTCTGCAGCAGGGACAGACCTCGAGGAGTGACCCAGCCTCTGCCCCGCTGATCCCGTATCGGGACTGCCGGGGGCTAGGTGCTCCCGAATCCCAGCCGGCAAATGCCGCCCCCCTCCACTGCATGGAGGAGGGAGGGAATTTCTTCCTGACACCCTGCCCCTCTACAACTGGGGATCAGTTTGTCAGTGCCTGCCCGGAAGCTGAAACAGAGAAGCCCTCCTTGCTGTATCCTCACTCATGCCGCTAATCTTAACTGGAACGATTGCCTCCAAATCATGTGGCAGGGAGTCCCACAGGCTAACAGGACATCGTGCAAAGCATTTTCTTTTGTCAGGCTTAAACCCACTGCTGTTGCTTTTGCCTTTCATCAGTGCTATCTCCCCCCCACCCTTCTCTACTGCTCTTCCAAGACAGACGGGGGGGCGGAGGGAGGAAATGGAAGAGATCAGCTTTGCAAAGCAGCCTCCCCGAGCTGCTTGTCTGTCCCACACCCGCCGGGATTAAAGCAAAGCAAGGGGCCCTGGGGTGAGTACCGGATGCTTCACTCCCAGCACCACGCGTCACCCTTTGGAGCCAATTCTACCACCAGCACCTGCAGCGAGTCCCAGCAGGTCGGTGGCTTGGGGGTTAATGAGCCCGCCCCACCAGCAGGGGTTGCTGCAGCCTTGGGGGCACTCACCGAGAGGAGGACGTAGCAGTCGCCCTCATAGAAACTGCCATGGGATTTCGGAGGCACCTGCACCAGGTCCATTTTCTGGGGGGAGGCAGAAGTGCATTGAGACCAGCGCAGCCTCCCCCTTGTCCTGGCATCAGCCATGGGGCACACAACAGTCATCCCCCCGCAGAGCGTCCCTCACCTCCCCCCCACCCCCGGAGCAGCTCAGCCAAAATGGTGCATTGGGTGTGTTCTGGCCCAAGGGGAAAAGCACCGCGCCCAGCCAAACTCTCCCCAGCGGGCCGGAGGTCCCCCAGACAGGGCAGGGCTGGCAAAAGGAAGAACCAGGAGGGAGGGAGCCAGCTGGGCCTTTGGGGATCTGGACAGAAGCCTAGGGAGTTGGGGGTGAGCTTTGGCCTGCTGATCAGCAACCATGCAGCCACCTCTGGGGGGTGGAATGACAGCTGGTTATGGAAGTCCTGCACATCCGCCGCTGGAATGCAGCCACCTCTGGGGAGGGGCGACAACTATTTATAGGGGTAGCCCATCTACGCCACTGGATTCAGCCATCTCTGTGGTGGGAGAGTGGCAGCTGTTTATGGAAGTACTGCACATCCACCACTGGACTGTATCCTCCCCTGGGGAGGGGCGCGGCAGCTGTTTAGCTGCAGCTCACTTCATCGGATGCATCACAAAAGCTGATGCACAAATAAATTGGTTAGTCTCTAAGGTGCCGCTAGTCCTCCTTTTCTTTTAGCATAAAGAGCTAGAGTTGGAATTAGGCCAGGGCACCACACCCCAGCCCCCATGAAAGGGCCGTGGGAAAAGACGAGTGGCCCACTGGAAGTACTCACCAGCCAACTGCCCATACCCCTTCTGCACCCTGGAGGTCTCCCAGCCAAGTCCTAGTTACCAGGCCAGACACTGCTTAGCTTGCAAGCTCCAAGGGGATCCCAGCCCAAGGCGGGAGACGCGCCCCACTTACCTCAACCCTCCAGACGATGACGCCGGGCATGTTGTTAACCGCCTTGAAAGCACTGCTCAGAGCCATCGCGCCCCGCGCCGGGGACTCACCGGGGAGCTGCCAGGCAAGAGGAGACAGTCAGCCCAGAGGAGCAGCCCACCCCCGACACTCCTGCCTGAGAACAGCCGCACACGTCCCAGCTGAGCGAGGCAGAGGTGTAAAAAGCTTCTGCAAAAGCTTTGCCCAGAAGCTGCATGCTTTGGGAGGGGAGGGAATTAAAGGGGTGAAGCGAGGGGATGTGGGGTAGGGGATCCCCCAAATCGCACGAGATGGAACCCAAGCAGCTCAGCAGGGGGCACTCTCTGGATGAGACACCCACCCCCTGGCCCCTCGCCCCCATGCACACACCCAGGGCCAGGAGAGGTGGAAGTTCGTCGTGGGTGGCACGTGCAGGGTGAATCAGCAGCCAACGCCCAGGGAGAAGCTCCCCCCCCACCCCGCCCCCATGTGTCTCACAGCACTGGGGATCTGCCCCGCCCCACATCTCAGGGGCTCACCCCTGCAGGTGTCCCACCCCCCCCTCCAGCCAGTGATGCTAAAGGCTGGTGCCTGGGATTTGGGGCTTTCCCTTGGAGCCACAGCTCACCAGCTCCTCAGGATAATTCCCCCGAGTCACGCCAGCCAGGGTTTGGGAAGACTCCATGGCCCCTTTAAGGAGGAATTCTCCTTCCCAGGCCTGGTCTGCCCCTCACAGCAGATGGAAGCTGTTAGGGCATGTGGGCCCCACCCAGCTGGTTCTTGTGCCACCCAGAACGGAGTCAGGCCAACCTGCGCATTCACACTGCACAGCAGCCTGGTCCCCCGCTCCCTGCACCAGCGGGCATGGACCTAGCAGAGAGCAGGGTTTTCTAAGCTCTGGATCCATTCTCCATGCCCTAGATCCTGGGGCAACCCCATTGCCCTGGCTGGGCTGGGCGCCTCTGGCTTCACCGCCGCAGCCAGGGCTCAGACCCAAGGGCACCCTGCGGATACTTACGAACACCGCAGGAATCTCTCCTGCCCACTGGGTGCTCCCTGCCTGCCCGGCCTGGGGTGGGTCCAGCTACTCAGCTCGCTGGCCTGGGCACAGCTGGGGTGTGGACCCTGCTCTAGCCACGCTGCCCGTTGCACTGCAGGGAGGGACACGCCCTGACTGCAGGCTCTGGAGGAGAATGGGTTAGAGGGGCCGGGCTCACGGCAGCCCAAACCATAACTGCTCCCCCCCCCCCCCCCCGTCTCCCCCAGTTTTCAGTCATTGAAGCCAGATGGCGTAACCTGACCCAGGGAGCCGGCCCAGCCACAGCCCTAGGAAAGAGTCGGCTGGGTGAGACACCATCAGCTGGGTTTGATTAGCCAGGAATGTGCTGGTTTTGGGCCCGGCTGCGTTTGCAGACGCCGTTCACACTGGTTTGTTCCTCTCCGTTCACACAGGCACGGCCAGCCCTTTCCTACCATTGCACTTAGCGGCAGGGCAGGCGTCTGCTCATGCCGAGCCCCTCAGGGGGAAACACCAGGGCCAGACTTCCCCTCCCTATGTGGCACTGACTAACCCAGTACTGAGAAACCTGACATGGCATTCCCCAATCCAATGAATCTTGGTTGGCATCAGTTCCTCCTGCCCGAGGAGCAAGTGATGGACGCTCTCGGTTCCTGCCTCAGCTGGGATCTCTTCCCACCACCCCATTTAGATCTACCTTGATTCACTAATTTTCACTCCTCTTTCCCTCCCCGAGTTGCCACCGAAGGGCACTTGCCAGTTCTCTCATTAAACAGCCACGTGGTGGCATTATGCACCAGGAGCCCAACAGGAATGAGGGGGCTTCAAGTTTCATTCTCTGAGCCCTGCAGATCTAGGGCCATCTCAGCCAGCCCATCTCCCTCACCCAGCCCAAGGCAGGACTGATCCCTAAGGCCGCTCATCTAGGACTTCGGCCACCCCAAAGTCAGGCTGGAACTCACCTGAATTCGCTGCTGTCCTCTGCAAATGGCTGTTGAGGAGACCCCGGAACAGCTGCTGGCATGAGCCCCAGTCACCCGGCGTGCCTGGACCCAGGCATTATATTTGCCTGAGTTTGCATCTCAGCCATCTTTGGGCAACCCTGACCAATGAGCACTGGCCTGGCCGCACGCTTGACATAGGCAAAGCAGAGGGAAAGCAGCTATTTGTTCCTGTTTGAAGCACTGAAGGGCGGGGGGAAGGGGCGGGGGGAGGGGGCCACAGGGACGCTAAGGTCAGCACCGCCTGGCTCTCCTCCTTCCACGCCCTCTTCCCATTGATTTTTCTAAAGTGCTCGGGCTGATTAATAATTCAAAGAGGGGGGGGAAATTAACCACATGTGAGTGACATGCACAGAATCGAGGCAGGAGATCGGGGTGTGTGTGTGAGAGAGAAGGGGAAGGAGCCAAGCCCTGAAGTGGGCAGCTCGAGGGGGCAGCAGTGACAGCTGGAGGAGTGGGGGGACGGACAGGAGAGGGAATAGCAGCAGCAAGACAAGCAACTAACAAAGGGGACAGGTCCAGGAAAGGGGGCCCCAGGGTGTCTCCATCCTCCCCTCGCTGGAGGGCTTGGACACTCCCCACAGCCCCTCCTGCCCCCCTTTGAAGGGGCAGCCGGAGCATAGGGCCCATCCCAGCGCCAAAAATCTGGGCTCTCACTGGTGACAAGTCAAGCATCTTCTGAGCAGACCAGGCCTGCAGCTGTAGGTTACTGAGTGCCTGGGCCATGCGTGGCCATCCCCAGAGCCGGAGCAGCTCCTGCTACCCCAATGCCAGGAGGTTAACGGCATTGGCCCCAAGCCGTGGGGCTACTTCCCTGCTCTGCTCCCTGCAGAGCTGGCCCCTTGCTGCAAGGGGGGGCGGGGGAGCACACAGAGCAGCCTTTGGGAAATTAGCAACACTCGGGGTGAGCTCCCAGGCTCACGCTGCGGATCACATTAACCTAGCGGCTGCTGGGGCAGGGACGACTCTGGGAAAGCAGACGCTGCTGACCCAGCAAAGGGACAGAGCATCCCCGCCTGCCCCTCCGCTCGCTGGCTCTGGAGTGCGGATCCAGCATCATCCTTCCCCAACCTGGCTTCGGCAGCCATGATCCCACGGAGCGGGAAGGGACACTCGGCTCAGGGCCTGGAATGGGGCAGCCCCAGCCACAGGCCGTGGGGATTCAGCAGGAGCTTCTAGGCCTTTCCCAGCTCCCGCCACTCCCCCCATCCCCCCCCGCCATGGGGCCTCATTGGCAAACCCCATCTAGGGCCAGAGGCTTGGCCCACCGCCAGCCCAAAGCTGCACCTTTGCGTCCTAGGCACCTGCTCTCTATCCATCTCTTGCTCCACGCCAACACCCCACTTTCAGGGCGTCTGCCGGCATTCTGGTCAGCATGGGTAGCATTGCCTAGAGGGTAGACCCCTCCCAGGGGCTCAGGAGCCCTGGGTTCTAATCCTGGCTCTGCTGCTGACCTTTGGCAAGTCACGTCCCCGTTCCGTGCCTCAGTTTCCCCTCATCTGCCTCATATTTAGATGGAAGGGCCCGACTCCTTGAAGTCTATGGAAGCTAGGAGCCTAAATACCTTTGAGTATCTGGGCCTAAGCTCTTCTTGGTGGGGTCTGTCTGTCTGTCTATGCAGCACTCAGCTCACCGGGCCTTCGATCTTGGTTTGAGCCTGTAGGGGGGCATGGTCAGACAATTAGTACAAACAAGCAAGGCCCTTACCCGCTGCAGCAGGCGGCCCCTGGCCAGCACGGAGCAGAGCCAATAACGAGACCAATTCACTTTCCTTTCCTGGCTTTAATCGCAGTTAATACAAAGATTCCAAAAATAGAAAGAGACCGAGACAGTGGCGCCGGCTTCAAGTTTTTTCATTTGAATAAGACAAAAATGTAACAAACAAAAGGAAGTGACCCAAAGCAACCGAAGTCTTTACACCCCTGGCGGGGGGGAGGGAACCCCAGGGCCTTGTGCTCAGTGCACAGACCCCTGCCATGGGAGATGGGGGCACCCCCGCATTACAATGAGGGGGGACCTGAGCAGAGCCTTGGGGTTTAGGGGAACACGACCCCATATGAAAGGCAAATCAGTGAGAGCAGGTGACCATGTACATGCTGAAGGAGGCCTGGGGAAGCCCAGCTCCGAGGCCTTGGCCGGGCTGCATTTTGGGGCTCACCTGCTGCCAGTTGGAGCGTCAGAGGCACGAGACCTTGCCAAAGCATCTGCAGCTAAACTCCCCATCCTCAGGGCTCCCGGCTGCGGCACAAAGGGGTGGGTTGGGATTTCCCACAGCAATGGGCATTTTGGGGTAACTCATCAGAGGCCGTTGAGTCAACAGAAGAGTGGGGCTGGACCGGATGCTGGGTGAGGTCCCCCAGGTGTGTGTGTGTAGGGTAGGGGGAAGAGGCAGGGAGAACAGGTCAGATGCCGTAATCACTGCTGGGAAATTTCTACGATACAGGAGTGTGGTGGTTCCCCCACCTGGGGGGACGGGAAGCAAACAAGGGACCAATTTCACATCCTAGAAGGGGCATTTCAAGCCACATCAGAGGTCAGGGAGGAAGGGTCCTGAGAAGCTCGATTTAAAGAGTCGCATTTCCGAGGAGGGAGGGAATTCGAGGGGGCAGAGGAAACCTGTTTTTATTGTAAGTCGGGGTGTCCCCCAGCCACCCCATCTGTCCCAGTGCTTCACTGCTTGCTGCTGGGCTCCGGGCTGCTCTCCCCTCTACAATGTGCAGAGCTAGAGTCCCCGTGCCCGGCACACACGGGCCTGTTATTAAGATCTCCCCTATAAGGGGGACTCAGACAGCGAGGGGCAGGGGAGACCTGCACAGGGAGGGGGTTTCCATTGGCCCCACTCACTGCACCAGGTTCCTCCGACCCCAAGCCTAGCTGTCTGCCCTGCTCCTTCTAGTCACTCTGACAGGTCCCAGCCCTTCCTAGCTGGGCCTGAGAACAACACCCCCACGAGGGCAAGAAAGGGGTCGGCCTGCCCCAGGGCCCAGCCAGGCACGGGGCCCAGAGCTTTGGTCCCCTGTGACCCACAAAGCTCACAGTGGGGGCCCACCAGGGCAGGCGATGGGGAGGTTAAAGCCAAGTGCCGTGGGCACAGCTGCCTCTGGATCTTGCCCATGGAAGTGAAGCAGGTCAGACCCGGGGGCTGGGCCCAGACAGGGGTGCCCCCTGGCACAGCAGTCACTGGCCTACATCCTAATGGCACTTGATGGTGTAACAGCCCCGCAGAGTCAGTCCTGCTGCCCGGAGGGACTGAGCGCCGGGCCCCAACGCCATGCGGGAAGAGCGACACCCACGGCCCAGCCCTCCCATTAGCCCCCTCAGTGGTCACCCCCCAGGAGAGGTGATGCTGCCTGTGACCCAGTCGACATTTGGCTTGGACGAAGAGCTGGTTCTCTCTGGAAATGCCAAAGTGGAAGGTGCAGCAGGAGGGGGAAGGCAACGAGATGGAAAGGGGTGGCTGCCAATGCCGGAGTGCCAGAAGTGCCCGGAGCAGCCACCGCTCGTTGGGGCGGCCACGGAAATGACAGGCCACAAACTGTATCAGGGCACATTCTGCCGGGCCCTGCGGGGTTGTGTTGTGGAACCGACGAGGAATGCTGGGAGCTCAGCGAGCCGGAGATCAGAGAAAGGGCCCTGTCTCGCCAGGCTGCTCGTGGGAAGTCAAGCTGTGCCGAGAGAAATGGGGAGCCAGCCAGTGGGGTCAGCACAATGCAGACCTTGGGGGGGAGGGAGGGGGCTGGTGCCAAAGTCTCATTTCGCCAAGGGGCTCAGCTCCAATGGGCGTTTCCTGAGGCCACTCGCAGGAGCTATTGAAGCTGAAGATGTCACCACACTGGGACTTCAGTGGGGGGCTTGTCGCACTAAATAGGTGGCTCCAGAGGGGATGTTACGGTCTTCGCCCCGGCAGCCTGCTGGTGGAGGAAGCAGCGCGTTCCCGTCGGCCCCACTCCCCGGATGGAGGGCAGCGGTTAAGGCAGGCCTGTGGGCGTGGTCCCCTAGATGGAGGGTGCTGCTTTGTACTGTAGATGCATGAGTCCAATGTGACCGTCTCCCCGCAGCTCAAACGTGCCCCCCGGCCCCCACTTTGGGCTAAACCAGCTAGGGAGGTGGAGTGTGGCTTTGGTTTAAAGTTACCCGTTAACTCGACATCTCCCCTCTCCTTTGGAGTGGAGTGGCAATTGGTATGAGGCAAGGATCTCTGCTTCACTGGGCACCGGCAACTGTTGGGAGTCACGGGGCCTAGCCGGGGCTGCTCCAGGAACATCCTTCAGAGCAACACTGGCAAGAGGCTGGGATCCAGGCCAGGGAGGAGGAATCAGGTCGGGATGGAGATCCAGCTCCTGGAAGGAGCAGGCTAAGGGACAAGGGAGGATGGAGAGGCTCCCTCAGGATACAAGTCCCCCTGGGCCTGGGCCTCACCAGGGGGGACTGAGGAGTGGGATGCTGACCCCAGACAGGCCTGGCTCCAGCTCCAGCGGCCTCGGGAGATGCATCATGGGGGAGGGAATTACAGGGAATGGGATCAGTGGCTCCAAGTGGGAAGATGAGACTGGGAGGGGGGGATGGCAAAGGCAGGGCTCTGGAGGCTCCGCACTGGAGGGACTAAGATTAGGAGAAAGCCACAGGAAAGGTGTCGCAGCAGCTACCCCGCCGGGCGGAATGCCTCCAGGGGCCAGGGACGCTGGGGCCGGGGCAGCTGGCATTTGCCCTTTGGAGAGCTAGAGCGCCGTCCTCCTGGGAGGCTGGCCGGCTGCTCAGGCAGTTGCTCTCAGAGCAGCACGTGGGGGGAGAGGGGAGGCGTTGGGATGTACAACCCTCCCCACCCCCCATGGCAGGAGTCGCCCAGCCAGGCCCACCCCTCATGTGGAATCCGCTCCCAGCCTGGCCACAGGTGCTGTGCATCAGAGAGGCGAGCGGGGCAGGAAGCAGAGCCCCATTTGCGAGTCGGAGCGTGGGGAGCCCTGCACCCCGCAGTGCAGAGACCCCAGGGCTACCAGGGGATGGGCTCAGACCTGTGCCTGGGGCTACAGAGATTTCCCCGCTCTGCAATCCAACATCCCGCCCTGCGCCCCAGTCCGAGGGGCGACTGGCACTCCCACTGGGGCCCGGGAGTTGACTCCTTGCCCGACCACTTCCTCCCGGCTGCTAGTGAAGGCACTGAGTGAAAGTCCCCTGCAGAAATGGGCTGCCAGGGCACTGGAGGCTCTACGGTGCCCGCAGCTGGCCGAGGCTGGTATAAACATCCTCAGCTTCGCTCAGCTCTTCGAAAACGGGGATGAGGTTGAGCAGCTCCGTATCCGCCATGTCATCAAACCAGGACTGGACGGGCACCTGCAGGGGGGCAAGGAGGGGAGGGGAGGGTCAGCCGGAGCCCCACAGAGAGGCTGGGCTCAGATCCTCAAAGGGGTACGGCTTGTCTCTGCTATGCTCAGCCGTGGCCCGGGGGGCTCACCGCGTTCTCCGGGTGGAAGATGTAGGAGGCCGGCGAGTTGTCCAGGATGAGCGTCTTGTGCAGGTCCCGGCCCAGACGGCTCAGGTCCTTGACGTAGCAGCCCTGGTGGAAGACGCAGGACTCCCGGAAGAGCCGCGCGCGGAACACCCCGCACTTGTCCAGAAGGTCCGTCACCGGGTCGGCGTACTGGCAAGAGCAAGAGAGCGCCCTGTTGTTGAGAGTGGGCTCTGCCGGCACGTGGGGGAAGCGGCTCGGTTCCCCGCCATTCCCCGCAGCCGAGCGCCAGCAGGGAGCGGCTTGGCGAGCTCAGAAGATCCCCCCACGGCCAGGCCAGCAGCACAGAGAACCTCTCCCAACCACGTCCCCTCTGCCTGGCAGCGTGGGGAGCACCCCCCACCCCCGGTTTCCCTTACCTTGGCCAGGCTGGCAGTGAAGAGGACACATTCAAACAGCTCCCCCATTCGCCTCAGGAATTCGTCCACAAAGGGCCTTTTGAGCACGTAGACCTAAGGAGGGGAGGGGCCATCAGCAGGGGGCAGGAGAGACGCTGGGGCAATGCTCGGGCTCCCTGCTTCTGCTGGCAAGCGTGCGGGGGGAGGGCCCCCAGCATTGGCCTGGGGCTTGTTCTCAGGCTGATGGAGCCTGGTGCCCAGCACCGCCGGCCCAAGCTGCCCCTTGGGAACCAGCTGGAGCGGCTCTGGCAGCAGCACAGAGGGGCTGCCCCATGCTCATCGCTGCAGCCCGGGCCCCCTCCCCCAGCCACACCCGTCACCGAACCCAGCCCCGTCGAGTCCATCTTCCTCCGGTGCCAGCAGCCGCCTCCTGAAACAAGTAATCAAGAATAGGCCGTGCTGCCTGGTAACAGCCTATCCTGGATTACTTGAACCGGGCTACGGCCTCCGCAGATCCTTCACGGCTCTGGGGAATGGGGCCTCCTCGCACACAGGACGGGACGGGCCCCGCTCCTGGAACGGATCCTGATCACAGCGCCACCCCCCCCATCAGAGGGACTCACTTACCTGGTGCAAGGTTCCCTCTATCTCCACAGGCACTATGAAGTCAGCATTGTTGATTGGCTGAAGGGGAAAGGAATCAAGGGGTCTGTTAGCACGAGAGCAGCAGAGGGGGTTCCCCAGCGCCCCAGAGGGGCAGCAGGAAACCAGATCAAGAACATGCATGCCATGGCGTCTCCACATGCATCTGGCTCTGTCTGGGGGAAGATGGTGTCAGAGAATTTTGCTTTGGCGGGGGAGGAGCATTGCATGAACAGCCTCTAGGACCCGCTCCAAACCCCAAGTGCTCTGCTGTCCTGCCAGCGGGGCGCAGCAGATCCCGACCTCTGCTGCTGCCCCAGCCCCTCCAAGAACATCTCACGCCTCGTTCCCAGCCCTCGGCACCCACGATGCGTCACCCGTTCATTGGGCATTCACTGGATCTGGGATTAAGTATTCTCCATGGCTAGCAGTGGTTCAGAACCCAGCTCCTGAGAGCCAGATCCACCTGCTCCTGCCCGCAGCACCGTCTCTTCCCACCAGCAGCCTCCCTGGGCCATCCCTCCACCCTACTCCCTGAGCAAGCACGTGGGGTCACCTTAAAGGAGCTGTGCACCAGCGTCTCATCCAGGTCGATCACCACGCAGATCCTGCCCTGGTCCCGCTGAGTCACCTCGGGGAGCAGGCACGTCCCTGGAATCTGCAAGCAGATACACACACAGCTGTCAGAGGGATTCGTGGAGCAGCCTTGGCCCCGGCTCATATTAGGGTCACACGTTGAGTTGCCCCTCCCCAAAGAGGGGCTTCTCCATGGAGATCAGGGCCAGTGGAACTAACTAGCAGACACCTCCCCCACACACACCTTGGAGAAGGCTCCTTATCTCCAGCAGCTCCCCCACCTCACACTGAGTTGGGGTGTCCATCTATGTCCTGACGCTAGAGAGAATTCTTCTGGGGACCAGCAGGGAGACTCTAAACCAGGGGTTCTCAACTGAGGGTCAGGACCCCTCAGGGGGTTGTGAGGTTATTACATGGGGGGGTCACGAGCTGTCAGCCTCCACCCCAAACCCCGCTTTGCCTCCAGCATTTATAATGGTGTTAAAGAAGTTTTAATTTATTGGGGGGACGGGGGTCGCACTCAGACACTTTCTACGTGAAAGGGGTCACCAGTACAAAAGTTTGAGAACCACTGCTCTAAACATCCCTTCCAGATATCTCGGTGATACTGCCTCATGACCCCGAGCCCTGTACAGAATTACTGTCCTCCTTGATCCTCATCTGGACCATCCTGAATTCCCACTGGGAGCAGCCAGGGACTGGGGAGAGACCTCATGCCAAAGCTGCACGGACTGTGGCACATAAGAATGGCCAGACTGGGTCCAACCAATGGCCCAGCTAGCCCAGGATCCTGTCTTCCGACAGTGGCCGGAGCCAGGTGCTTCGGGGGAGTGAACAGAACAGGGCAATTATCAAGTGATCCAGTCCCTGTCGTCCAGTCCCAGGTTCTGGCAGTCAGAGTCATGGGGTTGCATCCCTGCCCATCTTGGCTAATAGCCATCAATGGACCTATCCTCCATGAACGTATGTCGTTCTTTTTTGAACTATGCTTCTGACCTTCACAACACCCTCCGGCAACAAGATGGTGGCGCTAAGAGATTGTGACCTTTATACCTTTTCTCCAGTGGAGGAGCCGTCCCCATCCCACAATGCTCAGTGACGAGTGAGGAACTGGCCTTTGAAGCAAGGGGGAGTAAGGGAATGTTACAGTCTTAAGCTTCTCCACCTTCCCTGGGAAGGCAGTTCACTCTGGGCTGGAGCCAACACCCAAGCAAAATCTACAGGACTCCCACTGATACTGTGGGGTTTGGATCAGGGCCTGTTTCCACAGGAGAAGAAGGGGCAAATGCTGGGGAGATCGGAGCTGGAAATCTCAGCCACCCACACAAATACCCGGCGGCTGCTCAGCACCTACCTGGTAGAACTGGAACTGAAGACACTGCAGCAGATCGGACTACAGCAGGAAAGAAGAGGAGAAACACAGTTATTAGGGTGACAGCCGGCAGCAGAAGAGAGACCGCGTGGCCCCAACTGAGCTGCGGGACTAACCCGCCCCTTAGCCCTCGCCATCCGGGGACAGCACAGAACTCCCCTCCAATCTGCTGCCATGTGCTTACAGCAATTCTCACCTGAGAGAAGGGGAGAGAAATCAGGTAAGAAATAATCAAAGGCTAATGAATATCAGCACAAGCACTGGGTCAACTGGAGAACATGAGAATTAAGACAGATCAAGCAGGGAAGGACTCAGAGACAGAAACTGCAGCAGGTATTTCTCTCTCTCTCTCACACGTTCATGCAGTGGCATAGGGTGACTTGTTTATGGAGAAGGGTCCCAGTGCTGCCACCTGGTGGAACATCCCCATCACAGCGAGTGGGGGTACCCGCATACACACCCGCTCTATGACCTTTGGAGGAGATGGGCGCAACTTTAGGGGGCTGTGCTTGATCAGAGTTCCTTCCATTCATGTCTACAGCAAGGCTACAGCACCAGACTCCCTGACCCTTTGGTTTACTATGATCAATGACGAACAAGCTTTGTTCTTAAGACACAGGCATGTCCGGTGTGTCTGACCCCACGTAGGGGTCTTGAGGGTCAGTAGCCCAGCTCCAGGTCCCCCCGCCCTGCAGCCCCCTTACCTTAGCGATGGTGCTGGGTTCCTCCTTGTGCAGTGCATGCTCCCCACCGCAGCCTGACTGACCAACATTCTGTGCGCGGAGGCAACAGAAAAGGGCCTTGAATATGTTCCGGCCACGAGGTTTCTTGGGAGAAGACTTGGACACCAAGCCTGGAACAAGGGGAGAGAACCACAGCCAAGCATAAGCAGGATGGACACCCGCACAAAGCCAGCTCCCCACGCAGGATACAGACCAACCGCTCGGTATTGCAGGGTCTGGCGGGAGAGATCCAGTCCACCACAACGTGCCTGGGGACCAGCTCAACACAAGAGCTGCAATCAAGGAGGAATATGGGCCCCAAAGGGCAGGACCAGACTGGGAGGAGGGGACAAGTGAGCCCCTGAAAAACGAACCATAGCAGAAATCCAAGCAAAGGACTGTGGGCAAGATTCCTTGAAGGAAGGAGTTGATTCAGCCCAACAGTCCTCACTCATCCATCTGCTAACCCACCACCACGCATCCCTCCCCATTACCCCAGCCTGTGCCAAAGCCGTGAAGGCTACAACTCTCCCAGCCCCAAACTGGGAGGGACCCAGGTCTGCAATGTTGAGCAGCAACCAGAAGGTGGCGCTGCAGACCCACAAGTCCCCAGCACCTTTGAAGTACAGTCATGTCCGGGAGCTGCTGCAGCCAAGGGTGGGGAGTGGAAGGGGAAGCCCCCAGGAGAAGGGGGAGCTGGCAGGCTGGTGCAAGGGGTGAGATAAATAGCCCCTGGCTCAGAGCCAACGGTGGGGAAAACAGCCTGGGGGCATGTTTCACAGCCCCCTAGAGCGATCGTTAGCCAAATGACTGACGGTCACTGAGCCTGGATGGAAGGTGAGCTGGGAACAACACATACTGTAGCCCCCGAGGGGAAATCCAGCCATTCTTGGGCACCAGGCAGTAAAAAAAAAAATCTGCAAGGTTTTTCCCCCAAGAAAACCAGGCAGCTGTTCACAGGGCGGAGAGGCCATCCTGGGCTCTGAGCCGCTGGGCTAGGGAGGAACAGCAGCGTCTCTGGGACCATTGTGCAATTGAGACGCTCTATCCCTCCCTCCCAAAAAGAGTCCAAAAACGAAAGGCCTGATCTCCTCGCTAACGCTGGTGTAAAGCGGTGTAACTTGGCGGGAGTCAGTGCGATCAGACCAGCAGGAGCGGCAAAGCAGGGCTGTAGCCTGCAGTTGGCAGGCCGTGCTCCGTAGCAGCTCCGTAGCCTAGCTCTGGAAACTGCATCCTTCCATCACCATAATCCTGGTGCCATAACTCCACTGCCCCGGGGCACCAAAGGGTCCCTCCCTTGCAACCTCTGGCTCCACTCCCTCCGCTGTCATTTTGCACCCCAGGTTTTGCTCCCCTCCACTCCCACCATATCATCTTGGGCTTTAGAGTCAGATGAGAAGAATTCCCATCACCTTCCATGCCACCTGAGTCACCAGCACTGCATGGGCACCTCCAAGCAACCAGGTTCTAAAGCCCAGCAGCATCCAAGCACAAGTGGCCACCTGGGCATGACAGGACTGAGGGGCCAACTCCAGGCACAGGCCAACTCTTCCAACTCTCCACCACCACTGCTGGTCTCTCTTGAGCATAGGCTGCCCACTAGGCCAAATGTTGTACCACGCACCACGGAGGTGATGTGGGGCTTATCTGCTCTTGGGACCCAAGCCGGGATTTGCACCCAGGGCTCCAGAAGTGCCTGGAATCCTTCAAGGGCGCTGAGCACACGAAGCCCTTTGAGTAAATGTCTTAATGGAGAGTCACCCCTTCCTTATCTGTGCCCCATCTGCCCTGGCATCTCCCTGTCCCAGTGCAGTGTAGGCAGACACAGCCCATGGGCCAGAGGAGCAGGCAGAGAGGCTGGCGAGTTGTAGTGAAACCCATGTGAAGAGACTTCACATCAGCACTGCTGTGCAGCCACCCTGCCTGAAGCCCCAATACATACGGGAAAGCAACACGGCCACAGCAAGGCACAGGGGGCTGAGGGCTAAAGATTCTCCCACCACGAACTCCGCCACCGACTCATTGTGTAGCCTTGGGCAAGTCCCGTCACCAGTCCTGCAACCAGTACCTTCTTCAGGGGGCTGAAAGTGCCTCATGCATCTGCATGCTCACAGCACACAGCCGGGGGTGCCTCGCCTGGCAGGCTTCATCCCTGTCCCATCCTGGAGAGATCTGAGCAGAGTGTCCCCAGGACTGTAACTGGGGAGAGGAACTTGGGGCCAGCAGCAACCCCAACCAAATCAATAATCTGTGTCTAGAGCTCCCTGTGCCGGCTCCTGGCAGCGAGAAAGATCAGGCTGAGTCCCTATCCCGCTACGATAACTGCAGCAGCATTTCCTCTTTCTCTGGCGCCGTGCTCTGGCAGACGAGGTTAAATGGCGTTAATCACCCCAGCTGCACTTGGCGATGGCTCCCCTCCCGAGAGCCCTGGCCTCACACCAAGGGAGCCGTTCTCCGGGTCAGGGTGCAGAAGCTGTAGGACAGCACAGAGGGGGCAACTGGGCAGACAACTGGCTGGCTCCAGAGAGTCTGTAAAACTTTAGTCTTACGGATCACGGGCCAATGGTCTCCTCGCACCAGCCACCTCCCATTTACAGAGACAAATGCAGTGGTTCGCTCCCAATCGTGACAAGAACCATTGCAATGGATGTGCCAGCTAGAAGCAGGGCTGGAACCTCTGGCCACCCCGCCTGAGCCCAACACGCTCAGGGCTGGATCCGTTAATGATAAACCTGCTGTTTGCTTTGCAGACAATCCAAAGGGACAGGCTCTGCGGGGTGCTGGGAGAGCGCTGAGGGAGGTACCAGAGCTCCTGGAGGCAGCAGGAGGCACACAGGGTACGAGGTGGAAACTGACAGGCGCTCTGCCCTTCACGGAGTAGCCTTCAAGGGTGGAACAAAACAGTCCCCACCACCCTGCCCACACACACCCACACACACACACACCCACCCACCCAGCACCTTTCCCGGGCTAAGATTAATTTCTAATGCCTGCTGCATTTCCTCGTTCCTCCCTGGTCAGAGAATCTCTTCACAAGCGGATCTGAAATTTCCTTTTTAAAACGTCCATTTTGGGCTGAAACTCTTTCCCCGTCTCCTTCACAATGTTGAGCTAAGCACTGGGAGGGAGGAAGCACCTTTCACTCCTCCACCAGCTGCAGAAGCTCAACGGCCAAAGCAACCGGCAACCAAGAACCCCCAGGTCACATTCAAACTCAGGTCTCCAGATCAGATGCTCCCAGCCCCATCACTGCATTAACTGCTCTCTGGGGTTTCTCCAAACCCAAACGTGCCAGAAACGTGTCCCTAGGGGAATGAACATTGAGAACGCCCTGCCGAAGAAGATATAGGAACAGAGGATTTGCTATCACAGGAGCCCGTGGGCCCAATGTGTCCAGTATCCCAGCTCCAGTAGTGGCTGCTACTAAATATTTCCTGCCCAGTTACTCCATGCTGAACATTCAGGGCAGGGTAAATTGCCCCCTCAATAAGGAAATCTGATCACCTCTAAAACAAATCAATTGCAAACAAAAAGTAGCCATGAAAATGGAGGAGAAGGCATGGCAGGGGAACCCCAAAGTCCAAGTGCATGTCTACACATGAAAGTTAATCCAGACTAAGGTAGGGTGTGAATATAAAGCAGTACATCAGGAATAGCTATTCTGGAGTAACTCCCCGTGGAGACAAGCCTTAAAAAAATCTCTCTTTAAAGTACGGACTTCAGTGTCCTGTGTCCAGTTGGCTTCACTCTCTCAATCCTGGGGACATTTCAGACCACCCTGGAACCCAATCAGTTCTTTCTCTTCTCCTGCAATTAGCGCCTGACCCATAGATCCACTCCCACCTTGGGGGAATGTTTCCAGGTTGTGGTTTTCTATTTTCACGTTGGGCAGGGGGAAGGAGGCAACTTTCCTGATACTGACTAGCCAATGAGCAGTTCAAGACGCCTTCTCCGCTCTCCAAGCTTTATGCTCATCTTGAACCCTAACATAACCCCACCCAGCTCCCTCTCTGAATTTGCATCTCCATCTGATGCACCAGAAAGCAAGGAGGACAATTGCAGACAGTGAGTCGGCAAGGAGGCTCAAGGGGGGCTTTGTTAGCTGACGATAAAGACAGTATGTGCAAAGTAGGGAGGGGATCCTAAACTTTATTACCTCAATTGGCCTTCCAAATTACCCCTGTTCTCTCAGGACAGCAGCCTGTTCTCTCCAGCAGCCCAACCACTTTGGGAGGTTTCACCCCATGCGCCCATATCTTAAAGAGCAGCAGTCCCAGCATAGCCATCTGCAGTGGTGGCAGAACCTTGCGACAGAGAAAATGGCGAATCCCAAGCTGGGAGCTAGCTGCAGCAAAATCATGGCACCTGCCTGCAGAACCAACCCTCTCAGCTATTGTCCTCTCCCACAGCTTTGCCTGGTCCTTGCCGCTGAGTCGGTAGCCGAGGAAGAGGCATGAGCTGCACACCATGTTTAACGGTGCTATTAGCAAAGTGACAGCGCAGAGCCCGAGAAGCAACTGCAACAGTTGCCTCCTGCAAAAGCTGGCCACAGCAGGACTAGGAGGACAGGCTGGGGCTACTGAGGCAGACAATGACCCAGCTGCATTGCCTAAGGCAGTATGAGCAAGGATTCAAGTTGCTGTCCACGAGGAAGACAGAAGCAGGTGGTAGAGGCACCTGGATACCAGCAAGACTCCACGATGGAAGCACTTGTTAGGTTTTGATTCACTCTCAATGATTCTCCTGCCCAGCCCAGAGAGAGAGAGCGAGCCCCAAGTACCCGCCTCATGGGATTCCTCCCCACACATACATCTCCCACAACGTGGCTCACACGTGCATTCCAGAAACAGCAGGCAAGTTGAGATCAGCTTCCGTGCTGGGTCGGGCTGCCGGGGCAGTACCAAGAGAAGCGTTTTTGCAAGGAGCCCTAGCTTGAGAATGCTCCAAACCATCCCAAAGCACATTAGAAGGTTCCTAAACCAGAAGGGACCACTGTGATCATCTAGTCTGCCCTCTCGTGTAACGCAGGCCATAGGACGCCCCTGAATTCCCTCGTTTACCAGTAATGGAGAATTCACCACAAACCCTGGTAAAATTGTTCCAGTGATTAATTCCCTTCACTGTTAAACAAGTGTCTAGTTTCCCCTCTCAATTTGCTGAGCTTTAACTTCCAGCCATTGGATTCTGTTAGACTTTTGGCTGCCAGATTGAAGAGCCTGTTAGCAAATTTTCATTCCCCCCGTGGGTACTTACGGACTGTGATCAAGCCACCCCTTAACCCTCTCTTTGTTGAGATAAATAGATTGAGCGCCTGATGCTGTGAAGAGGAGAGAGTGATGCAGACCCTGTGTGTCAGGCGCGGGGGTTGCATTACTTTAAAACCAAATTTCCACTATGTGTTAGTCTGTGATCTGACCTCACTGTTGCTAATCGAACACCTCTGTCATATGCAAATTTGTCTAGGGGGTCACCAGTGGCTTGAGAACACATGTATGTGTTTTAAAGGGGGAGAGAGATGGGTAGTGGGTTCCGTAGGGCCAGCTCCCAACCCATGGCATAACAGGGTCAGGGACATAGCTACCATATGGCTCCCAAATAGAGACTCCAGAGCATTTCCAGCATCACTTGGTCCTTTAAGGGCCAAAACACACTAAGTGGAAAATCCTGTATTTCCTACTGTATATGCCAAGGCGCACCAACGTTTGGGGACATGGTGCTGAAAGTCAATGCATGGATGAGCCAGCAGCTCTCAAAATAGCCAAGACTGACGTCAGGTATAGTAACCCAGTTTCCAACGCAGCTCTTGAGAGGGAGAGACAAGCGACAAGGAGCCAGAGGCAAAGGTACATATGGTATCCAACAACTTCTCCTGAGCTAGCACCCTGGGTACCACTGTCACAGGTCCAACACCCAGCAGGGAGCTGGGATGGCTGCTCTCCAAGACAGGCTGCGACGGACCCCTGGTCTCATAAAGGGTGGCAAATCTGTGCCAAGGGAGCCAGGATCAGGGACAGGGAGAGGGGGAGTGAGCTGGAGAGGTTTGAGGGATACCAAGTACCATTCGTGAGAAGAATCCAAAGTCAATGGAGACCTTTTCCTTGGCCACAGCATGGATCACTCCAATTTCTTCTACGATCCAATAAACACCTTTCCCCAAACAGCTCCAGCTCCTCATGGGCTCCCAGCACAGGGCAAGAACGGATCTGGCTTGAAGTTCTCCTCATTGTTTTCCAGGTGGACGTTGCCGGGCAGGTCCCGGAGCTCTCTGCAATAGCAGCAGCCCAGCGCCAGGGAGGCTGGTCTCTGCAGCCCGTGGAACAGAGCAGGTGATGTTTCAGTCTGCCAGCGTGAAATCCCATCAGGCAGGACACTTGGGAGCTGGAGGGCAGGACAGAGCAGCAGCAGCAGCAACTGGTCATAGCAGAGGTTCCTGTCCAGAGAGCTTTGGATGCAAATTGCAGCAACAATGGTTTGGGGGAAGAGATTAAAAAGATTTTGCACTTGGAGATGGAAAAAGAAATTGGACAAGTCACCACAGTGAGAACACCAGCCCCTGCCAATCTGGTATCTCTAGAGCACCCATCACCATAGTATCTTGGCACAGAGGGTGCTGTCATACTGCGGCCTTCATCTCATTTGTCCACCTCAAATGTTACTTTCCGGATCTTCCGTCTCCATGGTGGCAGTTCCAGCCGGATGCTGAAAGCAGTGGAGTGCTCACCACTTCCCTTCCCGAGCCATGCTGTTTGGGGACCCATCATTCAGAGCGGGGTGCGGGAGTAGGTCTTCAAGGTAGCTGCTCCCTTGATTTCCGGGCCTAAGTGCTGAAGGTTAATGAGAGGCAAGAATCCTGGGCTAAGGTAAGGCATGACCGCGGGGAGGGCCAGGCCCAGCCATTGCACAGAGAGCAGAGAGGCGCATCCTGCTGGTGACTGAACTTACCTCAGGAACCAAAGTGCCACCACTCCGTACCCTGGGGGTGGGGGCTTTAGTGTAGCACTCCCACCCAATTGTCCCTGTACATAACCAGACTCACCCTCCTACTTCAGCCCTTGGGGAGCCCATTTCTTGGTGCAACAGGACAGTGATTTACTTCCTATGAGGCACACAAGGGAACCCCCCGTTCTGTCACTCCCCCACATATCATCCCCCCCCCCACCCCACTCCAGGCCCACACTTAATCCATTTGCTGCCAACGCACGAGCAGTTACTCAGTGTCAAAAATACACCAAGCGCATCCTCAGCACGTCTCAGTGACCTGGCCCGGGGCCCCGTAAAGCAGGGTTGCTAGATGGGAGGGACGAGCCTACAGAGTCAGGAAGGGATTGGGATCGTCTCTCTTTGTGGGGTCGGGGGAACTAGCTACTCCTTCTAGGAATCCCAAGTGGAAACTCCCTCTGTCTGGAGCCTGTTCCCAGGGTGAGAAGATCAGGGCAAGGCAGCAGAGAGGGATCGCCTGGGATGAGACGCAGACGGGAGGAAGGGTCTCTGGTTCCTGACAGCTTGCCTGAACGGTGAGGACACTGGCCCAGGAATAAGCAGTGCCAAGGGAAAGCCGACACCCCCTACTCCAGAACATGCGGGATTGCAGTGCTCCAAAGGAGCCGCTGCATCCTTCCTTAGCTTCCTTACTTCCTCTCTCTGCAACTTCACTCCCAAGACAAGCAGTGGGGTCCCAGGTCAGACAGGGGGTGTTGGGGTGCTGCAGAGCAGAAGAGAGGGAAGGGAGGGTTAATCCACAGCGGTAAGGGAGGAGGCCCCAGAGCAGAAAGGAATTATGATAGGTCCCAGAGCAGATGAGCCCTTCAGAGCAGTCAGGGAGCTTCAGGATATGAATTATTCACATGCCAGAGCCCCTATTATATCGTGTCACCACTTCCAAGGGGCTGGCCACTACAAGCACTAAGAGCCCCCTGGACGGGGCAGGAGACCTTTCCCCTTGCACAGATTTTGCAGCTCCCAAGAGGGGGGAGATTTAGAGCTCACAACCAAGGGACCTTCCCTTTGCACCAGGGAGGGGGGGTTAAACAGACCCTAAGCCCACCCTAGCCAAGTGACGGTGCAGCTTCTGAGCTTCAATCGGTTGCAATCCCTCTGATACTTTTCACCCTGAGTCCAGCCCTTGTGACAAGTACCCAGCCCCGCTCCTCAACTCCAGATCCCTTGGCGTGAGCCAGACCCTGAACGTTATTTCAATGCAACTTTTCAGAACAAAGACCAGTCACTCAGTCCTGGCAGCCCACAGCTGCCTCCCGCTGACAGCTTCCTCTCACAGAGGGGATCGTGGAGAGGGAGAGCTAGGGCTATCTGGGGGAGGCGGGTTTCTGTGCTTAGAGGCATCCGCACAGGCATGGTGCTGGGCGTGGTACAAAGGGAGTTGCTTTGCAATAAACCCAGTGTACTCCCTATCCAGGGAATTGTCATTAAGGTGTCAAAGCGAAGAAATTACATGTAAAAAGTACCATTTATTTGTTAAACATCCCAACAGCATCTCCCACCTGCCTCAGGGAGAACTTCCAACTTGTCTCAATCACCTGCATGGCATAAGCGGGGCCAAGGGCACAGGAAGAAGAGAGATGTAAGATCTTAGCAGCATGTTGGCTGTGTGTAGGAGTAAAATATTCAACATCCCACAACAACCCTGCAACACCCACTGAACAAGGAGGCTGGAAACTGGAGATAAATACACAGCTTGACTGATTTCAAGTCACGGAATAAACGCACTTTGGCGTTCTGTGTGCCAAAGTCCATATCCCCTGGGCAGGAGATTATGCCCTGAAACATAATTCAAACCCTTCCATGCAGTTCTGTATGTTTTCTGACACTACTGGAGATGCTCCCAGGACACGCTTGGGGTTTCCTAAACCCAGCCTCTGAAACGAAGGATTTTAGCCCTGTAACTCCCACCCCCAGTGGATGCCGAGGGACAGACAAACCTCAGATGGGCTCAGCCGTTTTTAACACCCACGTCTCTGGCAATGCATGGCACAATCACCTAGACTGCAGATTGGCAACCATCAACACTGAAGTTCAACCACCCCCAAGCAGGTGACTGCGCTTACAGAAGACAGCAGCACATGCTTGTTGGGTTTTGCTTTTTAAAAAAGGCCAGAATAAGTCCAAGTGGATCATCTCCTCAAAATCGTTAGATTAAAAAAAAAAAAAAAAAAAATATACGTTGCTTCTAGCCCTAGCCAAAAAAAAAAAAAAAAAATCATCTCAGGAACCAGTGGACTCCGGAGCGACACATTCACTTCAAACTGCAAAAGTTCACATCTCACTTCAGTGTCATCACTCCCCCAAAACACAGGAACCCCAGGGCTCAGCCCCTGGAACCCCAGGTGAAAGGTTTGATGGACAGCGAAGAGCAGGGCTGGAGCAGAGATGTGGGGCCGGGGGAAACAGCTTTCAGTCACAGGCCATCCGCGTTAAATGAAACCTACTTTCACATGGAGAGTGACCCAGCATCAAGTGATGTCCCAGCCCCTCCCACCCTCCATGCCAGCCTCCACCCAGATTTAGAGAGAAGTTAAATCAGGAGAAGCCATGGCTTTTGCCTGGCACACAGCTGGTCCGGTCCCTATGAATCACAGCTACAGTCACTGGGGCTGAGCAGCTGCCAGTTCAATCATCCACCTAGCACAAGGCAACTGGTGAGGATGAGCCAGGCAGCACAGGCTCTCCCCCAGCTTAAACCTGTTTAGCAAAGGCTAACAGAGCAGAAAGACAGGAATTCCTCCTGGGCTGGGACGTGCAGCATAACCCTCCCCCACCCACCAGCTTGTTCAAAGTCTGATTCACAAGACTTCCTTCTTACACACACTGACAGGAGGAGGTCGGTGGTTGGGCAGGGTGAGTTTCTTCCATTAGGCGCCCAGATGAGCTAATGCTCACAGCCAACGCTCCAGGCCTCAGTCATGTCCCCTGGATCAGATATGATCTCCCACTCCTCCACAAGACAGTGGACGGGTCCCCTTCCTCTATATAATTTCTGTCCAGCCTCGCCTTAAGAGGAGATCACAAAACTGGTTCAATGCTATTTGGGGAGACACTGATGACCCAGGGTTTTTCCAGCTCTGGAAGGTTACACAACGGCCTCTAGGAGCAGCGTGTGAAACTGGGTGAGGAATATGCTCTTCCCCTCCCTATCCCTTTTCCTGAACGTCAGCCACAGTCCGGGAGATGGGCTAGTCTTTCAGGACAACATGCCGTCTCACCCCAGCCCACTAGTTCACAAAGTCTTCCTTGGAACTCAGAGGTGCCCAAAGCCAGAGGAGCAGGGACAAGGATAGCTTCACTAACGGTCGTAAGGCCGAACTGCCTGGTTGGAGATACGCTACAGCAGTCCAGCTCCAGTGTAGACACTAACTATTTTGATGGGAAGGGTTCTTCCATTGGTGTAGGGTAATCCACTGCCCCGAGAAGCAGCAGCAGCAGCTAGGCTGATGGAGGAATTCTTCCATCAACCTCACACAGTCTATGCCAGGGGAAAGGCTGGCACAGCTGCCTCGCTCAGTGAAGAAGCTATGCTTATTAAGTTCCCGTGCAGACCAGCCCTTAGCCAGAGTAAAGAGACACCATGACTGTGACAGATATTTGAAACTGGGATACAGGGCCTTTAAAATCCAAGTCGTATATCTCCCCTTCCTCAGCTGCATTAAGGAGAGAGAAGTCGAGTCAAATTAACTAGTCTGTGACTGAGAACAATTGAGTTTTGGCTGAGCATCCTGGCCAGGATTTGGGGCACCCAGCTCCCATTTGGAGAATCCCAGCCCTTGGTCTCATCTGTGCAGCTGCCATTTATTGTGTCTAAGTCTTGACACACAAGGTCCAGTGGACTGAGCATGAGGCTGGGATCCAGGAACTCCTGGGTTATAATCCCAGAGCACACCAGCTCCCGCTATGGCCTTGGGCAAGTCACCTCTCTGTTCAACAGGGACGATCGCAACTGCCGCGTGAGGAAGGGAAGTGTCAGCGTTAACCTAGTGAGCATTTGCACTATTGAAAAGCGTGATGTAAGTGCTAAGGATTATTAAGTCTTCCAGAGCAAACCAGGGTCTCTCCCAACAAAAGACACTGCTCCTCAGCCCAAGAGCACAGAGGCTGTACCTACATTAATCTTCTTTCTGAATTATTTCCCGTCGCTAATGCGAGTGCAATTTCAAAGGGGGGAAGGAAGGGGAGGGAAAAGCAATAGTGTAGACAAGGCATCAGGGGCCAGTCTGTGTTTTAAACACTGGGTCATCTAAGCCTGTCACTTCACGCCCCTAGGGCATGAAAAACGCTGATGGTCACCCGGAGCCTTCTCTACACTAGCGCTCCCATCAGTTGTGCCACAACAGCACAAAATAACCACCTAGAGAAGGCTCAAGGGAACACAGCCCAAGGCCACTCCAGGTTCTTGAGGGAAGAAACCAGGAGTCACGGTGTGAATGGGGGAGGGAGTCAATCTTGTATTTAAGAGGAAAAGGCCTCTCTGTTCTACAACCAGAGAGCTCTTATCGCACATCCTCTGCAATCCTCCCAAAGGTACCCGAGCCCATGCTGTCCTTGAGCCTCTCACTGCCTATGCAAAGTGCCCTTGTTTATGAGTTAGGTGTAGAAGAGGCCAATTAAGAGCGGTGAAGTGTGACCCTCTTAAACCGCTGGGGCTGGGTTTGCAGATCGAGGTTACGGGGGTGGGGAGCACCATGCTAGATTCCCCATCAGCTCATAGTAATCACTGCCTAATTAATGGGCATCTCTATTAAAAAACAACAATGGCCTTTCACTGCGTTATATCACTGAATCAATACCCAGCGGGTCTTGCTTCTCTAAGGGAAGCACCATTTATGGCGAAGCAGAAGGAAAATCCCAAATTATTTCAAGCATATGACAAGGTGTAAAAGGCAAATCCAATTATAACCCAGAAGCCTCTGCCCAGAGGGACGTTATTCTGTGAGGCTGATGCTATGGTCTAGTTTATACACTCTTTAGCGCAGGAGCGGTCACTTATCACATGTATAGCACTCGGCACAACAGGCCCCAACTTGGTTGTGACTTTTTAAGTGCAGCTGCAATATATATGTCAAACAACAATACATAGCCTATGTTGGAATTTCTGCCACTGACATAGATGCACCAATGCAAACTCCTGGTGTAACCCCCTACCCCCATATACCCTGATGCCCATCACCCTGCAGTGACGCACGTCACATCTACACTAGGGGGCTTACATTGGCATGGCTACATCTGTGGGGAAATCCCAGTGTTGATTCAGAGATTATAATACCAGAAGGAACCATTGTGATGATCTGTAAAACAAGGTTTAAAGGTGTAAGACAAGGTCTAAGGGTGTGGGGATTCACAAGTCCTTGGCCAGATCTATCTTGTCTACTTATATGGCCCTCCTTACCATGATATTCAAGTACCACACACTCTTATCTTCACCGCCACTCCTGAGATAGAGCAGTGCTAGTAGAGGAACTGAGGACAAAGCAACTAAGAGTGGGATCCACAAAGGGAATTAGGTGTTGCAACACTCAACCTCCCGGCGCCTAATTTCTAGGCACCTAGAAATTCACAGGAACAACCCCCACAATCCGCAAAGCCCAAACCAGGCTCCAAAGACAATGAATGGGGAGAGATGGGTGCCTTACGATGGGCAAAGCCAGCATGGTAGGTGGGGAGCCACCTAAGCTAGCCAATGGGAGATATTGATGACGGGGGGGTGGGGGGGAAGTGCTAAGCCTTTGCCCCTTTCGTAGAGATAGGCACCTAAATCCAGGCTGCAAGGAGGCACCTAGCTCTGTTAGCGAGCCATGAATGGGAACCCCTCTCCTGGAGTCCAGCAGCTTAGGCACTGAAGCTGTTTCTTGCCTGCCTCGCATTCACCCGGGATGTGGGAGACCCAGGTTCAATTCCCCCTCTCTGCCAGAGAGGGAGAAGGGAGACACCTGGTCAAATCCTCTCTCTTAGGAGAGTGCTCCAACCACTAAGCTATGGGCTATTTGGAGGGGAGGACTCAATCTCTGTTGCTGAAGCTGTTCCACTGTGGGTAAATAATGAAGGGCAGCTCGCAGTAAGGGGACTGGACCCAAGGTGTCCCACCTCCCAGGGTCTCCCACCTAACCACTGGACTATATATCACTCTCTCTGGCCCAATGACTTAAGTATCTAACCAAAGTGGAACAGCTTTAACAGGAGAGACTAAATCCTGGTCTATGCCTAAACATTGTATTGACTTAGTTACGTCGTTCAGGGCTGTGAACAAATTTCAGGCCTTTTGACCGAACTGTCGCATTCTAACTCACACTGTAGATGCAACTCAGGCAAAGGAAGAATTCTTCCGTCAACCTAGTTACCACCTCTTGGAGAGGTGGATACGCTACACTGATGGGAAAACCCCTTCTTTTGATGTAGGAAGCGTCTACACTACAGCACTAGAGCGACACAGTTGTGCCTCTGTAGTGTAGACATGGCCGCAGGGAGTTCCACATCAGAATACCCCCTAGCTCAGTGGTTAGAGCACTCTCCGGAAAGGTAGGAAATCCCAGGACATAAGCGTCCAGGAGCCTAGAAGACGACACTGGTGTGCCTGCATAAAGGCATCACATAGGCCTCGAGGGAACTGTTATCCTGAAAACTTAGGCACTTGAGCCAGTTTAGGCACCTACAGGGCTCGGCAGGAGTTTTGAGGATCGCAGTGGAGGCAAAACTGGGATTTAGGCATGTAAATCTGGGGTGTAGATGTCTAAGTACCTTTGTGGGTCCCACTTCAGGGTCACAAAGCAAGTCTATGGCAAAGCAGGGAATTGAACCTGGGTCTCCCAAGTCCCCAGCTACCGCTCTAACCACTAGACAATTCTTCTTGATGGATATTTTGGTATTGTGTTCTCTACGCCCCTAGTCCTTCCCAGGCAAATACAGCTATAAATTATAATGGCATTAAGAAACATTTCCAAACTGTAGATCTTCTGCAAAAATCAGCAAGGAGCACATTTTAGTATCAGATTCACGATAAACAAGGTTTTGGTGCCTCTCTTACAACAAATAAAATCAGAGAGAAAAGCTGTTTTGTGGGATTAGGGGAAGAGGGATCAACCAACGCTGCTCCCGATCCATTATTTTGTAAATGGATTGAAAGGGCTGGTTAAAATGCATCTTAAAATGGCCTCACACACCCCAGTCAGTTACCTCCCTGAACACTGCAATTTGCAGTGCATTTTTCAAAACAGAGGAGTCGATACAGCACTTTGCTGTTTGATCTGACTCCAAAAATGGCTGTCACGACCAGAAATCCTGATCCCTTGCAGCAATCAAAATCCAGCTCTGAGAATAACTCAACAGGAAAAGCAATCCCACCCAAACCCACCCAGCCTTTAGGAACACCAACCACCCCGGGGAGGGGGTGGCATGTGTACACCTGGTACTGACCTCAATGGTACCGAAGAAAAGTACTCCCTAAAGACATATGGAAGGAACACATACTTTCCTCCCCGAGAATCTGCTCTGGGAACATTTCAGCACAATTTTTTTTTTTTTTTTTTTGCCTAAAGCAAATCTGTTTGGGAAGTTCCTAGAAATGAGGGGAAAACGCACACACACACACGAAGTCCCAGCACTGCTCACTGAGTTAAACGTTGCAATATTGTGTTCAAACCACAAAGAAACATATAGAAGAGGAGGAAATATGTTTTCTGGCTGGGAAGTTACTGAACATTTAGAGCCAGAGTGGAGAGAGATCCTATAGAAAGGAGAATTTCACTTACACATAAATCACTGTTTCTAAGAAGAGAAAAACCCATTAAAACTTTGCTGTTCTGTAAACATCCCAAAGGTAGCAGGAGCAGCTCCTACTGAGTCAATAAATTATCCTTAACTACAAATCTCACCCACAACCAGTGAGAATGCCTTTTTAAAATTTGTGCCTGTATTTTCAAGATTAAAAAAATTGAGAAAAGACCCCAAAACTCTTCTGCAGAGATTCCAAACCTCTAAAATTTAAGGATCATTTATTTCATCAGACAATTATGGACTTAATGACATTTTTTCTATTAAGTGGTGTTCTTCTAAACGAATTCCAGTAAGAAAGTCAGAGGACTGTCAAACCATCTTCCGTGCTGATCACTGGGGGAAGGACTGGGGTTTGAGGAAAAAACTCAGGTCAAATATCAAGAGGGATCTCTCTACAACTGCAATTGTGAAGGTCCAACAACTAGTTATTTGAAACCTTGCTAATGAATTGCTGAGGGCAAACTCCAAAAGGAAAAAACAAAACACACACACACAGAAGCAGAGAAACCTCCACTTTAAGAGGAATTTACACTGCCAAAAGCCAATGACACAAACTGTTTGTATTGTTCCTATCAAGCAGATAATAGGGAATTCAGACACTAAGGAAATTTCTCTTTGAAGTGGTCATTTGGGGTCCGCAAGAATGATCAGCACACACAACCCATAGGAGCTCAGCAATGGGGAAGGACCCATTTTGTCTGCACTAAACCCAAACTCAGCACTGCTAACAGTACCCCATTGTGCCAGGGTCCAACAGCAAACTGCAAAAAGGGGGGATCCAAAGCCGCATGCACCCCACGCTCAGACTTGCAGTTAATCACTCTCCAAAAAACACACTTGTTCCCACTTCCTTATCAAGATTTAGTTTTACTAGTAAAATACTTAAGAATTATTCTTCTCCTTCACTGTGCCACCCACTGAGACAAAAGGAAAAAGAACACACAGGCCTCCGCACGACCAACTTCCAAATAGAGCCAGCTTGTTTGTTTGCAAGGGATTTCTCCACCCAAATTAGTGTTTCTCTGGGCGACTGCCATGAGCCTCCATTTCCCTGAAACAAGGCAAGCCAGAGTAGCAACTACTAGATGCTGGCACTCAATTAAACCTTTCTGTATCAGCCAGGGCACCAAGAAGAAGGGGGAGGGGTGCCGGGGGAGAACAGAAACGCAAGATCAAAGCCAATGCCACCTCCAAGATCTCTGGCATTCCTGCCAAGAGCTAATCCGTAGGTAGGCCCCAATCAGCTCGAGGGAACGGTGGTAAACAAACTCCCTTCACTCATGGTGGGGAAAAATCTACCGGACTTTTGCACAGTTTGCCAATTTCAAAACACTGGGCACACCCAACATGCATGCAGCTCTCATTTAGGCAGCATAAGAAGTGGCTGGCTCATGGACTGATTGGCTCTTTTGAAAAGAAAAAAGTGAACAGGAGCTGCCAGGTGGCTAGCGCTTTGAAAAAAAATGGCCCCTATTTATTTGCCTAAAAATTGGAGCAAAGCTCTTTTGGAAAACGTGCACCCAACTGTGGATCCTGAGCACTTGCGATGATAGGATTGGAGGGAGATAAATCAACCCCTGAGCCTTTTCAGAGTTCTGGCCCTAGAAGGAATAACACTGCCTCTTTAAGAACATGGAGAAACTGGGAAGAAGGACCTGGAGAAAAACTGAGGCCCCAAATTGACCTGCATGCAATCCCAGAGCATTCAAAAAAAAAAAAAAAAGAGAGACAATTCCATGTTCTGTTGCACACAAACAAACGCATCACCAGGGCAATCAGAAACACCCAATAAACAATGGACTAATTATTCCTGCTCCTCCAGTCACAGCACTTCACTGTCTCTAAGTACAGTTTTGCACAGCTGATTTCAAGATCTCATCCCTCCAAACACCTCCCCCCTCAAAAAAAAAAGCCACCTTACAGGTTTTATTGCTGGTAGATGAAACTAGTAGCTAGTAAAAAACCAAAGTAGAACTGGACTACAGAGCTACCAATAAGGGGCACATTTAAACTGGTTTGTGTTTCCAGCTAGGTTTTCAATACATAAGCCGAAGAGGGATCAATCTTTAAAATCGTAGTGTCCTGCAACTGGCAAAGCCCATTGGGTCAGCCTTGTTTTTTCCATGATGAAACCATGGCACTCTATACTGGGGAGCCTGCAAAGTTAGGAGCCTGTGGCATGGCAAAAGCAGGAGACAGATTGGGATTGAACTGCCCTCACTCCAATCTCCTATACCAGCTAGGAAAACGCCAGGTTTGGGAAAAGGCAGCTTGGAGGTGTCAGTGCAAAGCCACATCCAGTCCCGTAGCCCAACGTGAGAGCGCCCACTTGTAGACAGGGTGACCAGATAGCAAGTGTGAAAAAATTGGGACACTTTTTGTTGGGGGTGGGGGGAAAGAGGAGAAGAGAGAAAGTTTGTCTTATATAGGCAAGGTCTTAATATCAAGACGTCTGGTCACCCTACTTGTGTGCAGGGCAGAACAAACAGCACCTAGTAGGAAGCAATGTAGCTCAAACCTAACGTTTTAAGATCTCAGATGCAAACAAAATAAATCGTTTCAAATGCAAAAAAAATCCAGGCGTTAGGCTCAGCGGAAAGGGGGGGTGGGAGTGGGAACGCATCGGGCTCAGCAGAAAGGGGGGTGGGAGTGGGAAAGCATGGAAGCCCCTGGCATTCCTTCCTCTCCACATAACTAGGATGTTTATGAAAATTCCCCAAATCCCAGCCGCCCAGGACAGAAGAGGAAGGAGGGGAGGGAGCCGATTACACAGACAAAAACAAACCCACCGGCGAGGGGGGAAAGGCAGAAAATCGCAACCACATTTAAGGGTCAAGTGAGGATTTTGCATCTGGGTTGAGTCGCCCCCTTTCAAAGGCTCTTTCTGCAAAAATTAATAAAGGGGGGGAGGGGTGACGGCAGGCGAAGAGCCCCGCATAGCTGCAGAGATGGAAGAGCAAAGCCCCATACACAGGTCGCTAAACATCGCTATTGCACCGAACCCGAGTGGGAAAGGGTGTAAGAGACACCCCCGCCCCAATTACACAGATCAGGAACAGCCCGTTCGCCCCCACGTTGCCTAGATCAGGAGTTAACTCCCCACCATTGCACAGATTGGGGAGGTGGGGGTGAAAGTAGGGGGTGGGGAGAGAGAGATGCCTCCTGTTTCTTATTGCAAAGTTTCTAACTTTCTCTCCCTTACCTTGTTTTGCAAGCACCAGGGCTTCTTCCCTCTGCACTTGGGTGATGATAGAACCGCTTTCCATCTAACAATCCCACAGATCCAGGGGATCCTTTGGGTGGGAGGGGGTTGGGGGAGGGAAGAGGCCCAGGGAGGTGGGGGCGGGGGTGCTGTGTGTAGGAGGTGTGGGGTGGTCCTCAGTTGCAAATGCCCTGGAGTAGGCTGCATGCATGCATGCAAGCCGAGCAGCTGCTCCGGGCTTCTCAGATCGGGTCCAACATGGAGAATCCGGGGCTGGAGCGCAAAAAAAAAAAAAAAAAAAAAAAACCAACCCCCCACACACATACACACACACACACCAAAGGAAATGGGACACAGGCGCAGTTTCCAGGCTCCCCCTCGCTCTTCCATAAACAACCAGCAGCAGCTCCCCAGGCCCCCGAGGCAGGCTGAGCCCGACCTGCGGAGCGCCAACGCCGGGCAAATCACACGGGCGGGGGAGACCCGCCAGCCCAAGGCGGCGCACGAGGAGGGGGGGGACTCGCCCCCCGTTACTTTCTTGCAACGTTCGACGCTTTGTTATTTTGTACCGGTCCGGAGGCGCTCACAGCGCAGGGGAAACCTTGAAACTGCTCCCGGGCTCTCATTGGCCGCCGGGGAAGTGGGCGGCGCTAGAACGCTTACTATGGGCTGTTTACCTAACAAACATTCCAGCCGACCAGGGAGTGGGCAGGGGCGGCCACGCCTCTCGCTCGAGAGGGTGCCTCTGGCTGTGCCCCCTATTTACCCCAAAAAGAAAAGCAGTACGTGGGGCACCTTAGAGACGAACCAATTTATTTGAGCATCAGCTTTCGTGAGCTACATCCGATCAAGTGAGCTGCAGCTCGCGAAAGCTGATGCTCAAATAAATTGGTTCGTCTCTAAGGTGCCACAAGGCCTCCTTTTCTTTTTGCGAATACAGACTAACACAGCTGCTACTCTGAGACCTGTTATTTACCCCAGTGATCCGTGCAAGGCCAAGGCTCGCCCTGCACCGATCAGGGTGGGGGAAATACACCCCCCTGATTGTGCAAGAGAAAGACCTGGTAGGTTAGGTCAGGTCAAGGTGCAGGATGGTGTAGCCCACCATAAAGGATAAAAGCTTTATGCAACACTTTCTAGCATGATAGTGGCTTCCTCCCCTTACCTCCAGAAGAGGACAATCGCTATGAGGGATGCATGCCCAAGCAACCTTAATTTGGCCCCCTTGTACTTATGCATTATGATCAGGGATTCTAGTTATCTGTAATGAACCCCACCACCACCACTCTCTGATTAAAAAAAACCAAAAACCATAAAAAATACATTTTTCCCACAATTAAAATGAAACACTGAACATTAGTTTCCCTAGCCACAATAGGGAGCCCCACCACAGGGAACTGACAGCCCGAGCCAGTTTAATATGGAGAGCTGGATAATGGAGGCTCAGATAAATGGGGTTCTACGGTATATATGTTTTTATTTTTTCACAGACTGTAAAAACTAAACATTCTCTAAAAAAAATAGATTTCTTGGATCCCTGTTATGATAAAGACTTGAATGGCACTATTTTTTCCACTTGTCCCCCTACCTCATTCAGGGAACAGATACCTAGTACTCACTGACTGAAATTTACAGAGCTGTATTCAGTGCAGGATTTAGATGGCGCACAGCATATACAGTGTGGAGCCACACATTCAATGAGAAGGATAAAAGAAAATATTCTACAACTACCTCACCCACTGTGCATGGAATTAGGCAGGGAATGAATATATGATCACATAATTAAATACTACCATAATTATTAATTATTGTATCATTGTAGTGCCTGCTGTACAAACACAGAACAAGAATATAAGGTTGTGCGACCTTAATTCTGTCATTTCCTAACCTAGGTATATTTTGTTTATAAAAATAATTTTTTTTGGAGATAGCATCCATAAACAACTGCCCAAATTTTTCCTAGCTGTTCGCCATAGCTAATTTGGATAAAATAGAGCAATAACAGCCACACTCATATTAAATACAGAGATGCAACTCTACAGAAACTACAGGCTCCTTCATGAAATGCTTTTCTGACACCTGCTAATCACTGTGCTAATTCAATGATAGTTCTTTCATAGAAATAATTTTTATTATCTCAAATTTTCCCAATACACCAAATTTGATCTGAAGATAGTATAACCAGACTTTACCTTCTGGGTACAATCTCTCTCTGACACTGAGCAGTTAAGTTATTCCATGATTTCTGCTAACTCCTGATCATAAGCAGTGTCTCAATAACTCCCAGCTCGATTGAATTAGGCTGGTTAAAGATCACCATGGCAAAAACTGCTTGAAAGGAGCACCTGGAATACTACTCCAGTAGTATCATGGAACATTGGAGCAATTTACCAAAGTTTGTGGCAGATTCTCAATCACTGGCAATTTTAAAATCAAAATTGGATGTTTTTTCTAAAAGATACACTCTAGTTCAAAGAGTAACTCATTAAGGGAAGGCCTATGGCCTGTGTTATGGAGGAGGTCAGACTAGATGGTCACAACAGGTCTGTCTGGCCTTATAATCTATGAATCTATGGTCAACCCCCCCCCCCCCCCCCCCCCAGCCCCTTAAAAAACAGGCAAAAGAAAAATGACATTTTCACTTTCCCTAAGAGCAGCACCTGGGATTTATTACACAATATCTGACAGCTTCCAACACAGCATCTGAATTAGAATCCTACTTATCAGATAAGTATCAAAACTGCCTGGGACCCCTGACCCAACCCAGCACCCTATAAATCTTTCCTGATTTAATTAAAACAGGTGTAAAGGAAGGCTGCCAGGCCAGGCCAGTCAAGGGTGTAGGGATACAATCAGTAGAGTCTGGGATTAGGAAAATAAAAGGAAGCCACAATCAGAGCTGAAAGAAGAAGCAAAGGGAGAGATGGCAAGGACTATGTTTCAATCTTTATAGTATATTAGCATTTCATGGCAATAAACCCTATCTGCAGCTACTGCTGCATCCTGCAGGGCTGGAGAGCATTTCCCATGCTCAGTGTAATAATCACACAACAAAGAGGGAACTCTGCTTTCTGGGAATTAGCTGGTACAGCAGCATTCTCTCCCTCTCTTTCTTGATGATGGCCCACATCTTGTTCACCTTGGTTGCCCAGGTGAAAAGGCTGCAAGAGGAAGTAAGAGGGTGAGGCTCAGGAGACCGAAAGGTGCAGACTTCTCCAAGGCGGAGAGTATCTGTTTTTGTTAAAGCCTCGGCTGACGTTCAATTATGAACTGCTCCCTGAAATGAATGCTGGGAAAATCTCTGAGCTGGGAGAGAGCACTATGAACACTGTGTCTCTGGCAGAGCAGACTCTGAGTGATGTCCACAGGGAAAGCATGCTCTTCAGCAACAGAATGAAATGAGACAGCAGGCCAGGAGCAGGGAGAGAGAGAGAAAGAGGAGGCTGGATGCCAGGCAATGGGGAGGCCCTGGGGACAAGAGACAGGGTAGGAGACTAAGGTGAGGAAGCCACCAATTTGGTTTCATAAATATACCTCTTTCCCAGCTGACAGCCACAAGTTCAGATATGCAGGGACTCTGCTGTGTGACTGAAACCTCACAATGCCGTTTTGACACTGACGATGCATTCAGAAGCTAAGCCCTATAAATAGCCTTGTCAGAATTCGATTTTATATATATCTATATATATATATCTATATATAGATATATATATATATAAAACATTTCAAGGGATATCAATTTTTAAGCTTCGCCCCCATTGTTTATCAATTTCAATTTTCACAATTGCAGGAAATTATGGTGTGGGGGTTCAGACAGGCCAGGTCAGCCAATTATTTAATGACAGTAGACTTTGATTTCAAAAAGTTAAAGCTTTATAATTGGTAAAAGACAAGTTGTCACCACCACATGTCAAAATATACAAAGTAAAAACATCCTTAAATCAAACTCTAATAACTTCTCAAACAGCATTTTTCTTACTTGTCTATCTGTAATTCTCTATTGTTATCAATGGAAATATTTTTCCTCAGTTTGTGCATGGATGAGAAATTGACATTTATCAACATTTACTGATAAAAATCTAGTCTTTCCAAGCCTACCTTTAAAATGGAAGCAGAACTGAAGTTAGCAGAGAGCAGGCTATCCTGGGAACTGTGGAAGAGGCAGGCTGGCAAACTAGTTTATAAAGGGCTAGTAAACTTTTGTTGCAACATTTAAAAAAAATAATTCCCCTCACACCTGTTTAACTCAAACATCTGACAATAAGCAAGTGAGAACAAAGCTGCTCTCTGTGATAGAATTTTGCTGCTGGTCCACATGGTTTGACTCTGCTGGCTTATAGACTAATATCATGCCTTACAAATAAGGGTGGAGACATTTATGGATAGGTTTAAAAGTAGCTGTTCCCTGCACACAGAATCAACGGATCCTTCTGTGTATAATTTCACGAAGATTTCTAGTGACAAGCCCTGGAAAGAACCAGGAAAAAAACCCCAACACCACATCCCATGAAGAACAAACACAGCGTTCACTGAGGCTATTTGAAAACATCCTACTTCTCAGCAGACATCTGAATCTAGTCTGCGGTGTTCCTAGTAGAAAAAGGTTTGTATGCAGATCCGCTCCAGGGCAGGCAGCAATGTGGGATGCACGGGTGAAGATCAACTTAATGGCTGTTGTTTTAGCTACACCAGGGTTGAAGGAGACTCTTCTTGGTCCCAACACTGAGAATCTCTAATATACTAGTTATCAGCTACAAATAAAATTCTGCCTTAAAGCAATTCTAAGTTGTGTGTTAAATGTTGACAAAAAGTCATCAGTCCTCTGCAGTTTGGAGCCGTCAACTATTATTTAATTTTAAAAATGTGCACTGGGGGAAAAGGAGGGGATTTTCCATCCTAGTAGAGATTCTAAAACATAAGAATGGCCATACTGGGTCAGACCAAAGGTCCATCCAGCCCAGTATCCTGTCTACCGACAGTGGCCAATGCCAGGTGCCCCAGAGGGAGTGAACTTAACAGGTATGATCAATGATCTCTCTCCTGCCATCCATCTCCACCCTCTGACAAACAGAGTCTAGGGACACCACTCCTTACCCATCCTGGCTAATAGCCATTAGTAATACCTCCCTGAAGGAGAGGAATTCCAAAGCATCACAAGGTCTGCTCTGGTACTTCATCCATCCCCGAGAGAGTAGTCCTGCCTACTTCTGCCTTCCTTAAGGCTCCCAACTTTCCTCCCATTTGGTTATATAGGCCTAGCTGCTGGGGATACTTCCATCCAATTAGCCCTTAGCTGTACCTCCATTCATTTAATTGGCCTCTTCTGCCAAATGCCAATCTTTCAAACAGTTGATATAACCTGGAGGGGATTTAAGTGACAGGGTGCTGAGTTAGCTCCTGAGTCCACACCTCCTGTTATACACCTTCCCCCCCGCCCCCCGCCTTCTTCCCAGCCAGGGTCTCCTTTTCTCCGTGCTGTTTTCTCTTGGTCTGAGCTTTTCTCTTCTTATCATTCCTTGCTCTGTGTGGGACCCCACCTTTGGGTCTCTTCCTGGCCCCTTGATGGGTGTTCTCTGATGTCCACCCACACAAAGAACAATGTGTGGGTAGGAGCCGGCCTCACAATTCGGTCTTGGCCCATCTATCCTCACACTGAGGGCGCTAGGCAGGATCTTCCATTACCTGACCTCGTTCTTTAACCTGTCGCTGTTCTACTCCTGGTTCTGTATTCCTTTCACTCTCCGGGATATTTTGTTCTGTCCCTTGTTTGTCTAAAGGCTGATTCTCATATTGGTCTGTTCTTGGGACTACATGGGTCTCCCCTTCTTTGGTGGCTAAATCGGTACAGGTCTCAGTCGCTAGCCCGTTTTACCTGTTTTCCCTTCCTTCTCTATCATCTCCAGCTCTGCCCAGGATTCCTTCTTCTCTTACTGAACTTCCTGGCTTGTAATCTATCTTTCTTTTTGATCACCCCCTCCCCCCCACACCCTAACTAACCCCATAGTCTCCTGGAATTTCCTCATTCACTCCAGGGGAAGGGTTTCCAGTCAAATCCCAACATGACTGGATGGGTCAAAGCCTTTGCCATCCCCATCAGTTTCCATTTAAACAGTCCTTTGACCTCTAAGGGGACTTTCACTAATGGGCAGTGTCTCCTTTCCCCATGTAGGCATTCTAACTTTAATGCCCTTCCTGGCGATCATCCAATAGGATTTTAAAACATCCCTCTGCATGAGTGAACAGCCAGCCACCAAATCTACTAACCCTTCACCCATTTCCTGCCAACATTAACAGTAAGGGTAGCCATTCGTTTCCCCCGGGCATCCCAGTCCATCCACAAAATTCTGCCAACAGCCATCCATCTACGGACAGTCTCTCTCTATGGACTGGCTGTCTGCATTGATAATACACCCCTCTGCTTGCAGAAGAGGAGGGCCCCTTAGCAGAGGCGATGAATGGAGGGGACATCTGGGGTCACGTGCCTCCTCAGATTTGCTGCTTGGCTTGTACTAAGCATGCTCAGTAACACTGGGGCTGGCATCAGCTGGCACGGGTCATCTCTGCCATACTTTTTTTTGGTCCCTTTCCCCCCTTGGGCATCTACAGTCTTCTTCCCTATCTGCACAAGGGATAGACTGTTCTCCTGGGTAAATCAGTTTCCAAGAACTCTTTGGTGAGCTTCACCGCATTGTCCAAAGTTGTGGGTTGGTACCGGCACACCCATAAGCTTGTCTCCTTGGGGGCACTTTGCAAAAACTGTTCTAAATTCACCGCATCCATCTCTTCCTCCAGCCTCATCCAGCAGGCAGCCCAGCCCAACAGTCTGTGTGTGAAAGCTCTGGGCCATATTCCCTCTGTCCATTTCACAGCTCGAAATTTCTGTCAGCATTACTCCAGCAACAGACCCATTCTATCCACGATGGCTGCCTTGGCTATACTGTACTCCTTGGCACTTAGGGACACATGGGCCCACTTCGGCTTTGTCTGTCATAGAGGGAGCCATTCGCAAAGACCATGATGCTTTATCCCAGCCAGAACCTAGCACCATCCTCTCAAAAGGTCAGAGAAAGGCCTCAGAGTTGTCTGTCAGAGCCATTTCACACAGCCAGATTCCCTGGGCTCTGCTGCCGCCCCTGGCCGCAGGACACATCAGATTCCACAGCATCTGATGTTGTGCTGCCATCTGCTCCTTAGTAAATTCCTGGAGAGCCTTCTCCTGCTCTGCTTGCCACTCCCTCCTGGACCGTTGCTCTGCTTGTTGAAAGAGCTGCATGGGCCATTGCAGCTCCTTTTGTTGTTCTACCCACCATTTAAGGATTTCTTCCATTTCTCCCTGACCTCAAGCCAGTTCCCTCTTCAACTTCCCACTCAGATGAGGGATGCTAATCCTGGACAAGGTCCCAGAAAGTCATGGGTGGTGTTGGTTCCCTGAGAGTTATTTCCAGCCTCAGTCACTGACCACAACTACTCCAGGGCTTCTTAACCACTACTGTGCTTTAACCACCACTGGAGAGGACCTGAGTGACCAGGTGCTGAGTTAGCTCCAGAATTCACACACCCAGATACAGAAGGGCATATTCCATATCCTCACAGTGCCCCCTTCTGTTAATTAAAGACCAGTGCTGATTAGGTCATTGCTGGCTGAGATGGCTGGTAGCTGCAAGCTGAGGGAGAAAGTTAGTGCAGGGGGTGGGTGGAATGTGCAGATCCCCAGAGCCATGGAGTATGTATAGAGAAGCCACAGAGGTCCACGTCAGCTACTGGAGTTTGAAGGAAGAAGGTACCAGGAGGGTTCATTCATGTTACGGAACATAAGGCAGGACGTGGTTAATAGTCAGATCGGTAAAGTAGAGACCTGTGTGTGCTGCAGAATAAAGTCACGATTATTCTGAGAGGAGAGAGGTTATCGGCTCTTCTCTGTTTTCTGGGCTAGTTAAGACCACTGGCCCACAGCACGTTTGGGACCTCTCTGCTCCAGTCTTTCTGGCTTGCCAGGGTTTGATTTTACTGCTGAGACATCAGTATCATTGGTAGATTAACAGCTTCTATCTGAGCCCAAGAATCCCTGTTTCAGCTTGATTTGGTTCTTCAGATGCATTCAGGGGAGATTCAGGAGAATTCATCTCCATACGTTAGAGGGCAATTAGACACACATGGGAGATTTCCAACACAAACAATACTTAATAAACATTGGGTTGTACACACATTCAGAAACGAACGGTAAATAATGAACTTGTAATTGCAGATGATAAATTAGGCTGAATTAATTACCCCATGGTGGCTCTTTCAGTTACAGATGCACTTGAGCAGCGGCACTCGTGCTTCAGCAGCGTACTCGTCCCCTAAGGGTTGTGAGCACAGAACTGACAAACTAATGGAGACAGGACAATCTTCCTGGAGGAGGTGAAGATGGACTTGCCAACACTATGGAGTGCTGCAGGTTGTATGTGAGTTTATAGGTAGATCTGAGGCACATGGGTAAAATTGCAAAGGGCACTCAACTTCACATCAAATCACTGCTAATGGTGAGCTCAGTCCCTGCTAGCAGAAGCAAGAAGACAGCCTGATGGAGGTGGTCCTCTAATTTACATCCAAGTCCGTTCTGTCTGCTGATCCCTTCTCCCATTTTAATGCCACCTGTATCATTAGTAACATCTAGGATGTTGATTCAAAGAAATCCCTGATCCAATAGCAACCAAAGGTTGTCCTCATCTGAAGGCAATTTGGTTACAAGTGAGAAATTATTTGGCAAGTTGTAGGCCTGTTTCTAGAAAGCACATCACAAAACCAGCACTACCATGACTGGGCCCCTTGCTGGCAGTCTCAGCAGCAAAGCCAAGGATGAAATGAGTCAGAGAATAATTCCTAGTCGAGATGTCCCTCCAAGTTAGGGCTGAAGCCTATTGGCAGGATAGTTTGGGGAGGGTTATACACAAACCCTGCTCATGTTGTACCTATTCTGGGAACAAACAGAGAAGGGTTTAAACCTCCAGGCCTATCAAGTTTGGACTGTTCACCAGCATTAACTTCCCTTAAAAAAATGTAAAAATACAACACAACAACCACAAAAAGAGAAGAACAATTCCCCTCATGTCTGATGCGTAAGTCAGAATGTAATCTCCCCCATACTAGGGCTCTCCTTCCTCAGCACAGTTCACCTTTGGATATTGGCCTTTCCTCAAGCAAGTCAGAGCAGAAAGGCCTCAAAAACAGTTTTGATGCAGATCCAAGAGCTGTGGGCAATAAAGTGCCATGTTTCCTTTTGGTTCCAGCTATCCCTGCATGTGGCTGGTAAACTTGTGTGCGTGTCAGGGATATAGTTTCTTGTTAATTGTCTGTCAACTTAGCATAGAGAAAGAGAGAGTTCTTATGATGATGAGAGACAAGTAGAAACTCAGGTCTCATCTCCCAGAGCAGGATGAAATGGCATTCTCTTTTCTTTCTCTCTTGTGTTTATATCATATACTGGTCACTGAGTAAGACAGCGCAGGACTTGGGAGGAGCACACAGTTCCAAGTATGAGGCTATTGCTGTGTGATAGTGAATACATCATCCCTGTAGCCTGGCTCACATCTCTGAGGCGAAGTGTGGGCTCAGCAAGAGAGGAGCAGAAAGGACAAGGAAAGCCAATAGTTTGGAAAGCAAAATAAACTGGGATCCTCAGCAGCGGCCATAGCCATATAATAATACCTAGCACTTTCCAGCTGTAGATCTTTACAGAGGAGGTCAGAATCATTAATCACATTTTATTGACAGGGAAACTGAGGCAAAGAGATTTGTCCAAGGTCACCCGGCAGCAGAACCAGGAACAGACCCCAGGTCATTTGACTGCCAGCCCACTGCAGTATCCCCTAAGAATGTCAGAATGGCCATATTGGGTAAGACCAATGGCCCATCTAGCCCACTATCCAGTCTTCTGACAGTGGCCAGTACCAGATGCTTCAGAGAGGCAATTTTGAGTGATCCATCCCCTGGCGTCCAATCCTAGCTTCTGGCATTTAGAGGTTTAGATGGCATTTCCCCTAAGTGACATGCGCTATATCCTAATATCATTTCGAGAGCACAAGAAAGCAGTAAAAAGGTGGATCCTATTCAAGAAGGGAAAAGATGATGGGTCTGATTTTTCATCCAGCATGAACCTTTCATTAATTTGGATAACATTCTTACTGGGAATAGCGGCCTTTTTCCAATTGAGGTTTACTGTTATTTTGACCTACTTTTCCCCAAGCAGTTATGCAATATTGAAAGAAATTAGACCACAACATGTGATATGCCTACACATACGTAATTTGTGTGCACATATATAATATATATTTCAGTATGTCCAGAATACTACAGCGTTCTTATGTCAGGCTTTGGAGTATTTGCAGTGGAATAATGTAGTGTTTTTGCATAAGAGACAGCAGCACAACATAGAATATACTGAAACACGTAATATATATTGTGTCGATTCTATTTGCAAGCTCTTGTGTGCTTAGTTTTCATATGCAGCAGGACTCTCTAACAATTAAGTTATTCTTTTCGCAGAACACTTGACTCTAAGCGGAAGTTTCAGCTGATGTTAGAGAGGGAGGGAGGATCTTGTAGTGAAGGCGTCATGCTAGAATTTCTATTCTGTCGAGATAGGTTCTTATATTAATCTCATATTCCTGATCTGAGTGCCTTTTAGAATTAATGGGGATAATCATGCTTCCCATTTTGACTGTCTTGAATGTTAGCTCCTCAGGACAGAACCTCTTGCTTCATATGGAGCTTTACATACTCATAGGGGTCTTCAGGTGCTTCTGTAATAAGTGTCACTAGAATGAGAATTTGCAAATACATTGAAACAAACCAGAACTCTCATCCTGCTTCATTATAAACAGCACCAGCACATCCAAGTTCACCATGAGTGAGCACAGCTCTGCAGTGAGTGAAATAAAGAGCACAGATATGCAAAATGACTATCCAAGGAAGGTAGAAATGGGTGAGCCTGGGTCTTCCAGCCAGGCCTGTCACTCACAATCCCCTTTGCACATGCTGTGTGGGCCTGCAAGCTCTGAAAGGATTTCCAGAGAGAATTATTAGGACTTCAGGAAAGCCTTTTTGCCTCTAAGGTACAACAGCAGCAGTGAGTGGTTTAACGGAGCGGCAGCTAGGAAGGTGGTGATCGGGAAGCTAACATCCTGTTGAGGTTTCTTCCTATGCTGCCAAGCCTAAGAGTTGTACTGATAGGAGATTTCCTCTGCTTGTGCACTGCCTCCCAAGACTCAGGAGGATCAACCTGGGGTCAATCGTAAGGACCGCGGGACAATTTTCAAAGCTGCCAAAGTTACTTAGGCGCCTACTTTTTACTGAAAGTCAATGGGGTTGTGCTCCTAAAGGCCTAAATCACTTCCCTGTGCGGTATTTACAAAGAGGTGAAAAGGAGCCCTAAGAGACAAGTAGAGAAGGATTATTCCAATTCCCAAAGATCAAAAGCAGGAACACAGCTGGGGCAGTGCTTGAACTTTTAACCAATCACGAGATGCCCTTTTTCTCCTCTCACACCCCGCATTCCCTCACTCCACACCCTTTCTATTCTTGACATGCAGGAATGACTGGTAAAACTCCATAGCTTCCAAGAGCTGAACAAACCAGGATTCCCTTGGGACATGAGGGAAGTGGTTGCTCTGCTAAACAAGAGCTGGCTCAGGTGGTTGGAATTCATTAGATACTTGAACTGACAGTCAGTAGGAAAAGAAGCTTGTAGCTATAATTACATGGTATAGGGGCAGCAGACTCAACAATGATGAGGACAGTTCCGGCTTCTGGAGAGTTTGGCTGGACCCAGAATGCGTCTGTGAGGTGAGAGGACAGGAGTGCAGTCTGTCCTTTCTACTCAGCAGATTTGCAAAGTCTAAACATTGGCTCATTGTAAGTTAGCAAGGTACACGCTATATAGTACTATTCTTCTTTGTATGCCTGACCTATACCACCATACACATAACATATTACAGGAGGGTGTGTGCCTTGACTCTGCTGATGCTAAACAAAGAGGTCACATGTCATGTAACACTCTAGTTCTCTGATAGATATAGATAGAAACAACTGTGATTATGGCAGGCTGGATATCTGTAAAAAGGTCCCTGGCTGAACCCCTTTTCTGCCTTTTCACACAACTAGGTATTTGTGAGCTAACGCCCATCCTTTATAGTGATCTCTCCAATTTCCCCAGGTCAGGTTTAGAATCTCCTTTTCTTGTTGGTGGGCCCTATCGATAATCTCCTTTAAACCTTCCAATTGAAGTGTTTTAAGACCTCCCAGTTATTTCACTTGTCTATTTAGGCTGAAGCTTTTCAGAACAGTAACTGTCTTTTACAATGTATGTGTAGAATAGGGGGCTCCAATCTTAATTAGTTGCTACTTTAATACAAATAACAAATAATAATAAGATATGAGGAGAGAGAAGTAGGGAAGGAAACAGATCTGAAACTTTTCCTCTACAATAGAATGTCAAATGGGAAATTATAGCTTGACTGTTATTTAGAGATAAGGGCAAACAGAAATAAATAGGAAAGGGAGGCAGAAATGACATCAGATTCCTGTCTTCCCATTGGATACATCTCTGGAATGTATGATAACCTTATACCATAAAGGTCATGTGACATCATACCCCAGGAGTCAGGAGTTAATTTAGCAGCAAATGCCAGTGTATTCTCCTAAATAGGGAAACGACAGGAGCAGATAGGGTTTCACCAAGCACTGTGTTTACGGGTTACCTCAGCAAAGCAAAACAGGCTGATCGCACTTCCAGCTTCTCCAGCTGAGTTGCTCATCCCTACCTTTGCCAAGCCAGCCTGGTTGGTGGGCCTCCCTTCTGCTATCATGTCACCACTGCACGGATCAGGGCTGGACGGTGAGTTTCAATGCCAGTGAGGATACTCTAAGCTTTCCGCTCAGTAGAATGATTGTGGAGCCTGCATTTCCCCTCACAACCCTGCCAATGCTCTAAGACCCTGACCTGGAAGAGCAGCAGCAGCTTCCTCTCATGGGCTGAGTACAGCTGGGGCTTAAATGATGGCTCTGATCTCCCCAAACTGATGTCACCGGTTCAGGATTGATTTCAGCTACTGACCAGCACCCATTACCCCATGGGGGAAGCATTATTAGCTAAATGAATTAATAATAAATGAGAAAACAACTATTCTAATTTATTCCTTTTTCTGGGCTGTCCAGTGTCACCTGCTTTCTCTGTGTTTGTCTTTTAGATTGCAAGCTCTTTGGGGTAGGGATTTTTGCTGTGTTTGTGTTTTGCACAGAGCCAAGCATGATGCTGTCCATGCTTAACCAGTAACTGATAATCAGTGAGCCAGTGCTTGATCCTGTGCACACAATCTGCATATAAAATATGTCCCCTGCCCCAAAGGGCTGACAACCTAATGTTCAGACAAACCGTGTGGTACGGACACATGAAATGCACTGGATGACAGCTCCAACTCATCACAGGGCAGATGTCATTGATAGGTCATCCCGCCAAGGCAGCTAAATAGAAGAGAGAAACAAAACAAAGTAACGTTTGAAAAAGGAAATTATAAAGGACTCTGATCTAGCTTTGTGTTTCTAGTGAGCCCATCAGTGGAGTATCTGGGCAATGCCTCCTCTCAAAGCTCCAGTTGCTTTGGGTATCTTTTACTCCTAGGCAGTGACCTGATTCAAGCACTGATGACTCTGAAGTGACAACAGGTCTGCTGCTAGGTCACGAGCCATCTCATCCACTCTATCCAATCTCCTCTCCTCAAGTCATTCCCAGTGCCTTACTTGGTCACAGCTGTAGATCGCAGAGTGCAGCTGGTCTCTGGCCTGACTGCTGATTCTGGTTACCCAATCCACTGCAGGTGCTTGGACCCAGGGGACAGCCTTACTCAAATGCTTGCCAGTTAGATTTTTCTGGCTTCCTGTCCCAGAGCTTGGCTTAACTCAGGGTAGGAAATCTCCAGCAAGTCCCAGGGCTGAAGCAGATAGAGCAGAGCTTTGAGACTTAAGGTTGCCTGAAGTCAGTCTTGTTGGGGCAAATCTCCCCAGTCATTCTCTAGAGCTAGCGTTAGGGAGAGAGACTGAGACAAGAGTGAGCAGTGTGGTGAGCCCAGCAACTGGGCAAGCACACCACAAATTCTAAGTGGCAAACTGCCCCTTTAATCAGCACAAAACTATTGTTATTGGCACTGAAATCTGCTGTTAAAAAAACACCCACACACTGTAATCAAAAACCCTGGAAGTGAGGCAAGATTGTAGTTTACCAGTCACTGAAACCATCACAAATCAGAGGAGAGTGGGGGAGTTTTTAGGGCAGAGAATCCTGTTCCCACAATGGACCCTGTATTTCACATGTGATTCTTGCCATGCTATCTGTTGCACCATACAGGTCCCCAGCATTGCGGTTGGTAATGCAGGTCTGCAAATTACAGTTTAGATTCTGTTCTTTAAAAAGTCTCCCAGTCCTAGGGTTTATCTGGGATTGCATTTGTCTGGGAACATGGGGCTTCCAACCTGCCCTTACAACCTCAGCATGGACTACAAAATGAAAGCACTTAGAGCAGAGGACTGGAAGTTTGCACTCAAGTTTCTAGTCCCAGCTGGCAATTACCATGGGTTTACACTTAGAGGCGAAGTCTGGTAGGCAGGATTCCTAAATCCTAATCCTGGCTCAATCACTGACCTGCTGTTTGGATTTAAGCAAGTCATCATCTATGCCTCAGTTTCCCCATCTGTAAAATTGAGAGAACAACAATTACCTATTTTCTAGGAGGTTGTGAGTCTTCCTTAACTGCTATTTAGAGAATGCTTAGAGATCCTTGCATGAAAAGGCAAAGTATTATTGTTATAAATCTACACTCCCTTCAACCAAACACCAGGCTATCAAAACTAAAGATGCTCCCTGTTTTTCCTCTGTTGTGAACTCAAGCACTTGGGAGTGACTAGACTATTTTTAATGAGAAGAAAATCTCAGTATTTTTCTTAGCTGCTATAGGCTTTTTCCCCCCGGCCCTCTTTCCAAGTGACATGAGTGTAGCAACTATTGTTTCCCTAGTATAATTCAGAACTGAATAAATATGCAGTTTAATCAATGACTAGGGAAACAGCATTGGGAAACTGTTTCTAACCCTGCGGATGTGGCAAGATCCACCTTTAAGGCAATAAAGTGATCAGTAATGTTAGGGTCACCTTCTGCCTCAGATATTCTTCCTCAAGTAGACTAATGATGGGCACATAGGGAGTTCAGTAACCAGAGTGTAAAAGTCCTTTTAATGAGAATGCAGAATTTTCGGGGGTCATACAAAAGTAACAACCCTCCTCTCACCTGGCCTGTTCCTGGCTTGTGCTGTGCAAACTGGGGCTATTTGAGGAAGAGAATTGGTGAGCCTTTTATCTTTGTTTGTCTTAATTTGAATATAGATTATCAGGTCACACATTAAGTGACTTCACTGAGTCCCCTCTTTATCCCATTGCTGCACAATAAAAATATGATTTGACACAACCAGACTTTGCTCAGGAGGGTTCAGAGACTGGATTAGTGGGGTGTCTGCAGATTAGGATTTAGGTTCAATGGTAGATTTGCATTTAAGGAGTGTCCCACAACTGGAATAGCAGGCGGTGCCGGGGGCAGGAGGGAAAGGTATTGCACAAAGTCTGCCCATGGTAACCCGGCCTGTGAACAGCATTTTCCATTTCACACTTTCAGGTGGCAGGAGCTATTCTAATAGGTTTCATATATATGACATTGGTATGAGAATCACAGTCAATCTGGTTAATCTCTCTGTTCTGACGGAGCCCTCTATATTTTGGATTTACTCTATAGAATAATTACATTTTAAAAACCTTCTCAGTCTTTTGGCTCTCTTATGAAACCACAAGGGGCCATTTGAGGCCACTTCCTTTACTATCTGTCCCCAGAAAAATCGCACTGAATCATGGAGGCTGGGAGGAGAAGGGCCCACTTCCCTTAGGATTCAGAGATAAAGATTTGAGCCCATATTCAGAGAGGTCATTAAGCAATTTGGACTCTGCCTTTTGTTTTGATTCCATGAGTTGGGATAAAGATCTTGGCGATGGAGCAGTTGTGTGCGCTACGCGAGGGTGGGGAGGGCGGCGGGGGAAGAAAGAAGCAGCTGGTCTGAATTTTCCCACTGTGAGGTGGGTTCACCAAAGGACTCATTTGTTTGTGTGGCCTTCAAATCCAGCGTCATTGTTATGCAACCAGACTGCCAGGAGAATGGCTTCCCTGTCAAGGAGGCTGGGATGGAAATTAGAGAAATGTACCTTCACAAGGCCCTTTCTTGGGTCTGATGCTGATACTTTTCACATGGACTAGCTCCTCACAGCCCTGACTTTGTGTTGATTGGTACCAATGAGCTCGTTATTGATTCTGGAGGAGAGATTGGGGATGTCGGTGTCAGTTCCACAAAAGGTATCACAGCCACAGAAGGAATTTGGGTTTGAAAAAAGAGCCAGACAGGAGGGGTGGCTTTGCATTTTGTATTTCCAGCAGCACTGGGATCTTGAATTCCTATAAAGGAAGCTAATTTAGCAATCAAGACAATGATTCCAAGTAGTTTACAAGTGAAAGGAGTGGAGCCTAGCCCTCATCATATGAGTCACTAGACATGTAGGGCCAGATTCATCGATATGTTAGGGCTACTTTATGCTGGTTTATTGGGTTTATGGATGCTTTGCATCACTGGAGCAATCTGGTCCCTAGTTCAGGTTGCAGTGGCTAACAGCTGCACCCAGCCTCCTCTCACCACACTCTTCCATAAGGGTTTTGTGACAGTTCCCGCAGGATTGGGAAAGGAAACACCGACAGCTTCAGCACTTCAAAGCCTGGGACACGGAATCAGTCAGAACTGTTCTGCCAGGAGAATGCTGCAGCTATTCCTGAAAAGTACAGCTGCTGCCTCTCGCTTTGCAGAGTCTAAGGAGCCAGAGCTGTGCCCTGGAGACAGCTGCTCTCACAAGCAGCCAGGCAGGCAGCCAGCCACATGGGAAGGAGGAAGGCTCCAGTGCAGATTTTGGTTTGTATTGATCCTGTTCTGGAGACCAGTCACACCACATCCAAATACCCAGGATGACAGCCAGAGTTTGAAGAGGAGATCCTGAGCCCCGAGAGCTCCCGTTTGGAGCTCTGTGCTGCAGTTCAGATGCACCCAAACTTTGCCCCAGAAGATGGGCCACTTTGGCAACCTGCTAGGAATATGAGCGTCACACCTACCTGGCATGCACTGGAATAATTGAGCACAGAGCAGGAGGGAGTGAAAGTGAGGAGACAATAGAAAAGTCAAGGAGAAAAGGCCCAAGGAGGGCAGCATGCCTCAGGCCCAGTAACATCCACTGGGGTTTTGCATCTCTAGCCCTACAGCATCCCTCTGTCCTCACACATGCAGCTTGCTGTCGTTCCTCCAGGCCTTGTGTCACTGTTTACAGGGATAAATGAATGTAATCCCCATGATCCATCAGGGAAGCAGGTTCACCACCTTCATTTTGCAGACAGGAAAAACTACAGAAAGAAGAAACGATTTGCCCAAGCTCACACAGGGGTGCCTGCTATTGAAGAGGTGGTTTCACAACGCAGACTGTCCCAAAGTGATGAGTTCCAGTTTTATCTCTAGCCCAGGGCAGGCAGAATAGATATGAACAGAAACAAGCGGGGGGAGTTCCTTGTTTTGATCTCATTCATCACATCCAGTGTCACTGAACATTTGGAACACGTGACCAGCAATTGAGTGTCCTGTGCTGATATGAGCTCAAAGTCTCATGTGGAAGCCACATAAGAATAACGGTAGCTGTTGCTTATTTTCATTGACTTAACCCTAATTAGATATAGACACAGAAGGAATGTCTTTTCAATCAATATCTGTTAGAGCACATAATAAAACTAAAGAGAGAAATGCCCTAGAAATTGACCTTTTTTAAAAGGAACACATGTTCTGAACCAATCCTATATTTAAACAAACGACACCCTCTTTTATCAAATACCCAAGGAAGGAACAGACCCAGGGAAGGAATACTGGTCTTTTGCACAGTTGAATGTCTTTAACTGGTCTTGTCAGTATTTGCTAATTTGGTAACAAACTGTTTGTGTTACCAGCTGTCCTCATTTTCCCAACGTGAAAGGGAGGGCAGCAAAGTTTCTCTTGGAGTTTTCAACAGCTTGCATTAAAATAAAAACACACAGACAATGTATTACCCGTTGCTGGCTTGGCGTGAAAAGGGCCCGTTACCAAATAGGCGTGGAGAGCATTCTTCTTACAACCAGGTCAAGCTGAGATGTCAGACAGCCACCCACACTCTGAGACTAGCTGATGCCACAAAGCAAAACCCACTAGCCCTATTCAGGGCAGAAACCAATGAAAATACACTAACAGTAAAAAAGCACGAAGTATAGAACTCCCAGATTTCTTTTCCTTTCACCTTCATTGTTCAGCTACATCCAGATGTTAGAGAACAATATAACGACTTGACGCACCAGGCTTCCCCATAAAATTGGTATCGACCTCTCTTAGGCCTGGTCTATGTAAGCGACCTTGCATCAACCTGCCTGTGGAAGCGTCTTCACTTAAATTTGGCTCCTGCCGATGTAAGTGCCTCTCTACACCGATTTAGTAACACCACCTCCCTGAGTGGCGTAGAGTCACGGTCGATGTAATTAGGTCGATGCAGTGTCACTGTAGATGCTGCATTGCTTACATCGACTGTTACTGGTATTCAAGAGCCATTCCACAATGCCCTGCACTGACATTACAAATGATACAAGCACTCCTGCTGAGTACGCGCACTGCCAGCAAAAGGGGCCAACTTGTGCCCACGCACAAGCAAGTTAATAACTGTGGTGGCTGGATGCCGACGTAAGTTAGGTCAACATAATTTTGTAGTGTAGAAATGGCCTTAGACACCTAGATTCTAATACCATTGAAAGTGAGCAGATTTACACATTGTATTTTGAAAATCTTTCCCTCCACTGGTTTTAGCCCACTGCTACGACTGACAGCACTTTGAGCAAAAGTGTGCTTGAGATGAACCCTTAGTACGACAAAGCTACTGATGGTTGATAAGTATTATTGGATGCCACACTGCATTCAAACCACTTTTCTGCATGTATCAGTAAACCGAGGGATGAGGCAGTCTGCATTCTTGATTCTGTAATTTGTCTGACAATCCCACATAAGAGAGAAGTTTATTGTTAGACTTACAGGGCTAGAGTTCCAAAATACTGAATGCTTTCTAAGAGTGTAACAGACACATGCATGCTCAGTGCAAACTACTGCATGGGGAATTAGCAGAGGTGCATAGCCTGCTGCCTTGTTCCTCTCCAGATGGGTGGATAGGGTCACTGGGAGCCACAGCTCCCATGGAAAGCCATTGTCTCCTGTGAATAAAAATGGCTAAAGATGAATAGAGGGTTGGGCAACCTTTCTTGCTCTCTCCTTTTGCCTGCTACATTCTCACTAACAAGCCATTCAAAACTTTCTGGCTTGTATTTCAGAGGTATGGCCAAATGTCCTCTGTGGATAACTTGCGAGTCATGGCAGAACTCAGGGGTTTTGGCAACCAACATATGTCATGAACTCTTTGTGGTCAAAGGCCTCTTTTGCATATTCAAGTGAAAATTTACAAATTCCCTGTCTGTCCACACTGGACGTTGCAATCACCTTCACACTGGTGGAAAAAGCAAAAGATGTTGTAGAATCCTGAATCTGATTGGTGTCATCTCTCTGCGAGTATCAGTAGAATAAGTGATGAGCTTTAAGAAGCCATCAGATATGGAAAAACATGTCATCCCTCCCCAACAGATCCCATTTACAAGAATCTAAAGGACTACTTTGTGTCACAGTCTGGGGAATCATTCTCTCAGATTATAATGGCTGCTTTAATTCAAAGTAGAAATTAAAGAGTTGGAATATATAGTCCACTAAAGCCACTTTGCACTTTTATGCAGTAAAAAATGGCCTCAAACTGGCCAGAGATTCCCATTCTTATAGCCACCTCCTACACCTTCCCACTTGGCACAAAAGGGGTGGAGGAGGGTTGTTCGGGAAGGGGGAGGGGAAGCGGCAGAGAGCACAGTTTGGACATAGCAGAGAATCAGGGCCTCTATCTCTTTCACCCCTTTTCTGTAAGGATAGGGTTTAGCAATGGAACTAAGGAATGTATGGATTCTATCAACTGGATTTTTAATAAACCCATCACCATATTCTCCAGATGCCATATACACAGATAAAAAGGCATCAATTTCCACCATGATCTTTGCCCCTCCATCACTGATCCAGCTTCTTTCACTAGTTTGTTTTCATTTTGTCTCCAGGAAAGATGCTGCTGAGCATTCCAAATACACCGTTAATGAGAAAGGACTGTGCAAAGGAATGCATCTTGCAAAGTCTCCTCAAAGTAGTAAGATTCTGGCTCATCATGGTCTCCAGCAGTAGAGAATTACAGCTGAGAGCCTGCCACTGAAAACACTTGACTCCCAAGAACTTTATTCTGAGATTCATTAGCTACAGCCACAGCTGTTGTGTTGGATCATTAAAGGAGAAGTAGTCTGTGCAATAGCAAGGCCCCAGACATTCACTCTACCTCTTAGTTTGGCCCACTAATTGTGGAAGGCGTTGGGAAGAGTTGCATGCTGGTAAATGGGTGTGAGTCAGAGTTACGTGTTAGTCAGACCAGTTTAGATTCACCCTCAGTTTGGCCCAGAGAATATGTGCTGAAAGAAAGAAGAATCTAAATGAGACGTCACCACTTTATATCACTTGTTTCCATTCTGAAAGACACACTCAGTGCTGCTATTCGGAAAATATTTCCCTCTCTTCCCCTTTGATTTTTTCTTTAAAAAAAACCCAAAAACCTGTCTGGTGCAGATTTCATTATTGGGTGACTATCAGGTCAGCGCATCAGAACCCATCCTCTGACACAAAACTGGACACACTCACTCGCCCATTATGGTCACCCTACACTCAAAAATATACAGTAAGACACTTCACACACACAGAAACCCCCACATCTGTCCAGGCATACACACACAAACACAAAATGAACACTGAGCAGTAATCTCTGCAGAAAGCTCTCAATTAACTGCATTTTTACTGTTGGCCATTAGCAACTGACTTGAAATAATATTATCTTTCATTGTTCGGGGGGGGGGGGAAAGAATCTGGAAAAAATCTTTAAACAATCATCTTATTTACTTATGTAACGATCGGAGGTCTCACTATTCGGAGACCTCTCAAAGCAGGAATTCTGCACACTTAAGATGTTGTTTACATTCAGTCTGTGTTTTGAATTCGTTGCCCCTTCGTGGCCCCCACTATAATCTCTGAGGTTATTTCCTATTGCTGTCACATTGGCTATGCATTCCTGGGCGTTGAGCAATAGCTTTCCCCCATAGGCAGATGTTATGGAGTTGGAGCAGATTGCTAAATGCTATGGACTTACAGCTCATTGCGCAGGTCAAAATGGAAAAATACCATTACACTTCCGATTATACCTTGAGCCTAAATGAGCTTCATTGATAATTCTGAGTTACTATCTACAGAAATCACAACTTTTTCTGGTGTCTCAAAATTGCAACTAACACGGAGATCATACAAATAATCCTTTGTGCTGATACAGAAACTATTACTGGGAGTTTAATGGCTTTTCATTATGTGCTTGTTATATTTCTATCATAGTAGATTTATATCAGAACCTATGTCAAAATGGCCCAGCCCTAAGAAATTGGAAGGAACTTGCTGGAATTCCAGAACATATTGTGCTATATTGACTGGTCCTGGGTGTGTAGAAATATGTAGAAAAAGTAGAAAACTGAAAGAAGCCCATTTTATATTGGTCGGTAGGGGCATATGTTGGGAAAGAAGGCATTAAACTAATTCTTTTGGGGCCATATGAGGAGTTTTAACTTTGGGATTAGAAACTGATTATGAGTTTTGATATGATTATTACTGGGGTTCTGCCCAGGAGGCAACAAGCTCATGTTGGCCTCAGTGATTTAAACTCAATATTCACCTCCAGAATCATTATACAATTAGTACACAGCATCAGTTCTAGTGTGTGTGTCATACTGTAGAATTAAGTATCCACACACAGTACAATCCATCAAGAAACAAATAATTTATTTCTCTTGCTCCAACTGCCATTTTGGAGAGAATCTAGGATTATTCCAAGACACAAATAATTAACTTGGAATTTAACTGGGATCTTCGCTGGTGAAAATTTAGTACTGCCTCACATAAATCTATATACTCTGAGTAGCAAGAATAGCCTGAAGAGGACTCTGGATGTTTTTCTGGTTTCAAACCATGGCTATTCTCTGCTGAGATTAACTGGACATGGGAATGAGACGGCAAGAAAATGGCCTATTCTTTGTTTTTTGTCCTGTAGTTCCTATCTGCAGGATTGTAAATGTGGCAATCCTTGTTTCTACTGCTGCTCTGTCGATGAACCTCTATGAGGACTGGCTCCTTTCTCACCTGCAAGATGACTGGAAACAGCAGCGAAATCCTTCTTCCTTAGCACTGTGGCAAATTGCTAGCACAACTATGATGGGTCTCGCTCTCTCTCTTCTTGGGGGCGAAGGTTCAGGGCACTGTTTCTTGCCCCTGAACTGGGGTATTAACTGCCCCACTAGTGTACTGGAGGAGGGGAGGGGAGAAGGAGGGATCCAAGCCCGCCCTCTACTCTGGGTCCCAGTCCAGGGGCCCTAGGGATAGCGGTAACCCCCTGGGCTACTTCCCTCTCCTGCCCTTCAGCTTGTGGGGCTTCCTGCCCTCCCTCTGCACAAACCAGGTGTCCCTTTACCTAGGGTCTTAGTTTTCTTAGCCCACCGTAGCACTTCTCCAAACTCTCTTCTGCTTCCCTCCAAACTGCTCTCTGCTCCAACACCAAACCATTCTGCTTCAACTCCTCCTGTCTGATTGAAGCAGGGGGGTTTTATCAGGTGAGTGGCTTCAGGTGTTTTAATTAATCTATAGCAAATTTTCTTCCCTCTACAGGGAATAAGGCTCCCTTCTAACACTCTTCTGCTGCCCTCTGGCCATGCTGTATCACAGCACCTATTAAGTTCTATACATTGTCTGCATTTACAAACACATCCTGTGAGTTAGGTAAATATTATCCTCCTTTTGCAGATGGTTAAACTGAGGCAAAAAGTGGCTTATCCAAGGCCACTGAGGAAAAACAGTGCCAGGGCAGGATTAGAAATGTAGAGTTCCCGAGTCCCAATCCTATGCTCAGCCCACAGTATCTCTCGCCTACCTTTTGGACGGATCCTTGGTATCTGCTTTGTACTTATGAGATTTCAGTCATAATGGCCAGGGAGTTGCCTCACCACTTTCTGACTCAAAGGCTGTGGAGGAAGAGCTGGCTAGCCACTTAAATACATTTGCCTTCCTCATTTCCCTTCCAGTCTGGGGAACTCCCTGATTCTGGCAATGTGTTTATATGCATTTGGATCACCCTAAGTATGGCAATTATAATGAATTGTAAATTTAAAGTAGGGGAGTTCTTCTGAAATGTTTAACATTTAATTGCTTCACTGTGGCTTTGCTGTGTGACTGTCTGCATTAACAAATCCAAGTGCCTCTCATATGCTTTTTGACACGGAGTCCTATCTCCGTATTGTATGAATGAGGCACATCCTTTAGCCTTCTCCATCCAAAAAACTGGACTGTCTTGATTCTTAAGGAATCTGCTGATCTTTTTGGAAGAGGAGGATTATAGAAGAATCTATCCAGGGAAGTCCTAGAGATGCCCAGGGTGTGATTTTAAATGTTGCAAGTGCTGCATAAGGAAATGAGATCTACGTTCCCCACCCACGCTGCTTCTTGGTCTGCTTCAGCAAAGTTGGCCATCCCCATGTGGATAATATTCCATGTGGAAATTGATCCTTCTCTTTACATAATAATCCTTCTTTGCAGCCAAGGCCTGCCCTGTCCTACCTTGTTGCTTTCCCCTGAGTCTTCTCCTATGTTCCTGGCTTCACACTCTCTGAGTTTGCAGGCCTCCCAATTTCCTGCTTTCAGGGAGTGACTGCAGCCTACTTCCCTGAAGCCCCCTTCTGTTGCCAGCTACCTGGCTTTATACAGGACTCAACAGTTCCTGTCCAGCTGAGCCTGCTTCCAATTAGTTCCTTGCTCCCTGGCTCTTCCTCCAGGTGCACGCTGTGGAGTTAGTTGGCCTGCCGGGCCATCTTAACCCCTTCCAGTCCTATGTGGGGTAGACACTCCATCACAGTTAGTTAAAAGAGTCATCCAAATTATTCTTACATGTTGATGCAGTGTCAATCTACCAAAAGCAGGACAGCTCAACACCGTGGAGATGTACAGAAGTAACAAATGGATTTAGGGGCATAGGCCCCATTGAAATCTCTCTCCCTTTTCTTCCTACATTCTCTCTCTCTCTCTTTCTAAATATATTTCCTATTAATGCAACATCCTAAAACCTAGTTCTTAGACTCAAATCTATGGCAGAAGATATGGCCTGCAACCACACTATCTTGGCCTTGTCAGATATCACCATTAGCCATACCATATGATCTCGTCTGATATCAGAAGTTAAGTAGCATTGGATGAGACTTCCAAGGAACACTCCAGAGTCTCAGAAAGTGGTATTGGTAACTTAGGCCTGGTCTACACTACACAGGGTTGACATCAACTACCTTGTATCGAAATGTGGAAGTGTTCTCACTTAAATTTGTCTTCTGCTGATGTAAGTGCTTCTCTACGCCAATTAAGACCACGTCTACGCGTACAGCGCTGCAGCTTGTGTGGTGAAGATGGTCTATGCTGACAGGAGAGAGCTCTCCTGTTGGCATAAAAAGACCATCCCTGCGAGCGGCATAAGCTATGTCACAACACAGCACTGTGTATACTAGCGCTTATGTCAATGTAACTTATGTCGCTCCGGGGGTGGAATATTTACACCGCAAGAGACAAAAGTTTTGCCAACATAGGCAGTAGTGTAAATGTAGCCCCAGTAAAAGCACCGCATCAACACAGCATCAGTGCAGACACTGCATTGCTTATGTCAATTGTTACAAGCTTTCAGGAGCTGTCCCCCAATGCCCCACACTGACAATACAATTGATACAAGAACTCCTGGTGAGGACATGCACCGCTGACACAAGGAGCCAAGAGTACATGCACACAAGCGATTTGATAACTGCGCTGGCTGACATAAGTTAGGTCAACACAATTGTGTAGTGTATACATGGCCTCAGTAGACGCACTTCCCTCTGACTCAGAAGCTGCTGAAAGGATTGCTGCACATTTAAGGCCAGATTCAGACTTGCAGGCACAGGGTGGTACAAACTTCATCCCCTGCCTCCACAGGAACATCCTTGCTAGAAGGGATCCACCTGTGTGAATCACAAATAGCTGTACCCTCATTGTCTTTCTTCAGGTCGGTTTGGCTGAGGAAGGGCAGCATTAAAATCCCTGGAGGTTGTCTGGGAAAAGCCCTGAATAAGGGCATCTCCAAGCTGGCCTACTCCCATCCTTTATCTCTACTGGCAAGCACTACAAACTTGATAGGCTGCACTGTACAGTTCCAGCCCAATCCTCACAGGCAGCTTGCACCATTGAGCCCCCATTTCCAGCAGACTCTCTGTGGCCAGAGGCCAATGAATGAATCTTGCCCTTGGTCTGTAAAGTACACTGTGATGAAGAAAGCCAAGATATTATTATTGATCACCTCTTAAATCACTCTGCTATCAGAGTGTAGATAGCGAGCTGGAGTGCTAATTAATGTCATGCTGTTGAAGTTAGCTCAGATTTGCAGGGTAAATTTATGTATTTATTTCTTCTACTTTTAAAGATACAATTATAGGGCCCCATCCAGAGCTAATTAGGCCTTTTAGTAATTCAGTGGCTAAAGTCCGTAAAATACACTGCATGGAACCGTGGCCCTCTCCATTTAATCAACTAGTCATAAGGACTTAGTCCATACTGAGTTGCATCAGGAGAAGGGGGGAAGGAATATGCAATGAATAAAATCCTTCTGCTTTCCCTAGGTACTTAACGTGGCCAGGGCTGGGAAATCCCTGTGTAACCTTTTCACTCTGATTTATTGAATCAGTTAACGTAAACCAGTGAGCCGTTGTAAGTTGGAGTGTCTCGCCTGGAGGTTCTAAAAACAATGGACCAGTTCCTGGCCTTTGGCTCACTCCCTTTGTGCCACTCCACTAAACTACCAAAGAGATTAAAATGACCCTGTGAGGTAAAGGGTTCTGTATATCCAGTCACAAAAGACATTTCAAATTTGAAAATGAAATATATAACGTGTTAAAAGTATTAGAAAGACTGCATGTTTCCAATTCCTAGAACTGATGATTTTTTATTATATTAACCTCAAATAATCATGTTCTGAATAATACAGACTGACAGTTATAAGGGGTGGTGGTGAGAGAAATGTGCAGAGACTTTTATAGTCTGCAGCATCTTAATAATTTTCTTGGCATGATAAAAATACTCACCATTGGATCTTAGACTACCTGGCACCATAATCCTGCCAGTATAGCAGGACTGTATAATGGAATTTATTGGTTGTACACTTTCCATAAAACCCCACCTTTTAGTTATCAGCTTATCTAAAATGGCGATGGCATTCCTTGAAAAGAAAATGTCACCTTTTCTTCTCCCCTTTAATTTGGTCTCATTGGACTCTCCCTCTCAAACTGATTTGCAGCCATGCTAGACACACAATCTTGTAAGATATCCAATCATATAGGGCACACAGCCATGTAGGATAGCCCCATAATGCCACAATTTCACAAAAGTAAGTTATGTAAAATACACGACAATGTAAGATTCTCAAAGCCTTTCAGGAAGTATCTCCATGCATAGAATCAAGGGTATTACCCATATGTAACTTCTGCAGGACAACTATCTATGTTTTAGGTTCCATGAAGGGGTAAGCACTATACAGTATATTATGAATGTTTCCTTCTATTTCACCTGCTTTTGATATGCATTGAAATATCATACTATCTACTATAAGAATAAACTTTACTTGCATGTTTAAGGGAAAAACGAGGTAACCTAGGACACAAATTATTAAATGAAATTTGCGTTACACCCCCAATCAGGCTGATGCCCTCATTGTTTTGGGCACTGTAAAAACACTGAATAAGAGAAAGTCTCCTGCTCCCATTATATGCAAATCTACATAGATTTACCGCCCCCCTAGGTCTGGTAACCTACATCGCTCATGAATAACCACTATTCTGTAAGATATGGTAAAACACAGACCTATGATAACATGTTCTGGCCACATTTGGATCATAACTGGAATTTTTGCATATTCTCCATCACGAATATATATGCTTGAATATATCATGCACAAGGAGCTTGTGCAGGATAGTGCTGGAAGCAGGAAGAGGAAGCTGAGATGTAATATTAGAAGAGGCAATGGAGATGCTCTCTCAGCTCTAGATCTTGCAGTTTAGTTTGGCAATCTTTCAACACATTCATTACAGGAAAAGTCTGTATTAATGCATTAAACTCTTCTCAACTGGACAATCCTCCTGACCAGCACCACAGACATTCCAGTGAGTGGCTGGCACTGGGGTTAAGGCACTGGACTGGAACCTAAAGTGATGGTTCAGACTTTTGGTATGACCTTGGGCAAGTCACTTATTCTCTCCATACCTCACTTCCCCCAGTTGTAAAATGGGGATAATAAAACTTAATCCCAGGGGCGTTGAAAGGTGTTAAATGTATTAATGTTTGTGAGGCACAGATACAAATGTGATAAGGCCTGTATAGGAAACATAGACTAATTACTTGCATTTCACCAAAACCATCAATGGAAAATAGAATTAAAACATGATCTGAATTCTTCAGACAACAGGGAACACACACTTCTTCATCCAAGAAACTGACCTGTCCTCATTCATAAGGAATCTGCTGATCTTTTTGGATTATATTATATTATTATAATTTTTTATTCTATAGAAGAATCTGTCTGGAACAGTCCTAGTCCAAGAGAGTGGTGTCCAGGATGTGATTTGAAACACCATGCAGAAGAAATGGTGTGACTGCTGCACAAGAAAGGGACTGTAACTCCGACCAGCTATGTAAGCACACGGTGATGCCACACCGTGGTCAGCCAAATGCACCTATTCAATTCCTCTCTTCTTTCACCGATAAGAATGACCTGGTTGTCTTGTGAAAAACTGCTGGTATAATTTGGTGTCTTCAATGACCTTGAAACGACTGGAGACAAAGATAAGAGGAGGTTGATGTTTGAGGCTGTTCTGAGTGAGGGATCCAGCAGGGGAAAAGGCTCAGGACTGGGATTGGGAGAAAGGGAATATCATTTCTGATATTCACCGACATTCCCCTTCGCTCAATTTCATCTCATCTCCCTTCCCCCAGTGAAAATCAGTCCTTCCCCTCCGTGGGGTTTACCCCTTTCTCACGCTCAGCCCATTGTCTCCCCTCTACTCCTTGCAGGGTTCTTGTGAGCTCTCCTGCCAACCTGGTGCCATTCCCTTCCCTGCCCCGCTTCCTTGACACCAGTTTGGTAATGTGCTGCGGCTGCGGCCTGTCACACCGACCAGCAGTGTCTCATTGCTTTTCCTCTGTTATTGCTATATTTTCAGGGCTCTGTATGAAACCAGGAGACAGATACGTACTAGGCTTGCTGTGATTATTCTATCCAAGGACTACACAGTATTCAGTTAAAAGAATTACTGCTATGCAGGAAGGAAGGCCAGTATCCCATAGTATCCCATAGTTGGGTGCAGGTATGCATCTGCAACGCAGGAGAGGGATTTTTAATCGTTCATTCAAACTAAGATCTCTGAGTTTCTTGCTGGTTACCACTACACTGCTGAGATGGGACATCAGTTGAAAAACAGGCAGGTAGTGTTAGAGAGAGAGATTCCAAAAGAGCTTTGATATTGGTTTAGTATTAGAAAAATTCTTCCGCACAAATCTGCTCCCTGCATATCTCCTGAGTCCTATCCGCTTAATTTATTCACAAAAGCAAAATTTCTGTTCTCACCATTGCTTCAATGCCAATAAAGATGTGAAGGAGCGAACTGAAGTCTGTTGTGTCCCTCCTTGTTTTCAAATACATTGTCAGCTAAGCTCAGATCCAAGAATCTTTACTGTTGGAGATGATGTAGGAAGTAGGTACAGCACAGCTTGATTTTCTGAGATGAGGCTGAGCTTGCAACTCCAGCTGGAAGATTTTGATTTATAAATGGTGCAGCCTACTTATCTGAAAATCACTGAGGGGGAAAGATATGGAACAGCGGCATACCATTTTTAGAGTCACTTCTGTAAGCTTGGCAGCAATATTTGTAAAACTCAACCACAAACTACAGGTGAAAATAAAGTGTCTGCACTTTGGGAAAATAATGCATTTGTAGTGCTATTCAGTGTGCTGCTGTGGTGAGTGGATGAACTGATCACATGGAGTGGGGTTACTCACCTCTCTTGTTCCACGCCCACTTTCTAATTCCTCATTCACACAGAAGCACCAGGCTGGCTGACTGAAACAAGCTGGATCATCTGAAAGCAACAAGCGGCAAGTTGGATTCATTCACCCACCCGGTCCCTCTTTTTAAAACCAATAACCATGTGAAGCGTGACTTGATTACAGTGATGCAAGCCCCCATCTGCCATGCCCCTTTCAGAATGGCACAGAATGGGATGGATGGTCCTGAGGCTCTCTCTCTCTTTGTACCTCTGGGACATGCACTGTAATTGAGATCACAGCTCCTACTGAATTATTCACGGCAGCTTTGAGTGTCAGTTTTATTATATACATGCAGATTACTCCAGCATGCTTTCCCCTGCAGGGGAAGGATCGATAGTGGAGTTCTCTACTCCTGACTTTTCTGCCTGCATTTGTTCCTATTTTCCCCTCCTCCCTATACCCAGACCTTGTTCCAAGTCCACCCTGTACTCATGATACCTAACACCTTGCTCCAGCCAGTGCCATACTCGGTTTTCATTTCAGCAGGGTGCTAACACTTTGAATTCACTAGACTGTGTCCACTGTCTCTATGCAAAGCATCTGCTTGCCCAGCACTTCAAAGCCCCCAACTCTCTCTGACCCAGGGTTTCTTGCTGCCCTTTAAGATCACTTCAGTTTAGCCATTAAGTCTCTGATCCTTGGGTCCCACTGCTCTCCCTTCCCAATGTAATAAATATACAATATAACCTCTCTACTTCATAGGTCAGGCTACTGCAGATTAGTTCACATGTCCATTAAAGCCCATAGGGTCCCCTCCCATTGCCTCACTTCACTGGAGCGCAAGGATTCCTTGTATCTCCAGAGCAGTTATAGAGAACATATCCTAGTCTGTAATAAAGTGGCAATGGTAATGTACATTAAAGAATAATGAAATGCAGTGATATTTCAGGCCTGACAGTCCTATTTCTGGCAGTCTCCGAATTAATGTGCTAGGCTTTGTGCTGCAGCTGCTACGAGGAACCTTCAGAGTCTTTCTAAATACATGAATAGAGCTTCCAGCTCTTCAGCTCAGATCACTGCGGCTATTTATCCTGCCTTTGCTTTCACTGTACCTTTTTTTAATTTGGAATTTTAGAGTCTTTAGAGTAAGGAAATGCAGTAGCAAGTGCAATGCATACCAAATAGTTTTTAGGAACAGGAGAGGGACCAAGTTCTTATATTCCACTTGAGTTCCGGGCACCAGAAACCTCTCAAATCCTCATATAAATCTGGGAGTTCCCCTCCAAAGTCTCATTTCAGCTGCAAAAGCCAGCATGTGGTTCCTCTCCACCTCCCAACCTGTCTCTCTAGAGGCAGGCCTGAGAGGTTAAGGGCCACAGATTCCTAGCTGGTGTAAACCAGCATAGCTCCACAGATTTCAATGGAGTTTTGACAGTCTACACCAGCTGACGATGTGGCCCAAAAATCTACTGTACAATTTGTATTTGGAAAACAGTTCTGAATCCAATCCAGATTGAACTAATGTAGACAAGCAATACACATTATGCACAAAGCCATAGGCAGGACCCATCAGGGGCTGTAGTGTTGAAGTAGGTATGGCATGCACTACAAAACATTTCACCATATTGCAAAGAGGTATAGAATATCACTGGGCCCCATGCCATCCCAGAACTGTACATTGGCCAATTGCATAATGGGGGTTTCCCATTCTCCTCTGAAGCATCAGGTATTAGCCACTGCCGGAGACAAGAGGCCAGTCTTGATAGGCTAATGGTCTGATGGAGTATGGCAAATCCTACATTCCAAGACAAAAAACATGAAAGGGACCTAACTTGCACGAACACAGTATGAGTTAGCCTATCCTCTATCCTTCCCTGTCTGCCCTCAGTGATTTCACTAACCTCTCATCTGTTGCCAGGCAGTTTTAGCACTTTGTAACCCCAGAGGCTTCTGTCATAGTGTGAGGAGAACACAGACCACAATTCAAACCTTTATGGGGCATCAAATAAGATAGGTAACACCAGTGACCCCCTGCCCTTGTGACCCGCAACTCCTCCTGGCCTCCAAGGGGCCTGAAAGAAATATCATTACAATAGAGGTGAGATAAAATTAGCCGAGATCCATTTCCAAGTCACATTTGCTGCCCTAATGGTAAAGGCTGCCACATTTCACACAATGGTGCCTCATTCCAATAACTATAGCACCACAGATTTCCAAAATATCAATGCAAAGGAAGAGAGATTTGCTTGCACCGGACTCAGGCCCAGAGAATTTGAGCTTATCATTAACATCCCAGTCCAATACTTAGTACTTATCCCTGGCTTTGGTCTGTGTCTAATCAGGGGGCTCTGTTTTGAGAATCTGTCGCTGCCTTGTGTCTCTCCACTTCTAGAAATGGCCACGTTTTCTGATGCAAATATTTAGTAAAGAAAGGCAAGAGACTCAGGGCTAAAATATACTCTCAGCTAGACTGAATTCCCACTGAAGCCAATGAGGGTTGCACACATGTATCTGAGATCTGACAAAAAAAGGGAGGGACAGGTAGATGTTTGCATGGAACTTGCAAAACTTTAATGGAAGAGTAGATTTGGAATCTCCTTCAAATCCCCAATACTTTGCATTTTTTGCAAAGAAACTCTGAACAATTAAGACCGAAGAATCACAACAGCTTCCTTTTTTCCAGCTGAAACTTTGTTTTACCAATGACTCATTATTATATTTATACCTTCTCAGAGAACATTTAAAGTTGTGTTTTGTCATCTCCTTATCTTATCCCTCAGCAGACAGTAAGAAGCTGTATTTATCCCCAGGAGTGGATGATACTAATAGAATCCCTCTCTGTAAAATTGTTTTCCATTTAAGCCTTGTCAGGCACCAATATACATTTATTCATGTGCAGCTTCTGTTTCAACATGTTTTATGAAAAGTATTTCCACCATAACTTGTGGTTTGAAGCTGTTCAAATAGCTGATGACATGCCTAGTACAGATGGAGAGGCTGATGATGGCTGAAAGCAGCAGTTACTTTTGTAAAAGTAATTGCTGGAAAGGTAGAGCCATCATGCCTGGAAGACTGGTGAGTTCTTGTGTTCCTATTGCTGCCATCCTCATCCTGTTCCTTCCACACCCAATTACATTTTGCCCTGTTGAAAATTGTAAGCTGGGAGGGGCAAGGACTGTATTTTATTTTACATTTGTACATCATCCAACACAATAGTAACAATAAGCCTTAGCTCTCATCTAGTGCTTATCATCCATAGATCTCAAAGCACTTTACAAAGGAGGTCAGTATCATTGCTCCAATAAGGTCCCCATTGTGACGGGGTGCAACTATAGTTCTGTTAATACTAATGTTGATGATGTGTAATATAATCTAGGATGGAATGAGCTGATCCTAGCACATCCAGTCTTTAATTTCACTTGTGACATATTTATCAGAGATAAAATGTTTATCTGAGTCCTTTCTTGCCCAACTCCATCTCTCCTTATTGCCTTATTGCTTTAAGAAAAGCGTTATAAAAGAACAAGGTATTATATTATCAAAGATTGAATTTCCCCCTTTTCCCATAAGAAGGAGAGGCCAGGATTACAAGGTAGAATATGACCATAATGTGGTTTGAGATTTTCAAAACAGTGCAGGAGATTTAGATACCCATCCTCCATTAAAATTATTGCACCTCTGACCATTTAAAAGGAGGCAGGAAGTCTAGAGAGCATATGGCAGTGGGGGTGATCACAATGAGATCCTTGCTTAAAGATCCCATAAGAGGATGTGTACCTGGGGTCAGGGAGTACTTATCGCAGTGTTTCTGTGAACTATAAAGAGAGTGACAAAATGAAACAACATTCTAGGAGAGACCAAGCCTACTAAAAAGTACTGAAATCACACAGAGTGATTGGCAGACACAGTAAGGGACAGATATAAACAGAGAGCGAAAAACCTGGTCTTTATGACAGACTGCTGTACTAACTTGAACCATCCCCCACCTTCCCCACACAGGGAAAGGGAGAGCCTGAAGGGCAGTGACCAAATGTTACATATTCTCCCCAAGCATCACGACACTGATCACAAAAAGGTTTATAGTTCCTTTGGGAGCCTTTTTATTCTTTTCTTCAATGCCAGCAGAGGAAAGTCAAATTTAAACACACACATACCACAAAATTATTAACCACAGGGAAGTCAGAGTCCCTGCTCTTCCTCCGCTTTCCGCTGCTGCATGAGTTTGGACCTAGCTGTTGCCACACTCATGATGCTTGTCTTATAACTGCTTCTCCAAGATATATTTAGAGTGTATGAAGCCCGGTTCTGGACCGCTATGTGTCCTGTTCACCTGTCCCATTCATGTAATTGGCAACCGGCCGTTTCCTTTCAGCTTGAGAAAGTCCTAATAGAAAGAAGTAAGAGACACTTTCTTTTGCATTTCTATTGGTAGGGTCATCACTTTGTCACTCGGTCGGATCACTAATTTTGTCTCATAATGAGCCATAACAGTGAAATGCATCCACAAGGATGAATAACCAGCTGCTGACTGAATATTTAAAGTGACATGCAATTATTTTCATCTGAGAAACTACTAGCACTTCACATAATGGATTTTCAAAGCCTTATGTAGCCTAAGGTCACACTGAACAGCTGACCCACTCTGAACCTTAATGCCTAGTGAACTTGCTGCTACTTTGTTTGCAAGTCAAATGCAACATGCCATGAACAACCAACCTAATTTAGTACCAAGTTTGGACGTGGACACAGCCTGAAATCCAAACCCCAGAAGTTGATGTGAAACAATGGCAGCATTCAATTTTTCTTAGTTTCATTGAGAGACCTAAGAGTGGCACTGTGACTTGGGTAGCTAACCCAAACACAGGGTTGCCAAGCTGCCCATCCAGCTGTGGTAAGAGCTGGCATTCTATTAACTACATCACTAACCAATCTATGTGGTGTGACAGAGTCAGGCCAGATGGCTACAAGAGAGTGGTAAAAGGTAGATACATTAGTTCCAGGTTAAGCAGGTCCCTTTTCCCTAGGTAAGATAACAGAGACTACTCCAGAACACTCAGGAACTTTCTAGAACTAATTAAGGCAGGCAGGCAGGCTAATTAGGACACCTGTAGACAATTGGGAAGCTGCTAGAATTAATTAAGGCTAATCAGGACACCTGGTTTAAAAAGGCTGTCACTCCAGTTAGTGAGGTATGTGTGTGTGTAAAGAGCTGGGAGTGAGAGGATGTGCTGCTGGAGGACTGAGGAGTACAAGTGTTAACAGACATCAGGAGGAAGGTCCCGTGGTGAGGACAAAGAAGGTGTTGGGAGGAGGCCAAGGGGAAGTAGCCCAGGGAATTGTAGCTGTGACACAGCTGTTCCAGGAGGCACTCTAGACAGCTGCAGTCCACAGGGCCCTGGGCTGGAACCCAGGGTAGAGGGTGGCCCTGGGTTCCCCCCAAATCTCCCAACTCCTGACCCAACACAGGAGCTTCCACCAGAGGTGAAGGGCTCTGAGCTGGTCCCCAACTCACATGGTGAATCAGAAAAAACTGCAGGGATTGTTCTTACTCTTTTTGCCCATGCTGGCCAGTGATGAGGTTATCTGAGTGAACGGCAGATTTGAGCCATGAAAGTGGCCAAACTGAGGGCTGCCGTGAATCTCTGAGGCGAGCAAAATCCACCAATAAGTGCAGGACCCACCAAGGTAGGGGAGGAACTTTGTCTCAGCGGGTAACACCCTGGCCAGACTGGAATGTCAATCCCAGATACACCATCTCCAAAAAGAACGAGCGTCAGTGCAGGGGATGGTTCATTGTTGAAAAGCTGATCCAATGATACTGAATTACCCCTTACTGGAGGCTGATATTACAATACTGAAAATTACAGAAAACAAGTGTTTGTTGTTGTTGTTTTTTAAAGTGCTTCCATGCTGGAGAAGTTTCAAGGTAGCAGCCGTGTTAGTCTGTATTCGCAAAAAGAAAAGGAGTCCTAGTGGCACCTTGGAGACTAACCAATTTATTTGAGCATAAGCTGTCGTGAGCTACAGCTCACTTCATCGGATGCATTCAGTGGAAAATACAGTGAGGAGATTTATATACACACAGAACATGAAAAAATGGGTGTTATCATACACATTGTAAGGAGAGTGATCACTTAAGATGAGCTGACATGAAAGCTTATGCTCAAATAAATTGGTTCTCATCTTAAGTGATCACTCTCCTTACAATGCGTATGATAACACCCATTTTTCATGTTGTGTGTGTATATAAATCTCCTCACTGTATTTTCCACTGAATGCATCCGATGAAGTGAGCTGTAGCTCACGAAAGCTTATGCTCAAATAAATTGGTTAGTCTCCAAGGTGCCACTAGTACTCCTTTTCTTTTTGCATACTGGAGAAAACTTTCTAACTGGTCGAATCTAAGTGTAAACCTTCCCCTTTTCATTATCTTTTTACCCAGTCATGTGACTATGATTCAAGTAGGCTTGAACTCAGGCTGCCTTCTGCTCTTCTTGTTTGACCCTGAAGGCAACATCATGCTACTGAATTTTTCACATCACAATCATTTCCCAGCTGTGATGATTATTACTTCAGTGCAGGATTTCAGGCGAGGTGGGCTGTGAAAATGCTATATTGCCAGAGGGTTGTCAAATGCTAGAGCAGACAACCAACCAATAGAGTCCCCTATCAAATCTGGAGGACCAGTCCACTGTGGGCTTCATCCATCACAATTTCAGACTGTTGCTTGCACAAGTGCAAGGTAAAAGATGGGAGTGTGTAACTCACACTTAAGAGAACTGCATTTAAGCCCATAGCTTCTCCACACCCTGCATGTTATATACTCTGCATTCTTGAGAATGAGGGAGTGGACTTGGGACTGAATTCCAGTCTGTATGAAGGACTATGCACATCACCTCACCTTACCTGTGCTCATGCATAGCCTCCACTTACACTTGTGCTACAGCCCAACAACTTTGCACAACCTGTAAGGACTTGGAGGATTGAGGCCTTTGTGTTACCACAGCCAAGACTCAAACTGGGACCCTGGTGTGGGTCTGTATGGAGCAGCTATAGGAAGTCATCCAGAAGGCAGTGTACCCTTGCCTGAGCTGGTAGAAGCTGGAACAAGATAGTCTCCTCTGGAAGTCACCCCCTACTGGCCTTGCATTCAGGTGGGAGTCACATATCTCTAGCTGAACAGGAAGGAGTTGTGTTGAACTGGTCTTTATTGGAAATCACCTTCCCGGGTTGAGCTATTAGGTGCTGTGCTGAGCTCTATCAGCTTGCTGGTAAGAATCATATGTAGCTTGTCTCAGCTGGGAGTCGCCCTCTGCAGATCTTATACAGTAATGGAGAAACTCCTTATTAAAAAGCAATTATTTTCAGTAATACCAAAGGAAAAAACCCTGGCCTTGTAAAATTTCTAGAGTGGTTTTTCAAGCCTGAGCTAGAGCTAAAATCTCTAACTCTAAACTTGCAGATTCATCTGCTATTGCCTTATAAAAGTGCCAAGGAATAGTGATAAACAATAACACCTAGCTTTCATATAGCCTTTTTTTCAACAGTAGATCACAAAGTGCTTTATGAAGTAAGGTCAGTATCATTATCCCCATTTTACAGATGGAGAAACTGAGGCACGTGGAGGGAAAGTGACTTGCCCAAGGTCTTAAGAACGGCCATACTGGGTCAGACTAAAGGTCCATCTAACCCAGTATCCTGTCTTCTGACAATGGCCAATGCCAGGTGCCCAAGAGGAATGAACAGATCAGGTAATCATCAAGTGATCCATTCCTTGTCGTTCATTCCGAGCTTCTGGCAAACAGAGGCTAGGGACACCATCCCTGCCCATCCTGGCTAATAGCCATTGATGGACCTATCCTCCATGAATGTATCTAGTTCTTTTTTGAACCCTGCTATAGTGCTGGGCTTCACAACATCCTCTGGCAAAGAGTTCCACAGGTTGACTGTGTGTTGTGTGGAGAAATACTTCCTTTTGTTTGTTTTAAACTTGCTGCCAATTAATTTCATTTCAACTGAACTTTGGTCACTCAGAAGGACAGTCGCAGAGGCAGGAATAGCAGCCAGGTTTCCTGAGTTCCAGTCCAGTGCTCTATCCACTAGACCCCACTGATGAAAGCAATACAAAGTGCCTCAGAAAGCACTGGAAGGAGTAATGCAGTGCCATGCAACAGGGTTGCCCCCCAACCTAGGACAGATCAGTGGCACCTCAATTTTGTTAACGTTTGCCAGAATCCATGGTCCAAATTGAACACAGCTCAATGTGTATGTCAAACCATCTGTAGTGAACTCAGCATTTCTTCTGAGGATCCTGAAATAACACATCAGATTTAGATTCAGCTCCATGAACACATGAAAATGCTAAGGACAGAGAACACCATGGTGTGAGAGGAAAAACAGGGCTGTTTATTCAGTCTGATTACATCAGAGAGACACTAGGACTGTCTGTGTCATGCACAGCCTTGACATCTGTGTTTTCTGCCACTGGAGCGCAGGAAACTACACAAAGAAAACTTGATGCCCTTAAATATTTCTTTACTTAATCCTTCAAAAGACAATGGAGGTCCCTTCCCTCTGTCCCTCCCCTTTCCCACCCCCTTGCACCTCTACTGTACAAAAGGGGATCATTAAGCAACTATACATGTAATTGGGAAAAAATGGCAGACTGCCAACCTCAGGAAGAGTCAAACACAAATCTCTCATTACCACTCTCATGTAAAGCACTTTGAGTATGGGTTTAGTCATCATCTCTCCCTGCAGTTTAGGGAAAAACCTTGTAGAGAGGGCTTGCACGGGTCTTTGGAATTTGACCAATTCTGTAGGGTCTGACTGAGTGGGCAGGGCTTGTCGTGCTGTGCAGTGATTGCTCAGATGTACAGGACTCACGCAGGTGTGCAGTGCTTGCAAGGATGTGCTGGAGTAGACAGGGTTTGGCTGGGTGAGCTGCTCATGTGAAAACTATCTGAGGAATGCTTTGTCAACTAGCCCATACCTGAGTTATGACAGATTGATAGATTCAGAGAACCTGTGACTGAAGCAGACATTTTTTACAGGCTTGCCAAGCCTCAGCACCCACATTACATTTTATTAATTATTCATTGTTATGTTCTGCATTTCTGGATAATTTAGGAAAAACAAAATGGCAGCTGAATGTGAAATATTAATTACAGCAGCAGCAAAATTTACCATCATGTCAACAGCTATGTTAGAAAGAATCCTCTGCTTTTCAGCTGTATGTTAAATATTCCTTCTCTGGACATCTGGATGGCAAAACCCTTTAATAGAATCTCAGTTTGAGGATCAGTTTATTCATTTATTTACCTATGTATAATTTTTATGATTAAAGGAATTAACAACTATCAAAGCAAATATACTTTAAAATGTGAGCCGGGGAGAGGGTGAGTAAGAAGGCCAATAGCCACTCAAATGCCAAAGATTTATAGCTTTTCTGAGCCAAGTACAAATTCTACAGTAATGTTGCTGTAATCAGCTGCTGAGAGCTGTGAAATAACACTGAGACAAAAAGGGAGAGAGACGAGGAAGGAAGCAGAGCCTTATTTAACTTATAAAATATTCTACATGACTGTTACCTATATTCAGTGATATTTTCAATAAGGTGTAGTGATTATGGTGAGTAATTATTGTCAATCAGTATTTTATTAGTAGTTAAGCACTGACTGTGCTCATCACTGTGCAAGACACAAAGACAGTCCTTGCCCTGAAGAGCTCACAGTCACACAGACACAGTCAGAGACACAGAGACAATGGGGGACCTGATTTTCTGTAGCTCTGCTCCTTGTGTACCTGTTTACTCGAGCATGAAGGGATGCAAAAACATCATCAAATCAGAATAGAGATGCTTGAACTTGATGCAGTGTCCAAGTGTAAGCCAATGGAGGGATCCAAAGAGCGGGAGTGGCAAGTTCAGCTCAATGGACCAGGAAGATAATTTTAGCAGATATATTTCAAATGGACGGATGGCAGGCAAACGTTGCCAGTTGAACATCAGCCCTTGTATTTCTAATTCTCAGGAATGTATGGGCATCTTCAGTCAGAATACTGCCCAGTTGGAACACCAGGTAGCCTATGCAGCTTGGCAGAGAAGCTGGGCAAAGTTTATGTGGAATTTGGCACTGCAGAGATGTACTTTAAAACTAGTTAAACTTTACTTGCCTGCCTAAAGCTCTGAGCTGAAATCAGTTAATCAACTGACAGAAACTAGAGATGGAAGAGACCTAATAGATCATGTCTCTTCCATGGACGATAGAGGTGAAATAATATACACTGAATGTGTGTTTGGGTTCGGCCAAAGTCCAGTCTTCACTAGTGGCTTCGTCTCTCCTTACTGCTTATCCAGAAAGGAACATTGGGCGGGGGAAAGAGGATGTATTTTGCAGTCACCAAACACCAATAATGAGAGGCTTTCTTGGTGCAGCAGAGGAGATTGGCAGATATTCGATTCACGATTCTTCTGGTTGAAAGCTTTGGAAATTCTTCAGGGGTTGCTGTGAAACAAGAGTGTTCCCCTGGGAATTAGTGAGTGACTCTCTGTCCTGAGCTTGGAGCAGCTTTACCTCTTGAGGGCCTCTTTGCTACAAGGGAGTTAGATGTTTAGTTTCATCTCTTGAAGCTCTGGAATTACCACACATTTTACTTTTACACACTGAAGAGAGAAAACAAGGAGAAATTTTAGAAAACACTGTGGTTAAATAGCCTTTACCACTAGCAACCTTCTCCCTCCAAGAATTAGCCCTCTTCCTAGCAGGGACAAACCAGAATTTGTCTACCCACTCTCTGGGAGTGGCATTGAGTTGTTTGGCCTGGGGGTGGGAAGAAGGAAGGTAACTAAAACAAAGCAGAATTGTAAAGATTTTAAAGCCTGTTTTTCTTCCAGGATGGCATATCCTTCATGAACTAGACTGTTCCATCAGTGCTAGTTGACCTAAGGAGTCTTTGGTATATTTACAATCTACAGAATCTCTCTGGCTACTTAAGCATTGCTATTTTGCCTTTGATGATCTGTATTACCTAAACTTTACTTGCTCTAATACCCAAAACAAAATTTGCAGCACAGCATGTCACCAGATGTGGATCCTAAGTTTCAATAGCTTTAAAATAGACCAGAACACTTTGCTTCCCAAACAAAGGTACTTTGTTAAAATAGAATTGCATAGTCTCTCCCTTGTATATGTTGTAGAACTACCGTACACCCAAGTGAACTGTTAAACTGCTAAAAGAAAAGGAGTACTTGTGGCACCTTAGAGACTAACCAATTTATTTGAGCATAAGCTTTCGTGAGCTACAGCTCACTTCATCGGATGCATACTGTGGAAAGTGTAGAAGATCTTTTTATACACACAAAGCATGAAAAAATACCTCCCCCCACCCCACTCTCCTGCTGGTAATAGCTTATCTAAAGTGATCACTCTCCTTACAACGTGTATGATAATGAAGTAGGCCATTTCCAGCACAAATCCTGGGTTTAACAAGAACGTCTGAAGGAGGGCGGGGGGGCAGGAAAAAACAAGGGGAAATAGTTTGGTTAGTCTCTAAGGTGCCACAAGTACTCCTTTTCTTTTTGCGAATACAGACTACAACGGCTGTTACTCTGAAACCTGTTAAACTGCTGAACAGTAGATGCTTAAGTGTACCATTAATTTCTGGGTGACTTTTGGTTCTCTTTCAGGGAATTATGGAACCAATAGCTGTTGCAGTAATGGTATTCTTACACATTTTCTTTTCTTGTGGATAAAAAGCTAAATGACTTCAACAGTGAAAAGGGTCAATTCTACACATTGCACCAAATTTTCAAAGAGGCCTCAAACCAAACTCCAAATTTGAATCCACAACATGTACTTTGAAAAGCTTGACTCTGAGTGCACAAATGGCACTGCTGTATCCAGACAGTGCTTGCAAGTGCTGCTTGTGCAATCGGACTCAGGTTTTCACAGACGCAAATAACCCACAACATTTTGGACATTTTTTCTTTTAAATTTTCCTTCTGTGTCATGTCACACCTGATGCTTTGGGGGTGAGCTTCCAGACCACCGATAAGGCTTAAACATTTAGTTCCATACATCGCACAGACATTGTTTTATTCTCCTATACAATTAATGGGAAAAACACGCTGTCCTAGATTGGTCATTTGGTTTTCCTGTAAAATACATGCTGGAGAAGCAGGTTGCTGAATAAAAGTTAACAATGGTAAAATGGCACAGTTGGATTCAAGGTAAACAAGGAGAGGTGCCACAAGAGAGAAGATTGAGAGCGGCCTGATCTAAACAGAAGTACTTCCTGTACAATTCTTAACCCTAAATCAAATGGCCAAGATTAGTAAACTGGAACCTGCCCAAGATGGGAGCAGGCTAAAATGTGCAGCTGCTTGCTTTTTTCCAGTTAACTGGAGAAAGAGAGAAGGAGAATAGATATGCATGGGAGGAGGGGAAAGGGAGAGAGACACAAACCAAAACATAAAGGGGGTGCTTTAAACATAGTTCCCAATGTTAATACACCACCTAATTTTTGCACTAATGATTATGTGAGCTACCAAACATTGGAGATGGGTTGCTAATATTTTCTTTTTTGTTTTGTAAAAATGTTGGATTTAGGGGTATTTCATGTGGCTGGGTATTTGCTGTGGATTCCAGCTGAAAAGGATTTGTGAAGCAAACAGCCAAATCACTGGAACTATTTTCTTGTATTTTTAGGGAACTGATAAAAACTCAGAAACTGCTAACAGTGCTTTTTGTGTAACGTTTTTTTTTTACTCAAATCTAGGGATTCAATGGAGGACCCCTAAACTCATCTCAGTTGTAATCTCACCCAGATGCGAGAGTTCCCTTGAAAGGTGAAAGGCCAGTGCATTAACAATTCACTTGTGCCATTTAGTTCCAGAGTCCTATCCAGCATTTACTAATTCCTTGCTTCTCTGACATGGCTATCTGGGAGAAGAGGAAAATTCAAGCTAAGAAATCAAGGATAAAAGAAACTGTAAAATATAAAAGTAAAGATGCAAGAAAAAGTTGGCAGGAGGCAGAGCTGTGTTCCTTGTGTGAGGCTGGCTGACATGGCAGTGTCACTAGACACCTGACTCCACTGTGCTTTGCTAGAGCTCTGAACCTCTTTGCACACTTCTCTATTTCTCTTTGAGTGTTGTTTTGACAGAATTCTCTCCTGTCATTTACTGACAGCCTACTCTGAACATGTTCATTGTCTCTTTACAAACTCCTCTCAGAGCAGGAGTGTATTCTGGGTGAAACACTTTCATGTGGCAGAAGAAAACGTTTCTCCATTCAGGAGAATGCATCCAACAGCAGCAGCAAGAGGTGCAAGTAGGGGGTGGAGCAAAGGAACTTCTATTGTCTCTAACTTTCAATTAGGGCTGAATAATTGGATGAGCATTAATAACATTTATAAATGTGCATGCTAAGATAATGATAAGAGTAATCAACTATTCTGCTTCAAGACATCAGCTGATCACCTTCAAGGAGCAGAAAAGAATCCACATTCCTCCACCTTCCATGTATAACACTGAACCAATAACAATGTATTATGGGGGGTTCTCTGTCCTCAGAAACATCAGGCACAATCCATTGTTGGAGGCAGGATAACAGACTAAGTGGACCAGTGGTCTGATTCAAATTGGCAACTCCTTCCTACATGCCTAATTTCACCAGTTCTCCTGCGGCTCCAATCTCCTTCATTTATACCAGTTAGGTGCGGTCCTTAGGCTCCTGGCAAGTTGCTAATGTGATTCATGGCTAGGCAGTATTTAGGCTGGCGTACCTGCTCTAGTTCCACTTGGTAGTGCCCCATATCCAAAAGAAAAGGTGATCTCTGACAGTGTTCTCACTGGTCTATGGTTTCCATTATTGAGCTGTCTGTAGCCCTGGAAGCTTCTGAAGTGTACGCCATGTACCGGCCAAGAAGGCCTCATGCTCTTGGCCTTTGCAAATCTCTGAGCAATGCAACAGGAAAAGCGGCTGTGGGTATTTCTTTGAAGTCACGTATGAGGAGGAGGAAAGACCTCTAATTGTTACAAACTGTGGGGGGTAGGAAGGGAAAGAACCATCTGTCTGGAATTTTCTAAAAGGCCTTGTACCTCGCCATGAGATTTTCAGTTCAACTACTGTTAGGAGAGGAGTAACCAGTCTGCTTATGTATCACATTACAGCTGTGCTCTTACTGTTGCTTTTCAAATGGAGGTCACTGAAGGCTAATTATGGATTGTGCTTCCTCCTGTTACATGAGTAAAAAGATAAAAGGGGGGAGCCGCTTTGTCCCAGAACCTCAAGCACCCCCCATATTTTTCCTGAGCCGTAATACTAATTTTCTACATGCTTTTATCCCCCCACCCCTCCCCAATCTCCCATGCTGGGCCCTCAGTCATGCTGCTTACACCTAAAAAAATAACAGTTTGAGGGATGGAACTTCTGGCAGGACAAAGCAAACTGGCAGGACAGCTCTTGGCAGAACACAACAAACATATGCAGCAGCAAACTCCAAGATGAGTGAAAAATGGCCCCTGAAGTGAGAGAGGGAAAGACATCTATGATGTGGCTGCCCTACGGGCCTGAGGGCAAAACAAAATGCAAGGGCTTAAAGTAACAGACTGAAGCAGATGGGAGCCCTGCAAAACATGTCTCAGAGGAGCCTCCGATAAGCAATCAGCAGCTCTGTTTTTCTATATTTAGGGATTTCCCCCTTACTCACTTTCTTTCTTTCCTACAAGGTTCGCAGAAACAAACCAGAAGAAAAAAGACACTTGCTCTCTCTCTAAAGAACTGAGAAATTAGCAATACTAATTCCCTGCAATGAGTCAGTGTACCCAGCAAGTGAGGCATACTGTACATCAGTGGTCCCCAACCTTTCTGTGGGAATAGCACATTCCTATTCCCAGAAGACTGTGGCGGGTGCCAGACACCCGGCCGCCGAAATGCTGCTGAGAAGCGGCAGCAGCAAGAAGCGTCGCCGCCAAAATGCTGCTGAGAAGCGGCAGCAGCAAGAAGCGTCGCCACCAAAATGCCGCCGAGAAACAGCAATGCTTCTTGGCAGCATTTTGGCGGGCGGTTCTCCAGTGGCCGTGCTCAGCGGCGGCATTTCGGCGGCGCAGTATCCTGCGGGTGCACACAACTGCCCTGGCAGGCGCCATTGCACCTGCGGGCACTGCGTTGGGGACCCCTGCTGTACATAGTCTCATGGGCTAAAACCCATGAAGCGGGTTTTAGCCCACGAAAGCTTATGCCCAAATAAATTTGTTAGTCTCGAAGGTGCCACAAGTACTCCTCGTTCTTTTTGCTGATACAGACTAACACGGCTACCACTCTGAAACCTGTACATACGCTGCATTTCCTGATGCTAAATTGGTAGGCCATTTACAAATGTGGGGATACTTCTGTGAATTTCACAGACATTTTATCATCTCACTTGAGCTTGTGTTTCCAATGGGTAAAAAGGGCACGAGACTGAGAGACATTTTGATGGTACAGCATCTCCTGATAGCGCATCACGCAGTGATACCTCCCCAGGTCATTGCCACGTACTTCATTCTCATCACCAAATGCATCTTGAGAGTTGTGGGGAGAGAAAATTACAAACAAAAGCCCAAAGTATGCTTGAGATGAGCTAAAATGTTGCAGGAAATATGTAGATTTTATTCTGCCCAACCAGAACTGCTGGAGTAAAACAAAGGGTTGTTCGATCCCTTTAGCTAATGGCATCTAAAAATCTGAGTTTCTGTTGTTCTTGGCACTGATCTAAAAGGCCATGCTCAATTCACCAGAAGCTAAACTCTATGTGCTAATCACAAAAGAGAACAACATCGTCTTTTCTGCTCTATAAATGGCCACTTCTTCCTACTTTTCAGTACAAAATTATCTACTACTTGCTTTGGCTCTTGGTCACAAGGAGTTGGGTTTTTTATCTTTACTAAATGACATAAAATGTCTCTGGGCCTCAATGAATAAAATAAATCGAAGGGTAAATATGGGATATTTACACATATACACACACATGAATGCTGGCATGCAGAAGACATGAAGATGTCTCTCCTTTCTTCACGGCTGGTAGCTGGGATGTTTTTGCATTGTACGGGTGCTGGATACTACCAGAATACTGTAAACAGTCTAAGATTTTTTTTTTTTTACCCCTGCTAGCATGAATATAAATAACCTGCTGGTGGGATCAGTTTGTGAATTGGGCTTGGAGTTGTGGTAAATGCCTGAGAGACGGAAAACCAGCTTTTCTGATAGCCCATATGTAGTTCTATGGAGGGCGAAGAATTGCAGAAATGAAAACAATGCGGAGGCCCCTATCCCCCCTCCCGCCCCCGTTTCCCGCCTCTCCTCCTTCTTCTTTCCCGCCTCTCTTCTGTTTGTTTTGCTTTCTCTCTTTCTGAATGAACCCCCCCATTCCCCTTTCCGCCCCCTGCTCAGGCCCCAATGCTGGTGCCTCTTTCTTGGAACTGCGCTGCATGCCAGTTGGAGGCCAGTGTGGGGAGGGGAAACAGGGAAGGGGAGGGGGCAGAGGGATAGAGCTTTCCTGCAAATCACATGATTACCCAGCTTATATAAATCACAGCTTGTTTTTCTCCATTTGCTGGGGATTTAAAGGCACAGGGTCTCTTTTTCAGGGAAGAGTCTTGTTCGGCCATTTCAAAGACAGGCCTCAGTCCTGGTGTCACACACATATACAGGGAGAGAGGTCCTTAAGATCCTTTTATCAGTATTAGAATAAGTCAGTAGATTCCACTTTCTGATGCAAGGAGAGGACACAGCCGTGATAATAAAAAATACACACATCCCAGGGCATGCCATAAGCTCTATATATACAACTTCATTGAAATGCAGCCACAACTGTGGTGAAAGCCGACAGTTAGGGAACTACACGCTGCACAACACCAGCTAAAGGAAATTTTGGCAATTGAGGCAAACATTTTGCTTCAAAGAAAGCACCACAGGATCTTTAAAGTCAACCTAAAGCAGGCAACGCCTTGATTTTTGAGACCCATGTACAGTGAAGTGAATAAAGAAAAGGAGTACTTGTGGCACCTTAGAGACTAACCAATTTATTTGAGCATAAGCTTTCGTGAGCTACAGCTCACTTCATCGGGTGCATCCGATGAAGTGAGCTGTAGCTCACGAAAGCTTATGCTCAAATAAATTGGTTAGTCTCTAAGGTGCCACAAGTACTCCTTTTCTTTTTGCGAATACAGACTAACATGGCTGTTACTCTGAAACCAGTGAAGTGAATGAAACTCAAGTTTATCTACCATGGAAGAATAAAGTGGTGAGTCAATCCAGCCAGAGGAGCATAGATATATCAAATCTGATGGTTACATTCGTCCGGAGGTTACATTCAGCTTCCACTGATAAAGAAACTATTAAAAAGAAACAGGAACTTGTCTCAAATAGCAAACCTAGAAAGCTATTATCTACAAAAGTAAGGTACGTGCAAATAACCATTCTATAGAAAGAGTTGGCAAGCTGGCTCGAATTTTGGAAAGCACTCTGAAGGTGATAAGGGCTAAGAATTCTTAGCCCTTGGGTTTGTGAGGAAGAGCAAAGGGTGTCACCTGTGATGTTCATTTCAGTCTCCAGTGGCTGTTTTAGAAGACAGATGAATCTCTGCCTCTTGTCCTAGGAAGTTTTCCAACTACCCTTCATTCTGTATGACACACCTATATTAGTGCTAAGATCTCTTTCCATCCTATGCAGACTTATAGATGAGTGGACTCACTTAGGAAGAGGCAACCATGGGAAGCCAGAAGACTGTTTCTCCATTTGTCATGTTGTGCATTTCAGACCACATTCCAGTGAATGCTGTGTTGTCACAAATAAAATGAGGAGCAAGTGCTAATTTCTTTCATAGAAACAAAGCAGAAACTGAGAGGAAATGGACAAACTTTAACATTTGCAGAAAAATATTTCTTTAAAAGCTGAAGTATTTTTTCATCAAGGTTTTTTTTTTGGGTGGATAGGGGAGTTATATATTTTGAGGGGGTGCTAATGTTGAAACTAGGGCTGTCGATTAATTGCAGTTAACTCACATGATTAACTCAAAAAAATTAACTGCTATTAAAAAAATTAATCTCGATTAATCACACTGTTAAACAATAGAATACCAATTGAAATTTATTAAATATTTTTGGATTTTTTTCTACATTTTCAAATATATTGATTTCTATTACAACACAGAATAGAAAGTGTACAGTGCTCACTTTATATTATTTTTGATTACAAATATTTGCACTGTAAAAATTATAAACAAAAGAAATAGTATGTTTCAATTCACCTCATACAAGTACTGTAGTGCACTCTCTATCCTGAAAGTGTAACTTACAAATGTAGATTTTTTTATTACATAACTGAGCTCAAAAACAAAACAATGTAAAACTTTAGCGCCTACAAGTCCACTCAGTCCTACTTCTTGTTCAGCAATCACTAAGACAAACAAGTTTGTTTACATTTACGGGAGATACTGCTGCCTGCTTCTTATTTACAATGTCACCTGAAAGTGAGGAGAGGTGTTCATATGGCACTTTTGTAGCTGGTGTTGCAATGTATTTACGTGCCAGATATGCTAAACTTTTGTATGCCCCTTCAGGCTTCAGCCACCATTCCAGAGGACATGCTTCCATGCTGATGATGTTTGTTAAAAAAATAATGTGCTCATTAAATTTGTGACTGAACTCCTTGCAGGAGAATTGTATGTCCTCTGCTCTGTTTTACCCGCATTCTGCCATATATTTCATGTTATAGCAGTCTCGGATGATGACCCAGCACATGTTGTTTAATTTACGAACACTGTCACTGCAGATCTGACAAAATGCAAAGAAGGTACCAATGTGAGATTTCTAAAAATAGCTACAGCACTCAACCCAAGGTTTAAGAATCTGAAGTGCCATCCAAAATCTGAGAGGGACGAGGTGTGGAGCATGCCTTCAGAAGTCTAAAAAGAGCAACACTCAGATGTGGAAACTACAGAACCCAAACCACCAAAAAAGAAAATCAGCTCTAATGTTTTACATTGTTTTATTTTTGAATATAGTTTTTTTTGGTACACAATTCTACATTTGTAAGTTCACATTTCATGATAAAGAGATTACAGTACTTATATTAGGTGAATGGAAAATACTATTTCTTTTGTTCTTTACAGTGCAAATATTTGTAATAAAAATAAATATAAAGTAAGCACTGTACACTTTGTATTGTGTTGTAATTGAAATATATTTGAAAATACAGAAAACATAAAAAAAATTTAAATAAATGGTATTCTATTATTAACAGTGCGATTAATTGCGCGATTATTTTTTTTAATCGCTTGACAGCCCTAGTGGAAACTAATTTGTATATATCAGTATAAGGTGAATGTATATCATTTGTAACTGTACTGAATTAAAACCAGCAAGATGCTTGAGATAATGAATTATTTTATGCAACACTTCACAATGTCTGACACTAATAATGAAGCAGCTGGGCTTCACAGAACATTGTATTACCTGGGGGAAGCGGGGGGGGGGGGGGGGGAAATCAGCAAGCTGAAAAGGGACAGAGAGAAACAGGACTTTTCAAATGGCTAAAATCCTTCCACAGATATAAAAGTTCATAACACTCTAAAAACATGGGATATAAAACCTTTTCCTCCCACAAGTATTTCCTCTTTTGTTCTTTGTTACATCATCATCCAGGTAGCAGACATAAAAATTCTGGGTCAAGTTCAGTCCTGGAGTAGGAAGACTCTATTGGCTTCACTGAAATTACACCTGCTTACTTGGGCTGAATTTGGACTCAGATCTCTATATCGTAATAGCATCAATGCTGTCAGGAAGATTATATACACAATGCCACATGCTGCAAGTATTTGCCATAAAGAATATCCTGCTCCTACAAGGCGAAACTTCCTGTGGATTGGGGAAAAGCACAATCATGTGCACTCATCACTCTGTCGCTGACAGGGGCAGTTCTATGATAGAGTCTGCATCAAGACTGCTTTGATGGATTACTTGTTCACTCAAACAGATAGAGGTCATTTGCAAGTGGAAAATACCAAAATTTTAATTAGGGATGGGAGATTCTGATCAAGTGCATTTTAAACCCATTTAAACTTTCTAGTTCCACCTTTACTCCTAGAACTACTTCTTTGGAAAGCTATGAACAGTTTTGTTATTTTTGTTTGTTTTCCATATGCACACTGAAGGGGGTCCATCCGCTTACAATTCTCTGAAAGAAAGTCACCAAATATTTTGCTGTTCCTAGGCAACCACCATCTCCACCAGCATGCCAGAGTTGCTGTCAGTTGTGAACACGGTATCTTGTAAATTTTAGAGGTGTCAGTCCCCACAGTAGTAGTGTGGTGGGCGTGGAAGGGGTAAGTAGCCTTGATTCACAAGTGTAGAATCAATAGAAAGAATACCGGGTAATACAGGCACTACAAACACCCCAACAGCAAGGTCAGGACTGACCCAAACTGATATACTGTTGTTGGATTTAAAAATTACCTGTGACGAATCTCATACTAGGACACCTTGGACCAAATTCTTCTCTGGTGTAATTCCACTAAATCAGATGAGTTACACCAGAAAAGAATATGGCAGTCCCAATAAATACAGTAATTTATTGCAGTGCCTTGGAATCTGTTGATAAATCTTGGTAAATCTTGGGATGTCAGTCTGTTCTATTTGACTTTAAATTTATCTTCTAAGGTTCGTAGGGTAGGGTGTAGATTGCTTCTCAGGGAAGGACTAGGCACGTCAGTATCAACTGAACTAATAGCAAGTGATGTGAACTTATGAGCGATGTGGTAACAGCACAGGAGGGCAGTGAGAGCATGTGGGTCTATGGGGGAGAGTGCTGCAAATCTCTATGTGGAAGGAAATGGTGTTGAGTGTGTTCTGTGCATGGGAGAAGTAGTGCATATGTGTATGCAGGGGAAATTATTGTGTTGCTATGTGAGGGAAGGCATGTAAGTGTGGTGCACGTGGCAGGAATGGACTGTGTCTGTGGTAGAGACAATGGTGTGTGTGCCTGTGTATTTGTGCATGTGCACAAGTGGGCAGGAATGTGAGTGTGAAGAGACTTGTTTATTCTGGGAAGGAAGGGCTTATGGCTGACCTGAGTGGAGCTGTGCATAGCAATGACAGGGTTTGGCAGTGTGCAAGCGGCAGTTGATTTTGCTTTGCCTGTATCAGTACATGTCACTGAAGCAGTATGCAATTACATTATTTTTCAGCAGCTGTGTTTATCCTGTCAAATAAGGGCATAAAATTAAAAACTTCTCATAAAAATAGCAACACAGCTTCCACATTTTCATATTTTAATGTAAAATCAGATGAAACTCAAGCCAGATCATATTCACATGCTAGTTCCCCAGAACAGTGTAACAAGTATAGCTTCATCAGCATTGCATATACACTTTTTTTTAAAACAGACTAGCAAACTGGGATTTAGTGTTTTACATTTTCTCTAAACGATTAGGCATTTCCCTCCTGTCCCCCTTCTTTAGTAGGCATTTTTGAAATGCTGAACTTATTTTTCATTCACACAGTCTTTTTGTGTGTGCGCGCACTAGTTTAGAGGAAATATGTGCAGATGTACAGTTGACACGGCCATACTTAAAAAGGCACGGTCATGTTACTGTTCATAATTTTTAAATAAATGTTCCTCATTTATAACACCACCTGCAAATTTGAAACTGAAACCCTTCCTTACAAAAGCTTCTTTCAGCTGCATAAGCACAGTGATTTGTTACTTCATGATAGCTTATAAGCATTCGAGTTGCACAAACTGGTTTGCTGTTGCAGGGTTGCTTGAGTGTTGGGCTGCACACATTGGTTCGTGGCTATACGGTAACTCAGGAGTGCTGGGATATGCACCTTTTTAATTTGGGGACTGCTTTTTGTGCTGGAATGCTGGCACTGTATTTTAAAATAAGTACTCAAGTACTTATTTTGAATAAAATAATTATATGCATACTATACACAACCACTCTCATACAATGGTAATAACTGGGACCCTATAAGAACTTGATTAGAATAGATTGTTGACAGACAAAAACAATAGATGTGGGAAATTCTGGCCCTTCCACACTTTAACAGTATCTTAGAAAGAAAAAACCCCAACACCACCGCAGTGACTGGCTGTCAAAATCAAATCAGATAGCCCACTTTACAACAATTTGACTGTATCCCTCCCCCCTTCATATTTTGCTAGTTTTCTTACACTGTTAGCTTTTTGGGATGGGGATCCTGACCTCGTGTTGATCAAACACCTAGCACTGGGGGTCCCAATCTTGGTTGTGGTTCCTGGGTGTTACTGAAACTGAAATAAAGTTATCCTTTTTGGAATTCTGTCTCATTCAGATTTACGTACCTGTTTTAGATTTTAGTCCAATTGCCTAATAAAGCCTCGGTATGTAGCTAAGTAGGACAAAAAGGTTTCCCAAACCTTTCTCCTCTCCTCCTCTTTATCCTTCTTGAGTTTCTTGTTGTTGTTTATCTTAGCGCTCAAAGAAGTTTTGGCTTGACTGTGTTGTATTTGGTATGAGAGAGACAAGAAGGGTGAGGTACTGACACAGCTACAATTACACTGTATTTGGTATGGTCTGATGCAGATTAGGCAGAGTCAGCATTTAACAAAGCTTTCTGAGCCCCCTCTCCTCCTGATTTGTAACATCTCTACCCTTCCCATTCTGGGCCTCCCTTGCAGAGAGGCTGCCAAATCCAGCACATCAATCTGGTGGTGGTGTAACAGGGATAAAAGTCCAGGAGGGGCCATGCCAGCAATCTGGAACTACTGTATTTCTATTTCATTCCCTAGAGCCTTGGGGGTTGGATATGGAATCTGTGCCTTACCTGTTCAGATGTGTGTTGTGGCTTCTGGCAGGTGTCAGTCCCAGCTATTACAAAACGATTACATATTTTCTTTTGGATCAACACATGGAGTTTAAGAAATTAGAGATTTCTAATGCTCTGAGATTTTTTTTACACTTGTATTTTAATCATGTATTGCTTGCTTCAGTAACCCTTTGCTACTCATTCTCTGGATAACAACCTAAAGATCCAAAGCCATTACTTTTCTCTTCTCATTAACCAGTTTATTAGAACACGAGGGGAATTACATAAAATACCACCAACAAAGCAGCACTTGGGTAAATAAAGCAGACTGACATTCCATTTTTTTATAGTCTGTTTGAGGAGATGATGCCACCTGCTGGGCACCTGTTGTAAAATCTTTTAAAAGGGGTATTCAAATAATTTCCACTCTACCACCTAGCCACCTCTAATCTGACTGGCAGATTTCAGATATTTTTCTCTAAAATTATTACTACTCATATTTTCATGTCTTCAAACTCAACAGAAACTTCAGCTGTGATCACAGGTTCAGTCCTTCTAGGGGCACAATGTAGTGTTTCCGCTGTGAGACCATATTTAGTTCCGATGGAAAACAACACATCCCTCTAAACCCCACCCACATGGTTCAGATATTTGGCATCCAGCAACTGATTCCCCTCGTGGTTCAGATATTTGCAGTCCAAATCCATTGGCACAAGAGCACAAAATGCCCTTGATTAAAGGAAATGTATGTGACCATGTGGCTGGTGCAGTTTCTTATATCATTCATCAGTGTATTGGGTGAAATACCTATGGGTCTGATTCTAATGCCATTACTCTAAACTGCAAGAGAAATTTAGTCAGGCAGAATGTAATTATTAGTCAGTATGGGAAGGGATTATGTCCCTAGCCTCTTTGCCAGAAGCTGGGAATGGGCGGCAGGGGATGGATCACTTGATGATTACCTCATCTGTTCATTCCCTCTGAAGCACTCGTCATTGGCTACCGTCGGAAGACAGGATACCGGGCTATATGGACCTTTGGTCTGACCCAGTATAGCAGTTCTTATGTTCTCAATTAGCTGCACTGGAATTTAGACAAGACATCGGGGTTCACATACCTGCTCCTGTAAAAAAAATGTGCCATGTCATCTTTAATGACAACAAATGATCAGGATCTTGAGTGTACATCATACCCAAAACAGCATATCCAGTAGTGCATTGTCCCCTAACATCATGGTGAGACATTGGGTCAGTACTCACTCAGAGGGAAGACTGACACCTACTGAATCACCAGTCCCACTTCCTGCAGCATTATCCCTGAGGAAGATAGTGCTTGCAAGAGCAGACAAAATCACAGCATGAGGTGGTACAGCAGCAGGTGTTTAGTTATGCCAGAAATACTTTCTAGGAAGTCATAATAACAGAGAGAGCTCCTCTTAGTATCTGCACTACCAAATTCCTCTGCTTTCTGAGGATGAAGCTGTGCGAGCATATGGTTCACAGGCAGAGAATAAATATTTCATTAACCATAGGTGAGGATTCTCTTCTATGTATGTTCTTCTCTCTATTCTTTGTCAACTGCTCCCCCTCCTGGACATCTTCCTTTCTGCAATACGTTTATCTTTGTAAAATATGGATAACTTCTGTGCTTTCAGCTGCTGTGTTTGGATATATCTAGAGTGGTACTTAAATCTGAGAACTCCCAAAGGTGTCAGACAAACTCATCTTTCCTGATTCAGTGAATGTTCTTCAATAATATTTAATTATTGTATCTCTCTCTCTCTCTCTATATATATATGGAGTGGTAACATTTTCAGACCTTTTAAATAAAATAAATTCGGGGGGTGGTTGTTTTTTTGCTTCTGGGTTGCTGAGTTATTGCTAATTATCCCGTCATCACTACTGGCAGAATGTTCCTTGTATTGCTGTCATCTTGTTCATGTTAACATTTTAAATACATCATTCAGACATTTAAGTATCAGCTAGAACAGCACTGTGAATGGGCTTTCTTTAGTGACTGATGTGTGTCCTGCTGGAGGTGCACTAACAGTAAAACCAGGCATAATATCACCCAAATTTATCCTTAACAACAATTTGGATCATCAGTGACAGTGAAGAATGGGCTAAAGCTACATTTAAGCCAGACAGGCTTGATCTCTCAATCATAACCAAATTTACTTCTACCCCACACACTCCTACCCTAGTGTTTATATCACACTGTTTATTACAGAACATGATGGTGAAACTGGTTAAGTAAAATGGAGTATGTCCATGCTGGTAGTCTGCGGAGAGTTGGAAAGTCACAGGGTGCTGGCTTTTCCTCGTTTCCCATTGCCTGAATGCCTATAAAAGCAGCTTAAACAAGAAGGAGGAGCCAGCCTAGCCATCTCTATTAGGAGAGGCTGCTACATAGGAGAAGGATGAGATGAAAGGGGAGTCACAAGCCACCATCAGGAGTGGAACTAGGAGTTGCCAATGGGACCAGAAACCTCCATAGGGGAAGGAATGTTCAAAGCAGAAGGGAATCGGGCAGCTGGTGCAGAGGAGTGGAGAAGAAAGGGACCTGATTACAGAAAATCATATGCCAGGTACCAGAGGTGAGAGAAAGGGAGACGCGTAGAGCGAAAACTGCGGTGTGATCGGTTTAAAAAAAAAAAACAAAAAACAAACGTGCATTGCATTAAAGATATTAACTCTACCTCAATACTTTCCTCATTTTACTTTTCCACATAAGCTGTTATAGTAGTTGCACAGGGCTGATGCCTGACTGCAAATGGGATGGTGTTGAGAGGGGAGATGTCCTCACTATTAACAGGTAGCCCACATTGCCTGGTGTACAACAAAGCTCATTTCAAGCTCCCTGCTGTGTTATTTTGGGGGCTGTGTCCCTCTCATTAAAGGTTCCCATCACATGAAATGGTTTCTTTGGTCAAACAAAAAAGCCCCGCATCTTTTGCAGCCTGACCCATACAACAGAGCCGCAATCAGCTCAAACGCTCCCTTCCTCCTGTTATTTTTATTATTCTTCCCCACAACCAAACTGTCACCCCCCCACCTTAAAAAAACCCATATCCATTTTTGAAAATCACATACTTTTTCCAGGCACCATTCACAGATGTTTTCTGCCTGATGGAAGGATGCTCCAGCCACTGCATATTTACAGCCTATTAGCCAATCTCAGGGTTGCCACGGGAGCCACAAAAGTACCTGCTTCCTTACCTTCTTCCCACAGGGCCCGCAAAAGAAAATTGCAGGCACCGGTGGTGAGCATGGGTACAGGGCACTAGCTCAATACAAGCCCTGCTCTCCCTGCAGGCAAGGAAACAGCTGAGCCAGGTGGAAGCCATTAAGGGTTGGAAGGGAGAACAGCCCAGTGGTTAGGGCGCAAGCAGAGGACTTGGGAGGCTTATTTTCAGTTCCCTGCCTGGACAGACTTCCTGCCTCACCTTAAGCAAGCTGCTCCAGTCTTCCCGTGCCTCAGTTTCCCACCTGTGAAATCAGCACTTTTTTACATCCTAGGGGCATTGTGAGATTAAATGCATTCAGGACAGGGAGACTCTCAGCTCCTACAGCCATGGGAGGGAGGGCCTATAAATATCTTCCATAACAGGAGCCGGTTTTTGTGACATAAAAAAAACCTAGTGATCGGCTGGGGGAGAAATGGGTCCTGAAATTAAGCTGAGGACTCCATGTAGGGTGACCAGATGTCCCGATTTTATAGGGACCTTCCCGATTTTGGGGTCTTTTTCTTATGTAGGCTCCTGCTACCGCCCCACCCCCTGTCCTGATTTTTCACACTTGCTGTTTGGTCACCCTGACTGCACGAACTGCTGCTGTCTGTGTGAGGTCTCAGCTGGGCCAGGCCTTATAACAGGGCGGGGGGGCTCCTAGGCTAGTTCTCAGGTGGATCTGGCCAGCGCAGCCCTGCCCCGTGACGAGCTGCTCGGGGTAGGGGAGGCCCCTGACTAGGGCAGCTTCGACTATTAGCCTTAGGGCGGGGGCGCACCCGCCGCCCCGCCCTCGCGCGGGCAGAGCCCCCGCTAGGGCGCGGCTCGGCCTTTCCCGCCGTTTCTGAGGCAGCGCGAGCCGCTGCCGCCCGACAGCGCCCGTCGCCCCCTCCCCCGCCTCGCTGGCCATTGGCTGCCCTCGTGTGACGTACGCCAAAGCGGGTGCGGCTTTGGCCCGGAGGTGCGGCCGGCTGGCCGGAGGTTGAGTCATGCTCGTGCGGCTGGTGGGCGGGGCCAGGGGAAGGGCGAAATGGGGCGGGGCTGGGGGGGCGTGTAGGATGGTCCCGGGGGGGAGGGGAAAGAACAAGGGGGGGCCTGTAAAGGGGGGCAGAGGAATGGAGGGAGGGGGAGGGTACGAGAGGGGGTATAAAGGGGGACAGAGCAATGGGGGGGCTGTAGGGGCAATAGAGGGAGGGGATGGTGCTGGTGGGCAGTAGGGGCAATAGGGGGAGGGAACTGGGGGGGCTGTACAGGGGGACAGAGCAATGGGGGAGGGGGGTGGTACTAAGGGGGAATAGTGGGAGGGTACTGGGGGGTTGTAAAGGAGGACAGCAATGGGGGGAGGAGGATACTGGGGGGGCTGTATGGGGTAGGGGCTATAGGGGAAGGGGCAATGTGGGGAGGGGGAGAACGCTGGGTGGCTGTAGGGGGGAAGGGCAATAGGGGGAGGGTACTGGGGGCCTCAATAAGTCATCTGGTTCAGGCCCCTGCACTAAGATAGGACTAAGTATTATGTGGACCATCCCTGACATGTGTTTGTCTCACCTGTTCTTGAAATCTAACCTCCCTAGGTAATTTGTTCCACTACCCTGACAGTTAGGAAGATTTCCTAATGTTTAAACTAAATCTCCCTTGCTCAGTTTAAGACCATTCCTTCTTGTCCTGTCCTAAATGGATAATGAGAACAATTTATCACCCTCCTTTTCATAACAACCTTTTACCTACTTGAAAATTATCATTCCCTCCCCTCCCCCATCTTCTCTTTTCAAAACCAATCCAATTTTTTCAGTCTTTCCTTATAGGTCATGTTTTCTAGATCTTTAATATTTTTTGTTGCTCTCCTATGGGCTTTCTCCACTGTGTCCACATCTTTCCCAAACTGTGGTGCTCAGAACTGGACAGAATACCGCAGTTGAGGCCTTATCAGTGTGGAATGGAGTGGAAGAACTACTTCTTATGTACTGCTTACAATGTTTTTTTGTTTTGTTTGTTTGTTGCAACAGTATTACATTGTTGACTTATTTACTTTGTGATCCACTATAACCACTCATCCTTTTCTGCCCTACTCCTTCCTAGACAGTCATTTCCCATTTTTTATTTGTGCAAATGATTATTCCTTCCTAACAGGAGTACTGTGCAGTTATGCCTATTGAATTTCATCCTGTTTATGTCAGACCATTTCTCTAGTTTGTCAATATAATTTTGAATTCTAATCATGCCCTCCAAAGTACTTGCAACCTCTCCCACCTTGGTATTGTCCACAAACTTTATCAGTGTACTTTCTATCTCATTAGTAATATCATTTATGAAGATATTGAATAGAATTGGACCTGGGACAGATCTCTGTAGGACTCCACTTGATATGCCCTTCCAGCCTGGTTGTGAAAACACTGATAACTATTCCCTGAGTCGATTTTCCAACCAGTTGTGCACCCACCTCATAGGTTTGTCAAGGCTATATTTCTCTAGTTTGTTTATCAGAAGGTCAAACGACAGTATCAAAAACCTTACTAAAGTCAAGGTATCATCTACTCCTTCCCCGTGGCTTGTTACCCTGTCAAAGAAAGATATTAAGTTCATTTTGATTCAATTTGTTCTTGACAAATCCATGTTAACTGATACCTTGTTTTCTTCTAGATACTTACAAATTGATTGATTGTTTGCTGCATTATTTTTCCAGATACAGAATATGAGCTGACTGGTCTATAAGTCCCTGGGTTGTCCTTATTTCCCTTTTTACAGCTAGGTACTATATTCGCCCCTTTCTTCTTCTCTAGGGAAGGGGAAATGGGTCTCTAGAACATCCAATTTTTTTTTTGAATGAAGTATGTGTTTATTCCACAGATACAGCTACGAAGGGGAAGCTTCATTTCCGAGCAGGTCCTGCTGAATTATCCTTTGGAGAACTGAGCAGGTATAAGTGACAAACTTCACCCAGCCCAATTGTAATGCCAAAATAAAACCCTTAACAGGGAACCAGAGGGCCTCTAAAATGAAATTAAGCAGCAGATGATATTGCATTAAATGAACGACAACTAGAAAAAGGGAATCTGCTTACGTACGACCACGATCAGTTTGCAAGTTAGCTGCTCTGACACCTGGGAGTCTCATAAGTAAGTGGTGCCTTAGCAAATAAACACCGGAGAAGGAAAGAATCTCTGGATTTGAATTGTCAGCCCCATTTTGTTTTTAGACGTGAGAAATGTCTTCTGATGATCACTGGTCTGCGGAGGAAGAAGACAGTCAAGTATCTAAACTGACACGGAAAGCCAGAGACTCTCCATTTGTTCCTGTAGGTGAGTTGAATCTTTCTGTGCACACAGAGTGCTGTGGACAGGGTTTTATTGTAATAATTCTGGCCTGTTTTTCCTCAGAAATAATCTCTTCAGTTAGTAATGGAGATTAATGGATTTTTTCCAGAAATAGCTAAAATTTACACTAGTTAAACATGGGACAGCAAAATTGATAGTGTGAAAAGGTTTTTCTCCTTCCACTGTCACCTATCGTACTCTATCCTAATAGGATGGCTAGACTGGAGTATAGATCTGTTGCAAAAGTGGCTGTTACTTTATCAGTAGTCTGATGGAAGTCTGTTATAACCTTCATTTAAAAGGTGTCTTTTTAAAAGGTGTAATTGTGCAGCTTCCTATAGTACCTTCTACATGGGGGTTCTTCCCTCAGAAACAGAGCTTTACAGGTTTCCATATTCACACACCAGTGAATCAGACCTTCCTTTAAAAACCAATAAACTAAGTGAGATGAATCACATCCAGAATACTAGGTTTTCAGGAACTGTGCAGACCTGGAAAGGCAAGGAGAAGCCTGGCAAAGTTTCATCCATCAAACTTCATTAGGCTTCCCTAACATTTAGCAGCAACAGCAGGACTGTCAGAACAGAAGCTCTTCTAAACCGTAAAGTGATTTGTATGTACCAGACTAAATGAACACAGGTTAATCTGTATACACTGTTATCAATTTAGCAGGTTGCGATGACACAGCTTGCTTTTTTGCAGAGTGTGGGGGTGATTAATTGAAAGATAAAAGAATAATTGTTGTTCAATTTATATACCAAATAACAAAAGTAATTGAAAGTGATTTATAGGCCCTGACTTCACTTCAAAAGCAAAAAAGGTAGAGATAAAATTAAACCTCTAACTGATGCTTCCTTCCCTACTTCAGAAAGAAAAGAAGTCAGATAATATGAGTGTGGTTATAGCTATACTAGATGGTTTTGGGAACAAAACCACCATTTCCTGGTACAGAAAGTTGGATGCTTTGTTCAAACAGCATGTCTAATTTAGCATTTGGTAAACACTACTTTTAAGTCAGAAGGGGCAGATTCTGCAAACCTTAATATGCTGATTCCTCACCCTATGCACTATTTGGTAGATTTTAGCTTAAGGCATGTATTACTTAGAATAATATCTGACATTCTTTAAGCCAAAGTTACATTTTCTGGTTGTACAAATTTATTGAACTTCCCCCTCCTTCTGAATGCATAGGGATGGCAGGCTTTGTTGCTGTCGTGGGCTACGGTCTCTACAAGCTAAAACACAGAGGAGATCAGAAAATGTCAGTCCATCTCATTCACATGAGAGTTGCAGCACAAGGCTTTGTAGTAGGAGCAATAACAATAGGTAAGATACTGATTTGTGCAGAGACCTTTTTAAGATACCTTTGCCGTAGCTGAGCCTCTTTCTGAGGGGCGGATGGGTTAGTCTTCTGCCCATATTGTAGTGAGCCTACTCGTAGGCTGCTTGACTAACCTCTACTTTCAGCAAGTATTCTCCCATTTCAAAGCTCACAGCTATATCTTCTGTAAATCACTATAGCTCATGATTCATGATATAGCTATTCAAACTGGGATGTCTTGGACCATTTAATGTCCAGCTGTTACCTCCTTGCACCACTTATTTTTTAGGATATTTAGAGAAGACATTTTTACTGCTGAATAATTTTACCTGTGCTTCTTTGCAGACATTATAATTAAATGAAAAGAAGCAAAACTGTTTGCATGAAGAGTAATTGCTGAACTATCTTTCATATGAAAAACACCAATAGATAACAGTATCTGCTCTCTTTTGTTAGGTGTTCTCTTCTCTATGTATAAGGATTACGTTAAACCTCAGATCAAGAATGGGGCCAAAAAGTGAACCAACTCCATAGGACCAAGCAGGAGAGGAAAGCATATGTTCAGAATTATTTATTTAGAATTTCTCTCTGTAAACATTGTAAGAATTTTAAGTAATCACCACCAGGACTTCTGTTAGCTCTGCCATTGAATGGCTGCTCTATGCAAAAGCCAACTGTTGGGATCAATACCTAAACTCACAATATCTATGTCTATGATGCTAGAGGCAATAGACTCATCGTGACTGACAGCACAGTCAGTATCAATGTTTCAGCATTTCCTGCCAGCTAGAGTACTGTGCAAGGAGGAGACCTGTTATCTAGGACAGAGGCAGCCATCGACCTACATGAAGCTCAGAATGTTGCAGTACTCCTCCCATGCAGCCTAGTTAGGAAAGAGGGCTACAGTATGGTAAGAGAGCATTACAAGATTGTTCTTTGGGGTTGGCAGTAGACAGTTAACAGAAGACCTGAATAGTCGAATGTCTTGAACCACTGCTGGTTGTCTAAATGTTTCGTACGAATATATTTAGTAGGCTGCTGTTTGTTTATGCTGTTTTATTTATTAAATCTTTATATATAGTGTAACCCACTTGGTTACAATAAAATACTCATGTTTCAACTTGCTGAAGCCAATGGTTTTAGTTACAATAAGTAGATTTTGAACAGGTGCTCACCATGAAATACTGGGTCACTACTCTTTGGCCTGCTGCATATTTCATGTCATTGCTGTTGAGACCTTCACCTGCCGGACTCGGTTTAACAAAGATGCTCTCTAAACCACAGCAGTGATTAACGTGATACAAGTAATGAGATTACAACAAGAGCCTCTTCCTTCCAACTAAAGCAAGTGTTTGCAAACAAAAGCTCTGGCAGCTATTTAAAAACTCCCCAGAGATAACACATTAGAGGGACTCCTGGTTCAGTTACTGTACAGGCTGAGACTTGCCTGACACGGAAAGATGGCAACAAATTACAGCTAGCACCAACTGGGGTAGAGACCAAGGCTAGAGCCAGCCTGCCTATAGAGGGAATCAGCTGAGGAGGTACTATTCCTCAGCCTTAAACCAAGTTCCTTAGTGTCCCTTGTATGTAGCTACAGCAGCAAGCAGAAGCCCAGTATCTAAATGACACTAGGCCAGCTTGCTAGATGCCTAATCCACACTGGCCAAGGGTAACATTGTAATGGGATTTACTAAAAACAAAAGCAAGTACCACCTGCAATAGACTTAGGCTATGTCTACACTACAGGCCTTACAGCGGCATTGCTGTACAAACGGTAAGGTCTCCTGTGTAGCTGTGCTTTGCCAGCAGGAGACAGCTCTTCTGCTGGCATAATTAAACCACCCACAATGAGCAGCATTAGCTATATTGGCAGGAGAGGCTCTCCTGCTGACATAGTGCTGTCCACACCAGCACTTTTGCCAGTGAAACTGATGTTGGTCAGGGGTGTGTGGTTTTTCTTCTACACACTCCTGACCAACAAAAGTTTTACTGACAAAAGTGGTAGTGTAGACAAAACTTTAGTGTGAGAGAGAGTATCCGAATAAGACTCATTTTGCAAAAACATTTACAGCATGTGTTTCCACATTAACTGGTGGAAACTTGGACACCATTGCCCATGCTACACTTCAATCCAAACTTTAGGGTCTCTCTACAGTTTGGAGCCAGAGAATATCCTCTGGTGTATTGCATTCAGTACTCACACTGGAGGCGTTTTACTTCCCTCGCATGTAATAGCCACAAGTTTTTGCAGTTGTTCATACTGTACAGTCTGTTCTTGTACAGAAAACAGCCAGTGAAAGTTATTAACTTTCTGGGTAATCTGATCTGAAGAATATCAGCATTATTTCTTAAGCAAATGAAGCCTGAACAGAAAAAGCTAAAGTGAATTTGACACATTTATTTGACAGTCTGGACTTCCATCATGTTCATCTCTGCTCAGTGGCCCAGTTCTGGCAAACCCAGACTTTGACAAGCCCTTTATGGTGTTCACCAACACCTCAGACAGAGGACTGGGGGCAGTGTTAATGCAGCAGGATGAAAAGGGAGGGAGTCACCCCATCATGTACCTGAGCAACTTCTTGCTCAAGTTAAAGTGTAATCAATATATTTAATAAATTAGTGCCAAATACACAGGGACAGAAATGCTTCATGGGTAAGAGATTTAATTAAAAAACAGAAATAAGATGCCTCAGAACTGAGCCCACATAGACATATATAAAAATATAATTCAGGGCATCTTCCATGTGAAGGCAGTTCCTGCCTCAGGGTTCTTAGCACAACTGCAAAAGATTTATCCTTTTAAAAACAAAACAAAAAACAAAACACTTTCCCACCCAGAATATCATGGCCTCAAGCTCTGAGTTTGGAACCACCCAATTCTCAGAAATTATCCTAATCATTCAAGACTTCTTGAAATGGCAGGAAAATGCAAAGCTCGTGTTCAATGCTATTTGAGATAAGCAGATAAAAGCTAGTCCCAGGAAAAGTTACCCCCATTCTGTGTTTTTTGGATTTATTCAGTTGCATTTGTGGCTGGAAGAACTACATGAAGAATTTCTTCACAGTCCCTCTTCAGGACTTAATAGTTAACAGGCACTTTCCATGGTGAGCACTCTTAAAAGAGCAGTGTCCACTCCTATAACTGTATAGACAGGTACTTAAACCAAGGATTCTATAGATCCCCACCTCTGATGTCAGGAGTAAAACCTAAACTTGCATTGCCTCTGCAAACTGTTTGTATTTTGAAATTGAGAATTAAGCAATTCAACACAGTCGGTCAAATAAAAGCTGGGATGCGATGACAAAGAAAACAAAGTTAGACTGAATGCACAAACATACAACTCTTTTTATCCTCCCATTTCAGTTACACTTTAGTTACCATCTCCTAAGCAGCAGTCAGCAATGTAGTTGTGGGAGAGGGGGGGCAAGACAAGCACTTGAAATAAAATCCTAGAGTAGTAGCTCATTATTGAAGAACTGGCCAGATGCTTAGAAGAGGTGGGCAGGGAAGTGAGGATTGCCATGCTCTTGGTAGGAGACCTCTTGAGATAGCCACAGTGGAGGCTACAGAGGTTTGAGATGATAGGACTCATTGCTATAGTAACCAAGCACCTAAGTACCTGGACAGATAGGGAGGGTGTTTTTAGAGAGAAGGAAGCAGAAATGGAAGAGAATGCCCAGAACATACTCTGCATTTTACAGAAGCTTTGTACGCTTCTTCCTTAGGCTCCAATGGATTTACACTTCAGAATCTGCCCATGATTTTGAGTTAATTATTTCTCATTGTGTAGTCTCCTTAGTGTACTTCATAAATGAGATTCAAAATCAAATGTAAAATCTTAATATTACTCATTTGGACAATCTTCCAAAAGCTGGAAAACATGTTAGTGTCCCATCATTTAGTTGGCCTAAGAAACACCAAGCGGAATAAGTTTAGATCTAAATCAATAAGATATTCAAATATCTATAATTTACTCCCCAAATAATTTACAATTAAAAAAAGGATTAAAGAAAATATTTTGAGTACCTAAAGGGAAGACAAACCCATAGGGTGTGTGATATTATGAACTGGTTTGACTCTGGCTCTTCATTGGTCCTATGAGAACCTTCATGGCTGATGTCAGGTGCAATGTCTGTTGACTCCATCTGACACTCCTCTGCAGATGTCAGTTTTATCTCGTGCTCCTTCTTGGAGGAAATCTTTCCATCATTCTTGATGCTTGACCATACCCGTTTCTGAACTAACCAAAAGTAAGGAAAATCCTTTTCCGCAGCACAAAGGGGCTTCAAAATTGTTTTTGTTCTTGCTACTGCAGTTCAGGGAATCATCTAGTCACATTTGAGTCTGCATCAACATTGTTCAGAAGGAATTGTTCAGGGTGAGTAGTAAGTCCCAGCCGATACTAGAGAAGGCAAAGAAGAAAATTAGGGAAACCACTTTGAAACAGAAGCCAAAGACAGTGAAATCAAGGATGATTAGGTTGAAATCACTAAACAGAGGGTTTTGTGCTTTGGCTTTCTTCAGCCTAAAACTTTGTTAAAAAGTCCTTGATCAATGCTTCAAATCCTGAAGTAATACAGAAACATCTTATTTTGTTCAGACAATGAGTTTCATAGGACTTGTACAATCCAGAAGTGCAAGCAGGCTCGCCTGGAGTCCATGTAGAGAATACTCCTCCAGGGCAGGTAGTTTTTGAGACAACTGCATGCCACAGGCACTTAGGCATGACCAAGAACAAGTTATTTTCCAGCAGTTAAGTGATATTCTCTCCTAACTGCTACATACTCTGCAGTTTTATTTCACTAAGGGCTTGCCTACACCGTGATTTAGTGCACAGCAAGCCAGTATGAAACAGCAGTATGTCAAATCACACTATGGAATTTTTAGTGCGCGGAAGCAGGGGCTTTGTGGCTAGTTAGTGCAATATAGACAAGCCCTTAGGAACTGGTACTGCCAGAAGGCCAAGTAGCTCCAAGCCACACAGTACAGTAGAACCTCAGAGTTACGAACACCGAAGTTATGAACTGACCGGTCAACCACACACCTCATTTGGACCTGGAAGTATGCAATCAGGCAGTAGCAGAGACAAAAAAGTGAATACGGTACAGTACTGTGTTAAATGTAAACACTAAAAAAAAAACGGCAAAATTTAAAGAATATTTGACAAAATAAGGAAACTGTTTCTGTGCTTGTTTCATTTAAATTAAGATGGTTAAAAGCAGGATTTTTCTTCTGCACAGTAAAGTTTCAAAGCTCTATTAAGGCAATGTTTGGCTGTAAGCTTTGGGAAGAACTAACATTTTGTTCAGAGTTACAAACATTTCAGATATAAGGGGGTAGCCGTGTTAGTCTGCATCCACAAAAACAACGAGTCCGGTGGCACCTTAAAGACTAACAGACTTATTTGGGCATAAGCTTTTCTGGGTAAAAACCCCCATTCTTCAGATGCATCTGAACATTTCAGAGTCAACATTTCAGAGTTACGAACCACCTCCATTCCCAAGATGTTCATAACTCTGATGTTCTACTGTAGCTCATAAGGTCATCTAAACCATAATCTGATAGGTAAGAATTGTATTTAACACAGGTGACTGATTCTTTGGTCCTGCCACTTTCCTTATACAAAATAAAATAAAATCAAGTTTTGTGAGGCTGTTAGATGTTAAAACCAAAGCATTAAATCAATTTTTATTCTTTAATCAGCAGCACTAAGTCTGACTTGTTATAAATCTGATAAATAAATACTGTACCATAATTAACAGATTTATTAAAGTTATTTTGATTAATCTGAAGAAGTGTTATTGGAATGATTGAAGCAACATGGAGCTGATTAAAAAACAAAAGTGATTCAGCTGGTAAAACAGACAGGAGACAAATTTTTCCTTCTTTCCATGCTGATTATCACTTATTTCAGTAGATCTTGTACATTAATTACTAGTAGGAGCAGAGTGTGATCCAACAGGAAAACCCAGTCTCCACTTATCAGAACACAGGATTCACCCTTTTCAAGTAGTGTGGATTTGTTACAGAAAGTTTAGTTAACCAAACAGTGGAAGTTGTTTCAGTGCACCAGGTTTCCTATGCCAGGGTGCACTCTCAATTAGCCAGAGATAATAAATTTATCTTATATCGGAACAGGCTTCAGTTGTTAGTGGCCAGCCAAAGAATACACTGCTATGCTCTAGGACCCAAGAGTTACATCTTTATAAAATCCTGTTTTGTATCCAGTTTATGTCTCAGCTGTAGTAATTTGAGGACTCTCTTTAAAAGGGATTTGTGTCCGATTTACAAGTTAGCTTATGAGAGCAATGGCTGTTGATAAGTTTTTTTTAATAGACACAATACTTCACATCAATACATATTACAAAAACATGTAAGGGATACAGATGAAATATCCTGTTACTGTTTCTGTTGGGGGACTCTGGATGGTATTTTTCTCAGTTACAATTTCCTGTTACATCAACATGCAAGTTTGACTGATTCCATGTATATAGGAGATAGTTATTCTCCTCTGTGACTCTTAAGTTCATGCTTAATTATTCAAAATTTGTTAAATTCAGTTAGAAATCAAAAGGCAAGACAAGAATTTTCAATGGACTGAAACTTACCAAAAGTGTTTCTTACAAGGTAGAAACAAAGAAACTAAATAGGTATTAATTTAATTAAAGGCCTGTAGTGAGCTTACAAATTCAGTGTTTCCTCTAAGAGAAATAAATAATATGCATTACTTACAGCTTCCAGTTCACTTAAAGCAGATAGGGAAAGCTTGTAATAAAAAAACGGGAAAGAAAGTTCCCATATCACAAAGATCAATTTCTAAACAGAAGCTAAAGTTCAGCCTTGTTAAAAAAAAAAAAAAGAAAAAAAGAAAGGAGTGTGCAATGCCTGCTTCTATCAGAATTCCCTCCCCACTCCCAAATAGATTTTAAGGCCAGATGGGACCATTAGATCACCGAGTCTAAACTGAATAAGATCAGGCCACAGAATTTCACCCAATTACCTGTATTCCTATTCTAACTAAGCCGAGTTTATCCCCTATTAAGGTTGTTCCTGGCCAAAACATGTTGGCATTTGATTCGTTTTGTTAGTAAGTGGGTAGGCGAGATAGCCTAAAACCAGATTGTTTTAGTGCATTTGCTATTTTGACTGAGGATCAGGAAGTGAAAAGACATGCAGAAATATAGCAGTAAATGGTCTAAATGTAGAATGGTAAGTTTGTCTTCCATATAGAGCCACCCAAAGACACCTATAAAAATGCTCAACTGAACCCTAGCAATAATTTTTTCAGGTAGTCAGGCTGCATAAACTAATAGCATATCAATCCTTTGCTATTGCTGGGAGCAGAAGCGCTCAATACTGCCCTGAAGGGAGTGGAGAATATCAAGCAAAGATAGCTTCTTGGTTGAATGTCTTGCACGAACAAGGACTGTAGTAGTGACAATTTCTGGCACCAGCAGTTAATGAGACGTTACTATGCACAGCTTGGAGAGAGTCAGTATAGAAATACTAAGCTTTGCATGCAATCTAGCGTACAGGGCCAATAACTCTATAGGTTTCAGAGTAGCAGCCGGGTTAGTCTGTATTCACAAAAAGAAAAGGAGTACTTGTGGCACCTTAGAGACTAACAAATTTATTTGAGCATAAGCTTTTGTGAGCTACAGCTCACTTCATCGGATGCATTCAGAGGAAAATACAGTGGAGAGATTTATATACATAGAGAACATGAAACAATGGGTGTTACCATACACACTGTAACGAGAGTGATCACTTAAGGTGAGCATCTCAATCATTTGGGCATCAATATGAGTTTCTTTTAAAGCAACATACTGGGTGTCGCAATTTTAAAAAAAAAGACCCAAGAAACCAAGTTGAAAAAGTGTCTATCCTTTTAATTGAAAATGTAGTAAATACAAATTGATTCATGGTCAATTAAAAAAATTAAGTTTCACAAAGAATAGAATAGGTGCTAAATTATAGCACACTAAGAGGACTTTATACAGAAGCTCCTGCATATAGCTGTGATGTTGATATACAGTTCACATCATATCCAACAGTGACAGTCATGCATGTTCACAGTGGTCGTGCATTTTTGACACTTTTACAAACCAGAAATTTTTAAAATGCATGAAAATTTAAGGCATATAAATTAAACTACAGGAATTTATAAATGAATGAAACCAGCTAGATTCAAGCCTAACAGCAGTTCTAGATCATAAAACATGCCTTTGATTAGACAGTCTATATAATTTTGTTGCCAAAGGAAGACAGATTAACACACAAATCAGCAGAATTAGATATAAAACTACAAACCGTGGCAGTAAGTAGGATGCATACTCAGGATTTCTAGCTGGAATTTTGAACTAAAACCCTAAGTGAAATAATTTTTTTCTTTATATCAAGCATTAATATTTAAGTCAAGTATGTTTTGTCAGTTATCTTAACGAAGAGTACATTAGCCAACTTTGTAGGCTTAGTCAAAACGATCATTAAAAAAAGATTAGCAGCTTTAATTTTTGCCATCACAAATTCATCGTGTCTCTTGCTCACAGTTACAGCCTTCCTAACACTGAATTCCTTACCAAATTTATGATACCAACTCATTTATACACTTGGGAGTTTACTCTTTCCTGTACGTCTGCACTTATTAGCATAACAGGAGCCGCACATGTAGGTGTTCTTTACTACTATGAGAAACCGTGAGGCTTATGCTTTACTCTAGCAATTTGAGACAATGGGCTAGACTCTCCATTGTCCTGCACCTTGTGCAGTCTAGGGCAAAGCAGTTGTAAATTTCTACTGTTCTGATTCTGTAGCATTTTGACCCCAGTGCAAAGCAGATATAATGGACTACAGCAAGTCACAGGGCAATGGGAGAATCTGGCTGTATGCCTTTGCTTTGGCAAGACAGCAATTGTAACATTCAGTATCTGTTTCTGACTGCTACAACAGACAGGAAGATGGAAGTGGTCAAGCCCGAACTAAACTGAATGTTCTCACACCACCTAGTGAGAACCACATCCCATTTCCATACAGGAAAATATTTAAAGGCATTCTCCACACTTAGTCTGGACATATCTTTCACCTCCCATCAATCTGATGGATGTCCCTTACAGTCTGAAGTTTGTCCAAACAAGAGGCATTACAATAAAAAGAAAAAGCTACCATTCCATTGTGAAATCTCTCTCTCCAACCCTCTGAAAGCCATGGATAACCCCCTTCATCTGCACAGAAGAATCACCTCTCTTGTGGTGAGCATGATAAACGCTAAGACAATGAATTACCTGAGAAAGCCTTGTCTCCAGTTAGAACTACAGAAACTAAGCTTGAAAACATACCTACATTAGCCACTCTCAATAAAATATTCCCACTTAAAAAAAAAAAAAAAAAAAAAAAGGGGACTAATTTTAGAGATCAGGAGAGTGGAGGACTAATAGCATGGGTTAAGTCAGGCAAAGCAAGGGGAGATGTTGTGCAACCCACACAGATCTTCCAGGGGACCCCAATCCTGACTTGTAATACCCTGGCTATTCCAGTCCCTAGCCTCTGTTGAGCAGACTGCAATCATGCCATGCTTTTGGGAGGTTCACACAGAGGGATTGAGAAGTCCTTTGGAAGCCACTTTCACTTGTGACCCATGTCAGGATTTGAACCCAGTTCTCTTAAAAAGGTGAAAAAACTAATGCACAAACTAAAATTTAGTAAAGATCAAAATATCTGATGGGCACATGAGATGAAGGACAGAACTGAGATCATTTGAATTCTAGTGAAAATACCTACCAAAATACCTCAACGCAAACACAAATGCTTACACACAGAGTTATCAGCTAAAACTTCATCAAGTAGTAACAGAAGAAAAATGTTACTCAATAAGATCCAGAACTTCAGTTTCCCTACAGGGTCACTTTACAGGATCCACTCATGAACACACATTCCCCCCGCCCCCTCCCCTAAAAACAATATTATATCCCCAAGGATATAACCACTTGATTCATGATAAAATTAGGACAAAATGTGCAGTCTTTTCCAAACAGAGAAAAGGAATGCATGTTTCTCACTGTGACCTTTGCAATACTAGATTTAAGACTGCCTTGGGAGGTGGAAGAAGCAGGAAGTATAATGGGGAAAGTTTTTGGAGTATAAAAGGGCCAGACGGGAAGTGAAAGTAAGCAAGTTTAAAAAAAATGGAGACCCAAATCATGGAAGGCTTTTAGCACATTCTGTTACGTTACACTCCATGAATCATGATACAGCAAATTGCAGAAAACACAGAGAACATTTCTGTTAATGCCATACATACAAAATAAATCACAGAATCAAACAACCTGTAAACACGGATTTATTTTTTTCCTTTGCTGATCACCAGAATCACATACTAGGTAGGAAAAAAACATGACAGCTCTAATGCTTAGACTTCTAGTGTTTGTGTGCTAGGATTTCTCCAACACAATTCCCACCTCTGGGAAGGAATTTCTGCACCCCAAATTCATTCTGATTAACTGAAACCAGTAACTATTTTCTAATGCATTTAGAGTGTGAGATAAACAGGGTCAATTTGAGATTACGGAATACAATGGAGTTCTGATCTTTGGAGGTAGATTGTATCACTTAGTGTCACAGACTTTACACGTTGCTTGTCTAATTGTGAGAAGGAGGATTAATACTTCAGATACTGTCCAAGCAGCTTGATTTCTGTTTACTAGCTTGTATTACAGATTTACTGGAAGACTTCAGAGGCAGAGAACTAGCTAAATGGAAGTGTCATTTTGGAACATAGTGTCTCTTTGCCAGTCTGTTAAACTGGTTAGTGTCTGGGTAATAGGTAAATTACAGGCAGTTCCTACATTCCAGCAGCAAGGTAACACTATGTTTGTGATTAGAGGGGGTCAGCAAGGAAACTTACTCATCTCTTTAGTTACCTTAGCAACAAAATATTTCCCAGTACGTACATCTGAGCTTTTACACAACAAATTTACACAAGTATTCTCTGTGCAAATTGCACATACATTTGGATATGTTCACACAGTAAACCATAGAAACGCACTGGCTCTGATGGCTACCTGTTGTGTGCAGACAGACCCAGTGTTTAGTTAATTTGAGTGACAGGCGGTTCTTCAGTAAGCCCTGTTCTAGTGACGCTTACCGTTTGCCCACAGGCCAGGAAGGAGATCCCAAGAGCAATCAGACACAGCCAGCTCTGGAATTAAAGAAGAAGGAGTGGACTATGAAAAACATTGCTGCAAGTTACAATCTTTTTAGCAGCCACACTTTATTGAATGGAAACATGGAGGGATTACTAGGTGCTATTTTTCAATAATTACTCAAAAGTCAAGTTACCAAATCTCTTCATAATGAGTTCTACAGAGAACGTTAAGGACGTTAACGTTAATGTTAAAGAACATTAAGCCTGCTGAGATTGTGAAAGCTATTAAATAGATTGTTGAGCATGGTTATAAGCTGTTCTAAACTTTGGCACACTTTTCACAATCAGCAGAAACTTGGAGATACAGGAGCAGTCACAGGAAGGAAAGTCAAACTGCACGTTGACAGACGTTTCCCCACCCCCCCCCCTTTTTTTTTTAAACAAATGCATAACTGTCTCCTCTTACCATTTGAATACACACAAACAGAGCTGGAATTCTGCATGATTCTGAAGGTCTCTCCCCATCAGATTATTAGATGGGTCACAAAAGGAACTGGGATGGAGGAAGTTGCAAGGAGTGGTGGACTGAGCACAGAATGTGGAGACAAATTCCTGGCTGAGTGGAGTTTGAGCGGGTCTTGACTTATGGGAAACTGAGGCACATATATGAAATTATGCACCCCGTGGATGGTGAGGATTACTTAGTGTTTGTAAGAGTTCTATGGTTTATAAACAAAAAAGTTTCCAGCTCCTGGGAAAGCAAGTTCATTGTCTCAGTCCTGCCTACAAGCTGCCTCAGTCCAATAATTACTGGAATCACAATTTTATACAGCAGTGGTCTTGCCAAAGAGTGTGGAAGAACAATACTTACCAAATATGCAACAAAGCACAGGTAGGCAACACAGACAACGGCTGCAACCACATACAAGGCAAGGTGTCCCAATGCGCTGACATAGACCACCACAAAATACATGTTAATGGAGCAGACAATGAGAATGAGCACACCGCCAGCGATCTTCCAGCCTCTGAAAGGGAAGCCAAAAGAAACGGGATTACAGGGGCATTTTGGGGGAGAGGGATGTTTCTATTTTCCATGGTGTTTGGAGGGAACACTTCTTCTAATGTAAATGCCAAGACTCTGAAAATAAAGTCACCAGAATAGAAACTTTCATTGAACGGCACTGACACTTTTCTAATAGGGTTGCTACTTTTAGACTCAAAACACAGACTAGATAAAGGGACAAGAAAAGATGTAAAGACAGAGCTCAGGAAGCAACAAACACACACCAGTTTCTAGCAGTGACATATTGGGCACCACTCCAAGGAGAGTGAGTTGTCAAACAGGTCTTGGGGAGACTGGGCTATGTATAAGAAGCTTAGAAGTAGAAAAACTCTAATACTGTTTGGGGAATAAAAACAATTCACACGTTTTTGTGAACAGCTAACTCTGCTTAACTGAACTGAGGGAGGAAGAAATGCCTAGTGGTTAGGGTGCCAGCCTGGACTTGGGAGACTTGGTTCTTCTACTTTGCCACAAAGTTCCCATGTGACCTTGGGCAAGTCACTTAGCCTCTCAATTCCCCATATGTAAAGTGGGGATAAAACTCCCCCCTACCTCAGAGGGTGTTGCGAGAATAAATACATTAAAGATTGGGGTCGGATATCACATTTGTTGGGACCAAACACCCAAGATAGACATCAGTATTCAGGGCTAAATCAAATGGTTTTAAATCAGGAAAAGGTCAGGCAGGTGGGATTCTTTTCATACTTACAGTCCATTGGCAAAGTCATTCATCACAGGGTGTAGGCTGGTGAACGTGAGGACTGGGATTAAAGCAAAGGGAAGCTGGAATAAGGCAACAAGATGCAGGAGATTAGGGCTGGGACTTTGTTCACGTAAAAAACCCACCCAAAGTTTGTTTATACACAATAATTTTTCTCTTTAGCTATTGAAAGTGTGTCACCTAAGAGACCTCTCACGGCTAGAAATGGGAAGCAGTTTAAAGCCACAGATGGTGCTTTCCCACCTCCCCTCAACAAAGAGATTCTTCAGTGAAAGAATCCAGAAGCTTTATTTAAAGAAGCATGACCCCACAGTATTTTTCCTTCTCTCTTCATAGCTGAAATAGGAGTTATTTTCTATGCTGGGATATGGACTGTATCATTCTTGAGTGCGAGGAGCACGTTTCAGACAAGAACCATTGGAAGCTAAAATTCTTCTACTCCGAGAACTTAATTCGACAGTTCCCATTCTCCATTTTACAACGGGAACAAGGCACCATAAATACATATCTAGGTTGTTGCAGAGCTGGAAACTTGAGGAGAATTGGACCAGCCAGGAAACTTGTTATTTTTTTATGACTTTTAAATGTAAGCAAGGTATAAATGTAACCCTGTTTAAATATGGTTCTTGCTCTTTGTAAATATTCAAGTGGTGCTCAGATAATCCAGTGAGAGGCATATAAGAGCCAAGAAGTAATTTACCTGTTCTATAACTCAGAGGTTCTCAATCTTTTTCTTTCTGAGGCCTTCCCACCATGCTATAAAAACTCCACGGCCCAGCTGTATCACAACAATTGTGCTTCTACATATAAAACCCAGGCCCAGCATTAGGGGGTAGCAAGCAGGGTGATTGCCCGGGGCCCCACATCACAGGGGGCACTCTGAAGCTAAGTTGTTCAGGCTTTGGCTTCAGCCCCAGGTGGTGGGGCTTGGTGCCCCCGGCTGCAGCCCCATGCAGCAGGACTTGGGCTTTCTGCCCTGGGCCCCTAGTGACTCTAACACCGGCCATGCTTGGCGGACCCCCTGAAATCTGCTCACAGCCCCCTAGGGGGCTCCGGACCTCTGGTTGAGAACCACTGGTATAACCAATGTTGGCCACAGTCCACAAGCAGCTACAGATCAGGGGCAGATCCTACATTCACTGCTGCTGGAAAACCCAATTCTGATGGCAGCTGCTGCCATTTACAGGTCTCTCCCGCTCCCCTCCATACTTGAGCTCTCTGCACTCACGACCCCTCAGCCAACCACTTTACAGAAATGTTTATAAGTGGGCCAACAGAAGGCCCTAAACCCAACACCAGTAGTGACTAAGAGGTTGGTTCTGAACGAGGAATTGCTAGTAGCTAACAGCCGCTCACCTGTAAGCTCTGAAGAACGTTTAGGAAGTCATTCATCCCAGTCAGGTGTTCAACATCTTGAAAAATGGCAACCAGCAGGGTTGGAGTGATGGCAATGGAGCGGGTCAAAATCACTCGAGCAAAACGTGACCACTTCAGGTTGAGGAATCCCTTCGAGGAGAGAAACGGAAGAGCTGCTGTTGCTACAGTGCAACATTCCACAGAGTTAAACTGTAACAGGGGGAAAGGGAATGATCTACTACAGGGTGAGTTTTTTCTCTTAAAGAAACCTGAGTTAGGCTGGAATTTTCCAAGACTTAAGAGTCTGGCACGTGGGTCAGTAGCAGGAAAGTCTGATCCTGCAGCAAACTACATGACCAGGAAAGGAACCCAGGCCTCCACTGACCATCTCAACTTCAGGGGATTACAAGGGGAAGGGGGAAAACACAGACATAAGCCGGCACAGCTGTAGAGTCACATACCTCCATGACAAACTGCCCAGAGTAGGTCCCAGTCATTGTTGAACTCTGACCTGCAGCAAGAATCCCAACTGCCCAGATGTAAAGAGCAGCAGGGCCAAAATAACATCCCAGAACAACACCCTGAAACACAGAGGGTTTCCAGTCACAAGTCAGTTGGTGTTAAATCCTAGATTTAAATGCTCAGTCAAAAGCAGAGTTCTTGGAGCCAGCTGCTCCAACAGACTGATCATGGGCCGAGACAGGAAGGAACGCTGTTCTGTTCCAACGGGACAACTCTTATAGTCTTAAAGGTTCAAGCCTTGAATAGTCTCCATTTATTCAGAAGAAGCAGCTGCATATAACTCAATCAAGGATGTTAAAATCATTCAGAGAAGACCACACTGCCTAGCCTCACTATAAAGCCACTCACCCCCTTGTAGATATCCACTTCCAAGGTTTCATTGTTATTTGGAAAGAGTCCGGCATGAGGGCTGCTGCTGTTTGTGCAGACTTTGTTCTAGAAGAGGACAAGACAGTTTAGGAAGTTTCATTTTTGTAAACAGATTTCAGAGAGCAGAAACCACGGCTGGTAGAGTTTGGGGTAGAGGAGCTGGCCAGATGAAATGCAGTAGCATTAATGTGTTGGGTGCATCTTACAGGCTAGGGTGAGATCAGTGCCTACATTTATGCATGCCAGGGCACTGTAAAGGGGCCTTAGTGTAAATGAGAATCAGGCCCTCAGTGTATGCAACACTCAGGCCCACTGTTAACACAGTAGCTATTATTAACCCAGGTGCACAGTGTTTTAGGGTGTCTACACTGCAGCTGGGAGGTGCGACTGAAGTATGTGTAGACATACCTGATCTAGCTTTGATTAACCAACAGTGAAGCTGTGGCAGCATGGGTTAGCCCTGAGTAGGTACCTGGGCTCCCATGCGGGCAGGGCTAGCCCATGCTGCTGCCTGCCTGCCTTGGCTTCGTTGCTATTGTTACTCGAGCAAGGGTACGCCAACATGTGCTGAAATCACACCTCCCAACTGCAGTGTCGATATGCCCATCGTGTATATTACTCCCATAATCCAGAATCTCCACAACACAAGCACACAACCCCCAACAAACCCCACAGACTCACCACTTGTTCATTCGTCTTCCCAAAAAAAGCTTCAGCAAAAACAGAGACGACGAAAACGTTAATGAGGAAGGAGACAAAGAGGGCAACGCAGGACTCTATGAAGAAATACTTATTGGCTTCTTGCACCTCCCTCTTGTCTGCACGATTCACCTGCCTCGACTGGAGGGAAAACATTTAAAGATAGTTATGATAAAATATTTCAGAACCTCTAGTCAATGGAATCAGCTGTATCTCCAACAGGTGGTTCCTCTGATTGCTATTGAACTTTGGCCAGAATACATCTATCCTGTCTGACAGCAAATATTAAGAGCTGAGCCCTGCCCCTGACTGGATCCCTTTTTAGGCCTTACAAACAGCAGTAAACACCATGAGACATTAGACACCAGCTAGCCAAGAGCAGCTGCTAATGCAATAATGCTGTGGGGTGCATACAAGAAGCAGGGCTGTGGCTGACCACATTCACACAAGCTAGCCCATCCTGTGGATGGGTACGCAACACCACACGTTTGAGCACGTTGCTCCAGCAGACTGGATTTCCCCATGGTCAACTGCAGCTCCAAATGAAATGTCACTATGCTGGACATGCTTGCCAGCTTACCCTGGCTCCCACAGGCTGCCCAACCTTCTGCTGTAATGTTGGGATGTGCCCCAAGATACAGGAGCTAGTAAGTTAAGGTTTCAGAGTAGCAGCCGTGTTAGTCTGTATTCGCAAAAAGAAAAGGAGGACTTGTGGGACCTTAGAGACTAACCAATTTATTTGAGCATAAGCTTTCGTGAGCTACAGCTCACTTCATCGGATGCATTCAGTGGAAAATACAGTAAGTTAAGGGGCGGCCTCAGCCTGAGCTCTAAACATATGCTGCTGCAGGGAGGGGGAAAGAGAAAAAAGCCTATCTTGTTTGCAGGACAGACTGCTGGCCTTCAGCTTTAAAATTAAACTGGGTTGGTCATCTTGTCCCCAACAGAATTAAATATGGATGAATCCCACAAGGCAGAGAGACTGGGAAACACTGTTCAGATGTCTGAAATATGTTTTCAGGGGTTTGCCAAGTGTTAATCTAGACCCCAGGTTCTGTCACACAAACACATAGTTAACGTGTGTTCAGCCAATGTATTCAATTTACCCTGTTAATTACGTAATAAATACCGTATTTCTTTATCAGGTGCACGTGGCATATTCTAATTCTGAAAACTTACACAGAACAGTCAACATCGGAATCCACTTACTGAACTGATTCCAAAGTATGGAGAGTTCTCCGCAAAGGTTACAGGGACTGCTACTATAGAGGGGATTTTCAAAGGTGCTCAGCATTGGCATTCGCTTGTCAGAGGTAAAACTCCCACTGACTTTGGACTAACTCTGCAGCCTTTAAAATCAATGGGAGTTTTGCCACTGACTTCCTTGATGACACCCACTCTGAAAAGGGCAGTCACAACAATTCAGACATACCAGGCCTTGCAAGACGCTTTCCTCTCAACCCTCATGATCACATCCTAATAGTCTCATTGTACTCCTGCAGAGTGAACTAGAAAGGAGATGGGACTCAGTCCTCTCTTACCTTGACTAAAGCAGAATGCAGATACATGTTGTGTGGCATGATTACCGCTCCCACGATCCCCACAGCTTGTTCTAGCTGCTGGGTACCGCACTTGTCACAGTAAGGTATAAACATCCCCCTCAGCAGCTTTCCCTGGTCCGGTTTTACTGTAACATACTGCGCACAGATACAAGAGAGCCACTAGTACCTCTGGATTGGCAGAGTTCACACAGTTGCTTAGATGGGCAACTTGGAAGGTCCCAGATTTGCCCCACCTCAAAATTACGGTAATTTGGTAATAGCTTCCACCTTTAAAAAACTTAGATATTGGTTACCCACTAGCACTGAAACAGGAGCGTTGTACACCCCCAGGTAGCTATTTGGAGGCAGATAAACAGCTAACAATCATTGGGAAGGTCTAACCTTCAGTGCCAACCAGATTTGAGCCAGGAAGCAAATAGAGCCCCAGGGCAGTTAAAGTGGGCCCCACCTCAAAATAAATAAATAAATAAATCTAGGAGAGCATTAAAGCACGTGCTTTAGAACTGGTCTAAAATTTTCCAATGAAACTGCTTTCCATGGCAATTTTTGTTTTTTGAACCAGAATTTTTTGGTTTTTGACTAAAACCTCAAAAAGCTGCATGGGAAAAACTTTTTTTTTTTTTTTTGGATCAGCTCTGATATGCTTATCTTTAAGCCTGGGCTTAAAGCACTTTCCAGAATTGGGGCCACGGGCGAAGGAGACTTCACAAGGGCCTGGCAGAAGGGGACAAAACTCAGAGGAAGAAATGAGATTGTCTGGTTTCTAAAATGTTTGAGAGAAGAGAATGAAGACACAAGTTCAACAGAAAGAAGGGGGAGAGGGAGTGTCATTCTAATTGCTATGTAAAGCTCGAAGATGTTCAAGTGAGAATTACCTCATATCCAAACGTAAGCGCCATGATGGTAATAAGAAAGCCAAAAAATGCTTCCAGTTTTCGCAAGCCTGTGGAAGAAACATGCCATTAGCAAGTTCTGGAGGACAAGTCTCAGGCATAATGTTGAGGGGGCAGCTGTCAGATTTAATCGGTTACATGTACTTTCATGGGACATTAAAAATAATTAAAAGGAAAATAAAAGAATTTACCATACTTGTCCAAGAACAGAAACATGAAAGTGTCAGCAATAGTGATGAGCACTCCACCCCACAAAGGGACTCTACAACAGAACAACAAGGGTTAGTTAGAATCGTGCTTTTATAAGCTTTTCTAGCCATGTCAGTCCAAGCTTCCCTATATTCAGGGCAGGGATCATGACCACTTTGTGTGTGCTGTTATCAAACACTTATCTCAAGGTTTTATTTGTAATGTGACAAGCTGCTTGGTGACTTAAGACAAGAGACAACTCTGTTTTCTACATAAACAGTTCATATAAGAGTTCCACCTTAAACCATGCCTACATTTCTCTGCACAGCGAGCCAAGAGTTTCTGGAGCGAGACATACTTCTCATCTACTGTAGGGCAATGAGCCTGTAGTTTCTGATTAAGTTTCCATTTCTATGCTGCCTGGTGGAAGTGGCTAACTTGCAGGGAACACCCAAGCTAAAACACAGTTGGGCTCTGGACTTCCAGGCTAAGAGTCTACACCAGGGGTCGGTAACCTTTCAGAAGTGGTGTGGCAAATCTTCATTTATTCACTCTAATTTAAGGAGGACTTGTGGCACCTTAGAGACTAACAAATTTGAGTGTAAGCTTTCGTGAGCTACAGGTCACTTCATCGGATGCATCTGATGAAGTGAGCTGTAGCTCATGAAAGCTTATGCTCAAATTAATGTGTTAGTCTCTAAGGTGCCACAAGTCCTCCTTTTCTTTTTGCGGATACAGACTAACACGGCTGCTACTCTGAAACCTGTCTAATTTAAGGTTTTACATGCCAGTAATATATTAACGTTTTTTAAATGGTCTCTCTCTATAATATATAACTAAACTATTGTTATATGTAAAGTAGATAAGGTTTTTAAAATGTTTAAGAAGCTTCATTTAAAATTAAATTAAAACGCAGATCTTATCATTTTATTGTGATCCTTGCCCTTGCTTTTCCTTGCTGAGTTTTCCAATGTCTGGCACGTATTTGGATAGTTTAAGATGCACACAGGCTTCTGAGTGATCAGTTGTTAACCAGTTCCAAGAGGGACAGAGGACAGATTTAATGTGTGAAAATACCTGTTCACACAGGTATGTGGATCCAAATGCTGAAAACATTGCAAAAGCAATTTTCTACAAACAGTTAAATTTTACTGGCTGGGACATTCAGCAGGTCAGAACAGAGGCCCCATGATCTCTCTCGGTAGCTTTAAGTGCACTCTGCAGATCTCCAAAACTGATGCTCGCAATTCTGAGCTTTTTAACTGAATGAGCTGCATTTCGAAATCTTCAACATCCATCCACTGAAATACAGACAAATCCAAGTCGCTTTCGTTGAACTTTTCAGGTTTAATTAGAAAAGAAAGCATTGGGCCAAATCGCTGGAAATCTTGAAATCTGTCAGAAAATTCTGATTCCAGTTCTTGCATGTACATTCCAATCTCATCGACACCGACCGTGCAACATGTTGATAGCTCTTTTATGTGTTGGAAGTAGCGGAAAGTTGAAGTTCAAATATCCTGAGAAAAAACTGCTAGTTTTACAACAAATGCCTTCCAGGTTTCACAAAGATCCAGAACCATTTGCTCTGCACCCTGGAGACGGAGGTTGAGTTCGTTTAGGTGACTGGTGAGGTCACTTAGAAACATGAGCTTACACAGCCATTTGTCATCATCCAATTTGGGGTAGTTTTGTCCTTCTTCTGACAAAAAGGCCTTGATTGCATCAAAACAGTTTATAAAGCACACCAAAGCCTTGCCATGACTTAGCCACCAAACGTTGCTGTGCAGTGAAATGAATGGACATCTAACTTTGCTTTCTTAGGAGCTGACATTTTGTCATATGTACCCCTCAACTTACAGTGGGGAAAAAGATCGCAACAGACGGCACACACAATGTCAAAAGCAACGTGCTGTTCCACGTGATGTGATAGTGATGTAAGCAGAAAATCAGGAGTTAAAAATATCCCAGTACAGTGGTGCTGGAACAATTTTTAAGGTGGGGGTGCTGAGCTGCGCCACCTCTTGCCCCTGTCTGCACCCCTCACTGCCCCAGGCTGGGGCCAGGGGGCCACAGCTCAGGGCGGCTGCAGAGCCCCGGGCCAGCGGCTGGGACCCCAGGATGGCAACAGAGCGCCTGAGACCAGGGCCGACAGCGGGCTGAGCGGAGGCCAGCGGACGGGACCCTGGGTGGCAGGGGCCAGTGGTAGGACCCCAGACTGGCAGCAGAGCCCCCAGGACTGGTGGCCAGGACCCGGGCAGTGTGAGTGCCACTCAAAATCATCTCGCGTGCTGCCTTTGGCACACGTGCCATAGGTTGCTGACCCCTGCTCTACACCAATTTCCTTCCAGGTTTAGTTCGGATTTAATAGAAGCTCCTCCGGTGTTATGTATAGTAAGGTTCTGGTTTAACATGAGGCCTAAAAGCCAAAGCGAAGCTTATTTACAGTTCTACAATGTGTCACGTCAGCAATGGCTGGTGCCAATTGTGGGCTCAGAAATACCCATTTTATTTAAAAACCTTTAATCTCAAACGCTTTTTATGTAATACACAATGCAAAGAGGGAGCTCATACCCTGGTGAGCAGAACAGGGCAGTGATCTGCTAAGATTCTCAACTACAGGAAATAGAAGGGTCCTTTTTGGCATAAAGAATGTTGTTTCCTAATGGGCTATGGGCAGCAGATGGAGAATGACATTAATTTCCTGTTTCTCAGGTGATAAAAGCCAACTTACTTCCCAGCAGACAAGAGGTTTATAGCGATTGCAGAGCCAATTACTTCTTGCATATCCGACCCAATGATAGCGAGTTCAATCATCAGCCACAACATAATTCGAGGGACCTAGATACAAACACTGAGCTTCAGATACTTGAAATTAAAACCAGAAATAATGAATAGATTATTACAGGGGATGTTTCTTTTCCCCAACTTCCTGCCGGATTTATGGAGGTTTACAGCACCATTTAAGAAACCCATCTCCTCTTCCAGCACTGAAGACAGCGGAAAACACCCATGACTTCAGTATATACTGTATAAGGCATTGCTAACGAGTTTTGAAGACCTTATGCGCGTCAGCTTTTACAGTTTATTTTCTGCTCCTTGCTCAGTTTGGATAGTGAAACTAGACTGATGCGTTTACTGCAGCATATGAGCAGCAAGAATGGCAGGTGTGCATTTGTGACAGGTTTAAATCAACACCCCAAAATGCCTTCCCAACAGAAATGTAATCAAGTTGTCATGACTTTTCTTATGAGAGATTTGGGCAACCCAACCTTATGGCCTTGATTGTCTGACTCAGTCCCTTTAAACTGGTTTGTGTAAGATTACTGGAAATACTGATTAAGGGGAGATCCATGTTTTCCACTGGATGGCTTTACTCATTTTCAGCTGAAAAGTAAGTTATAACCATATGCTTACACAACCATGAGCATTTCCTCAACAGCCAACTGCAATGCGCGTTCTTTCTTCATGACACCCCCCCATGCTTTTTAAAACAAAGACTAGTTTTAAATCTCTCCAGTCATTTGAAGAGGAAACCTGATTCAGTGGTTTGAACCAGAAACTAGGGAGTCAGGACAATCCTGGGTTCTATGCCTGACTCCGCCAATGTTGTGAGACGACAGGAAAATCATTCAACGTCTGTGCCCCAGTCTCTCCTTTCTAGATGGGAACAATACCTCCAACCTCACGGTAGGCAGGCATGCTGTCAGTTTTCATGTTTGGAAAGTACATCAACACCCTCAAACATATGTGTAAAGTTGTATTATAAAGCCTATATCAAAGGAAGCTAGCGTGAGCCAGATCCAGAGACTTTGTTAGTGCTAAATCCGGGGTAACATTAGCATTTGTTTGCCACGTATCAGCACGTAATCCTGCCGTTCTTTCAACCACAGGCCATTGCAGAAGTCAATCCTGAAATCCTCAGCTACGTGGGCATTATGCAAAAGTGAACTTCACAAGTCTATTTTTAGAAATAAAACACCACCGTTAGAGGCTGATTTAACATATGTTGATCAACAGTAACATTCACATGAACCACAAGAGAGGTGCAGACTGCCTGAGACGAGTCACAAACTGACACATACCCACAAGATCGTCAGAAAGTTTCTTTGTAAAACGAAGGCTAGAAATTGGAGTAAGACCAATGTAAACTCAGCAAGGGCATTTAAACTACTGTTATCCCTTTCCTTTTCTTTTTGTTATCCCTTCAGAGGATGCACTGAATCTACCCTTGGGCTTCATGTCTAATCTTTCCTTTCATCCCCCAGCCACTGCCCAGCAACAATCCACCTTTCAGACTAGTCACTGGGAAACCAAGGGTGCTTTTCCACACACACCCCTGCCCACCAATGAGCAAGGCTTTTCTTTGAACCCATTGTGCTTTACTGTACAAAAGGAAGAGTTGTCACACACACAATGAATGGTTTTTGAGATGGACCGTGTCTCTACTGGCCTTTATTGCTTTGCGTGCAGAAAAGCAAGAACTCTTTCCCTAAAGAGACGTATTTGGCTTTTTAAAAATCTGTCCCCTAAGAGGGTGCCTAGACTAAGCACACACTAGTGCCTACTTTGGTATAACTTGAATGACTCAAGGGTATGGAAAAACCACCCCCTGAGCGATGTAAGTTACACTGATCTAAGTGCCGGTGTGGACAGCACTATGTCGGTGGAAGAAGCTCTCCCATTGGCTTAATTACTCCACCTCCCTGAGTGGTGGTAGCTAAGCTCCCGTCGGAACAGTGTCTCTGCACAAGCAGTGCTGAAGCTCAACTGGTACAGCTGTGCCACTGTAGCGATTCTAGTGCTGACTAGCTCTCAGACAAAGGAGGAAGCACCATTCACACCAATTTTGAACCAACAGTGGAAACCAAAGGAGGTGTCACCTGTACCATCCCCAAGCCCTTCAGTTCAAAACCATTTTGAAGGCACTGTCTGGAAGTGGAGGCTCCATGTCTGCTCTCCTCCCTCTCAGCCCTTCCTGGAATTTCAATTCCTCAACATTCCTGGGTCCCAGCCATTCAGAAAGCTTTATTTTCAGTGACACGACTAAGATCTCAGATGAGCAAAGCAGCCCAGTACATGGGAACAGCATCCAGAGTCACTATTTCAAATCTAAAGGCCTTTAGGTCACCCACCTTTTGATACTGCCGGTTACACATTTCTGCAAGGTGCAGTCCTGTTACCACTCCCAGCCTCGCCGCCAGACGTTGCAGGAGGAGACCAATGACAGTGGCCAGCAGCAGAACCCAAAGCAGCTGAAAGAGATGCAACAATGTACACAGTAAGTAACCTTGAGTAATGAGGTGCTTCGGAGGCAGATGAACAAGTCAGGATTGTCACGTTATTGACTTGAACTGGGACCATATAGAATATGGTTGCAACTATGGTCCTGTAGTGGCACCAAATCCTGTATAACGGGGGTCAAATAAGGTGTCCAAGACAAGGTTATGGTTTGCTGGTTATGATTATGCGATCTGTATGCATGTATCATTTTTGTATTTAAAGTTATAAGAATTGGCTCTATACTGTCTGTATTTCAAACTTGTGCTATGCTTGTGGGTGACACCCCAGACAAGTTGGTGTCAGCTCTGCCTAGCCTGCTTGATGGCCCATTAAGGACCATCAGCTATACAAATGACCCATTGAGAGAAGGCAGACACGCCTTGTGACTCAGCAAGGTTTGCAGGGACATGCCTATGGACAGAACTCTGATGTTTTTCTATGCCATGTGACGGACAGCTTGACTTTGGAACAAAGGAAGACAGACCACATGGCAAGAGAATATAAGAAGCTGCTGCAGCTCCTCCATCTTGTCTTCAGTCCTGCTTCATACCTCTGGAGGGACTTTGCTACAAACGGAAGCTCTAAACAAAGGAATGAAACAAGCTGTGGATGTCCTCCAGAGACGTGATTTGAACCTGAAGTTTATTCTATTGCTGCTAAAAGCCTGAACCAAGAACTTTTCCATCACTGTATGCCATTGATTCCATTTAATCAATTCTAGCTCTTGTCTATCTCTTTTTCCTTTTAGGAATAAACCTTTAGATTTTAGATTCTAAAGGATTGGCAACAGCGTGATTTGTGAGTAAGATCTGATTTGTATATTGACCTGCGCCTGGGGCTTGGGTCCTTTGGGATCGAGGGAACCTTTTTTCTTTTACTGGGGTATTGGTTTTCATAACCATCTGTCCCCATAACGAGTGGCACTGGTGGTGATACTTGGAAACTGGAGCGTCTAAGGTAACTGCTTGTGTGATTTGTGGTTAGCTAGTGGGGTAAGACCAAAGTCTTCTCTGTTTGGCTGGTTTGATTTGCCTTGGTGGGCACAGAAACCCCAGCCTTGGGTTGTAACTGCCCTGCTTTAAGCAATTTGTCCTGAATTGGCACTCTCAGTTGGGTCCCGCAGAACCAGCATCATTACAAGGACTTGCACTGGAGAGCATCTGGGTCTCCTGAGATTACAGTTCTCTCCACAGGCCTTCTTGTTAATAGGAGCCAGGAACATAGTCGATCCATTTGGAAGTGCACTCCTGTTGAGATTCCATGCTTGGTTTTATAAGCCTGGCACTGACATACACAAGGGGCTGCAAGCAAATAAACCTGCAAGCCATTTTGTTGCCCGGTTTCACTCTCAGGCATACTGCAAGCCTAAGATCTGCTAAACCCACTCCTCACCAGTATCAAAGGCACATAACACCAGCCTGGAGTCAATGTGTCATCAGTGAAAAGCTTAGAGGGTAACTTCCAAGCAACACAGGGGGCAGACCTTTGGACCCCTTGCAGTTGGGAGTTTGGCCAAACCTTTCAGCACAACAGCACTGATGAGGCCTTTGGCACTTAGCTGAACACGGGCTCCGCATTATCATCTGGAAGTGGTGCTAGGCACCTGATAGGAGAGGTGGTGGGCCTGGATGTACAGCCTAAAAAAGCTTCACACTGACCTTAAACCCTGCGACAGCGCCTGACTGTAAATCCGACTCGATGTTGCCAGGATCCAGGTAGGCGATGCTCATGAGAAAACCTGGCCCTGTGAACGCCCAGAGTTTGCGGAAGCTAAACCATGAGTGCTTTAAAATGGAAGAGAAGATTGAGAGGTTAAGACTCTGCTCTACACCAAAGGCTGGTGTGTGTTCCAAACAAAACAGAACTCAGCCTCCAGGAACCAGTCCATTTTTAAGACAAAAAAATTGGTAAAAGGAGCTTACAAACTTTTTTAGCTGCCAGCAAAATAATAACCAGCCCCTGGCAAGATCTCTCCATTCCCTCATCAGTCTCTCTTCATTTTGAAATCCAAAGTGCAGCCCTTTATTCCGAGACCTTCAGTGTCACCCACACTTTAGCTGCAGGATGATATCAAGTTAACTTTGCATGCAAACCTCTGACAAGTGCTGGCTTGCCTGCTCTTTACAGAGAGGACAGCAACTGCATCCCTTACAGAGCTCCTTGTGAAGGGCATATGGCTCAGCCATTATGCTGATGGGCCCAGCTTAGCACTGAAACAGCTATTCTGACTTGCTTTTCTTGGTAAGAGCAAAGCCAGTTTTCACCTGGGAATCACACACTAGACATCTCTCTGCTCTTTAGCAGAAGCAGAAACTGCTGTCCTGGGAAACATAACTAAAGAAAGCAATGTGGCTCTGGGGTGAGTGCTACGCCAATCCTCATTAGGAGTGTGCATTCACTTGAAACAGACAACTGCTTTGAAGATTCTGTAAAAGTCTGCCAACTCTGATAGAGGCAGCATGAGGAGCGTCTGCTGTTCAGATTAAGCTGACCTGTTTACTCTGAATGCAGCAATAGCCATTTGGGTAACTGGCATCCACAGTAGGTAGTGAACCTGGCAGTCACTTGGTTTGTGTTAGTTGGCTGACAGTCACTCGTTTTGTTTTAGTTGGGTCACTGAATCCCATGCAAGCATGGCAGACACTTCACCCCCTTCTCAACGTAGCTCTCCATAGTTAGAAACAACCAGCCAGCTCTCCTACCTAGCGCCTCAATTTAAACTGAAAAGGAACCCAGCGCCCACAAAGGGAAACAAGTCATCTAGATTACTACCACTTCCATTAAAGCCATTTCCCCACCAAGGTGAGCTTGCTAAGTCTGGGGCCCAGCCACACTGACCTTTTCATCTTCAGGGATAGGGATCTTCTCATCGAAGTAGGTGGTGAATGGTTCATCATTGGACTCCGGAGACTGCTGCGGGACCGGGCTGTTGTAGATCGTGCTGATGACCTCCTCATGGTCTTCAGAGACATCTTCTGGATTTACAAAAGCCACGTGTAAAACAAGGGAGAAGTCATTGTGCTGAAATGATGCAAGTTCCATTTTAAACCAGCCACATTCCTAGCAAGTGCCATAGGTGAAGCAAAAAGCGAGTGTTCTAGCCCCTCTGCCTTCCCTTGCCAGGATTGGTTGGTTGGGGGTTTCAGGTTTTTTTTCAAACATGTGGAGGAATGAAACGTGTGGAGCAGCAAATCCACAAAAAGAAGCTACTGCAATGAGACTGGGTTCTCCACTTGACACTCTCCAGCTCTCGTGTTCACATGCAAGCGAGACAAATTTATTTTTTAGTTTATTTTTTATTTCAAATATTAAGATGCCTGCCTAAACTCTCATTACCAAATCATTACCAATAGAATAAATGAAATTACTACTTCACTGCTGCTGGGATTTTGCTGAAAGTGCAACTCAGGTGGGCCAACATCTACAGGCATTCCCCACACCCTTCATTCAACAAACCTTAGCCCTGTCCAAAAACCCTACCATCTTTTGCCGCATGCCTGGAAGTTCAGTTTAAGCCCCTAGAAGATGCTGTTAATGCACTGAATTCAGCCTCAGGAAGGCACAATACACAGTTTGCTAGATCTTTGGAAGCAAGGAGTAAGAGACATTAAAGGAGACTAGTTTCAGAGTAGCAGCCGTGTTAGTCTGTATTTGCAAAAAGAAAAGGAGTACTTGTGGCACGTTAGAGACTAACCAATTTATTTGGGCATAAGCTTTCGTGAGCTACAGCTCACTTCATGCATCTGATGAAGTGAGCTGTAGCTCACAAAAGCTTATGCTCAAATAAATCTGTTAGTCTCTGAGGTGCCACAAGTACACCTTTTCTTTTTAAAGGAGACTAGAAGATCATTTTCCCAACTCCCAGGATCTGAAAGAGAGCACACAGCAGACACCCAGTCCGGCTGAATTCTCTGGACAGTATGTAATTTTAGGCTGTAAGTCAGGTAAACAGGGTCAGTCCAGTGACAGAATTACAACTCCCAACAACTTTCACATCAAGTCTTTTAACTCCATTCCACTCCCCCCAGCACCGGCCCAGAATAAAAAGCCGATTTCAGCCCCCATGTTATACTCACTCTGGCTACCACCTCCTGGCATGCTTTTGTTTCAGAGGAGGAAAAGCAGCATCCAAATTAGTCCTGCCTCCTTTGCTAAAGGCAAAAGTAACCATTTATAACCAGAGAAGTACAAGCAAGGTTTGGGCTCTTACACAGTTTACAGTTGCATCATCAAAGCAAACTGAAGCTGGTTGTTCCTCCTCATTTCCCCGCCTCCTAAATACCTGACCGGCCTGCCAGCAGATCTGTTTATATAATAGATTTAAAGCAACAGCACCTGTTTGTCTCTTTTCCTAGTGGCTTTGGTTGCACAATATCTTGCTCAGCCAGTTCAACCAAACTAAGGAAGTTATATGAACAGTCAATCTGTTGCTTAATGGTGCTGGAAAGTGACAGCCTGAGAACTGGCTTCAGCCACAATTTTCATCCATCTGGAACAGCTAATCTCAAAGGTGTAAATCATACCAAAACAGGCCAGCAAAAGTCTTAGTTCTACCTGTGAGTGACCCAAAGAACCCCTTTGGTAACTCCCTACAAAGTACTGTAACAATCTTTGTACAAAATATGCCTTGTGAGGTATCATTTAAAAACTAATAATTCCCTGGTCAATAATATCGTGAAATATACATAGCAACATTATATGGAAAGTTATGAATTCCCCCATATGATGCACATGTTCAAAACTAGACAGCCCTGCTTGGGCAGAAGTTGCCAAAGAGAACAATCCGAAACAAAGGAATGTGTTTACCTCAATATATACATAAGTAGTAAACAGGATCATCAGGACAGCAGGGGAGGAGATGGCAGGAAGTAGAACAATCCACACATTAGCAAACACAGTGGGGAGGGAAGAAGGTGAAGGAAGCTCCATGCTCTACCAAACTCCATGTCACCTTCCTCAGAGCTTAGTGAAACTTTACTTCAGAAGAATACACTTCAAAGATTCAATAGACTATAAAAGAAAGGGGCAGAGAACCCCAAGTTCTCTTTCAGCTAAGCAGAAAAAGGCACCAGCACCTTTAGGCCTCTGGAAGAGATCCTGACTGAGGAGAAAGAAAAGGAGTATTTGTGGCACCTTAGAGACTAGCAAAAGTGAGCTGTAGCTCATGAAAGCTTATGCTCAAATAAATTTGTTAGTCTCTAAGGTGCCACAAGTCCTCCTTTTCTTTTTGCGAATACAGACTAACACGGCTGCTACTCTGAAACTTGACTGAGGAGAGGGTCAGTCACCATCTTGCTGGAAAACTATGGGTGAGAAAGGCCATTTTGAACAAAGCCTTGAATCAAAACTTGCTAGATTAAGTTTTAGACTTTTAGGTGCGTGTTTTCACTTTTATTTGCTTGTAACCATTTCTAACTTTATCTTATACTTGAGCTCACTTCAAATCCTATCTTCTTTTGTTAATAAACTTGTTTTACTATTAATCTAAACCAATATCACTGTGTTTGTACTACAGCAGTGGTTTTCAACCTTTTTTTATTTGCGGACCCTTAAATTTTGAATGGAGATGCAGACCCCTTTGGAAATCTTAGACAGTCTGCAGACCTCCAGGGGTCCGCGGACCACAGGTTGAAAAGCACTGTACTAAAGTGAATGTCAACTCCAGTTAATGGGGCAAACTGGTGTGTTTTGTCTCATTAAAAGAGCAAACAGATCTTATTCCTTTGAACAGGGGTGGAGGCTGCAGAGCACATGGGTCTAGGGAATTTCGGGACTAGGGGTGTGCTGTGATCACTTCCTAACATTAACCAAGTTTGGTAAAGACAAAACCGGTTGGGATAACTGCTGGCAGACTGCTGGATTCCAAGTGATTGAATCAAAGCTGTACAGCATACAAAGAGCATGCTGGCTGTGTGTAAGTCCTAGGCAGGGAGCCGCAATACCAGAAGCATTTTGGGACACTCAAGGTTAAAAGTGAATTGCACCCAACTGTGATACTGTCACTATCCAAAGCAAGTACTGCACAAAACCCAGATCAATGTTACTCTAATTAGACTAAGGAAGCAGGATTTAAATGGTATGAATGCATCCGATGAAGTGAGCTGTAGCTCACGAAAGCTTATGCTAAAATAAATTGGTTAGTCTCTAAGGTGCCACAAGTCCTCCTTTTCTTTTTGGAATACAGACTAACACGGCTGCTACTCTGAAACCGATTTAAAGTTACTGTCTGGTTTCTCCTCTTTTATCCACTGCTTTCACTAACTGGTTCACAGGCAATGCTGACAGGACTAAAGTTAAAGCCATCTAGGTTTTTAAGCAAGCGGATTCTGAAGACCACAGAGCAGCTGTAACATCAGTAGAACCCCAGCTCCTGTTCCAGGAGAGCCACCAATAACGAGTCTCAAGTGTTTCCTCTGTGAGCACAGATACAAGCATGAATGCTGCTGAGCCACTCTTCTCCTCCATGAGCTGGTTATTGTATTTCACATACTGCTCTTGGAGAGCCAGAACAGGCCAGCCTGCAAGCCAAAACTAGCACTACAGGTCTTGGCAGGCCTGCCTGCCTCAACAGTGACCATTTCCTACTATAAAGGCTGGTTTCCATTGACTAGACTAGTACCCAGGTTATGGTGTTGACGCTCTAGTATCCATCCCACTTTTGAAGGAAATGACACACAGAACAAGCTAGCCGCAGAGGACAGCAATCTACAGCAGCCAACATAGGGCTGGAAGGAACCTTAAGAGGTCATCTAGTCCATCCCCCTGTGCTGAGGCAGATTAAATATACCTACACAATATTCTAAGCATGATTTACTTCCTTCTGCTGAGGCAACCAGAGAAAGAAAATGAATCTTACACTGTGAATACTCTGGGGCAGAGATTTTCTTTCTGTTCCGTGTTCACTTGGCGCCTAGCGCAAGTGGGCCCTGGTCCAAGGTGCTACCACAATACAAATAGTAAGTGGATTGTAGAGGCCCCAGCCCTATCCTATCTACTTCAAATCATTCTCTGCCAGGGTTGAAGCAACTGAAAACAGGGACAGAATTCTCAGCCTGTCCAACTAAGTTTTACCAATGTCAATTTCTGCCCTTCTTTGACAGTTGGGGGCTTTGATTGAGTTTTCACCATCTTTGTCATTTATTTGCTGAAATCCACTTTGTTTTCTTACAGTCTTCACGGAGGAAACCCCCTCAAAGCGGACAACCGTGGTCGAAACCAAGTAGTTTCTCCTAGTGTAGACGGTGATGTTCTGTGTGGCACAGCAAGGGAAGGGAGCATGAGGAAGTCATCCTCCAAAATTCAATCCACAATGCGGAGGGCCCCTTTAGCACTGCAGTAAGATTGTCGTTTCCCAGGTAACCTCTCAACATATTTTATGCAATACACTGAAACTCCCTGCTCACAGCCAGGCACCCTCTTGGCTATTGTAATTCTTTGAGAGTGGCAGACGGTGCAACTGGAAAGATGGTAACCAGACCACTTGGACAGACAGTCCTATCTGTCTAGAGATTTGTTAAATTCTTTTCATGGAATCTCAAAGCCTGTTGCTTTCTACTGCAAGTAGCATGCAAATAACAATTAAGACTGGATTCAGTCACAATCGCCTTCTGATTAAGAGAGGGAAGAATTTGCACGGGCATTTCCAAAGCCTAGTAGAGTTAAGCACCCAAACCCCATGAAATTTCAGCGGGATATGGCCACCTACTTCCCTTAGGGTCTTGAAAAATCCCAGCCTTGGTTCTCCCATTTTAAAGTGGTTTCCAATCTATAACCTTGCCAGTTCACAGGAGAAGGATGGAAATTGCCTGAGGTATTGTTTATTATTGTTTATTATGGGAATTCTTGTATCTTTCTCTAAGGAGCCTGGTACCAACCACTGGCCTGAAACAAGGTATTGAACTAAATGGACAACTGGTCTGATCCTGTACAGAAATTCCTGTGTTCCTAACATGCACATGAGTGTAGAGTGTTACCATATAATATTTTCCGCTCCTTGCCAGGTGCCATGGTGGAAGACCTCTGACTGGAGGGGGAATCCTTAGAATAGGTCACATTAACTGCAAAAAAGAAGGGAAAAAGGCATAGTTAGGGCAAGAACACATCAAACAGAGACTGCATGAATTCAGGAGAAAAAACAAAAAAGAGAGGCTACAGTATGGACTATAGAACTAGCAACTTTCAACAGACAGATTAAAGCACAACAGCCACATGCGTAGAATTTATACAGCCCTTTCCCGGCTTTAAAAGGGCTTCACCAAATATTAGAAATAGACGTTTTCATGTGGACTTGATTTAGAAAAAGCCTGCTTGAACAAAGAAAACAAGTCCCTTGGGAACGTAAAACAAGAATTGGGGGGGTGGGGGGGTGTGAGCAGACCACCTAGAGAAACTAATCAACATGGACATTAGTTCTTGCACATTCTGGTGCCAGCTCCAAGATTAGAGCTGCTTGTGACAGACATCTCAACCCCATCTTTGGGGTCCACTGTTTTAAATGAATGGCTTGTGTGTTCTACTCTGGGGGTTGGGGGCGGAGGGGGAAGAGAGATACTACAGCTCCTACAAGAACTTAAAACAGTGGGTGGTGATTAAGGCAACTTAACCAGGTTGTAACCCCCCTCAGAGAGGGGTACTACCTCCTGGAAAGGCTCACAGATACTAGTTCAAACTAGGTTCTCCAGAGACCAACAGATAAAGAAAGCACTTTTGGGTACATAGCCTGAGTTTAAACTGACTCAAGGCCTTCTTTCTGATCCAGAAAACAGACAGGAGCTTCTGTTCAAGGGGGGCCCACAATCCTTCCCGGGAAGGTCTGGAAGGACTTTGGCCTACAGAGGCTCCATAAGACTGATGGGTGACCTCTGGTAAGCTTATTAGCATGCATGTAGTGTTTTGGTTTTTTTAAAAATGTTTTCTCTATAATGCTGTTACCTTAAGAAGCAATGTGCTTACTTATAAAGAGCTGTGTGGTAATTCATAACTGCTGGCCAATACATTGTTCATAGCCTTCAAACAGAAAGTAAAGAGCAGGCACTGGCCTCTTTAGGCAGTCTGGCTTACTGGGAATGTCACAGTGTAGGCAGGGAATGGTGCAGCCTGGAGAAACCCTGGTCAGGAGGGAGAGAGACCTGGATACCCACCCCAGAGAGGTGACAGCTGAGGACCCAGAACCCTAGAATGCGTGCACTTGATGGATCACAGAAGGGAAACACAGAAGCGGTTGCCCTGAATTGTGACACTTACAAACAATGAAACCACAACAGGGAAGCAGGAAAGAATGGAAATTCCTTTATGTGTAGAACTGGCAACCACACATCCTACGCTATGGGGCTGTGGTTTAAGGATTGAGATCACATTCATCACCATGGCATCAGAATGCTCTTCTAATGGCACTAAATGGCCAGTCAGGACCTCTTCCTGTGCCTATTTTTAAAAATGAAAATGTGGGAGATTTAGAAGGAGGCCAGAATTGGGTGCAGAGTTTCCGATGAAAGCTGGCACCCTCCCTAAATATTAACATGTCAACTTAAAAAAAATCCCAATGATATATTCAAGTCCCGATAACATCTAAGCATGGTATGTAAAGCACTTAATGTCCTCAAAGCCTGTTATATAGTAACAGGGTATTTTTGCTCCTGGGACAATGCCATATATTGGCAATGTTATCTTCCTAAATTCCATCTTAATGTGGGCATACAAGGAAAATGCCAGTTGGATGTTAACATTAAGTGAATTTGTGCCATAGTTAAGGTGTTCAAAGCATAATTACAGTTCATACATTCCATTCTGAACAAACCAGCACAGCTAATGTGTAGATGACGTTGTAAAAGAACAGACTTCAGCTCATTCACAGCAATTTGCTCAGTTGAAATGTCACCGTTCCTTTTCTGCAGGAAAGGCAACCCTACTATTTATCTACTCAAATATGCTCAAGATTTTAAATGGTTTATTCTAGAACAACAGATTAATGCAAAGTAAACACTGTTCTGTGAGCTCTATGCACCTCACGGTTCTCAATGAAATTTGCTAGCGCCACTTTAGACAAATTAGTTGTTTGCTCTTCACGTCACTAACAAGCACATTTGCTCACTTTAGATGAGGGCCTACAGAAGTTCAGACTGTCTGTTTCAGTGCCTCGCACAGCACTTCAGATTTCATTTGCAATGTACAAAGGCTGCAATATTTTGGTGCAATGCTTTAGCTTTCACCTGTTCTGCAAGTGGAAAAAAAAAATCCTCCTATGGATCATCACCTCTTCCAACTCTGCAGGCACAAGAGGACCAGACAATTGGTGATCCTAGTTTGAAAGCTATTGTTTTGTAATGCTGACAGACCCCGGTCATCCGTGGGCAGGATCAAATCAGGGATCTCTGGAGCTTAGTGCATGAGCCTCTACCGCATGAGCTAAAGCAAACTGCCTGGTAGCTAAGGCTGTAGAGCAGACTCAATCTCTCTCTAAGCAGTCTCGGTGCCACTAGATGGGACAGAACACCACACTCAGGAGGTGTGTGGGTTACACGTGCAATATACTCTTGTGGTCTTAAAAGCAGCAGAATTCCATAGAAACCCACATCCGTTACAGAAATGAATGCTGTTGTGGTAATTAAAATAGTTAGGTGAAATAATCACCTTGATCCAATGACGTGGAAACTACCACAGTCTGCAGCAGTTTCAACAGCATCACCAAGACTGAATGATTGAATATAGCATCAGCAAGATTTGATGCCAAAGAGATTCTTTTAGATCAAGAGTACAGTAGTTCTGCCTTAGACTTAGTTGTTAGTTTGCCTAAGCAGTTCCCTCCTAGATGGACACCCATCTTCAAGGCTAGATCAAAGTTTTACCCACCTTAGTTATGTGAGCATGTGACTTGTCTTCTTTACTGCTCTTTCAGAACAAGAGCTGCAAATGATTTTTATACTAGAATCTTAAGCAGCCACCACCGACAAAACAATTCTCTTTGTTGGTGTACAAAAGCCAGCAACAAATGCAAGCGCATCCTACAGAACAGTCTGAAAAACTCCAATACCATGGTAATTTGCCAGAACAGGGCAGAGAGGCTAAACAGGCGACTGTGTGATGTGCAAGTGATCCCAAACTGGCCAGGACAGTTCTGTCTTAGAGAGGGTCACTGACTACAATGGATGTGATTTACCAGAGTATAAAGCTTGCTGTTGCTCAGGTAGGTCAGGTCAACCATCCAGACCAGCTGGAGAGAGATCTTGACTGATTTTCTACAGGATAGTAAAGACAGCTTTCAGCACAGTTTACCTTACAGTGGAGTAGATGTAGTCACTATGGGTAAAGTGTTAGGCTCCCTAAGTCACTTAGGTGCTTCTGAAGTCCCATTTTCAAAGGTAATTTAGGCACTTAAAAGCCTAAGTCTTGCTGACTTTCAATGAGACTTAGGAACTTTTGAAAATTTTATCCATTGCTCTACAGAAGCCTATTTACAGAACACAATCCTCACACATCCTCCCTCTGAATTTTAAAGCTTTACAGATTTATTTTTAGAAGCCATTCTGATGAAATCTTAATTTTAAAACCTAATAGAATGGATTCCTCAATACATTGTGTTTCCCTCAAAACAAGGTCCCCAGAAGGAAATTACTTATTTCTGCAGCAAGTTCTATTAACACCAGCCTCAGAGAGGTTAATAAAGGCAAAAGGGAAGATGATCACATGACAAACATTCGTTACAGGAAGACACTGACCTAAATATCTACTTGCAAAACACATTTCTCTTTGGGTGTGAGATAAACCATTTCTCTCCTATCTCTGCTGTCAAGCTACAAACCCTGGCCCAGTTTAAACTCTCATGACACATTCATTCACTATGCCTGTCCTCTTTTGTTCAGACAGCAAATGCTTAAGTATGAAAGCTTGAAAGCATTGTTCACTGACCACGCTTCCTCAGCTCTCGTCCCCTAATGCCCCTACTCTATTTGTGCTAGATTGATGACATCATCATCTGGACCCATAGAAAAGAAGCCCTTGAGGGATTCCACCATGATTTCAACAATTTCCATCCCACCATCAACCTCAGCCTGGACCAGTCCACACAGGAAATCCACTTCCTGGACACTACAGTGCTAATAAGCGATGCTCAAATAAACACCACCCTATACTGGAAACCTACTGACAGCTATACTTACCTACATGCCTTCAGCTTTCATCCAGACCACACCACACGATCCATTGTCTACAGCCAAGCTCTACGATACAACCGCATTTGCTCCAACCCCTCAGACAGAGACAAACACCTACAAGATCTCTATCAAGTGTTCTTACTACTACAATACCGACCTGCTGAAGTGAAGAAACAGATTGACAGAGCCAGAAGAGTAGCCAGAAGTTACCTACTACAGGACAGGCCCAACAGAGAAAACAACAGAACGCCGCTAGCCATCACCTTCAGCCCCCAACTAAAACCTCTCCAGCGCAACATCAAGGATCTACAACCTATCCTGAAGGAGGACCCATCACTCTCATGGATCTTGAGAAACAGGCCAGTCCTTGCTTACAGACAGCCCTCCAACCTGAAGCAAATACTCACCAGCAACCACACACCACACAACAAAAACACTAACCCAGGAACCTATCCTTGCAACAAAGCCCGTTGCCGACTGTGTCCACATATCTATTCAGGGGACACCATCATAGGGCCTAATCACATCAGCCACACTATCAGAGGCTCGTTCACCTGCACATCTACCAATGTGATATATGCCCCTCTGCCATGTACATTGGCCAAACCGGACAGTCTCTACGTAAAAAAATAAATGGACACAAATCAGATGTCAAGAATTAGAACATTCAAAAACCAGTCGGAGAACACTTCAATCTCTCTAGTCACACGATTACAGACCTAAAAGTCGCAATTCCTCAACAAAAAAACTTCAAAGACAGAATCCAATGAGAGATTGCTGAACTGGAATTAATTTACAAACTGGACACCATTAAATAAAGCTTGAATAAAGACTGGGAGTGGATGTAATAGTAAAACTATTTCCCCATGTTTATTTTCCTCCCCTACTGTTCCTCAGACTTTCTTGTCAGCTGCTGGAAATGGCCCACCTTGATTATCACTACAAAAGGTTTCCTCCTGCTGGTAATAGCTCACCTTACCTGATCACTCTTGTTACAGTGTGTATGGTAACATCCATTGTTTCATGTTCTCTGTGTATATAAAATGTCCCCATTGTATTTTCCACTGCATGCATCCGATGAAGTGAGCTGTAGCTCACGAAAGCTTATGCTCAAATAAATTTGTTAGTCTCTAAGGTGTCACAAGTCCTCCTTTTCTTTTTGCGGATACAGACTAACACAGCTGCTACTCTGAAACCTGACCTCTTACAACATACTATTCAACACCTGATGCTCGACCACTTCCATTCATCTGTACTAACAAGCCACAATAGGCAATGCATGAAGGAAACACCTTAAAATAAACTTCTAAGGGAAGTGGTCAGTTCTCTGCCTGTTGATGTCAAGATAGGATGTGTTTCTGAAAGGCACATTTTAGTAAATACCAGGGCTCAATATAAAGATAACTAGACAAAGTTCTATTGTCTGGGATACAGGTCAGAATAATGACAGGTTTCAGAGTACCAGCTGTGTTAGTCTGTATTCGCAAAAAGGAGTACTTGTGGCACCTTAGAGACTATCCACTGAATGAATCATAGAATATCAGGGTTGGAAGGGACCTCAGGAGGTCATCTAGTCCAATCTCCTGCTCAAAGCAGGACCAATCCCCAATTTTTGCCCCAGATCCCTAAATGGCCCCCTCAAGGATTGAACTCACAACCCTGGGTTTAGCAGGCAAATGCTCAAACCACTGAGCTATCCCTCCCCCCCAAAGCATCCGATGAAGTGAGCTGTAGCTCACGAAAGCTTATGCTCAAATAAATTTGTTAGTCTCTAAGGTGCACAAGTACACCTTTTCTTTTTAGGTCAGAATAAAAGATCTAATGGTCTCTTCTGGCTTTAAAAATCTATGAGTTTGTTTAGATAAGCCCCTCCAGCCAAATTCTTAGTGATGTCCTGTGGATCTCTGCGGAAAGCCATGTTTTTGCCCTCTTGGGTCAGAGTAACAATTTGTGGGTTTTATTTTGTGTATGACATTCCCAGTAATGCAACATATCCACATGCTGATCACACACAACTCCCTGGAAATAAATCAAAAGGATAGTCAGGCCTGTGAATGCCAATACAACAGGGAAGGCAGTGTCAGGTGGACAAGGAAAGATTTAGAGCCTGTAGCTCCCCTCAAAAGGAGGAATCCATTTTTGAGGCTGATTACTATGTTACACAGTTCCATCAGGCATTTCTGCTTCAGATAATTTTTTATCCCAACTACCTTGCTCTAGAATGCGAGAGCAACAGTTTCTGTGTGCACGCCTCCTTGAACTGTAAAAGTTCCAACAGGTAATTGGAAGGTGTGTCGTACTCTGGATTATTATTCTCCACACCCTCTGAAGGTGCTCTAGTCCACAAGGCAAATACAGTACCTCTTTTGTTTAGACATCCAATACCTCTTTCAGCAAACAACAGACCATTCTCCTGCACAAATCCTGAACCACTACTTATCAAGTTACATACTTCAGTCCAGCGAGTCCTTCCTTTTTACTGGCATTTCTAGGGTTCTGCAATTCTGCTTCCCAACAGCAGTGAACTGGAAATCATGAATAGCTGATGACTGCTAGCCAGTCATTATCATAAGATGGGGATGTATATTAGACAAGGGGGAACCCGGTCTAGTAACATACCAAAAGCATGTAGGGTTACAGAGGCTCTTGCAGTTGGTGCTGGGCTTTGATCTTTCCTGGCTTTCCCGCTGGCCATGTGACCTCTCTGGCCATGTGACCTCTCGATGCTGGAGCAGATACTGGTTTTTAAGATGGCTTCAGCCAGAATGGAGGATCCCTCCTCCGAACTCTGAGCAGGGCGATATGGTTATTTTACCCATATCTGTAGGGTGACCAGATGTCCCGATTTTATAGGGACAGCCCCGATATTCGGGGCTTTTTCTTATGTAAGTACCTATTATTCCCCCCATCCCCTGTCCCGATTTTAAACCACTTGCTCACTGGTCATCCTGTCTATCTGGGCATTTATACAGTGCTCACCCACAGTGGTATCCCACCATCTTTCAGCATCATTACATACTTATATGGGGGAAACAGCTATACTTCTTTACAGCTCATTATTTGTACTGTGGGAGCAGCTAAGAGCCCCAGTCATGGACTCCACGGTACTAGGCCCTGTCCAAACACAGGACCAAAACATGGATTCATAGATACTAAGGTCGGAAGGGACCATTATGATCATCTAGTTTGACCTCCTGCACAACGCAGGCCACGGAATCTCACCCACCCACTCCTGCGAAAAACCTCTCACCTCTGTCTGAGCTATTGAAGTCCTCAAATCATGGTTTAAAGACTTCAAGGAGCAGAGAATCCTCCAGCAAGTGACCCGTGCCCCATGCTACAGAGGAAGGTGAAAAACTTCCAGGGCCTCTTCCAATCTGCCCTGGAGGAAAATTCCTGGTCCCTGTCCCCAAAAGTGAACAGCTAACTGGTATATCCAGTTAGCTGTTCACCCTCCATTATACAGCTAGCCCCCCATAGCGTGACCCTCTCCAGCTCTCCTGGGACTTCCCAGCACCTACAACTTTCTGTGTCAGTTACCACCTGAAGAAGAGCTCTGTGTAAGCTTGTCTCTCTCACCAACAGAAGTTGGTCCAATAATAGATATTACTTCACCCACCTTGTCTCTCTAATGTCCTGTGACCGACACTGCTACATCACTAGAAGTTTTCACTAGTCAGTTCTTCTTGACCAAGTGAGAGAGTCAATGTCCGGACGACAGAACTGTCTCTCTCCTCTCTGTGAAAGCTTTTGCCCTCCCAAAGCAGTTTCTTTATAGCATTCCCCCTTGTTATCTGGGCAGTTTCAACACACAAAGACATTCTGATGACCAGAGATAAGGGGGAGTGGAGTGGAAAAGATGATTCAGCAAGGCAGCTAGGCAGCTGACTATGTGTAAAACCAGCTTCTCCTGAACAAGTGGCTTAAATTGCCCTTGAGGGGGTTAAATTAACCTCATCCCTGGCAGTTACATCACTTCTTAAAATACTGCCAATACCATCTACCATTTCCAGTTCAGAGCAAAGGCCATGACAGCAAGGGTCTCTGAGCTCTTCTATTAACACCACAACTATAAGTTAGTTACCAATGGGCCCCATGCGAAGGGGCAACCCAGCCCCTAGGCTGGGATTATTGTATTGTAGTTCCAGATTTTGCTCATCATTGTTCTAACCAAATTGTGCTTTTATTGCAGAAAGAAAGATAGAGACTATTTTAAAAAAATACCTGTTTCTCTCTACATGAAATCAGAACCCACCAGGTTTTAGCACTCAGCAGAGTAGTCTGCAGCTGCCCCTATGAGACTGTTCTGTGTTTGTAGAGCCTGTAACACAATGGGGTCCCAGTTCACAACAAATACAATACAAATAATAATATTAAGATGCTGCTAGGGGAAAGGGAGCACAGTAGCCCGGGCGGCCCCTGGACCAGCCTCACTGACCACTGCAGAAGACACCGAGGTCCTGGAAAGTCACGGAATCCGTGACTTCCGTGACAGACTCTCAGCCTTAATTATGATATGAGACCACACAGCCAGTTAATCTCCCAGCTAACTGTTACCAGTCATAAGATCATAAGAACGCCCATACTGGGTCAGACCAAAGGTCCATCTTCCCCAGTATCCTGTCTTCCAACAGTGGTCAATGCCAGGTGCCCCAGAGGAAATGAACAGAACAGGTAATCATTAAGTGATCCATCCCCTGTTGCCCATTCCCAGCTTCTGGCAAACCGAGCCTAGGGACACCATCCTTGCCCACCCTGGCTAATAGCCATTGATGGACCTATCCTCCATGAATTTATCTAGTTCTTTTTTAACCATTAATAGTCTTGGCTTTCACAACATTCTCTGGCAAAGAGTTCCACAGATTGACTGTGTGTTGTGTGAAGAAATACTTTCTTTTGTTTGTTTTAAACCTGCTGCCTATTAATTTCATTTGGTGACCCGCTAGTTCTTGTGTCATGAGGAGTAAACAACACTTCCTTATTTACTTTCTCCACACCAGTCATGATTTTATAGACCTCTATCATATCCCCCCTCAGTTGTCTCTTTTCCAAGCTGAAAAGTCCCAGTTTTATTCATCTCTCCTCATACGGAAGCTGTTCCATACCCCTAATAATTTTTGTTGCCCTTTTCTGAACCTTTTCCAATTCTAATATATATATTTTTTGAGATGGGGCGACCACATCTGCACGCAGTATTCAGATGGGCATACCATGGATTTATATAGAGGCAATATGGTATTTTCCGTCTTATTATCTATCCCTTTCTTAATGATTCTCAACATTGTTAGCTTTTTTGACTGCTGCTGCACATTGAGTGGATATTTTCAGAGAACTATCCACAATGACTCCAAGATCTCTTTCTTGGGTGGTAACAGATAATTTAGATCCCATCATTTTATATGTATGGTAACAGATTGATAGAGCCAGAAGAGTTCCCAGAAGTCACCTACTACAGGGCAGGCCTAACAAAGAAAATAACAGAACGCCACTAGCAGTCACCTTCAGACCCCAACTAAAACCCCTCCAACGCATTATCAAGGATCTACAACCTATCCTGAAGGATGACCCAACACTCTCACAAATCTTGGGAGACAGGCCAGTCCTTGCCTACAGATAGCCCCCCAACCTGAAGCGAATACTCACCAGCAACCACATACCACACAACAGAACCACTAACCCAGGAACCTATCCTTGCAACAAAGCCCGTTGCCAACTCTGTCCACATATCTATTCAGGGGACACCATCATAGGGCCTAATCACATCAGCCACACTATCAAAGGCTCGTTCACCTGCACATCCACCAATGTGATATATGCCATCATGTGCCAGCAATGCCCCTCTGCCATGTACATTGGCCAAACTGGACAGTCTCTACGTAAAAGAATAAATGGACACAAATCAGATGTCAAGAATTAGAACATTCAAAAACCAGTCGGAGAACACTTCAATCTCTCTGGTCACTCGGTTTCTGATCTCAAAGTGACTATCCTTCAACAAAAAACCTCAAAAACAGACTCCACCAAGAGACTGCTGAATTGGAATTAATTTGCAAATTGGATACAATTAACTTAGGCTTGAATAGAGACTGGGAATGGTTGAGTTATAAAAAGTAACCTATTTCCCCTTGTTTATTCCTTCCCCCCCCCTTCCTCAGACACTCTTGTTAAACCCTGGATTTGTGCTGGAAATGGCCCACCTTGATTATCATACACATTGTAAGGAGAGTGATCACTTTAGATAAGCTATTACCAGCAGGAGAGTAGGGTGGGGGGAGAGAAAACCTTTTGTAGTGAGAAACACCCATTTTTTCATTGTTTGTGTGTATAAAAACATCTTCTGTATTTTCCACAGCATGCATCCGATGAAGTGAGCTGTAGCTCACAAAAGTTTATGCTCAAATAAATTTGTTAGTCTCTAAGGTGCCACAAGTACTCCTTTTCTTTTTGTGAATACAGACTAACACGGCTGCTACTCAGAAAGTTGGGATTATGTTTTCCAATGTGTATTAATTTGCATTTATCAACACTGAATTTCATCCGCCATTTTGTTGCCCAGTCACCCAGTTTTGAGAGATCCCTTTGTAGATCTTCGCACACTGCCTAGGACTTTACTATCTTGAGTAGTATTTTAGTTATAGGAGAATGAAACCCACTTTCCATTATCATCCCTTTTTAGATATTTCAGCACCAACAGAGCAGAACGCCTCCCTTCACCCAGGCTCAGCGGGGCAAAGAGGGGGAATGGCCATCCACCCCTCGGGAGACACAGACACACAATGATCCCAAACCCTTTCTGCACTCAGGTCTCTAGCGTGTCTCAAAAGAACAATGGGTAATGACATATAATTTTAAGATTTAGCCTTTCCTTTTAGTTATGTTGAAAGCCCCTCCCACTGCAAATGCCCTCACTGAACTAAGTTATGAAACCCTCTTTTCAACAATGGTTTCAGTATTCATCACTAAGAGAGCTACAAAGTCATGGCCACCATTTGATGTATCTGAAGACATGATGCATGCATCTCTTCTGCTTTAAACATCTGCTTCTTCATACAGATTCAACTGCCGTTATAACCCAGAACTCATCCTATGTTTAGAGTCGCTCATTTTAGGATTGCAGGCTGCTTTGGAGGAAAAACATAGATGCTGATCTGTTGAGCAAGGAGATCAGGAAATGAATGAGAGCATGTCTCCTGCTCCAGGTGTGTTCCAAAAGGACTTAGGGAGAGGTTAAACCGCTCTGATCTTATTTCAGAGGAGCAGCCGTGTTAGTCTGTATTCGCAAAAAGAAAAGGAGTACTTGTGGCACCTTAGAGACTAACCAATTTATTTGAGCATAAGTTTTTTATTTATGCTCAAATAAATTGGTTCGTCTCTAAGGTGCCACAAGTACTCCTTTTCTTTCTCTCATCTTAGTATCCTTTCAGCAAGCATCTGGATCTTAGTGGGAGTCCTGTGTTGGTTTCACTATGGGAATGCTCCACCCAAAAGTTCTGCTTATACCTGAACCTTCACTATTTGCTCTTGAAGGTTAGGCACAGGAGTTCCAGATGTGGATATAAACTTTTGAAGGATTACAATGACCTGTCCTGGGCTGAGCCTGGCATTATGCTGTATTGTGTTAGCCAAAAAGTACTGCACTAGGAGATGGATGTCACTTTTCGTCCCACTTTGCATCACACATAGTGAACACTGGAGTTTGGACTCCTGGACACGTGATGTGGCTTTGTGATAATACTAAGTCAAATAATAGTCCATGTTCCATGGTGAAGACAGGCACAGAGATACATGATGTCACCACATTTCAAACAAAGCATTACTTCAGGAGTAGTTAATTATTGTTTTTCACAGTCCAGATTTCTTGGTCAAGGTCCAGACTGCAGAGAAACGTTTTTCACATTGCAAGGACAATAATGATAATAAGTAAATAAAAAGATGCTGCAGTCCATTCAAAAGCGTTTGGCGGTCCAGATTTGGCCCGTGGTCTTCCTATTGACTATCCCTGTGTTTCATGATCAACGGTTTTACTCAGTGTCCCTAAACAGTGTGTCCAGTTTTAATACAAAGGTATTTATATAGCACCAACCCTTGCCTATCTAAGCACATTTTGCCCTGCAAGCTAAGCATAGGATCCTGGGAAGTCACCTTTCAAGAGAACCTTTCTCCTGCCACAAGATACCAATTGTATCGCACGTAAATACTTTTTATTAGAATCAGAATGAGTTTCCTAGTAGCAGCGGCCTTCTCACAGAACAGAGGCATCAACTGCAACCGCAGCAAGAACAATTGAAGAGCAGTTTCCATGTGACTGTCTTTGTGCTAGTCGAAACAGTTTAAGCTGCATTTGATTTACAATGTAATCAAACATTTAAAAACAAACAGGGGAGGTGTGAACAGGTGACTAGGAGCCTTCTGGGTTTCTATTCTACCACTAGGAGAGGAGTGTGGCCTGGTGGTCAGAGCAGGAGAAACTTGGAGTCAGGACTCCTGGATTCTATCATTGCCTTTGAATCCCTGCAAACACCTTTAGCAAGCCACATCCCCACTGTACCTCAGTTTCTCCATCTGTAAAATAAAGTTAATATTGACTCAGCCAGGATGGATTAGTAGTGTAAGGGAGGGCAAACAAGGGAAGGAGGAATTTTCACAGCAGAGTCACTTGAAGTGAAGTAAAGTGAAGTAAAGAGTAAAGTGAAGTAAAGATTAGACCAAGAAAGAGATGCAAAATTATTTATCTTACATCAAATTATGATCCAAATTAAAAATTCTGGGGAGAAGGGCAGGGCACAGTCACTGATATTGTGTTGCACACATTTCTCTGTATATCATCAGCCTGGCCCTAAGGGCTTTGTACAGTGCTTATTACCATAGCACGTAAGAATTAACGCTATTTAGATCATAAACTCATTGGGCCAGGAATCTTCTCTCTGCCATGGCTTTTAAAGCACAAAGCAGACTTTAGGCACTTTAAAAAAAACCCCACCAACAACAAAAAAGCAGGCTGCAAGATTCAAACTCCATAAACCCAAACAACACCACAGGCTCTGGGACACCACAAGGTCATAGAGCACATAGGGGAATGCCAGGCCATGCATGCATTGCCATCGTCCTGTTATGCAAGGTCAGTGTCTGGTGTTCTGAATGCAGCAAACCACAAAGGGGCACTGCCCTAAGAAGAGAGCATAAGAATGAGATGAATATAATATATCCTGCTGTACAGACTTGAGTCACAAGTCACCTTCCTCCTCCCCCCCTCATATGGCTGCTGCAACAGCAGTGGAAGCCTCCTGCGACAATGGCCTGTGTATACATTAACCAAACCCTACACGGGTAGGCAACCCCCTCAACCCACCCACAATTCCTCCAAAAGCCCCTGCACCCCCCAGGGTGTCACCTCCTCACTCCCTCAGGAGTGTACACCATCCCTGCAACACCAGTGCGCTGCTACCTGCTTCCCCATCCCAGGGATTTGCACCAAATCCCCCTAGCCAGTGACCTCTGCTCCCCCACCCCCCCACCGACCTCCCTCTCCCAGGGCACATGCACCACTCCAGAGGCCCCTGCAGTGACAGTTAATACCTCAGGCCCCCCCCCCCCCCACACACACACCCGGGATCCTGGCCCTCCCCCATTGCCAGCTTCTCTCCCCACTAGAATCCTCTACTCTCTTGGTACCAATACCACCCCCCCATGCACCTCTGCCCCCCCCCATGCCAGCTCTTCTCCCACTCCCGCCAGGCACCTCTGCCCCGCCATGCCAGCTGCTCTCTCCCCTCCCCCATACACCTCTGCCCCCCCACGCCAGCTCCCCCTCCCTCCACAGGCACCTCTGCCCCCCCACGCCAGCTCCTCTCTTCCCACCCAGGCACCTCTGCCCCCCCCCCAGGACAGCTCCTCTCTTCCCACCCAGGCACCTCTGCCCCCCCCATGCCAGCTCCTCTCTTCCCCTGCCAGGCACCTCTGCCCCCCCCATGCCAGCTCCTCTCTTCCCCCGCCAGGCACCTCCGCCCCCCCATGCCAGCTCCTCTCTTCCCCTGCCAGGCACCTCCGCCCCCCCATGCCAGCTCCTCTCTTCCCCTGCCAGGCACCTCCGCCCCCCCATGCCAGCTCCTCTCTTCCCCTGCCAGGCACCTCCGCCCCCCCATGCCAGCTCCTTTCTTCCCCTGCCAGGCACCTCCGCCCCCCCATGCCAGCTCCTTTCTTCCCCCCCACAGGCGCCTCCGCCCCCCCATGCCAGCTCCTCTCTTCCCTCCCACAGGCGCCTCCGCCCCCCCATGCCAGCTCCTCTCTTCCCCCCACAGGCACCTCCGCCCCCCCCATGCCAGCTCCTCTCTTCCCCCGCCAGGCACCTCTGCCCCCCCCCCGCCAGCTCCTCTCTTCCCCCCCCCAGGCACCTCTGCCCCCCCCCCGCCAGCTCCTCTCTTCCCCCCCCAGGCACCTCTGCCCCCCCCCCGCCAGCTCCTCTCTTCCCCCCCAGGCACCTCTGCCCCCCCAGGCCAGCTCCTCCTTCCCGCCAGGCACCTCCGCTAGTGTCTCAACCACCGTAGGCCTCTGTCCACCTCCCTCCCCCCTCCCCACAGTGGCAGCTCCTGGGTCCCACCCGCTCTGGCTACTCTCCCCCCGCCCCATACTCTGCTCCCCACCCCGGTACCAGCCGCCTCCGCCCCATTCCTAGCCCGCTCCGGCGCTCACCGCCCCGCTCCTGAGCCGCCGCCGCCGCCCGGCCCCGCTGGCCGCCCCGGCTCCATGCCGCCCGGCTCCAGGCCGCGGCGCCGCCACCCCGGCCCCCGGCCCCCGGCCCCGCCCCCTGGCCGCCAGGCCCCGCCCCTGCTCCCGCCCCTTTAGCCCCCGCGGCGGCTGACCCCTACGCTGCGTGCTGACGTAGCGGGGTTACGCTGACGCCGCTCGCCCATCAAACTGAGACGGGCGGGGGCGCGCTCGCCTGCAGTAGCCGAGCTGCTGCTGCGCCGTGGGGGGGTTGGAACGCAGGGCCTCCCGGTGCGGCTCCGCCGTGGGGACGCAGGGCCTCCCGGTGCGGCTCCGCCGTGGGGACGCAGGGCCCCTTGGTACCATTCTGCGCTGGAGCCGCACGGTCCGTGGTGGGGACGGGGACCTCTCCCAGTGCCGCTCCGTGCTGGGAGCAAAAGGCTTTCTAGTGCACTGGGGAAACTGAGGCGGAGAGCCCTGGCCTCTCCAAGAATGCCCAGCAGGGCAATGGTGGCGCAGAAACTGGAACCCAGGTCGCCTGAGACCCAGCCCAGCAGCATTTTGGCCCTAGTGATCAACAGAGATCGATGAGAGGGGGAGCTCTCTAGGGAGGAGGTGACTGTAACCCCTTTTTGGTCCCATCCCGATCGCAGAGGAAGACGGATCTCTGCCCTGGGAAGTTCACAGCCTAATCAGACCACAGGGTGGCAGGACATTCCCTTAAAGCTCTGCCCCCTTTCAGAAAAAAATATTACCCAAGCCTGCCTGTGAGCAGAAAATCTGAAGTAACCAACAGAGCAGCATTTACCCCTAAGGGATAGGAGGGTGGACTTGGGGTAACTGCTGCCTGTCTTTTGGGAACCCCACGTGAAGGGCCTTGGCCTGACTTTCAAAGGCACTGCGTGCTCACTGCCACTGCTGACTTCCATAGTAGAGAGACAAGGTGGGTAAATCCCATATCTTTTATGGAACCAACTTTTGCTGGTGAGTGAGACAAGCTTTTGAGCTACATAGAGCGCCTCTTCAGGTTTGGGAAATGTACCCAGAGTGCAGGGCTGGATTACCCAATAGACAGACTAAGGACATGCTTAGGTCACCAGCAAAGTAGGGGGCACCAAAAAAAATGAAAAGGAGTACTTGTGGCACCTTAGAGACTAACAAATTTATTTGAGCATGAGCTTTCGTGAAGTGAGCTGTAGCTCACGAAAGCTTATGCTCAAATAAATTTGTTAGTCTCTAAGGTGCCACAAGTACTCCTTTTCTTTTTGCGAATACAGACTACTTGTATACAGTAATCCATCATACTTACCTAGGACAATATGTGATGAACTCATTGGTCTAATGAGTGACAAAGTTCGTTCAGCTATTGTGGATGAAATAAGTGGGTACTTCAGTTTATCTGTCGACTCTACACCTGATCTTTCACATATTGGTCAATTGAGTATTGTACTAAGATATGTCTCCCCCACAGTTGGAAAACAAGTGAACGATTTATAACATTCCTCAATTTGAAAAGCCACACTGGTGAAGAAATGGCAAATCCAGTACTGCATTATCTGTGCCAAGTTTGCAAAATAGATTTCTCAAAGTGCAGAGGTCAATCTTATGACATGTCAGGGCATTATCAAGGAATGCAGAAAAAGCTTTTAGAACAGAACAAATATGCCATATGCATACCATGTGCTGCACATTCTCTCAATCTTGTTGGCCGCAGTGCTGTTGATTGTTACCCGGTAGCAGTAAGTTTTTTCTCAACAGTCCAGTTCATACATTTTTCTCTGCCTCAACACACCGATGGGCAGTTCTTAAAACATATTTGGGCAATGACTGTATGTTGAAATCTCTTTCTAATACTTGCTGGGAGGCACATGCAGTGGCAACAAGTGCAATTCTGGAGTCCTACTCAAAGATTGTGGATGCATTAGCAAGTATAGCTGAAGATCAGTCACAAAAGGGAGAAACTATCTGCGAAGCAGAAAACATTGCAAACAAGATGCAACAACTAGAGTTTGTATTCATGTTGACCATGTGGAATGAAATTTTACAACACTTTTACCACACAAGTCAACTCTCCAAGAAAAAGAATTGGATTTGCAAACGTGTGCAGACCTCTGTCAACCATTAGCAGACCACTTACACACTTTGAGGAATGATTTCGAAAGATTTGAAGACCTATCGAAAGATATCTTGCCTGATACTAACTACAAAGAAGCCCAGTCCCGCAAGCTATCCAGGAAAAAACAAACAAATGGTAGCAGTGCAACAGAAACAGCATTGAATCCTAGAGACAAATTTCGCGTATCTACTTACTAGGCTATAATTGATACACTTGAAGTTCATATGAAGAGGAGAGGTGAAGTGTACAAAGACGTATCAAGTAGATTTTCTTTTCTAAACGATATGGACTTATCTGATGAACAATATTCACAAAGTTCCCAAAAGCTAGGTGATTCATACCCTGTTGACTTGAACATGAATCTGTGTGGAGAAGTACGGCAGTTCCACTGTTATAAGAAAAGGAGTACTTGTGGCACCTTAGAGACTAACCAATTTATTTGAGCATAAGCTTTCGTGAGCTACAGCTCACTTCATCGGACTAACACGGCTGTTACTCTGAAACCTGTCCACTGTTAATGCGCACAAAGTTTAATGAAACAGGAAAAATGAAATTCAGTCACATTGATCTTCATGAGACAATACTGAAAGACCGAATACAATGTCAGGTTTCAGAGTAGCAGCCATGTTAGTCTGTATTCGCAAAAAGAAAAGGAGGACTTGTGGCACCTTAGAGACTAACAAATTTATTTGAGCATAAGCTTTCGTGAGCTACAGCTCACTTCATTGGATGCATTCAGTGGAAAATACAGTGGGGAGATTTATATACATAGAGAACATGAAACAATGGGTGTTACCATACACACTGTAAGGAGAGTGATCACTTAAGGTGAGCTATTACCAGGAGGAGAGTGGAGTGGGGGCGGGGGGATGGGGGACGGGGACCTTTTGTAGTGATAATCAAGGTGGGCCATTTCCAGCAGTTGACAAGAACATCCGAGGAACAGTGGGGGGTGGGGGAATAAACATGGGGAAATAGTTTTACTTTGTGTAATGACCCATCCACTCCCAGTCTCTATTCAAGCCTAAATTAATTGTATCCAGTTAATTGTTAGTCTCCAAGGTGCCACAGGTACTCCTTTTCTTTTTGGGAATACAGTGTGTATTTCCAAATGTAGAGATTGCACTACGTACTTTTCTAACATTGATGATTACTAACTTCTCCGCAGAATGCTCTTTTTCTCAGCTGAAAAAAACCCTCAGGGAACAACAATGTGTCAGGGCAGACTTGATTCACTTTCCCTATTGTGTATGAAAGCGGACATGCTTTGTCGAGTAAGCTTTGATGAACTTATCCAGAATTTTGCAATCAGAAAATCTAGAAAGAAGCTATTTTAATTTCAGCATACATGTAAGTTTTATGTCATTTCAAAAAATAAAATTTTATTTTACGGTATAGTATTGTTTTTATTTTGAATTACATAGGGGGTGGGGGAACATAATCTTTTCAGTGTTTAGGGCTTCTAAAGGTCTTAATCCGGCCTTACCAGAGTGTCACACTAGATGATCATAATGGTCCCTTCTGACCTTAATGTCTATGAGTCTATGAAAACCTGCTAAATACAAGATCAAACAGATTGTTTAGCATAAGTAGTTAGCACATATTCTAAGGGACCATTCAAGGTGAAGTGGCCAATTAACACCCCTGTAGTTGTAAGACAAAAAGGGAGGTTAGTGGGTTACAGGTTGTTGTAATAGACCCGTTAACATTTTACCCCCAATTGGGGATATTGCAGATTATGTATTCCTTACGCCATACGATCCTAAACTGAACTTCACACCCCTTGATAATCTGTACATTATTCCCTGATAAACAGAAACTTCTATTCTTAAACTCTTTACTGTTTTCTTTTTATTTTAACATCCTCTTAATACAATTTTTAAATAAGCCATGACTCCAGTGTCTTTATTAAGGTCATGATTTTTAGTGTCTAACAGTTATGAAATTAAGCTCCCAGGCTCATCTTTTGAAAGTATTGGACAGGTTTCCTTTGAGGATGAGGACTGATAGATCAAAATTCTACAAGCCATTACCCTCTGATCCCACTGAGGGTTACCAAAAGAAACTACACCATCTGCTCAAGAAACTCCCTGAAAAACGACAAGAACAAATCCGCACAGACACACCCCTAGAACCCCAAGCAGGGGTATTCTATCTGCTACCCAAGATCCATAAACCTGGAAATCCTGGATGCCCCATCATCTCAGGCATTGGCACCCTGACAGCAGGATTGTCTGGCTATGTAGACTCCCTCCTCAGGCCCTACGCTACCAGCACTCCCAGCTATCTTTGAGATACCACTGACTTCCTGAGGAAACTACAATCCATCGGTGATCTTCCTGAAAACACCATCCCGGCCACTATGGATGTAGAAGCCCTCTACACCAACATTCCACACAAAGATGGACTACAAGCCATCAGGAACAGTATCCCCGATAATGTCACGGCAAACCTGGTGGCTGAACTTTGTGACTTTGTCCTCACCCATAACTATTTCATATTTGGGGACAATGTATACCTTCAAATCAGCAGCACTGCTATGAGTACCCGCATGGCCCCACAGTATGCCAACATTTTTATGGCTGACTTAGAACAAGGCTTCCTCAGCTCTCGTCCCCTAACGCCCCTACTCTACTTACACTACATTGATGACATCTTCATCATCTGGACCCATGGAAAAGAAGCCCTTGAGGAATTCCACCATGATTTCAACAATTTCCATCCCACCATCAACCTCAGCCTGGACCAGTCCACACAGGAGATCCACTTCCTGGACACTACAGTGCTAATAAGCGATGCTCAAATAAACACCACCCTATACCGGAAACCTACTGACCACTATACTTACCTACATGCCTCCAGCTTTCATCCAGACCACACCACACGATCCATTGTCTCCAGCCAAGCTCTACGATACAACCGCATTTGCTCCAACCCCTCAGACAGAGACAAACACCTACAAGATCTCTATCAAGCGTTCTTACTACTACAATACCGACCTGCTGAAGTGAAGAAACAGATTGACAGAGCCAGAAGAGTAGCCAGAAGTTACCTACTACAGGACAGGCCCAACAGAGAAAACAACAGAACACCGCTAGCTAACTAAACTAGGAAAATTTCCTATGTCTGACTTTTTGTTGCAATACAGAAGGACATTTTTATTCAGAAGTGAAAACTTTCAGCCCCCAACTAAAACCTCTCCAGCTTATCATCAAGGATCTACAACCTATCCTGAAGGACGACCCATCACTCTCACGGATCTTGGGAGACAGGCCAGTCCTTGCTTACAGACAGCCCTCCAACCTGAAGCAAATACTCACCAGCAACCACACACCACACAACAAAAACACTAACCCAGGAACCTATCCTTGCAACAAAGCCCGTTGCTGACTGTGTCCACATATCTATTCAGGGGACACCATCATAGGGCCTAATCACATCAGCCACACTATCAGAGGCTCGTTCACCTGCACATCTACCAATGTGATATATGTCATCATGTGCCAGCAATGCCCCTCTGCCATGTACATTGGCCAAACCGGACAGTCTCTACGTAAAAGAATAAATGGACACAAATCAGATGTCAAGCATTATAACATTCAAAAACCAGTCGGAGAACACTTCAATCTCTCTGGTCACACGATTACAGACCTAAAAGTTGCAATTCTTCAACAAAAAAACTTCAAAGACAGACTCCAATGAGAGACTGCTGAATTGAAATTAATTTACAAACTGGACACCATTAAATTAGGCTTTAATAAAGACTGGGAGTGGATGTGTCATTACACAAAGTAAAACTATTTCCCCATGTATTTTCCTCCCCTACTGTTCCTCACACGTTCTTGTCAACTGCTGGAAATAGCCCACCTTGATTATCACTACAAAAGGTCTTGACCCCCCGCACTGGTAATAGCTCACCTTACCTGATCACTCTCGTTACAGTGTGTATGGTAACACCCATTGTTTCATGTTCTCTGTGTATATAAAATCTCCCCACTGTATTTTCCACTGCATGCATCCGATGAAGTGAGCTGTTGGTCACAAAAGCTTATGCTCAACTAAATGTGTTAGTCTCTAAGGTGCCACAAGTCCTTCTTTTCTTTTTGTGGATACAGACTAACAGGCTGCTACTCTGAAACCTGGCTTTGTGAAGTGTTCACCCATGGGTAATACGGTGTTTTTGTCTTTTATCATTTATCTTTTTTTCTGTGAGAGTTCATCCGAGAGCATGGTGATAGCAGAGGGTACACAAGCACACAGGCCGTTTTCCTCCTCAAAGGTTGAAATCAATGCAAGTTAGATACCTAAATACTTTCGAGGATCTTCACCTTAGTATGTCAAGTTGGGGACCTAAAATCAGTGGCCACTTTTGAAAAAAATGTGGTTCAATTTCTCCATGCCTCACTTTCCCCATCTGTAAAATGGGATAATACTTCCCTACCTCCCAGGGAGCTGTGAGAATAAAGGCCCAGATCTTCAGAGGTCTCTAGTCGCCTAATGCTCATTTACATATTTGGGAGACACTCACATACTATAGGTTTCAGAGTAACAGCCGTGTTAGTCTGTATTCGCAAAAAGAAAAGGAGTACTTGTGGCACCTTAGAGACTAACCAATTTATTTGAGCATGAGCTTTCGTGAGCTATAGCTCACTTCATCGGATGCATACCGTGGAAACTGCAGCAGACTTTATATATACACAGAGAATATGAAACAATACCTCCTCCCACCCCACTGTCCTGCTGGTAATAGCTTATCTAAAGTGATCAACAGGTTAGGCCATTTCCAGCACAAATCCAGGTTTTCTCACCCTCCACCCCCACACACAAATTCACTCTCCTGCTGGTGATAGCCCATCCAAAGTGACAACTCTTTACACAATGTGCATGATAATCAAGTTAGGCCATTTCCTACACAAATCCAGGTTCTCTCACTCCCTCACCCCCCTCCAAAAACCCACCCCCATACACACACAAACTCACTCTCCTGCTGGTAATAGCTCATCCAAACTGACCACTCTCCAAGTCACATACTATAATGATGGGACCTATGTCAGTACCTTGATAAACAGAATCCTACTTCTTCATGTGAGAACTCAGGGGTCAGACAGACAATTTGATCAAGACAACTTGGTGCATGATTGTGAGGATGTGAAGCAGCAGGGAGGGGGCAGTGAAGCAGCAGGGAGGGGGCAGTGTTGACCTGGGAATGTGCCCTGGGGATGGGAGACCTGAGAGCCTGTCACCTGAGCCAGGAGGGGGAGGGGAAGGGGGAGGTAACACCTCTGCCCAGGAATGTGAAGACAGGCTGCAGAAGGGAACCTGCTGTGGGGGTTTAGTTTCAGTTTGGGGCTGGGTGGAGGAACACAGGGGACCCCAGGGCTGGGGTCTAAGCTCCCTGCTCCCCCAGAAGGCCTTGACTGAGAGGTCCTGGGTGTACCCACAAGCTCTGTTTTGGACTGTGTTCCTGTTGTCCAATAAACCGTCTGTTTTATTGTAGACAGACAATTTGATCAAGACAACTTGGTGCATGATCTTTAGGACCTAGCTCAGAGGTCCTGCAGGACCGTCCTTCCTGGCCGGGACCGTCCTTTCTGGCCAGGGAGGCTTGCCCCCAGCCCCTTCCCTGCTGTCCCCCCTCTCCCGCAGCTACACCGCTGCGTGGGCAGCGCTCTGGGCAGCGGGTTTGTGCGCTCCTGCCGAGCAGAGCGGCAGCGTGTCTAGCTCCAGGTGGGCGGTGCGGCTGCCAGACATGCTGCTCTGAGCGGCATGGTAAGGGGGCTGGGGGTTGGATAAGGGGCGAGGGGTCTCGGGGGGCAGTCAGGGGACAGGGAGCAGGGGGCGGAGGTTCTGCAGGGGGGCGGGGGCGGTCAGGGGACAGGGAACGGGGGCGGGGGTTGGATAGACACGGGGTCCCGGGGGCCTGTCAGGGGGCGGGGTGTGTGGATAGGAGTTGGGGGACTGGGAGCAGGGGGGTTGGATGGGGGTGGGATCCCGGGGGGCGGTTAGGGGCAGGGGGTCCTGGGAGGGGGCAGTCAGGGGACAAGGAGCAGGGGGGTTGGATGGGTCGGAGGTTCTGAGGGGGGCAGGAAGTGGGAGGGGGCGGATAGGGGGCCAGGCTGTTTGGGGAGGCACAGCCTTCCCTACCCCGCCCTCCATACAGTTTTGCAACCCCAATGTGGCCCTTGGGCCAAAAAGTTTGCCCACCCCTGACCTAGCTGCTTCCAAAGCAATGGGGCTTCTGTGCAGAATTTTTTTATGAGATTGACGTTATTGCCGACTACTACACTGCGTGGAACTGAAAAGAATGTCATTATTGTTTAAGTTCTAGTAGTGTCTTGAGAAATACTGAGAAGTGATTATATTTATATTAGCTTGATTATTTGTATTACAGTAGCATCAAGAGGCTCCGACCGAGATGTGGGCCCCCAGCATGCCAGGCAGACAATCCCTGAGAAGAGCTCACACTCAGAGGAGGATGGAAGGGGGAAACTAAGGCACAGAAAGAGGTAATGCCTTTCCCAAGGCCATGCAACAAGTCAGTGGCAAAGGTGGCTATCGAACCCAGAGCTCCCAGCTTGCAATCCAGTACCCCAATCACTGGATCTCACTGCCTCTCCGAATAACAAATATGGAGTCCAATGGTTAGAGCAGGAACTTTGGAAGTCAAGACTCCTAGGTTCTACTCCTACCTATTATAATATGTGCTTATAGCAGTATCCTGGACTTTGCTTTTTTCAGAAAATCTACAAGGATTTTATATAGATTGGCTAATGGAGAATACTCTAGTTCTTATAAAACATATTAAAAATCCATTCCATGATGTAAAAGTCTGTTTTATCCTTCACTGGTTTATTACTTAACTCCATAAAGTATAAGTGATTTCCCCCCTTATTAAATAGACTGTTCAGCTTGAGTGCTCTATTCTCTAGAGATGGTCGGAAAATTTCCAACAGAACATTTTTCTGTCAAAAAATGCTGCAATAATGTATCAATTTAGATGGAAACCAGCAGGTTTCCTGCCCCTCCCTGGATCCTCGGCAGCTCACCTGGGGAGACGGGACCAGAAATTTTGAACAAGTTCCATTTCAGTTCTTCCCAAAGGGATTTTTTTTTTAAATGTCCCTCCGATGGAAAATTTCCTATGTCTGACTTTTTGTTGCAATACAGAAGGACATTTTTATTCAGAAATGAAAACTTTTATTTGGGAGGCAAATTCTGGTTCCCACACAGCTCCACAATGACTTTTGGCGAGGGAAACCTAGAGATCAAATATTTGAAATAATTATTTTCTGAAAACTATAATGCAAAAATAAAGAAAGAAATGTTGTCACCTTTGTCACCCAAGTTTGTGATACAGTCAGAACAGAATTGGGCTGTGGCTGGTGCATCACTGTGGCCATTTAAAAAGTCCACAACACACCACATGTTCCCCTATCTCTGTTTCCCCACCCCACAATTTCATTATAATCCACCGAAACAGACATGCTGTTTCACCCTGACACATCAGGGAATGCAAGACAAATAGATCAAGCTATGTGTTAAGGGCAGATGAAGAAGAGAAAAACTTGCCAGTCACCATAAGAAATGTCACCCTCAACAAATTAAACTATATGCCACAGTGCACATAGCATATGCTTGCTTGTACTCCTGGAATAGGAGAGAGCTTTGTAGACAAGCAAGCAAGACTAATCTTTGGCTTTTAGTTAATGTCTGTAGGGGTTTGGGGAGAATAAAGTTCATTATATTTGTCCAAAGCTTCAACTTTTCACAAGCAGACAAGTTTTGCAATGCTGCTTTCCTTTTGTTTAAAACACATAGGAGCAAAATAATTACACGTTATCAGGGAAACAAAACCACTGAATCCAGCACAGATAACCAGGCAGCGAATGTGTGGAGCTTTTTGTTTCCCTGTGGTTGTCTCTGGGCTAAAGGGCAAATTGTGCATTTCCAACGGAGTGAAAAATTCCCCTGTATGTCTGCAACCCTGAAAGATAAATCCCCCTTCCGGCAGGTTGAAAATGACATCATCAAACTGAGCTGGAAGTTGTAGCTGCTAGGAATAGATGGGTTTCAGAGTAACAGCCGTGTTAGACTGTATTTGCAAAAAGAAAAGGAGTACTTGTGGCACCTTAGAGACTAACCAATTTATTTGAGCATAAGCTTTCGTGAGCTACAGCTCACTTCATCGGATGCATATGATGAAGTGAGCTGTAGCTCACGAAAGCTTATGCTCAAATAAATTGGTTAGTCTCTAAGGTGCCACAAGTACGTCTTTTCTTTTTAGGAATAGATGGTTGATCATGCTGAATCAGGCCCGAGGTCATCTAGTTTAGCATCCTGTCTCCCACAGTGGCTAACACCAGTTGCTTCAGAGAAAGGTACTAGAAGCCCCGCAGTGGCGGTAATGGGGTAGCCTACCCCCAGGGAAAAATTTTTCCTGACCCCCAATAATTTATGCCCTGGAACAGGAAGATTTATGTTGCTTCCAAAACTCTTGGGTTGCTTTGTGTTTTGATAATCTGACCTAGCTGCCAGTAGCCTTGTTAAAGATCAACATGCGGGTGCTGCCCATGAGACATCGTCTGCTATTGACAGTGCCTAGGAAGGGCGACAAAAAAACTTTATTACTTGAACAATGCTCCATTGCTTTGAGAAAATAAACACCTCTACAGGTGCGAAACATAGCAAGGAAGCTTGACTCCCCTCTGAGTTAAGGAAACCAATAATTAGGAATGGATTTCCTAGCTCTTCCCCTCTCTTCAGATTACTTACCCAGCTCGCTGATCGGAGAACTCTGGTCCAGAATATATTTCTTAGTCATTATGCCGAAGCGGTGTTTGTCACTTATCCCGCAGCTCCTGGGACACAGCAGCGGAGCCCACTCTGCTCTTGTCTTTATACAAGTGTCCCCCCTCCGATAAGATAACGGTACTTCAGATATGCCCAGGAATTTGCTGGCATTGGGCAGAGCTACTTGAAAGAAGCTTAAGAAACCAATTGGAATGTTGTTTTCCAAACACAATTAACCCGGCTTTCCTCTTATCGTTGTGAAAAGAACTGACAGGGGGGTTATTAATGGGTCATTAATTGGGCATCAGAAACCTTGATCCAGAGGACTTTCCCTAGTTCAAGTGGCTGTGGCTTATCCACTCCCCTGAACAAATGTTATCAATATGGAGTGCTAAATCAAAAAGCCATTTGGTAGAACTTTATGCAGCTCTCTGGCAATTAAGTGCGTGAGACACGCTGGACTCTGCTCTGACAGGGCCATTTTTCCGACAGATTAGAAGCAGAACGGGCATTGCTGTGTCGCAGTACGTGCAGCGCTCATAGGGCATCAGCTGAGTAAATACGATACAAAGTATCATGGATCGATGCTGATCTGAAAGTTTTGTAAAGACTGAATGTATCAATCGATGACCTGGAAGCTATCAGTAAAGCCTATAAAAGCTTCTGTGCATTTCTTCTGATAAGCAAAAGCTGAATATGCAGAACGTGAGCTGCCATATACTCATTTGACAGGCTTATCACCCAACAGGGCATGGGAGGTATCGTGCCACCTCAGCCTTTCCCCAAAGGTGGTAGAATACATAAATGTATTTGGCTCATGATGACTGTGAAGCAGCCACCAGGCCTTCTGAAAGGATAGGATGGTATGACCGTGCCTCTGTGGGTCACAACTGCGAATACCAATTCAGGACAAACCGCTGAGAAATAGAGCAAGCACACCCCAAAACTGGTGGGTTATTCTCCCATAAGATATACCAAACCAGCAACAAAAGTAAACTTCCGTTTCACCAAACTGACTAACAAGAAGCAGTCTCCTTAGGCATTCCAGTCCTTGTATCGCCACCAAAAACACTAGATTTAATGAATGAGTGGTTATTTAAAACCAATTTAATCAAACAAAAGGGTTCTTCTGATCCCAAAGGACATGCCACATACCCAAAAATCATGCTGTTGCCAGTCCTTTACTATCTAAAATCTGAAGGTTTATGTATAAAAAGAAAAAGAAAGAAAGGTGAGAATTAAAATTGGCTAAAGGAATCAAATACATACAATAATTGCAAAGTTCTTGGTTCAGGCTTGTAGCAGCGATGGAATAAACTGCTGGCTTGTTAAGTCTCTGGTTGCTTCCAAATCCTTGGAAGGTCTGCAGTCCCTTGGTTAGAATGCTCCCATTAGTATTAGTTCATAGTCCAGAGATTTGAGCAGGAAAGAGGCAAAATGGAGATGTCTCCAGGGCCTTTTATAGCTTTTGCCAAGTGAAGGGGAAACCTGTTGTTCTAGTTTGTGGAAAACCACAAGTAACAAGATGGTGTTTGGAGTCACATGGCCAAGTCACATGGCCATGTATGATTTCGCTTAGTCATAGCAGAAGCCATCCCATACTATAGTTAGAATGTTCACAGGAAAGTCCATTACATGTGGATAGGCATTTTCCATGCTCCTTTGTGAGTTAAGTTTCAGAGTAGCAGCCGTGTTAGTCTGTATCTGCAAAAAGAAAAGGAGGACTTTAGAGACTAACAGATTTATTTGAGCATAAGCTTTCGTGAGCTACAGCTCACTTCATCAGATGCATGCAGTGAATTGGGTTCTGCATGCTAACACCCAGAGTACTTTTTCCAACACTTCGGTATTTCGCAGGGGTGCTGGTATAAGCTCAGTATCAGCAGTGAACTGAAAGGGTCACCAAGTTCTTTTGGCTACAAAGCTCTTCCCTGCAACATTTCACAGACTATTTCAATTCATCTCTTTTTCCATGCTTGCTTTTAAGCCTTCAAATAACTTGTTTTATTGTACCTCCTGCCTGGACTTTGTGAAAGTCCTTGCTAGATTTTCATCTATGTAATCTGGTTAGCAGTGCACACACCCTTTCACAGCTCAGTGTAAGTTGTTAGACAACATAACCCAAGCTGTCTGTAAATGAAGGCTGGAATTCCCGTTCAGGATTCTGAAGAAACTGCCTTTGCATTCGGAGGTTCTTTAATGTGCTTCCCAGGACTATGGCCCTCAGGCCATTTCTGCATTAATGAAATTTGTTCTGGCCCAACTACACCAATATAGTTGCATTGATGCAAACCCCGAATGTAGACGTGCTGCAACAGTGCAAAGCGAGGCCTATACAAGAGTAAGCTGCACAGGTGTAAACCCTGCTACATGTCTACACAAAGGGCAGGTCTACACTTAAAAGCACTTAAGTGAAGACGCTCCTATGCCAGCGGGAGAGCTTCTCCCGTTGGCAGAGTTAATCCACCTCCATGAGAGGCTCTCTAGACAGGGGGTTATGTTGGTATAAATATGTTGCTACCCCTGAGCAACGTAGTTAAACTGATATAAGTCTGTAGTGTAGACCTGGCCGGACGGTTTGCAATGATGTAGTTACAATGGTACCAGATTCCTTAATGCAGACATATGGAGCGCCATGCTTTCCCCCAGACTCCTCAAAACTGAGGATCTGAAATGCGAAGCTGGAGTTTCTTTCCTGCCTAAGTGTTAAGCCTGCATGCATCCGATGAAGTGAGCTGTAGCTCACGAAATCTTATGCTCAAATAAATTTGTTAGTCTCTAAGGTGCCACAAGTACTCCTTTTCTTTTTGTGAATTAAGTGTTCATTGATGGGCCATCCAACTTGAATAGCTCCTTCACAATGTGCTGGCTAAACACCTTGTTGTTACCACAGGAGCAAACATTTGAAATACAGGTGCATAGTTAATATTCATAACTTCAGATACAAAAATGATACATGCATACAAATAGCACAATCATATTCAGCAAATCATAACCTTTCTATAGACACTGTACTTGACATACTTTGGACAAGATTTGTTGCAATTATATAACAGTGATAAAAAGAAAAGGAGTACTTGTGGCACCTTAGAGACTAACCAAACTCCTTTTCTTTTTGCGAATACAGACTAACACGGCTGTTACTCTGAATAACAGTGATAGTAACAATGATCTGCATGGTCATATTTTAATCAGATAATGTCACAGATGGAATGACGCAATATTGATCATTCCCTTTCTTACTTCCCCTTCTCAATAGTTGGGCATGTTCCTATCGCACCCAACAGTCTACCATTAATAATTTTTGGAGAGGGGAGGGTGACAACCACTGTAAATTACAGAAACTAAACCAACATCCTTCAGTTTCAGTAAAGCCTTTCAGACATCATTGTTTAGTGGCTTGAGTATAGGAAAGGGAGCCAGGAACCTTGTGACAGATATTGGCATTGTATTGATAACAAATGTTATCAATATGGGGAACTAAATCAAAAAGCCATTTGGGAGAACGTTATGCAGCTCTCTGGCAATTAAATGCATAAGACACGCTGGACTCTGGTCTGACAGGGCCATTTTCCCCACAGCTTAGAACCAGAACGGGCATTGCTGTGTCACGGTACTTGCAGTGCTGATAGGGCATCAGCTGGGTAAATATGATACAAAGTATCATTGATCAATGCTGATCTGAAAGTTTCATAAAGACTGAATTTATCAGTCGATGAATATACCACATTGTATTAAATTTATGAATGGTTGATGTCTGATTGTGTTCTACTTCGTGTGGGTGAGTAATCTTAGCTCTTCCAGGAGCTAAAAAACACTAAGGTAAATCACTGAGACTAAACAACTCTAGAGAGGGATCAGCCCTCATGCACGGGCTCAAGCTAAGTTTTCCATAGATTAGGAGACAAAGAAAGGGCCTTTTTCTATAAAAAGATTGGCTTGAACTGACACAGGGCCTTCTTTCTGATCCAGCAAACAGACAGGACCTTCTGTCCAATGGTTGGGGCAACCCTGGGAAAGGATTGGAAGGACTTTGATCTACTAGTGCCCCAGAAAACTGATGGTGACCTCTGGTAAGCTTTTAGCATATAGGAACGCTGATTGTTTTTTTATATTTTCTCTATAATACTTTTAACTTAAGAATGAATGTGCTTGCTTGGAAAGGGCTGTGTGATGACACTCAGAGAGAAAGCAAAGCATAGGTGCTGGTCTCTAGGCAGACTGACATGCTGGGGATATCACAGAGTAAGGCAGAGAGCAATACAGCCTTAAAACCCCCGGGGTCAGTGAGGAATGGGACAAGAAACAGGTGATGGCTGGAGACCTGATTGGGAGTTCCAGGCACAGTTACTCTGAAATTGTGACATCTGGCTCTGATATTGATTCTCTTCTGTGACCACAGACAAGATATTTCCCCTCTCGGCCTTGTAAAATGGGGAGAACACTCTCTAACTTTGCCGGAAGTCTGTGAATTGCTTAGTGAATGTAAAGCTCACTGAAGATAAAACAAAATATTATTGAAGTGCTAATTAATTGATATTAAGAATACTATCCCAGAACAATGATGCAAAAAGAATTAAAGCCAAACTCTTCCCATGATGCCACTCCCAAGTTTGTTCCTGGAAACTGTACCAACAGGTCAAACGATATTGTACAAGAACAGCACAATCTACCCCATTTGAAAAAAGCAGGAGCTGTCCATCAAGACATCTGTAAGTTTGGTGGGTAAGATATACAGTTATTATTTGCATAGCATCAACTACAGGCAAGGCACTTGTACCACTGCATTTAGCCATTCCCTTTATTGGCACTTTAGGGAACAAGAAAATCACATCTAAAGAGAGTTAAGGTAACCGAGGAGTCCTGGCAGAAACGAGGGAAGGTGGAAGGGTGCGAGAAAGAGGGAGGGAGGGACAGGCACAATTGGACAGGAAGAGGGACTCATGGAGAAACAGAGAAGAGAGAAAAGGAGTACTTGTGGCACCTTAGAGACTAACAAATTTATTTGAGCATAAGCTTTTGTGAGCTACAGCACTCTAAGATGCCACAAGTCCTCCTTTTCTTTCTGTGGATACAGACTAAAACGGCTGCTACTCTGAAACCAGAGAAGAGAGAGTTTGACAGGTGGGTTGGAAATTGTTAGACAGTGGAAAGATCTCACATGTCTCAGAAATTCCTGGAGATTTTATTTAGCTCAGCAGTTCTTACAGTATCACACCCAGTGCCAAGAGAGGAAAGTCTCACGCCCTTATGTGGGCATAGGGTGACCAGATAGCAAGTGTGAAAAGTTGGGACACTTTTTTTTTTTTTTTGGTGAGGTGGGTATAGTTGCATATATAAAACAAAGCCCCTAATGCCAGGATGTCTGGTCACCCTATGTGGATGTGACAGAACATATCTTTTGAAGGCAGGGGAATGGTGTGTAAAGATCCCACTACAAGACAACACTAGGAATAACCCCCTCTAGTGGCTTCAGGTGGCACAGGCATAAATCATGAGAAAAAAGAAAAGGAGTACTTGTGGCACCTTAGAGACTAACCAATTTATTTGAGCATGAGCTTTCGTGAGCTACAGCTCACTTCATCAGATGAAGTACTCCTTTTCTTTTTGCGAATACAGACTAACACGGCTGTTACTCTGAAATAAATCATGAGTTATCTCTTGGCCTGGCTGGCTGTACAAGTGCTGGCAAAGTCCAGAGAGGACAGAAGCCTTGGGTCTCCGCACACATAGGAATGGGTTTATGCAGGACATCTTCCAGAACATTCAGGAGACAGCATCTGCCCTGAGGTGTTCACAGACTGACATCAGCAAAATTGCAGGGTGGCAATCAGGGTACAGGAGAGCTCAGAGTGTTGGGGACACTGGGGCATGGCCACTAGGTAACTCGAGGGGATGGAAGACCACGAGTGTCGATGAAGCCCCCTCGCACTAGGCCCAAGTGTCCTTGGCCCCCCCACCTGGAGGCACTCGCAGCAGTTATGCTGAGGATCTGCAACAATATGTTGCAGAGTCAGACTGCCTGAAACTAAACAAGGCCAAACAGGGCAGATATGGAAGAACAATGCTGAATAAAGCAGCTTTATGTATAGTTTAATAAATGATACAAAAAACAAGGGAACTAGCTGGTAACTGGATTGGCTGGCTATATGGATACTTAGGGCAGCTTGCTATTGGATAGGTATGCTGGGAAAAAGGATGTATAAAAGCCTGTGTAACTTCCTGCTCTGGGTGCAGGATTTGAGATTCTATTCTCCCTGTACCTTGTTTGCAGCTGCAAATAAACTTTTCTGCTTCTCCACCGCGTTGTGATTATTGGGTGACGCACATCGGGTAACAAACCCCTGCTGTTGTTTTGCCTCTCGGCCCTGGGTGCCGGCAACAAGAGCATCCTGATCCATGCGCAGGCAGGAGGCTATCACTGCCCCTTTGGCAGCAACTGGTTCTTCCCAAATGCACCCCAGGGTCGTGTGAATAAAAGCGACTGGCACTTCACTCAGCAGGGGTAATATCTGCTGCAGCAGGTCCCACATATGCTGGAGGGAGCTCGGCTCGTGCTCCTCCTGTCTTGGGAGGGGATACGGGCCGGAATACCTCACCCATCCCCATGCCAAGGGCGGAGCTTGCCTTGCTCTCACCCTTCCTCCTGCTGTGTAGGATGAGAGGACGCGGGGAGCAAGGCCTTGCCTGGCTATATCCCCCTACCCCCCTGCTCCACGTCTGGCTTACCCCTCCCCCTGCTGGGGGGCACATCCTGCCTCACTACTCCCACCCCCACCCCACAGCTGGGGAAGGGCCTGGATCACCTTCCTGGGAGGGTGGCTCAGCCCCAGCTCCTGCTTCATGGCCGGGGAAGGGCCTGCCTCACCTTTCCTCCTACTCACTCCCTCTCGCGGGTAGTGGCTCATCCCCAGGCTCCGCTGCCTGCCCAGGCGCAGACCTAGCCCCGCCCAATTCTCACTTCCGCCTATAGTCACATGCCCGACCTGCACGGGAGCACATCCGCCTATAGTCACGTGCGAATCGATGGGGGAGAACCCGCCAGCTCGGAAGTTCCAGCCAATCAGCCCTCGGGCCTGTCCATCGCCCCGCTCCTCCCCCCCCCCCGCCACTCCAGCCGCGCGATAACCTTTGCCCTTTGGCCCTTAGTGATGACCTTAGCGCCGTTGCCAAGATGGCGCTGTCCAGGCTGGGCTGTTGCCGGGGAGGTCTGCACGGCGGGCTCCTGGGCGTAGGGCCCGTAACCGTCCCCGCCAGCTGCTTGCGCCGGGTCCTGCGCGCTCCCGAGCCGGCCCCCGCCTGGAGGGCGCTGAGGTGCGCGCGGCCACCGGGTGTCAGGGGCAGGCGCGGGGGCCGCAACCCCCCCTTCAGTGACGGGAGCCGTGGCCGTTGGCCCCTCCCCCCGCCGCTTCCCCCGGTGACAGAAGATGTGTCCGTTGGCCCCTCCCCCCGGTACCCGTTGTGGCCGTTGACCCCCCTCCTCCCCCCCCCCCGCGGGTGCTCGCTGCATCCGTTGGCCTTTCCCCCCTCCTGCTGGTCTCCATGGTGACCGCTCAGCCGTCCCCGCCGTGCGTCCTGGTGCCAGCCATGCCCATGGGCCCTTCCCCCTCTGTCCCCTGCCAGCCGGGCCCATTGGGACCTTCCCCCTCTGTGCCCCCTGCATGGCTCCTAGTGCCACCTGTGCCTACTGACCAGTCCTCCTCTGTTGCCCAGCCCCCCCACGCCAGCTGCGCCCACTGACTTCTTCCTCCTCTGTGCGGACAGCCCCCCACTGTCAGCTCAGCTACACCTGTTGTAGAGGATCCTTGTTGCCAGTTCAGCTGTGCTCCTGCCTTTTCACACCAGCTGTGCCTGTTTACCCTGGGGTTGGGTTGTGGTGGTAGGGGAGGGTTGGGCCGCGGATATTGTCTGAATCTTTGGATGTCAGTTTTTTTTCCAGGTGGTTCTGGAGGTGACTTTGCCTCTTGCTTGGCTGCATCTCCCTGCGACTGCTGCTGGATGCTCATTAGCTAGCTCAGGGCTACTTTGTGGAGATGAGCACCTCAGCCAACACATTTAGGAGCTACTGAAGCTTCCTGAGACTCTTTTGTAACATGATCTCCTTAAGTTTCCATCTCAGACACAATGGATCCGACTCTTCTCTCACTCACATTAGTGTAAATCAGAAGTATCTGATTATTTTTGTTGGCCCTGCAGTGGCCAAGACCGTATTAAAAAAGAGTTGGACTCCATTCTGGCTCTGGCATCAGTAACAGAATTGTTAACTAAGGTGTGATTATTGGGCTAAATTCTGCCCTCATTGCACAAATTTAACAAGACAGACTCTGAAGGCAGTGGTGGTACATAGGTTCATCTGAGAATGGAATTTGGCCTGCAGAACCTTTGTTACCAGCATACTTCAAAAATGAAATCCCTGTAGAGTTTTGTCCCATCTTCCTCATTGTGAGTGGGGGTTTTTTCCACCCCCCCCTCCTCACAGCTACTCAGGCTTTGCATCCAATCAAATCACTTCAGCTCAAGCCCTACATCCCCACAAGGCTTTGCTGGTTGGCTGGAGCACATGTACTTTCCTCTTTACAGCCTCACTGTGCAGGGTATGGAAAGATCACCTGGTTCCTATAAGATTTTTCTGTGAGTTACTTTTTGTTACAGGCACCCAGCATGCTGCCTCTCTACAAAGACAAACCCCAAAGCCCTCCTTGCTGCTGTCATATCACAATTCAAATATGCCAATGGGAAATATGAGAGCTTTTTGGAAGGGACATTCCCCCGCTTCTATCTATTGTATTCGACTTTTCTGAAAGGTAGGTCTTGAGTGGGAGAACTGGTTTCTTTGACTGATTATAGAAAAGGCAGGCTCAATAATTGTAGCCTATTTTTTGTTAGCTAAAGGGACACTGTAAGACTAAAAATTGCTTATTTTTTTCTGTGTTTTATGAATAGTCTCAGAATTTTGCACATGAAAGAATTTTTAGGGTGGGATTTTCAAAGCCAATTTTTCAAGTCCCTTAAGCAATTGACTGAAAGTCTCAGCCGTAACATAGCATTAACTTATCACTTACGATGGGTGTTGGCTTTTTTTGCATTTCATTCAGTTTGGACAATGAAAATAGACTAGCTAGTTTCACTCTGTTGGGTCAGGCTGTTTGGGTAATTAACACATTCCAGACAAATGTTTAAAAAAAACCCAAAAAACGTCTTAAAACCATGAAAACTTTTCTATTAAGCTCTGTAAAATTTTTTCTCACAAAATCTAAATCTGAACTGCCAGACAACGTTGCTTTGAAAACTGCTCTATATCCAATAACATCCAATGTAGAGCCAGTGACTGGAAGTTGAAGCTAGACAAATTCAGACAGGTAGTAAGGCACACTTTTTTAACAGTGAGGGTAATTAACCATTTGAACAATTTACAGAGGGTTGCAGTAGATACACCAGCTCAGGCAATTTTTAAATCAAGATTGGATATTTTTCTGAAAGATGTGCTCTAGTTTAAACAGGAGTTAATTCAAGGAAATTCTATGGCTTGTGTCATACAAGATGATCACAATAGTCACCTTCTGGGCTTCTCTATGATATGTTGTTTGTAAAGGCTGGACCAGCGTACTGGGAATAAATATTAACTTTGAGATTTAAAGACCTCTTGTATATCCAAGTCATAGGTGAAAAGGAGGCTCCCTCCCCTTGAAAAAAGATCCAGTTTTAGTCACCCTATCACTAAAAGGATAAAGCAGAAATAGAAAGGTTCAGTGATGGGGAACAAAAGTGATAATTCCATATGGGGAAGAATAAAATGGTTCAGACTACTTAGAGAGCAGACAGAAAAAAGCTGACATAATAGACAGATATTAGATAAGTTTTGTAAGCTTATTTATTCTCCATACAAGACCAAGGCGTCAGCCTCTTTACCTGAAAAGCAACGGATTTAAAATGAATACTTTTAATGGCCTTCACAAAATGCATAATTCACCCACGTAAGTCATTGCCATAATAGACTAAGGCGAAGAGCTTAGTAGGATTCCAAAAAAACCAATTCAACATTTATATGGATAATGAATGCCTACTGTTCTAGGATGAGTGTACAGGGTGGGCTTTTTAAAGGGACAAAGGGACATAGATCCTTAGGCACTTTTGAAAAATCTTGCCCGTAAGGGATATTAGCCCTCATGTTTTAGAGCAGAGGAAGAAACTTCTCGGATGCTTGAATCCTTAATGCAGAAGTGTCCATTCTGTGGGTTTTGTACCTTCCTCTGAAACATCTTTCCCCAGCTGACTCAGGAACAGGAGATCAGATTGGATAGACCACTGGTTTGATCTACTCTGGCACTTCCTGTTTTGATTTGAAGTCAGAATTTTATGTGTACCGAGGAAGACACAATTACTGCTAACTGCCCTCCCTCCTCATGCACATCCCTCCAAAAAATCCTGTAATACAGCTTGATGGGCTACTCCAGTCTGCAGCCTGTGCTACTAAAGGTTTTGGATCAGTCAGGTAAACTGCTTTCGCATTCTGCAGATGGCTGCAACAGTTGGAAGAGCTGTTGAAATTTTGATGGCTTGAGTTAGATTCTACATGTTCCAGCCTCTATTCTTGTTTCACTCTCAGCTTCTTCTGTTCTCTGAATAACTCTATGTGGAGAACAGCCTATATGAGACAATCTACAATGCATCAAGTTGTGTTGTACTGCACTCTGCTGCTCAGTAGCCAAACTAAATAAGGATGTAAGGGATTGTGAAGGACATTGTCAAGGGATCTCTGGGGCAGAGCACAGCTCCAGGCCTGAAGGTAACATCTGTATTCTGTACAGGATTTCGGACATTGTTTTCGGAAGCAAAAGAAATAAGAAGAATAAAGTTAAACATGTCCCTTCAAAAGATCGATTTTCATCAGCTTCCATACAGGGAGATGGAAAGATTAAGACAGGTGGGGGCCACCTTTCAGGTTCCTGTTTCTTACTCTGGTATCTGTAAGTTATGCTGAATTTCTCAAACGATCAAGCATTTTACTACACTGTCCCATGCAACCGGCAACCTTGTTTAGTGACTTACACCTCTTGTGATTCCATGACAGAGAGAGAGTGCCCTGCTTTTAGAGGGTGGGTCTGCTGTTGTCACTGGGTAGACTCTCTATCCTTTCTGTGAAGGGAGGGTCAAGATACACACTTTAAAGAACCTGCCACCATAGCATGGTGGCTTTACAAAGTTGGGTATTTAACCCAAGGCAGCCTGGCAGTTTGCTCTGGCCTATAATGTTCCTGGCACTTACAGAGCATTTCTTATTGAGAGCAGGGTTAGAATGCTGCTGGCCGATCTGAGACAGTCTATCAATCAGTTTTCAACTGCACTGCTGTAACTTGCTATCAAGTCATAACTGTGTTGTTTTAATTTTTGGTCAGTTTCGCAGGGACCTGATCAAGGCCATTCCTATTGGGCTTCTCTCCCTTCCACCTTTTGCCAACTACTTCGTCTTTTTGCTGATGTAAGTATGTCTTTTACCGAGCCTTTAAAACATTGTTGAACATCTTGTTGCCAAGTCCTTGCCCTGAATAGTCACCATGCAGAGGCTCAGATGGTAACTGAAGCGATTAGTCAGTGGAGCTGATCTTTCTCTTTGGGCTCCTTTCTTCTCTCGTCTCTCAGCTGACACTTGTACTATTCCTGGCTGTCTGATGAGAGGGTTTGCTATAGAACAGCTGTATTTGTTCCTCTGGAGACTATTTTTTGCAGCAGTTAAAGCTACACTCATATTCATGGAAAATGATGATTCTGGGCCTGATTCGTTTTTTCTGATGTAGTTTTCCAGTTGTCTAAATTGAGTAAGCGCAAGAGGGAAGAGTCATTAACTTCTTGTTTGTCTGCAGACAACTCATCACCTAGACGTCATGAACTAGATGGAATCTGAATGTTTTCTATCCGAACTGATTTCTCCCTTCTATTCAGATTAAAGTTCCCATTTCTGTACTAACCTCTGTAAAAATCCAGTGCCTTGGATCTCTTGGGACATTCTGCTCTCACTATATTAGTGCGTGTTCTGGGCCCCCTTATAGCAAAAAGGAAATCCAGATGAACAAACCAAACAGCATTGATTTTGTCTGAGGAGATTTCTGCTGCATTCTAGGTACCTCCCCATGCCATTAGTTCCTTCTTTCTAACCCTAAGAACAGTGCAAACTTTATATTTATTGGCATTTATATGGTGCTTATCACTGTAGCATCTGAGTATGTCTTCAGTAAACAGTCCGGTGGACACTTGACTGTAAAAGTGGCCTCCTCACATGTGTCCATACTTCTTTCCCAGCTACCCCATCCAGATAAGTGATCCAGTTCCCTTCCCGGATGCTACCCTCCACCCCCAAGCACCTGGAATGCCCCTCCAAGCACCTGGAATGCCCCTCCAAGCTCCTTGCACAGCCCTGACTAGACTATGTTGTGCTCTGTGGGTTAACTGATACAGCTAAATGACTGATAGATTATTTATCTAGTATCTTAACGGACTTATTATCAGTGAGGTTTCTGCATCATCGGCGCTCTGGAGATCTTTATACCTGCATACTGGTGGTCCTGGGTCACAGCCGAGGGCTAGATGGGACTAGTTGGAGCTCATCGATGCTGCCCCTTAACTGGCCAGAAGGGGAGGCTGTTCCCTGTGCAAGGGTCTGAGCGTCCCACTTCTGTGGAGCTCCCAGATCTGGACAGAAGGAACTGGGAATCAAGCCCTGGTTTGCCACATCACAGGCAGAGCAGTAACCATGGGGCCAGGTCCCAGAACACTCACAGCGTGTCTCCGGTTTGACAGGCAAGGCACTATTGCTAGGCCACGAGCCTGGCCTGTGACTGCGGAGTATTGGATTTTGTGTAGCTGCAGTGTCCCTGCTTGTGAAGCTCAGTGTGTTACCTCTGGATGACCTTTTCTTTCCAAGGTACTTGTTCCCAAGGCAACTGTTGATACGCCACTTCTGGACCCCAAAGCAGCAGTCTGAGTTTCTGAACATTTATCATGGTATGCGGAGAGAGGTGTACCCAGAACTCATTGATGGCTTAGAGCAGGTGACTCGTTTTGTAGCGGATCAGCAGCTCCGAAGTCAGATGCAAGAGCTCTGCACCCAGGTAAGTAACACAGGGCCTCCTTGCCCCCATGGGGACGGCTCCTCGGGGACACTGTAGGGTCAGCAGCGTCTCATCATTAGGTTATAGCCTTACTGGCTGCTGAGCTAACCTGGTTGGCACACGGGATCAAATTGTATGCTGAACTGCACTCTGTGTAACCCCACTGGGGTCAGAGGGGGATTTGGCCCGTAGTTTTGGTGGGATTGTTTACATCTGAAACGTTGAGTTTGTCTGCTAGAATAGGAATCCCATCCAGCGGGTCTAGGATTCTGTCTCTGATGGGGATTGAGCCTATGCTTGTGGGTCATCCTAAGTCTCAAATCCTTTTAAAGAAGGGCTGATCCCTCATTTCTTGCCCTCCAAGCTTCCTCAGCTTCATTGGCTGTCCATGGGCAGACAAATTCCCCTGAATTTTCATTGTTCTAACCTCATAAAAAGGAAACAGTCTCGATCTGTTCCACCCGAGGCAGTTACAGAGATGAATCCAAAGGTCTTTAAGAGGCAGAAAGGCTGCCCTTGTGCTAATAGGTAGGTAGGAGTCTGGGAGGTGGAAGAAGTAAAACCCTCTTATGACAAGCAAAAAAGTGCCCAGGTTGCATCAGCTTGGTGAGAAAACCCTCGGTGATGGGAGAGGGGATGTGGTTACCCGGAGTTGCTGCTCCAAAGCAATTCAATGGAGACCATCCACGCAGAGAGGCATTTCTGCTTTGGTGTAGGCTGAGAGTAATATGGCACCACACAGCATGCTAATGCCACAACACCTGGCACTTAGAAATGCTGAGGGAACAAGGTTAGCGACTTACCTGTTGGGCACAGATGGATTTCCAGGGGTCCTGCTGAGTCCTCAGTAGCTGGGGTCAGACGAGTCATCTGTTTGTGGGAAGTATCATGAGCAAAAAAAATCTGGCTCTCCCAGGTGCAGAGCGGTTCCCATCCAGAGGTGGCAAAACTTTTGGCCGTGAGAAGCTTGTTTACGGGACATCCCCTGGGCCTGCAAAGGCTGCGCGTTTGGCAAGTGGTAAGTGCCTCTCCCTGCAGAGGCTGTCTGTGCTAGTGATTAAGGAGATAGCCGGGATTGTACGTACAGCTGAGTGCTGAGGACGGAGGCAGTTCATTGAACTCTGAATGGTCACGAAGCAGCCGGCGGCTGTTTCACGATGCCCTCTGCCCACTGCTTGCGGAAGGCCTTTTCAAGGGAGATGCTCTTACCCAAGGCTAACCTCACCTCCAAGTCTGAACCCATCAGGGATGATCATCGCCAATAGCTCAGCCTGGATTAGATCCCTGGGTTCTCTGGGCTCTGCCCACTATCCCATATACCCTCCTTGAATCTTAGCAGGTTTCCTTGAGACTTCACAGATTTTCCTTGCCCTGCTTTTCACTCCCTGCCACAGAAAGCCTTGAGCCGTATCCTGTTCCTGACTCCTCACTTGCCAATCTTCTTCCTGAGATACCGGCTGCGGAGCCATATGTTGGAGTTACAGCATCTGGACCGAGCCATGCTGAAGCTGGGAGTGAGCGAACTAACTGAAGAGGAAGTGAAAATGGTAAGACTGAGTCCTCCCCTTTCATGTTGTGCCGGCTAGCTTAGAAAAATACGAGACTCCCAGAATCCTGTTGGGGAGAACTAGATACACAGTTGGTTTTTTCTCTCACTCGTGAGCAAAAAGCCTTGTGTGACAGCGTCTCTGTGGTGGAATATGATTTGCTGTGTTACGAATCGGTCACGGTTTCTCCTGTTCTGTCTACATCAAAGAAATACTATTCAGGCTCAGATCCTGGCCGATAACTTGGGGCTTGATCCTGCACTCCTGACTCAGACAAAATGCCCGTTGAAGTCAAGGGGGGATTGCAGGCTTAGGCCCTGTTGTTTGTTCTGCTGCTTAGCTAGGGCTGGGGAAAAGAGGAAAGCGGGTCACTGAGTTTAAATCGCTCAGCTCCAGAGATGTACAATGAGCTAAGAAGAAATGCATGAATCAGTGACTTTCCCTGCTTGAAGTGTATGTATGGGGGAGGATAGCTAGGCCATGCCTGGGCCACACAAATAAGCCTTCCTCAGCAGAGGGAGTGGGCAGGGATTTGAGGTGAGAGGCAGGGTTATACATGTTTCCTGGGGGGAGGGGGAGACTTCTCCCATGCCATCTCATGTGTGAAGCAATTGCACTAGAGAAACTACATGGTGTTTTGGTCCATTTAAAGCTGTATTTATCCAAATGCCCCCCAAAAGTAACTGAGCCAGAGAATTAAGCCTGTTTCTTCCCATCAGAAATAAACTAGCTGCCTTGTGAATACACCTTCCAGCAGGGAGTCAGGATTCAAGAGATTTAGTGTACAGGGGACATAGGAGTAACACGTGTGTATTGCCTCTGAAATTGACTAGTGCTCTGAATATACTTTAAAGGGGTCTAGAGTTGCAATCCTTCCTGCACAAGAGATTGCCTTAGTGTGAATGTTTGAGCTTCACTTCCAGCAGAATAGAGGGAGTATAAAGCAGCCACTGGGGGAACACTTCTAGTGGAGGTCCAGAGTAGGGCTGGATTACATGGCCCTGTGCTATTCCTGCACCTCACTCTCCCGTGTAGGGGCATGCTGGGGGTAAAAGGGAAGCAGATGGAGTACTCTGGTGATTCTAGGCTGTAGAGCAGCGGAGCAGCAATGGGGCTGCTCTAACTTACACAGGGGACCAAGGCAGCCCATGGTTTAAAGCTACTTTTGTCCCCTCTTTCCTGGGCTGCACTTCATGGGAGTCTCAGTCCAGATTCCAGCCCCTTGTGTTCAGTGATCCCCACTGAAATGAAAGCTCATTAGTCTGCACGCACCTGCCCTGACACTTGCTTTTCTCTCTTCTGTGGTCGTTAGGCTTGTTATGTCCGGGGCCTGAACTCCACCCACCTCAGCCCATCGGAATGCCAAAAATGGCTGAAGCAGTGGGTGAAGCTCTCCTGTGAACTGAAAGGTAAGACTGGCAGAGCTCAGCCAGCTGGCCACCTCTTGGCTGCTTCTTCCTCTTATGTGCGGTGCAGATCCCGTAGGGCTGACTTCAGGCAATGCACCTGAGGTTGTGAACATCAAAGCTGTAGTTACGTGTCACACAGGGTTATACATTTCAAAACAAATGGAGCTTCAGGGCTTTCTGAATGGCAGCCCTACAGATGCCCACAATAGGGAGGGGTGGGCATAATGGTCCAAACCTCAGGTCTGAAAAGCCTAGGTTCCCTGCAGCCACAGGTTCACATTCCAGCCCTTCTGCATTTGGAGGTGGATAAGCTGATTTCTGAGCCATTTACTTTTAGGTGAGACCTTGAACCAAGTTCTGGCTGGTCTGTCTGAACCTTGAGCACGGTGTCCTTCCGTAAGGTTATGGTCTTGCTCTGGTGTCCCGGAAGTGGGACCTTACTGAAATCCTTGGGCTTGGGAGAGCCCAGGTTATGCGTGTGTTTTAACAGAGAAAAAAAGAGTTCACGCTGCAGGACCCTCAGAGGCAGATCATAGTATTGCCATCTCGTGTCCTCTTGGCACCGTTGATTGAGTGCAGGTACATGGGGAAAGAGGAACAGATATCCAAAGAAGAGTTTCTCAGTATACGAAGAGACATAAACATTCAAACAGCTCCAATTGGGCCAGGCCAGTGCATTAGCTGCAGCTTCTGGGCTTATTTGGCCGAGATGCGTGCTAGGGAGGCTGAGCGGCGATGGAGCACATGGCCAAAAGCACTGCAGTCTCTAACCTAAAAAACGGCTGTTTAAATGGAGTATGTTCCCAGGCTGGCTCCCTGGGGGAACCACATCCCCCACAGTTAATGGGTTGGGATCAGCCCATTCGGTGGAGCTTCTAACCTCTCACTTTCTCTTCTCACAACTAGCTGGAGAGGAGCTGGCCTCTGCCCTGGCTTCCAAGAACGAGATTGACATTTCCCCTCCCCTGTGCCTGTCCTGAGTGTCACTGGTGGCTTTAGTTAAAATACTAAATTCTGACAGGACTGCTGGCTAGAGAGTATCTCAACCCATGAAATCTCTGCGAACAAATGAACAGCTTTTCTTCTGGAATCATTTGATTCTTGTTGGCCCCTGATCAGCATCCTGGCAGCTGGAGTTTGCCAATCCCAGTTACCTGCTGCCAGCTCCTCCCTCACAACCTGTCAGGTCTCTGGGGAGCAGAGCTGGAATTATAAAACCTCGAGGAACAAGGCAAAGGGTTTAGGACTCTGTATCATGGTGATACTGAGCTTCTCTTCAGGGCAAAACTGAGCTACTGTGTCCAAAAGGGCTGCCAGATGACAGACAGCTTGGCCAAGGATTGTCACTCAGAGAATGGCACAGAAAAGCTTAACATGAGTGCTGTCAGCTGGTCCCGCTGCAGATTTACAGGGCAAACCTGTGGAGTCCCTGGCATACATCTGTGGCCCAGATGCCGTGGTGGAGGTTGCAGTTCTCTCCTTGGGCTACTGCAGGTGTAGGCAACTCTTGCTTTTGTCAAACATGCTGCTTCTTCCTCCCAGCTAGTCCCCAGCACTGTTCTAAATGGGTGGCGTGGGTGGGGAGGGGGATTGTCCTGGCTGCAGGTTTGTGATCACTGCACTGTGTAGGTGTTACCCTTCCCTCTTTTGAGGATTTGATGCGAGAACCAACTAGGGATTTGTCTCTGCCCAGACAGTGCTGGTGAAACAGGAGGCTGACCTTCCAGCCCCTGCATTGTTCATGGGTGTAGTAGGGGTCATTACAGAACAGGTGTACAGCCCAGAGCCGGATGTCAGGAGAACTTGTATTCAGACCTTCTTGATGGTGCTGTGGCCTGGGTGAAGTGTGAGCCTACACTGCTAACTGCTGCTGCTGCTGCGTCCCAGTCTGCCAGCCGTCCAGTGAGCCTTTGTGGTAAATGAAGGATAAAAGGGCTGGATACTTTAGCTGGCGCCTGCCACTGTTTCCTCTCACCTCTGGAAATGCCTTCTGCTGGGGCCAGGGGGTGCCTGCCACCAGTAGCACGCTCAAGATGGGGACTCCCGATTGCTGGCTCTGGAGGTGTCAGGTAAACGTGACTTTGTGTTTTCAGATTCGGAGGTCTCGCTCTTGGCACACAGCATGGTCTTAATGTCCACCAACTACCTCGGGGCCAAGGAGTGACGGTACAGGCACCGACTTCAACTGTCGACCTATTTCTAGTGCTGGTGGTTGCAGCAGGGTAGAGTTTTTTGCTTGCATTGCAGGAGGGGGGCTGGACTTTAGCGAGAAACACCTTGCTTTTTGCCTGCTGATCCACCTCTAAACAGTACAGCATAGAAGAGTAAAACCCTTCCTCAGCCCTGCCAGCGATGACAGCTGCAAGCTCATTTACCTAAGATACATCGTCAAGTCCCTGAGAGCAAGAACCTGCTGTGGCTCCCAGTCACCAGGTGGTAGATTCCATGGTTTTGGAATGTGTAAGAGTGGCCCTTGCTGGGGTTGGGAGTGATTCTGCAATTCTGAGCCATGCAGATGTCTATGCTCTTCCCTGTCATTTTCCAGAAGAGACCATGTTGGCATGCAGCCAGGAGCCCTGGCTTTGCTATTATAGCCTCAAACTGTGGCACTTTAAATGTAATCCTGTCCAGTGGAGAAAGCTAGTCTCCCCTGGATTTGTAAGCTCCCACTGGTAACTTACAGTAGTGGGCATTAGCCAGCTAGGTTCCTTGTTCTCCAGGACCTGTGAAGAGACACCTGTCTGGAGCAGTGCTCTTTGCTGTTTTTCCTGTTAAGTTGTTAAGCTTTATTTACTATGTTGTTTTAGGAATAAGGTGAATTTTACTAGGAGGGGTTGTGAGTAGAGCACCCTAATTGCCTGGGGCTTAGTAAGTGACCTTGCCCCTTTGGCCAGTGATATGCCTTAATGTTGAGGATCCATGTATTTGTTCAGTTGTCTTTTTAGTTCACAGCAGCGCCCTGTTAGTGCTTGCACTGTGGCTGTTCCTCTCTGCCCTAGCTGATTGCTGGAAAGAGATACAGGCCAGATAGGACCAGTTCCCACTTTCAAACTTGGCTCCACTGTAAGTTAGCTTGATTTTCAGTTTCCGAGCATCTGCAGCTTCCCCTGAAATCAGTAGGAGCTGAGTTCAGGTCACTTTGTTTGGTACCCCAATCTGAAAATGCTGGCCTAGAGCCTATTGCCATAGAAATAAATGCTAAACAGCACTTACCTGTTAAGGATGTAGTCTCAGCTTCATTTTGTCAATGAAGTGATTTAAGTTCTGCCTAATCAGTTTTTAGACCTGAACTTTTTGCTCAGTGTGAGGATTTGGGAGCCAGGAGTTTGGTCAACAGGAGCTCCATCCCCGTGCACCTGAATGTCTCGTGGCAGAGGCTGCAAGTTGAGTTTAAGGGATTTTTTAAAAAAAGTTACTTATAACTAGTGTCTTAAGTTATTTATGGCAGTAAAAATGCATGAAATGTCTGTCTTAAATCTGTGGTATCCTTACATAAATATTCCATTAAAGACAACAGCTAAGGAAAGGTCTCTGGTGTATTTTTAAAATTAGATCCTGTGTGAGGTGTCCAATTAGTCTCACAGCACCTGGAACTCTGATTAAGATTGCTGAGACTGGAGCCCTGCTCTCAGATTTTAAAGCAGGACGACGGCATGTCTAGGAGGACTAACCCAGAGGATCAAGCGAGCTGTTAAAGACCCACTATTCTTTGTCCCATTAATAAACCAGAGGATATTAAGCTGCAGTCTGAGTAAACAGCCTTTGTTTGTTTATGCCTTCACCATAGACCCAGACCACACTGCAATTTCGAGAGGTGTGCAATGGTTACTTCACAAATAGACCTCACTTCTCTAATCTGCTTGAATTAGGGTCTAACAGGCCACAACAGGAGTTCCTACCCCGTGGCACAGAGGTAACCTCACCCTAACTAGCTTAAACCATATGCTTTTATCCCCTTTGAGATGAGAACACAAGGCACAGGATGCAAGTTTGAGCATTTCTTTATTTTTACACTTAAATATTCTCTTTAAATACAGCATTATCACAATGAAAAGAACCTAAAAGGCCAAAAAAAAAAAAAAAATGCAGAGGACCTGACAAGCTTTGGATTCACATTGAAAATTCCACCTGTATACAGTGTGTGAGAGGAGACCGGAGAAGTTAGAAGTAGCAAAGTCACTATTTAAATAGGAAGAGGAGCAGGGCTAGAACCAAAATGTCTCAGATCGGGAACAGGCAACAGCTCAATAGCACCAGAAGTGAGATGGGCTGTTGGGTTTACTACATGGCTAACAGAAGTGGTTTAGGAGGAGACAGTGCGGTACCAGCATTAGTGTCACAAAGTGTGTGTGGGGAAGGGGGGAGGGAAAAGGCCAAAATGCACTTTCATTGCACTATTAACAGCATAGTTATCTTTGTAAAAATAGAGTAAATCCTGTTAGTTCTTTGTTTAGTGTGAGAGCCCCCAGCCTAACTGCTGCCCTAGGATTCTTCTGTAATTTCATTTAAAGCAGTCCAGCCTCTGGTCAGCCTGTGTATTTCCACACATCACCAGAAGGCCCAGGCCTAGTTTCATTCGCTTCCATAGCATCGAAGGGCTGGGATACGAATCAAGAAGGGAAGATTTTACCTATTAAATGTCACCAGGCAGAACCACTCACTTGCTTTCCCTCGCAAAGGAGAGCTGCCCTGTTTCGCACAGGAGCAGGCCGTGTGCCCAAAGCCCTTATGGATACACGGTGTCAGTCTGCCAAATGGCCAATCCAGTTACTCAACACCTGATCAACACACACAGCCAGGTCAGCTAACTGTGCGAAGTGGAGGGAGTTATCCTACTGGCACAAGTGACCATTATTCCATGGGGGATGGGGGGGGGAGGAGGAGAAGAGCTTTAGACTTTACCTGTGGGTTCAACTAGCCTCTTCCTACTCACTGGCAGCACCATCTTGGAATGTTGGGGGGAGAATTCCCCCTGCTAAAGGCTTCAAAGGGATCTGCTAGGAAAAGGTGTGAATGGTTAATTCCAGTCTCAAGCACACGTTCTGCTGGTTACAGTTCGGCCGAGGGGTGAAGCTTAAAGTGCTCAGTAGCACACGCTCTGTTGCTGTCCTACTGCAAGAATGACTTTTAAAGCCTTTATGCTTCTTGCTGTCCCAGAAGAAGGGGATTGGCTGTGGAATTAAGGCAACAAAAATGCAGGGAGCGTGTTTGGGCTGTTTACAGGAGATGCCCAGCTGTGGCTGCACCAAGTGCAAGATTCAGCATCCTGTGTAGGGACCCACTTTTGAAAAGACAGCTGCCCTGGGGGTGGGCCGGACATCTATTCTACAGCACCCAGCTTTATAGCTCAGAGTGTGGAATTTGGAAATAGGGAATTTAGTGATTTCATTTGTGCCCCGTAACAAACGGGGGGGAGAGAAGAAACATCACCTGCACCAGTGTGAGCTGTTGTCCATTTCTCACAGTCATGTTGATGGGGTTGTGGCCATAGCCCCAGCAGGCAGGTGATGGGCCTGGGTGTTCGATGTTTAAGGATACATGGCCACTGAGGCCAGAGGAGGTTCACAGTCTAAACCAAAGAGGAAAAGCTAGTTTGCTGAACACAACATTCACTTCTAACTGCTCACTGCGCCAGGAAGAAGTCAGGCAGCAAGGGGATTTTAAATACCAGTCACCAAAACACAGCTCTGTTCACCCTAGAAATCCAGCAAGGCGTTAACATGTAGCTGACCCACCACCAACTGCTTAGTATCCTTCCAGCACAAATAAGTGCTGTAGCTACTTACTATGGGAGAAATCTGTAATGGAAAAGTGAAATGGACGAGATTGTTTCGGCAGCCCGGCAGGTTCCATGAGTCTGAAAGAGAAGGGAAAGGTATTTCTGCTCTTCGCAGAAGTTTAGTACTGCAGTTGTGCTGGGTCCTGGTCTTTCAGAAAGTACAGTGCAGAGAAATACAACTGGGTCCTGGATGTGTTCTCCTTGGGCCAGGAGAATGAGGGGACTCAGGGGACGGGGTCTGTACCAGCTTTTTGCCACAGAAGGGAAGATGCCTGTGAGGCTAGGGAGAAAAGTGCTTTTGCTACCTGCCTGGAAGGCAGGGTTCATGGGCTGTTAGGACAGGAATTGTGGCAGTTTTGAGAAGTTTTCGCCTTTCCCCCAGAGTCTTGGGAATATGCTGTGGCTTACTAGAATGATGACTATGTGCCTCCCTGCACCAGGCTGGGATGCAAGCCCAGAGCACAGCACCTTCTCTGCCACCAATGTATTGCACCTTTGCAATCTCTGCTGAATTCACAGACAGCCCTAGTAGGGAAAGGGCCAATTTCTTTCAGGAGTGGAAATATTTGCTGCTCACCCAGTCACCCAAAGCTGCAATTCCATTGCATGCAAACCTCTCACCCTCCAGTTTAGACCGAGCCAGGACAGAGGATCACTATTAAGCGACGGGGTGGCAGGAAGCTTTTTTTTAGGTGAGCATGTGGATCATGTTGTTGGTCTTCCCCCTCCCCACTCCACTTCCTGTGCAATTAAAACAGAAAACATGGACTTGATTAGGAAACAGTCAGGTGGCATCCTCCCGTCTGTCTCCACCAGGTTACCAGTCTTTACCATCCAACCTTCATACTTCCACAAAGATCAATTCCATTGGAGTAGTCCAGGTCCAAAGAGGGAGCTCCCTTCTTTGCCATAGGGAAGGGAGCCTACAGCCCAGCACAGGGACTGTAGTATCAGTTACAGGCAACGGGTCACAGAATGGCTCAGTAAACATTCAGCACATTTAAAAAAAAAAAAAAAAAAAAAAAAAGAAGAATGGATTCCATCAAGCCCATAACGGGCAGGTGATGCAGTGCTGGGAGGCAGTAAGGGCGGGGCCAGGACAAAGCTACTGAGAAGCAGGAGACTCTAAGCTGGTGTTAGTTTATAAAATGGTTGCATGCCGAAAGAGTAAACGTAACTAGTCATGGAGGATGATTGATCCGTAGAAAGCCATCTTTTCGGGGCAAGGTAAGGGTGGCAGATACCAGGGGAGAGAGCGGAGAGCCCAGACTGTTCCGCTGCTGGGGAGGGGTCCAGACAGGCGGTTCCAAGGGCAAGTGCTGAAGCAGATGGTACTGTAGGAATGTTGTCAGTTTCACCTGGGATGAGAAGCAGGATGAGACTCTGCCACACAAACACGTTCGAGATCACGGGGGGAAGCAACCACAGAAAGGCATCCCTGCTGCCCCACAGACCAAGTCCGGTGCTCGAAGGGGAGGAACAAGAGGCAGCTTCGCACTATTGCTTATAGGAGACGGACACAGATTCACATAGGATGGTCCCTGTGGGGGTGGGGGGAGGGGAGACACCCAGTTCCACAAATGGGAGGGAGCTCAGCTGAGCCTCCTCCCTCATCTGGCACATGGAGCAGCACCTCGAGCGTTAGACGTGATGCCCCACCCTCTCAAGAGACTGCCACAAGCGCTTGGTTTCATTGGTTTTCTTTTAAATCATATGTACAAAGCAGCCCGGCTCCCCCACCCCACCCCACCCCACTTAAATAATCCTCAGCGGCCACTGCCACTCGATAAAATATCTGTCAATAAATAGACATCAGAGAAAGCACGTGGAGGGGCCAGGGGCTGGGTCACACGGCCAGGGCGGGCCCTAGGGAGCGCTCCTCCGGGGAAGGCAGCTCACACGCTCTCTCTGGGGCCTGCTCTGGTCCAGACGACGGAGCGTTTGTACGGAACGGAGGAGACACGGCTGCCCTGCAGCTCTCGTGGGGCAGGGAGGGCTCCAGAGACAAGGCGGCTACCTTCCCCGTCTCCGTCTTGCTCGGGGCCACGGCTCTGCTGCAAGGCACCAGCGAGCCCACGGGGACGGAGAAGACACTCAGATCTTTCTCATTTGTGTAAGGAGAGGGCACCTCCGACTCCTCCGTGCCACTCTCGCCCTTCACGCCCAGCACGGACCTTTGGTCCACCTGGTAGTACACCACCGGCCCATTGTTCAAGTAGGACTGGTCGGCCACAGCCGAGGCTGCCTGCTCGGTGCTGTCTGCGAAGCACAGGACAGACGAGCCCGGCGGGAGCTGGGCTTGAATGAGGATTGGCGTGGGTAGGCCTGGGCACAACCCCTCGGGCACGGCCAGAGGCTCCTCAAGGATGCACACTCCTAAGCTCTCTATGTTGGCACCACTGGAGTCTTCCTCAGCCTTCAGCCTCTCCAGCTCCTCCGCCGTCTGCAGGTGCATGACGGCTGTCTCGTTCTCCGCCATGAACTCCTGGAAGTCTTGCGTCTCCGAGGGCTGTGTTCCCAGCCAGTCGTTGCTGGAGCCGTGCAGAGACTCCTCCTCCAGGGCCTGGGGCCGGCTCACCTGCCGCTTGTTCTCCAGCTCCAGCTTCATGATGGTGTGGAGATAGTGAGTCCGCACCCGGATGGGATTAAATTCTATTCGCCCGGCCATGTTCCCACAGCCGTCCCTGGAGCAGCCACACGGGAAGGACATGCGATCCACCTGGGAGTAAAGGGAAGAGCAGTGAGACCGCAGCTGACAACAACAGGGTGACATGGCATGAGCACCTCTCCAGGGAAAGCACTCGGGCTCAGACCTCAGCTGAAGGAAACACGCACAGGGTTGTGTCTGCCACCGCACTACAACAAACCATTAACTAGCCCATAAGTGCAGCCCCCATTAACCTTGCCAGAGCCTGGTCCTTCTCGGAGCTCCACATCCCCAGCCAAACCTGGGGAGTGTGAGGTGACCCTGCAGCATCTGCCTGCCTCTTCCCACCTGAGCACGTGGCTAAGGGGCTGGCAGGTGACGGGGGTGGGGAGAGGAGGGCACATTGCTGTGGCTCTCATCAGACGGGAGGGATCAGTGGACAATGGCCAGCACCGCTCCCCATGCACCCAGCCAAGGACAGTGTGGCTAACCAGGAACAACCCCCCTGTGTCTCACCATCATGGGAACAACCAGAGATTCAAAAGCCCAGTGAGCAGGAGGGGCCAGGCCACCCTAACAGCAGGTCTGGCTCTTTACCCCTGGATTCTCATGAGTATATTCAGGGGATCCCTGCTTTGATGCAAGGACCCCAAGTGTTTGGTGGTGATGGGGAGAGCGGGAGGTCACTCCACTCTTACTCCCTTGTCCCCATTTCTGACCCTTAAATGCCAAACTGCCCACCCCACCCCCACTGCTTTGGTTTCCCCTCTATCCAGAAGGCGCCATCGGTGTGCTACATGAGTCAGCCAGCAGGGGGAGCCAGTGCAGTCCACAGTTCCTGCCACATACCTGGGCAGTCTCTGGTCCCAAACCCAGATCTCAACCCGGCAGACACCATCAAGATCTGATTACTGGCTCTTTGCTGCAGCCATCATCTCTGTCAGACTGAACAGGGGGTTCATCTCCATGGGCGGGGGCGGCAGGGAAGGGAAGGGAAGGGAAGGGACGGCACCCCAGCTAATGGGGAATCTTTTTCCCACCTAACCAGAGTAGGTATTTGATGTGTTATTCCTCTAAGGTCCCCAGAGCTCTTTCCAGGGCAGGGAGGCACTCAGTGCAGGCCAATGCTGCAGACCTAAGAGCTCCCCCACACCCTGGGATGCCTCTGATTTGCAAGAAGGGGCTGTTACCACCTTCAGTTTGGGAGCTGCCCTGCACAGCAGCCCCTGGAACCACGCAGATGCAGGTCTTCTCTGAAGGGTAGCTCCCATCCTGCCCTGCAAGCTCAGCACTGGGGATAAGCCAGAGACCTGGCACAGAAACTGAACCCACAGCCTTTGAGCCTAGAGACAAACCAAGCCAGAGAGATGCACCAACGCAATCCAGCACAGATCAGCCCAGACCCAGGTGCTACCTAGAGCTGCCCCAACAGACCTGGCATTTAATTCCAGCTTGGCTGCAAGCGCAGGCTTCAGGATCGCAGTACAGGCGGCAGTCGCAGCCGCATTCCTCTCGTGACAGGCGGATGGCGCGCAGTTCCTGCTTCTCCTCAGCATCGATGCGGTGAACCCCGGAGGCCCGGAGCAGGGCTCGGCGCCGCTTGGTGGGCAGCGGCTGCAGAAAGAAATAGTCGTCCACTTCCACATTCTCCACGTCAATGTCGTCGTCTGACACATCCTCCAGGGTCAGGCCATCCGCCTCCTCCGACTCCACTGTGCCATTCTTCGTCAGCTGGGGAGACACGGGCAGAGTTAGTCCTTGGCTTGGGCCCTGGGCACAAGGCCTGGCGCTCTACCCCAGCACATGCCTGGTGAGACACCCGCTAGCATTACCTCTTGGAGAAGCGATCTGCCAGGAAAGGGGAGACTCAGTTGGGACCACGCACCTAGGGACCTTCAACAGCAGCAGCAGATGCTGAGAAAGATTTTTCCTCCCAATTTCCCCCTGCACAGCATCATCTGACCCAGTCACCTACTGCCTCATCCCCACCCACGCAGAGGCCTCTTGTACCGCTGGGCCTGCACCCCCCCTCCCCTTCGCCCCAAGGTCATTACAGCCAAAATGCCATTTCACTCAGCTGTCCAACACAACTGGAGCAGGAGGCAGGGGACTCAGCCCTCCACATGACATCAGCTTCACAGGGGGATCTGAGCGACCAGTCAGCATGAAAAAACAAGCTGCCGCGCGCAAGTGGATTCTCCACCAGGCCCCAGGTTTTCCCCTCCTCAGCTCCTTGCTAGGCCAGGCCAGCTTTCAACCCTTCAGCTTGTGATAGCCTGCAGGGCACCATCTGCGCTGACCCACTGGAGATGTGCTGGGGAAGGAATTTGTACTCAGGTCAGAGGAGATGGGCTGCCCTTCCCCACCCTCTGCAAGTGGGGAGATAAAAGGAGGCTGCCGTGTCTTAAAATATCTGGCCCCTCAGGAGAGGAACAGAGTGGAGCAGCAGCCCCATGGGCCAGATGCAGCATACATGGCATCATCTGTTGGAGAGCAGGCAAGTGAAGTCTCTCCCAGCTTGCTGTGGTTGAAAAGCAGCTAAGGTGCCACGACCTGGCACCCGGGATCCTAAAGGAATATCAACGTGTGTGGCTTCAGCAGGGCAACCGACTTACAGATAAGGCTCCTGGGCTGCCGCGGGCCCCACCCACACACCAGGCCTGTCCCCCAGAGCAGCTGAAGAAAACCTGAACCCTCTGTGGATGTATTGTTTCTTGACTTTAGCAAAGCTTTTGACACGGTCTCCCACAGTATTCTTGTCAGCAAGTTAAGGAAGTATGGGCTGGATGAATGCACTATAAGGTGGGTAGAAAGCTGGCTAGATTGTCGGGCTCAACGGGTAGTGATCAATGGCTCCATGTCTAGTTGGCAGCCGGTATCAAGTGGAGTGCCCCAAGGGTCGGTCCTGGGGCCGGTTTTGTTCAGTATCTTCATAAATGATCTGGAGGATGGTGTGGATTGCACTCTCAGCAAATTTGCGGATGATACTAAACTGGGAGGAGTGGTAGATACGCTGGAGGGGAGGGATAGGATACAGAAGGACCTAGACAAATTGGAGGATTGGGCCAAAGAAATCTGATGAGGTTCAATAAGGATAAGTGCAGGGTCCTGCACTTAGGATGGAAGAATCCCATGCACCGCTACAGACTAGGGACCGAATGGCTAGCAGCAGTTCTGCGGAAAAGGACCTAGGGGTGACAGTGGACGAGAAGCTGGATATGAGTCAGCAGTGTGCCCTTGTTGCCAAGAAGGCCAATGGCATTTTGGGATGTATAAGTAGGGGCATAGCGAGCAGATCGAGGGACGTGATCGTTCCCCTCTATTCGACATTGGTGAGGCCTCATCTGGAGTACTGTGTCCAGTTTTGGGCCCCACACTACAAGAAGGATGTGGATAAATTGGAGAGAGTCCAGCGAAGGGCAACAAAAATGATTAGGGGTCTAGAACACATGACTTATGAGGAGAGGCTGAGGGAGCTGGGATTGTTTAGCCTGCAGAAGAGAAGAATGAGGGGGGATTTGATAGCTGCTTTCAACTACCTGAAAGGGGGTTCCAAAGAGGATGGCTCTAGACTGTTCTCAATGGTAGCAGATGACAGAACGAGGAGTAATGGTCTCAAGTTGCGGTGGGGGAGGTTTAGATTGGATATTAGGAAAAACTTTTTCACTAAGAGGGTGGTGAAACACTGGAATGCGTTACCTAGGGAGGTGGTAGAATCTCCTTCCTTAGAGGTTTTTAAGGTCAGGCTTGACAAAGCCCTGGCTGGGATGATTTAACTGGGAATTGGTCCTGCTTCGAGCAGGGGGTTGGACTAGATGACCTTCAGGGGTCCCTTTCAACCCTGATATTCTGTGATTCCGTGTGATTCTGTGATTCTGCCCCCAATCCTCTTCCATTACAGAAATGAAGGACGCTCCCTGATTGGGCCGACAGGAATACAGAGCCGAGCAGCAGCTTCTCTCATTCCTTCTGCTCCCCAAACCCTTGGAAACCGACAATACAGTGTGTTCTTACAGCCGGGGCTTTCTTCCTCCCCATTTATATTTTAAATGCAAAGACTCAGAGTTCCTAATGTAGGCATGATGGAGAAGCTGCTGCTGGAATACATGACAATACACTAGAGGCTGCTGCTTTCATCAGACAAGCCACAGGTTTGCGGAGGCAGAAGGAAAATTCCTGAGAGAGACATGATGCAATAACTCCAGCTTAATAATGCTCATTTCAGGAGCCATGGAAGTCAGAGCAACTCCACCTTCATTCTCCGCAATCCAGGAGGTTCCCTGCAACAGATGGCAATTCTATAGCCCTGCTTGCCACTGGGGAAGTGCTGACATTGCCCCTTGCCCACTGATGGCTCATGCCAGGCCCCCAGGATCACAGTCCTTTTTCCTGGGACAGCAGCTGCACTGGGGCAAGGGACAGGGGTCTGGTTCAAGTCTCGTGGCTGTAAGTCCACTTGCTTCCTGCTCGTGACTGCATTGGCTGCAGGTGCTTTGCAGACCCCAACTCACCATTTGCCCTGTCTCTCTGCACCTGTTTATCTGCCCCACATAAGCCACCCTGCAGCCACATGCCCCAGTAAGGGAAAGCCCTAGTTTGAGGCGTGCACTTTAAAGGCTGGATGGATATGTGACCGTTTGCCAAGCAGGTTGCCATGGCAGCAAGAGGCTGATTTGAAAGGCTAGCTTTGCAGACAGACACGTCCATTCAGTAAGGGAAGTCCAGTCTCTAGGCAAATCCTCCTTCCCCCAGGGCACAGGCCAGGTACCCATCCATTGGGGATAGCATGCCCCACTGATCAAGTCTCCTTTGTGCCTCATCTCTAGAAGCTGGATGGAAATTGGGCAAATTTTCAGAAAACCTAGTGCCAGGCTGAGTGAGGAGGTTTAGCTCCAGCCAGGATCTTGTCTCTTAGCGTGCCAGGCTGCAGCCGCACCACTGGTAGAACTTTGCCAGGCCGCAGGCCATGCCCCATCACAGATTTGTTCACTCTGGTCAATACCCACAACAGAGAAAAGTAGATGACTTGAGACAAAAAATTACCTCTGGCTGCTCCTTAAGAAGCTCAGTCATCATCCCCGTCCCCGCATCTCGCTCTTCCCAACTTGGGTCCCAATCCCTCCAGAACTGGCTGTCACAGATCCACCCCCCACCGGGCAGTTGCATTCCAAGAAGGGGTGAATAGCAACGTCCGATCTGCCTTCTCTATGCCAATAGCAACGGAACAACGCAGGATCAAGCATGGTCTGGAGAAGGGCAACCAGGCGCCTCTATCCGCCCGCTCTCAGAACGTGAGGACAAGAGACAAGTGATGGCGGAAGACAGCATACTTTAAAATGAGGTCGAAATAAATCCTGTTCACACCACACACAGCTGGTGGAACTCCCTTCCAATCAGATGCCATCGACACCAAGAGCTCAAACTGGATTAAAAAAGGAGTGCACATTTACAGTGACAGGAATATCCGGAGTTATAAGAGTAAGTACTAAAAGATCTCTGGCAGGAATCTAAGCCCTCCTACTTCAGGATTTAAGTCAAGCCCCCATGCTACCGGGGTGGGGGGCGGGTTAGGAAGACACTTCCTCTGGGGGCTACTTATCACATGCCTGCCCAGCTGCTGGGTTGCAGGCACCATCCGTCAAAGCAGCTGCTATTGGCCAGACAGAGGATCCTGGACTGAGGATTCTCACAGCAGTCACTGAGTTCTTAGGCGCCTTTACCCTCCCACTCCCCCCTCTTTGTCAGTGATACCTTCATTTTCTTGGCATGGAGTTTCTCCTCCTTGAGGTGCTCCCGGAGGATCTCCCGATGATTCACCTCCTGCTCCTGGGCGAACTCGCACAGCGTGTACCTGCGGACGGAGTTGTGGCGCTGGGCCATGCCCAGGGAGCTGCCCCCTTGGCTGGGCACACTGGTGAAGCCCTGGCGCCTGGCAAAATAGTACACGGTCACCTGGTCGAAACGCACATTCTTCCTGCGCAGCTGCTTCTGCCTCTTCAAGATGGATGTGGCTGAGAGCAGAGAGAAGGAAGCGTCAGACACAGGGCGAGCGCATGGGATTCTGGATGGACCCTACTCATGCCACGACCACCCCCAGCTCTTCCATGACACAGCAGACGCACGAACCCTGGCGGGTTTGCTCTGAGTTGCTGACGCACAGGCCCCTGAAAAGGCTGATCAGAGGTACAAGGACGGGAGGGAGAGGGATAAGTGGGATGTCTGCGTCCATCAGGACTGGCTGCCAGCTTCCAGAGCAGGCCATACCCTGGACCTCACGGAGGAGGAATTCATGCGTGGAAATGCCTTACCCTCCCCTAGGGCTTTGCAAGAGGACCCTATTTGGGGAGTGGGGGAAGGGAGGCCAGTCCCAGGGATACTGACCCTCTCTCTGGCTGTAAATGTCTGATAGGGTTAGAGGGAGCGTGTCAAGGGGAAAAAATCACATTTCCATTTGAAGATTTCTGGCAAGTAAGCCCTAAAATTCCTTTTACTGGAAACATTCATTCACTCTTGCTCATATTTATCAGTTTATTTACTTCATCCATAGTCAGAACCACCAGGCTTTTTTTTTGACAGCACGCCCCTCTTCTCTGACACTGCAAGGGGTTTACCACTGGGAACAGCGAGGCTGAAACTGAAGAGAGGGGAGAGCCAAGGCCAAACAGGCTTGATGGCTTGGCTTTTGGGCCCCTCCAGGAGATCTTTCCAAACGGGGGGAAACAGAAAAATCCCTTCCAAATTTCTTTAAAAATCAATTATTTTTAATAATAATTCAGGGCAAGCGAATTTCTAATCCAAACTATTTTTTTTTTTAAAGTTAGTGTTCAAATAAGCTAAATTGATAGTGATTTCTTTAAAGGGATGGTAAATTTGGGGTTAATGGGGAATTATGAATGTCTACTTCCTCCGATCCTTCCCGACCACCAGTGGGTAATTGACAATACTCCTAGCATTATCACTTTCCTCTGGAGCACTAAGCAGGGATCATCTTTTAGGGTCAGGTTGGTAAGCTTTCTCAGCTTCCATGCTGAATGTTAAAGCATCCCTAGAGAGAGTCTCAGGGAAGAGAGTTAGCTGCACAAGGAAATTAAAAAAGCATCTCAACTGTGCTCTTGGTTGGAGACAGTTGGTCACGCAATCCATGCTTCCCCCCACACCATTTGTTAGCATCCATGCAGTCCAATTTCAGGCAAGGTCATCTATCTGAGCCAAGTGTGAGAAGATGAAAGGGCAGAGACCAGATCTGTCCAGACAGAACCCATTTGACTATGTTTTCAGCCCACAAAGCATGGACACCAGCATTCCCCCGGGTGTGATTTGCTGGTGAGACCAAACTGTGTGACGTGAAACGAGCCATATGCTGGGTCCACCCATGAGGTCAGACAAACAAAACGCCACAGAGCGGCTCTGCAGAAACACCCCCCAGTCTACCAGCTCAGCCACTCACGTATGAAGCCCATGGTGCTTGGCGGGTTGAGGCTATCGCAGCTGTCGGCGCTGTCGCTGTTGGAGATCTCATCGTCCGAGTTGGAGATGGGCGAGCCCACATCCACATCTTCGAACTTCCTCTTGAGGCTGCCGCTGGCGATTGCATCCATTTGTCTCTGGCTCGCATGGAGAGCCAAAGAGCATAAAAAAGGAGAGGTCAGCTGCAAGAACTCCAACACCAGCCCCAGGGCTATCGCAGAGGCTCAGCGGGTACCTGGGGATAAACAGGGAGCATAGGGGAGAGAAAGTCAGCAATCCACCAGCACCAAGCCAAGCTTCTGTCTGCATTACTACAGCCCTGAGCTTACATTGATGCATCTACAGGCTGTTGTACAGCAGGCCCCATATCTCCACAGCATGCACGGCTGCCAAACGCCTTCTTGGAAAGGGGGTACTGGGCTGAGTTCCTAGCAGTTGCTCTTCCAAGTTGGGGCATCGAGACCCCCAAAACTTGCTGTTACAAGCCCCAGTAACAGCACACTGTTTGAGAAGCAGCAGTGGCAAACCCTTAGTGCTACAGTGATGTTTATGCATTAAATTATTAGCCTTTTCTATTGCCTTGGGTGTTGGCTTAAGAGAACTCTCTGTGCCAGGACTCCAGCAAACTCTGCTGCCCACAGGGACCATTTGGACCATTGACACATCACTTGTTCTTGGCCTGAGAGGGAGGACTACACTAAAGCTCATACAGAGTTGTCATAACAGAACCGTGGGAGGGTTGAATGCCTCCTTTGCTACAGACTTGCCAAGACAGAAGTCCTGCATGGAGTTTAAGTTATTTACACTTTTAGATGCCAGCTGGGTTTTCTATTCCTCAACATGTTACATGTCAGACACGTGGTCCCATACACTCAGCTGAGTGGGAGAAAAGTCTGTTCCTGCTTTATGTGTAGCATATGAAGATATGATGAGGAAAAACGCATGCCCACAAACCACCAAAGGAAGCTGAACCGGAAGCCTAAATCAAACAGATTCCATACTTAGAATCAGCTGGACCTAAGCCACTGGGGTGATGGAATGTAACTGGTGGCCAAATTAGCACAGAGGAACCATATCAAGAAGGGTTCAGAAGAGACTTCGACATATTGTAGCACTAACCCACCCATCACTGGATCACTTGATGATTACCAGTTCTGTTCATTCCCTCTGAAGCACCTGACATTGGCCACTGTCGGAAGACAGGATACTGGGCTAGATGGACCATTGGTCCGATCCAATATGGCCATTCTTATGTTCTTAACTTTAGGACTACTCAGTTTCTGCATTGACTGTCACAGAGAGAAGGGACCTGTCACCTAGCTTTTACATAATAGCGACTAATATGTTAGACTGTGAACAATGTTTACCACATATGGAGGAATACAAGCTATAAAGACTTCAAAGTATTCCACAAAAGAGGTAACAGGATCAACAAACCCTGCCCAGGTATTCTTCCTATTCTTATCTAACCATCTCTGTCTATTCTGCTCTGTAACTATGGGAGAATCTCACTCTTAAAACAAGACCTAGGGGAAGACTGTAAGCATGAAGCTAACACAAAAATGGAGCGTTACATGAGTCCCACAGTAGAAAGAAAGACATATGGCAAAGGCTTAGAACTAGATAAGTTCATGGAGGATAGGTTCATCAATGGCCATTAGCTAGGATGAATAGGAATGGTGTCCTTAGCCTCTGTTTGCCAGAAATTGGGAATGGGCAACCGGGGATGGATCACTTGATGATTATCTGTTCTGTTCATTCCCTCTGGGGCACTTGGCATTGGTCACTGTCGAAAAACAGGATACTGGGCTAGATGGATCTTTGGTCTGACCCAGTATGGCGGTTCTTATGTTCATATGGCACATGTTTAGCTGAATATCAAGCCCATAGATAAGAGCCCATAGCCTCCACAAATACAACAGAGCCCCTATTTTACTAAATAATTGGGGATTGAGGAGTTCATGGAATTGGACATCTCAAAATTACAATAGGTTTAGTGCATAAGTTGCCATCTGGTGCACTGCATTGTTTTCTTCTTGTCCTTCAAACCACTGCACAGCAATTTCCAATGCATTGAAGGCACTGGGATGTGAAGGGATGTCAACTTGTTCTTCACTGACATCCCTTTCATTATGTGATTTTTCCCCCCATTGGGAAAAATGGTTCATATAACTGGTTGTATATAAGATTGGTGTTCAAAAAAAAAAAAAAAAAAATAGATAAACCGTGATTCTACTATACCCAAGAACACAATTCCCAGCACACATCATGAGCTATGTAGTAACTTACTGCAATTTGAGTGACTCTTCTCATGATGTACATGTAAGAAAGTCACACCTATATATAAGTTTAGATCAGTTGTCAAACTTATTTAAACTGGTACAAATCCCTGCATAGACCCTCTTATTTCAGTTTAAGAGTGAGTGACTTATATTGGTTTAGTTTAAGCCAATTCCTAATTGACATAACCTAATGAAAATAAGCCTGGCTGAAATCAAAATACAAGAGTCCGCACAGCCATTTGTGCCAGTTTAACTACACTGGTTTAAAATCACCCCCTTTAAGGTAAAACACATTCAATTCTCTCATGTAGACAAGGCCTTAGTTTAGAAGTGGCATCACAGGAAGCCGGGGGCTCCTATACACAAAAGCAGCCATGATTATATCAAGTTCTCGTTTTAGGATCCAGTGCTCTCATGAGAAGACCAGTGTAACAGGTCACAGGTTTATACTGTATTTGCTATTAACACTAGGACTAGAGTTGAACACAGAAAAAATTAGAACCAGCTGCTATCAGCAGCATTGTTCTCAGCTTCAGCGCGGTCTTCCTAGCTGATTTCCACACTAAAAGCAGAGCTGGGGACTGTTCTAGGAACAAATCACTAACTAGCCCTGCCTATAATAGAGTGCGGCCTAAACTAATTCCAGTCAGATCAGCTGCTCTATCCAAATCCTAGGAGTTAAAAGATGTTGAGCCTACAGGAGGCTGTATTTCTTCTGCTCCAAAAAAAGGTTCATGCATGTTTCCCCCCTCATCTTCCCACCAGCATGCCCTAACAGGAGGGCACAGGACCCAGGCTATGCGAAGCCTGGAAAGGCCACACACCCAGCCTCGTTAACAAACCGGGCACTTCAGAAACTCAGTGGGGAGAAGAGACTGACTCAAAGTGGGTAGTTCTCCCCTCATCCCCACTTCAAGCAGAGAGACATTCATTATAAAGCAGTGCTCACTTGCCAAGTCAAGAAACAGCAGAGCAGTGTGAAACAGGCATCCTTTCTCTTGTGCCTGATGTTTAGAGGCATGGGTCACCAAGATACAGATGATTTGGACCAGAATGATTTTGATCTGTGCCCTTCTTCAGAGGCAGATGAATACAGAATACCCCGGGGAAACCTGGGGCAGCTGACAGTCTCCTCAGAGCTAGATAGGAGAGACAGTCTTTATGCTTTTTAATAAGGCATCTTTGCCAGGGCCAAGAGAGAGAGACCCAGACATACAGACCTTTGTCTTCAGAGGTGCGGTCTGATGGGGAAGTGGTCTGACAGGCAGGAGAATGTGATAAGGCCAGCCAAATGCTGAGATCTCCTCCTCAGAGAGTCAGGTTGGAGTTTATAGGAAGTGCCATTCAAACCATAACACAACTGTATTAGAACAAGCCAAGGAGAGTGATCTTACCCTTTATACCTTGCCCAGACCATTGCACATGTTCAGGATAGTTTTTAAACTAATTTCTCCGAGATCAGGGTTGGGATCCTGAGCCCAACACCCACCCACCCAGTCTTCCCCTCCCCTCAGTCTTCTCTGCACTTGTCTATTCCCTTCAACAAGCTAGCAACTGTTCCCATGACAACAAGTCGAACAAATGGGTTTGAAAAACATGTCAGCCGACTGCAGGAGAGGCAAGAGGCTTCTGACTGCAGGATGGAGCTTCCTGGGGGAATCAAACGAGTCCACGCTCAATTCCTTCAAACAAAATGGGGAGCAGCCCCACCCCTTAGCCTCCAGCTTTGGACTCTTCCCTGCACTGAACGGTTAAAAGTGCATGGATTTGCTCCAGGGTTCTGGGGGCCTCCAACCTCTTCAAAAATCAAGAGGAAATGAGACTGCTCCCCCGCCCCAAAAACAAGCGGAGTAAAAACCTGCGATTCTCATACAGCTGACACAGCAGAAAAGGAGAAGCTATGAAGTCAACTAGCACTTTGCAAATATCAAATTACTCCCAGGAGGCTGAGCAGTAGCATCCTCAGGTTTGCCTATAAGCAGAGTTACACCAGTTGAAGAGGTGGGATGTTAAACTGATTTAGTTAACCCAGTGCCGAAGGCTGCTGGGATGCTCTTATTTTGATTTAAGCCAGCTTATTTCATTTTATCTGAAACTGATTAGGAACTGGTTTAAGCTAAACTGAAATAAGCCCTTCTTCAACCAAAACTCAGTGTCTACACAAGGGTTTGCACTGATTTAACTGGACTGAGGTCCAGATGCTTCCAAGGGACTACTGAACCCCTCCAAATTGCTGCTGCTGCCAAAGGCATCCTGCTCACCTGTTTGACCAGAATATCACCTCTCCCCTTGGAGATGCTCCACCCACTCCCCTTTGCACTGCGCATCCCCTTCACATGGTCAGCCTCCAAAGCTCTGCATCTCAAAGCTCCTGCCTACATCTGACCTGATCTTCTTTCACATTCCCACCTCCCTTTGCAATGCTAACGACGCCTGCCTCAGTACCCCCCTCGTCATCTTCTCACCAACACAGGAAATTTCTTCCATCCCCTTCAAGCCACCTCCATCTCAGTCAGGTCCCTCCCAAAAATCTTACTCCTGCCATATTGCCTATTGAGATACAATTTATATGGATTACGAGAATGTCCAGTGTTATCTTACTTAATGACAACAAAAATGTTGGAAGGGTATCATGCTTCAGGGCTTGAGCCAATCTCTATTAGAGGTCATGTGGAGTGTGTGAGGGGGAGCAAATTATCCCACATCTGGCGGTATTTATGCCTGCCTCTGAAAATTACGGCACTGGCCACTGCTGGCAGACAGAACACCAAGCTAGATGGACCTTGGGTGTGATCAAATTTGGTAAATTATTTTTCGTCTTCTTTATTACAGTAGTGCTTAAGAAGCAACTAAGAACAGGGGCCCCACCGTGCTAGGCACTGCACAGAGTAGTAGACAGTCCCTGCCAAGGATCTCACAGTCTAAATAGACAAGACAGAAATGAGGTGGGGGAAGGGGTAGAACAACACAGCAGACTGAACAATGGGATGGCACCAAACAGCATGTTAGTGCCACAGTTTGTTTTTTTTTTTTTGGGGGGGGGGGGGGGTAAATGGAAAGGAAAGTGAATGAAGAAGGGACATTGAAAGGAAGGGAAATGAGAGGAACAGGGCAAGGAGAAGATAGTAAGAGGCAATGACACTGATGCGTGGAGGACAGAGACAGCTGGAGCAAAGAGACACATTGGCAAAGGGCAGAGGAAGTCAAGTCAAAACCATAAGGTGGAGTTTGAAGAAGGGGGACACCACCACCCCCAAGAAACAAGCTCCCTTCAACAGTAAAATCCATCACCAACCTCATTGCGATACTGAGGTGTTTCCAGAAGAAATCTCTGGCTAATGGGGCTCTGGCAATCATATTCCCACCCGAAGTTGCAGAAGAGGGTTCAGAAACATGATGCTACTGCATACAGGGAAACTGACCCATCCCCTTTTACAGTTTCTAGCAGAGCTGTCAACAGATAGGCATCTGCCCCCTAGGACATCATGCATGTGTATGTAATGGGCATCCAGAACCATACTGGGGAAGTTGAAGCTCTTCAGATTTGACACCTTGGATCGAGATCTTACAAAGGGGCCGTAAGAACTGCCAACTTCATTCTCAAACTTCGTGCCCTGATATCATCATCGTGGGACAAGACAAGACAACAGCGGAAGCAGATCAAGCTCCCTTCCTCACCATCAACTAGCAGAAACTGTACTCAGGGCCCAATGGCATCTCTCCTCCTTTTCCACTCTGGCTTTGACTCATCACCCACAGAAGGCGAGAGACACTGAAAAATATTTCATGGGTGGCAGGGAGGAAAAGAAAGAAAAGAAGCTTCTGGTAACAAGTGCTAAAAGAGACAGAGTCTTTTTTTTGCAGCACATGGCCCTGTTCACGTCTGGCGCTAGCATGTTACCTCGGCTGAGTATTAAGTGACCTGATTTCTCCTTAGGGGAGAAAGGAAAGCAAACAGCCAAGAATTTAACTAACAATAAACTCCACTGAATCTCCGGATTCCAGTGCACCTCTGAATTAGCCTCCCTCAGCAACACATTAGTGTAGGTGGAGCTTGCCTCCTCCGGCATACAGCCTGACAGAAGTCAGTCACTTGGGTTCTCATCCTAATGAGTTTCTCCACTGAGGGGTTAAGAGGTCAACAGCAGCATCCTGTCTGCTACTCCCTGGTACGCCATTGTTTGCAGTCCTGCTGGTTTACTCAGAAGCCCATGCACAGTGGAGAGGATTAACCTACAACTCATTCTCCAAGACTCGCCTTACAGGGCCTTTAAAAAATAATAATAATAATAAAAAAAAGGAATAATATAGCAAACCACATGTGATACGCCCTGGACCCTGACCCTTCTGCAGCACCAGACCCTGGCAGAAACAGAAGGGGGCTCTAAGGCTGTCCCCTAAAAAGGAGACCCACGGTTCAATGGTGGGTTAGATCACCTGCTTCTCATTACAGGAAGGAATTTCAAGTATTTTCTGAATAGCCCCGTGGTGCTGAGAACAAAGTGTTGATGGGAAAGGCAGAAGAGAGCAGCAGGCGCTGAACAGTGAAAGACTCCTTACAAAGGGGCCAGCAGAACCAAAGTAGATTCTTTGTGTGTGTGTGGGGGGGGGGGGGGTGGTAAATGTCTTTGGAGGGGGAGCAAAGATGAATTTGAGGAGGGTGCCAGGGAGGATGAGAGAGCAGTGAGAGAATTCCAGCTAATCCTGGAACACTAGCCAATCATCCTACCCAGATAAGCTTGTTCTTCATCAGCTCAATTCCTTTCCCCGGTACGCAGGGGAGGGCAGCTGTCCCTGCCCAGCATGCACATCCTTTCTGCAGGACAGAGGAAAAAGCCAGTTTCATTCATTCACTGTATCAAACTACGTGAATTTACAGAAAATGCACTTGTAAAAAACATTTGAGACACACCGCGGCAGGTCGCACAGAGACCTCTGGAGCCTTTGAGCCCAAGAGACACGCACCTGCTAATCTCTCTACAGGGAATGGGCACACAGGCAGGGCTGGCAGGTACCATATGCCAAAACCTGGCACCAGGGAAACATTTAAGAAACTTTCCCATAGCATCTTTCTATTAGGAGACACTCTAGTTCCACATTCACTAGGGCTATTCGGTGGGATTAGGATTTTGGTATGTTATCAGAGCAGGACAAGTGCTACTTCCAGCAGAAGCAAGAAGGGACAATTCATACCCCAAAAGTGACTGCTTTTAAAATATAAAATGTCATCTCAGGTAACAACATTCAAGACAAACGGCTTTAAGAGTTGGATACAGTTAAAGCTGCAATGGCGAAGGCCCTTATGCCAAGAGCGGTGAGCTTGCGTGAAAGCGCAGAGCAGTCGGGAAAGCACAGGAAGACCAAGGCCTACAAGGTCAGCTGGAGCAAATCCATGCAGAGTTTTCAGAGGGAGAAAATAAAGAGTGCCAGTGGAAGGCAAGATCGGAGGCAGGGGTGAGAATGGTCCCGTTTCGCACTGGAGAGAAGGTAGATGCAGAATGCTGCAGAGCAGGGACTTTGGGGGACCAAAGACAATGCCCTTGATGTAGTTAAAGGTTGACACTCAGGACAAGATGGTGAGCACAGATAGATAGATTAAAAGGCATGGGGTCCATAAACTTTGGGGTGGAGGGGAGGATAGGAGGTATGCGCAGAGAGATAGGAGAAGGAAAGCTTAGTGCCAGCACACCAAGATTTTTGAGTATGGCCTGCTCTTTGGGTGGTGAATTCAACATGAGAGAAGAATTTTATCACTGAAGGTGGCAACTGGCAAGGGAACTCCACTACGAAAAGCCAGCCAAGGACAAACGTTTCCATACTGTGTTCCATGGCTGGTCACACCATATCAACTCTTCTTGTTTCCATTTAATAAATGGCATACAAAGAAGCCGAAAACATTAAGTCTTCGATGTCAGCAATTGCTGTGGTTGCCTCAGGTTAGTTAGCATGAACAGAAGGGGAGATGGAGGTCCGCGTGATAAGGAATGCAAGGACAGGGATGCCTCCAAGGTAGCCTCTGCATTAACATGTGGTCCATACCAGGAAGAAGTTTGAGGCTAACATGCCCAAAGGCTGCACAGAACTTCTCATGGCATCTCTTTTGTCCCAGATCTTCAAGAAAGCTAATGGCTACCAGTTCAAAGCTAGTTAGTACTGGGCTGATTAATAAGCAGAAGATCCATGAGGCCCTATCAGTAACACATTGTAGCTGGAGACCCTAGTTACTTGTTCATAATCCATTATAAATTTAGCACCCATTACCAGACTCCAGCTTTCAGTCACAATTAGAAATCCTTCCGTCAACGGATCACCATTGGAGGCAGAAAGCTGTCAAAGAATGCTTAGATCATTCACAAGGACTTCCTGTGGGCAAAAGCAGTACAGAAAATACCGAACGCACTCCCACCAAGCAATGTCTGAGGAGGAATATATGACAGCAAGTCCCAATCCATCCATTCTCACTGATCTCAGGTCCACATGCCAGAAAAATCCCCAGGAAAGCGGGTGAGTGAATTCTTTTAGATGCAACACTAGCCACATAAAAAGGCATCACTATTGTTCCTTAAGGCCATTGGCTGGGACCAAATACCAGAATGAATACCAGATACCAGAATGAACTTGGGAGCGCTTTCTCCTTTAATGAGGAAAAGCAGCTTCATGTCCATAGTCCTCCCTGCTTCCTTCATCTCCCATGTTCACATGAGAAACTATTCTTCCTGTAACCAAAATGGAGTAGTTCTGTAGGGACCTGGGTATAGCTGACACCCAGGACCATAACAAAGGCACATCCATAACAAAGGGTTGAGAGCTTCTAATCTACTTGAGATACAATTACAGACTGGTATCCTACTTGCTTAAGGGTCTGTCTCCATGGGGAAATTGACCAGAATAGCTCCTGCAGAAGAAGCTACTCTGGAATAGTGCCCCTTGTGGGAACAATATACCAGAATAAAAATGACTATTTCAGGACAATGCTTCATCTTTGGAAGCACAGTGATTACTTCAGAATAAAGTTTTCTGTTCTGGAATAAAAACGTGTGTCCACATGGGGAGCAATAGCTTATACTGCAATAGCTATTCTGGTGAATTTCCCTATGTAGGCAAGCTGTAAGACTCTCTAAACCTTCATTATAAGGCAGACACTGAACCTCGTTTTGCCTGAGTCAAGACTTCCACGGAGTAATCTCATTCATACCACATGTAGTGGAAATGAAGGCTCCAAACCTTCAAGCCCCTGCGGTGACTCAAGGGAAACTCTTTACAACCCCAAGCCTTTTGGGTACCTTTGCTCGCTATTTCCTCATCAGATAGATTTCCTATCTTTTATTTGGTCCTCTCCCCCACACACTGGCTGTAGGAATAGCCTTAGCCAGATCCCTCAAGTCTGCTACTCACTGGTATCTGGCTACTCACTATAGTGCCACTTCCTAATTCAGAAAAAAAGTTTACTATTTCTTCCCTTCCCTCAGTCCATAGAGTTTCAGCTGAGGGACTGTTTAAGCTTCAGATTCTGGGGGTTGCCCCATGCCCAACTGCCTGGAAAGCTTATACTGTATCAGCATCTCTTTCTTTCTTAAAAACAAACAAACAAACAAAAAAACAAAACCAAAAACACAGCAGCTTAATTTTTGAAAACCTTTTTGCTTAGGGCAGATTTTCACCCTGCAGAATGCAGTGGCTGGCCTGGTCATGTTTACACATAGAGCAGCTGTGGGAATACAAGACACTGATCACACCAACATGGCAACTTTGGGTCTTTTTAATTTTTTGTCTTTAAATAAGCAGCTTGTAAAGGATAAAAGGCAAAAGTCAAATCTGTTCTCGCATGACTCCTAGAATAGATCTTTGCTCTAGGCCACGAGTGTCAAACACCCAGTCCACCTGCTGCATTTATGTCAGCTGCATGAGGTAGTCAGGATCTTTAGCTTTAAAAGTAAAAAAGGCAGTTTCTAGCCCACGTCTAAGAAGAAAACCTTTGAAACAAGATCCAAGTGTACCCAAATCTTGCATTGCCTTTCAGAGTCTACGGGCATCCGAAAAAGAGAGGTTACTTACAGGTAAGTGGAGGTTCTTCAAGATGTGTGGTCCCTAGTATTCCAAACGCGGGTGCACATTCACACCATGTGCCAGAAGGTTTTCTTAGCAATGCCCGTTGACCTGCACACACATTGTGCATCCCTTAGTGCTCGCAGCAGAGAGTAGAATTAGCCTTGTGGGTCGGCGCCTCTCCAGTGACTCTCTTACTGCTGAGTAGTCCAGTCCGCAGTAGAGGGGATGCAGGGTGAGTATTGGAATACAAATAGGACCACACATCTCGCAGAACCTCCAGTTACAGGTAAGTAACCTCCTCTTCTTCGACTGAGGGTCCCTATATGCATTCCAAATGTGGGTGAGCAGTGATCATTGTGGAGGTGGGTGTGAGGATGCAAGAGGAAGTGCCGTCTGTACTATGGCGTGGCCCACTGCAGCATCCACAGCTGCCCCTGGGGCGGTGGCATTGTGGGATGTGAATGTGTGTATGTAGTGCCATGTTGCTGCACAACAGATGCCTTGCCACGAGATGTCCGCTAAGCAGGGCGAAGTGTCTGCTTGTGCTCGCATACAGCGTGCTGTAACTCTATCAGGTTGCAGTATGTTGAATAGCATGTGGCATTCACGGATGCACCTAGAGACCTATTTGGAGATTCTGTTGGGAAGAGAGAGCCTGGCCCTTGGACCGGTCAGCGATGGCTACAAACAGATTCATTGATGCATGAAAGGCATGGGTTCTATGGAGGTAGAATGCCAATGCACAGCGGACGTTGTGGGAGTGCAGGGAGTTGTGTAGTTTAGGACAGAAGACAGGGAGGTGGAATTCTGACACCACCTTTGGGAAGAACTTAGGGAGGAGCCATAAGCCCACCAGGTAAGGGAGGCCAGAACCGTGTGGGGGACAACAACCCCAGCTTCCAAATGGTCCTTCTGGGTCTGTAGAGGAGCCACAGTTGGAGGCAACGCATACGTAGAAGTGTGTGTGGTGTCACGGAGGTATAGGCTGCCACAAGTCCAAGGAGGGAGAGAACGGCGGACCATGGTGCGCGGGCTGTGGCAGAGGCCCGCAATCATAGCTGTCCGCGTTGCAAAGAGGTCCTCCAGAGCGAAGACTCGTGCTGCGACGGAGTCGATCTGACTTCTCCTCGTTAGTGCAAATACCCAGAGATGTGAGGAGAGCACAAAGGGCAAGGATGGCAGAGTTGAGTTCTTGTCAGGACAGCACGACAAAGGAGCTAGTCGTTTAGGTAGGGATACACCAAATAGCCAAGGCAGCGCATTTGTGCTGCTACTACGGCAAAGACTTTGGTGATGACTCATGGAGCCGTCTCTATGATGAGGAAGAGGACTCAGAATTGGTAACGGTGGTGGCCCACGCAGAAGCAGAGAAATTTCCGGTGGGTCAGGTGACTGCCGACATGGAAGTAGGCATCTTTCACATTGATAACCGCAAACCAGGCCCCAGACATTGGGATAATCAATGTCAGCATCACCATATGGAATTTGGATTTCCTGATAAAGGCATTGAGTGCCCAAAGATCTATAATGGGGTGCTACCCTCCACCCTTCTTCGGGATGAGGAAGTACAGTGAGAAGCAGAGTGTCTGCTTCTTGTGGGAGGATGCGCTGAAGGGATGGGTTCCCAGGGGAAGTCCTGGGTGGAGAATGATGAGGGGGAAATCATAAGAATTCTATGGAGTATCCACGATGGATGATCTCCAGTACCCAACTGTCCATGTGAGCTTGCCCCAATTGTGGGCAAATAGGGGAAGATGGCCCACAATGACAAGAGGGGGTACCGCAGGAGATATTGGGGGAGCTTTGCAGTTCTTGACCTGCATGTTAAAACTGCTGTTTCAACTGCTGCTGGGTTGGGTCAAGCAGGTGGTTGTGGTGGACTGTTGGTATCAGAGGGCTGTGATATAGCAACGGGACATGCTTCTCCAGTGGCAGCAAAGGTTCATCCGCCGGAGAGGGAAGTACCGTGGCAAGTGGGGGTCCAGAGAGGAGCGGAGAAAGTAGGTATAGAGGAGCAGCTCCTCCATCAAGAGCAGAGGCTCCAACTGCCCAGGAGAGCATGGTGTCCCCCTGGACACGGCAGAGGGCCCAGACACCATCAGTGGTGCTGCTTGATCCGATAAGCCTAGAAGCACTGGCATGATGGACAGTGCGCGTGCTGGTGAGGGTGCCGGCGGGGGTACCGAGACAGTTGTCGGTACGACCAGATCCCACTTGTGCTTTGCCTTGCACTCAATGTGGTGCAGCTTGGAAGCTGGTCCAGCCAGATCCACATGCAACCTCTCACCTGACCTGGCGGGGTTCGGGGAGGAACCGCTGGGCAATCCGGGACGGGGATCTGCTCTTATGCCCGTGTCCATGCTTTTTACCCTCATGGCAGGCTTGCCCATCATCTTCGGTACCAATGGATCCAGAGCTTGGAAGGTGCTCAGAAGGGTACTCACCACCTGTGATGGTCTCTGTACCGGTGGTTCTGCGGGTCCCAGATCTGAGTGCGCCCTGGGATGCATGGGTTCTTCCATTAATTTCCAGAAGCTAAGCTCTCGAGCCTCCCATATTCAAGGTGCAAAGGACTTACAAACAGCACAGCGGGCTGTGATATAAGCCTTGCCAAGGCAGTAGAGGCAACTCTGGTGCTTGTCGCTCACAGAAAATGAGCATGGGCAAGAGGCACGGTTCTTAAAGCCCGTTTCCCCAAACGGGGAGAAAACCTACACTAAGAAGAACTCTAAACCACTAAAACAGCTATGTACAACTATATACAGGAAACAGAAAGCAGATCACTCTCTTAGCAAGCTAAGACTCCGGCCATACGGTGGTAAGAGGGAACTGAAGAGGCGTCGACCAGTACGGCCTATTATACCCTCGGCTGTGAGCATGAGGCGATACTGGGGGGTGGGAGGGGGTTTGTCAATGGACACTGCTAAGAAAACCACCTGATTCCGGTGCATTGTGCACATGGGCACCCATGTTTGGAATACATATAGGGACCAATCACTTGAAGAAGAAATAATGATTCAGAGAAGTGTGAACTCCCTGCCCTGCAGTGGTCTCACAGGAGTGTTAACTAGGCCAGTGCTGACAGCACTTTATTTCATTACTGGTCATTTTAGCAGATGGATGGGGAAGGGGGAAGAAATTATGAGTTCCCTGAAGAGGATGAGAAGAAGAGAAAGGAAGAGGAAGAAAAGAGAAATTGCAGGGATCTTAAGGGGAGCACAGTCTCCCACAGGGTGATGCTCTCTATGATAATAAGGTACTGAACAATAAAATGACAACTAAACTTTTAGTTCCATATTGTTGTGCATACTGCCATTGACATCAGTGGCAGCCCCATTGTGGCTCAAGGACAACACACAGGCCTCAATCTTTAGTCTGGTATACAGACCATAATTAGATGTGGGATTCATCCCTATCCACAGAATGAACTCCACACTCCTGCTCTAGGTGGTACAGGGCACCTTTAAGAATGGATCATGCTCAATCAGGTCAGTCCAGAAATTCAGAAAGGCCCCATTTTATGCTGTGAAGTGTTAAACTCCAATTTTCTTCAGTCAAGGCAGCTTTAAGACATGAGGAATAGTCAATAAGAACAGGAACTAGCCTGCGCTTTCACATTTACTTGAGAGAAGCAAGGCTGCTCCCAGCAGCTATTTTAAGGGGGAGGATTTTTTTTTTTTTTAAACAAATGGGTGAGGGAGGCTCACATTCCTCCAAGTTGAAGCCTCCAGAGAAAGGGGTTCACACCCCTCTGCTGTGGGCTAATCTCACCCAAGATCTCAGACTACGATCTCACTTGTTACCAATTATGCAGCAGGAATAACATTGCCCAGAATGACACGGCACCATCACTGCAGAGCAACACACCCCACTGATGTAAGGTGATGTCAGAGAGAGAACAGTGAAACACGCTGAGGGTCTGGGAAAGAGCCGTAAATACCTACTACTCGACATCTAGAGACCTCCACAAACACCAGGGAAAGCCACAAAGCAACACATACACTAGAGCAGCCCTTACTACAGCTGCTCTCACTGGCCAGGTGTCAGTAGCTGCATTAGATATAAAACGAACAATTCTATACCTGTGCCAGCATGCAGAGTAGTCGATATTCTAAACTGTTTCAGAATAAATGTAAAGTGGCTTGCTTTGGCGAATGCCAGACAAGTGTGTGTGGTCTACACATCTCCAGCATACCAGGGAGTCTAGATTATACAACACTCCAAGGCACAATACCGAACACAACAAACACCATGAAATGATTGTAATGCCAGAGAAGAAATAGCAACCACAAAGAATCTAACCCGATGTCGACCATTCCTCCTAAAGGCAAGTGAAGCACCCCACCCCTTTTACAAGGGCATGCATCCTAATAAGAAGCCTGTGGAATTTATTTGATATACACATGGTAAAGGGATTTGCATTGGGTTTGATTGAGGGAACTGCTTCTGAAGTACAATCATCAACTTCTATTTCACTAGCTAGGGCTAGAACAGTGTGTTTGGTAACCATTTCAACTGGGGGAGGTGAGGAGGAATAAAGCATGAAAAGCTCTGCGCAGGTTCCAGAAGTTGAGAGTATCAAACTAGAGGCTGGCAACAAGAATGTGAATAACCAGTAAGGTTCCCATCACCATCTGATTGGATGCATATCCATGAGTTTCACCTCTGAAGTGTAGTGAGAGCAGAGAGAACCCAGTCAAGACCTCAAATAGCTTCTATATAGCTGACTAGGGCAGTGTCATCAAAAACCCATGTCAGCAAGCCACAGAATATAGGTTAATTACACATCAGATTAGAGACTTGCCACTGTGATGGGACAACCCCTAAGAAAATGCACAAAGTGACAGCTTCCTGGTAAATGTCAAGAGTTCAGCAGTTATTGCCCAGGCTGTTTACAAACCAGTAAGGATTTCCCACTGGGTTCAGCTATCATCCTTTGTCAGCCATTCAGATTTGTGGCTATTTTATTTCACACACAATGCTCTAACTCTAGTAGGGCTGACATGCCAGAGATCAGGGCTCAGTCTGTCTGTTCATTAACACAACAGGTGAGCCACAAGATTCACATCAGATCATGGAAGATACAGACCCTCCATTCTCCACCAGTGGTAGCAATGGTGAAAGTTATAGCATACTCAAGAGATGTTTATTTATATTCACCACTGTATCAAAATGACAGTGGTAGAAATACCTGTCCCACATCTACACTACAGCTTATATGGTTGCTACCACCAGAGGTAAACATAGCCTGAATTTTCCTAGTGTAGAGGCACCCTAAGATACTATCTTTCACAAACGCTACAGCTAGACAAACCTTTTAAAGCTCTTACCGAACCTCCTCTGCACAGCTAAGCTCATCTGCAAAAAGTGCAACCCCAATACATGCTGATGCTCATAGAGGCCCGTTTAATATCAGAATCAGGCCTTTAAGGCTTGATCAGCCCCAAGTCACCAATGGTGACTTGATGGGCATCAAGGTCATGTTCCAAAGACTTTGACGATATTGGGGTTTCTGCTGGATAACATGATAGGGAAATCCATACTCATCCATGACCTTCTTTCCAGCCAAGCTTCAAACAGGACAGGCGTAAGGTCACAGAGTCAGAAACTGCGCTAGCTCTGCTGGGCTTTACTGATGTTTTCCTCACCTGGTTTAAAAGGGAAAGATTTCACACTCAGACAGAGGTGGAAAGAGTAGTGTGAAGCTGAGGGGGCAGCTCGCCCCTGATAATGTCAGTAAGAAGGAAAGAGGGGGCACATGGAGGTTACCATGGCTCTGCAAGACTCCAGCAGGGCCAGCTCTATCCCCTCTGTGACCTTAGCTCCTACTATAAATGGGGGTGGGGGAGGGGAGCATGCTATCCCACACTGACCCCTTGGCCTGGATGCCTGTGAGGAAACATGCTTTCCAGCACCTCCTACAAGAGAACGGGTCCATCACATCACTAAGAGCCCGTTGTGGGATGCTTTAATACCTCCAACCTCCTTCCCTGAGGGGGAAAGTCACAACCTTCCATCCATCCTGCCCCTCTCCCCTATATCCCCCCCACAATGTCTCTAGTAAGGCTGGGCCAGGGAATGCTCCACAATAATCCCTACAGCTCATCGCTCCCAGCTCCCAACTGAAGGAGCATAACCCAAATGTCCTCCCCCCCCCCAAAAGCCCCCCACTGCAACCCTCAGCACAACACCCCATCCAAGGAGAGGCGCTGCCTCACCTGCCCTTCCAGATACATTTCCCCTCCAATGGTAATCCCATAAGACAGCCCCCCCATGAACATTCAGCGGTGAAGGGGATGGTCTACCTGCCCCCCTCCCATCCCAGGCAGAGGGGACGCCCCCCATTATGCAGCCCCCATACCAACACCCAAGGGAGCAGGGTTACCCCACCTATCCTCCAACACTATTTGACCACCCCACCCGAGGGGGAGCGGATGCCCTATCTGCCCCCCCCCCAGTACCCCTTCCAGCCGCATACGCCTCCCCACCCACGTGGAAAATGCCCCAATCCCCCCCAGGAGATGTGAGGAGACCCCCCATATTCGCCCCCCCCCCAGGAGATGTGAGGAGAACCCCCCCATGAGACTGAGGGAAAGAGCCCCCCTATATTCGCCCCCCTATATTCGCCCCCCTAATGAGACTGAGGGAAAGAGCCCCCCAATATTCGCCCCTCCCCCCCCCGCCGGAGACGTGAGGGAAAGAGCCTCCATGCTCCACCCGCCCCCAGTAGGAGTCAAGGGGGCCCCCAGTCGCCTCCCCCCCCCCCCGGGCGGGAAGCGGCGACTGCCCCCGCGTCACTCACCGGCTGCGGGTCCCTCCCCGCCGCTCCCTCCTCCCCGCCGCGCGGGCCGGGGCTGCAGGGCGAGGCCCGGGCTCCCGGGCGGTTCCGCGCCACGGGGAGCGGGGGGGAGGGTCCGGCCGGGCGGAGCGGGGCGGAGGCGGCTCGGCGCTCTCGGGCTCTAACCGGACACACCCGCCCCGGCTCGGCTCGGCTCGGCTCGGCGATAACAATGGGGCTGCCGGCGCAGCGCCTCCCCTTATATAGCCCGAGGCACGTGACCTTCTCCCCCGCCCGCGCAGCCTGGGAAATGGAGTCCTGAGGGCCCTGCCCGCGCAATGGCCGCTGGGAAATGGAGTCCGGAAGGAGGAGCTTGCTAGGAGGTGTAGGCCAATGCTTAGCCCTCAAGCAAGGGGGATAAGCCTGGAAGACAGAAGGCTTCCCAGCTGTAAGGGAAAATCAGGTTTCCCAGCTGCCTGGGGAAGAACACACTATTGCACCTGCTGGGTAAAAACCAAGCCGGCTGGTGAGGAGCTTGGGGGAAGAGATGCCTTTTGTAAAAGAGCCACCGCTGCTTTTTGCCTTCTGCTAGTGGAGCCTTTAGAGGAACAGGGTCAGGCTTTTCTCCAGCTGCTCCACAGCTAGGAGCTTTGGGTTGTTTTGTTTGTTTAAAAAGCAAAAGCGAGACGCAATAGCTTTTCTAAAAGTAAACGGTCACATTCATAATACACACACAGCTGCAGTTTTAACATCACATAGTGTGAAAGTTTGCAACACAGAGCAGGTCCTAGGGAGGAATAAGGTGAAGCTTTTGCTATTCCACACATTTAAAGTATCAAGAGGGCAGGCAACAAGGGAGGAATTTGGGCAAAAACTAACCGAACAAATATACACTACCTCTGCTGCCCCTCCCCACCCCCACTACCTGCTTTGTGTCCTTGAGTACTCATCTTCTGCACCACACAGCTCTTTGTTTGCCTGCAGAAAGAGCTTGCACGGACAGCTGCTAGGAACAAGGCTGGTGTGGTCTCCAGCACTGCAAAATGAATTCCCTTTATTGCAAAGGTTTTTAGCTTTGCTTTAATATTATTACTCACCCTTCAATTACAAAGAGTACAAATGTTGAGTAATGTAATATCCTGGATCACCACTGGATGGAATATGTGCAATAAAGATGCATTTAGCAGAAGGGTCCTTGGAGCCTCTGTGCATTTTCAGTCATTGAGGTCTCCAGGATGGAAACGATTCTCTCATTCTCCCACGTACAGCAATCGCCAAGCCTTACAGATCATTAAACATAATCTTTACAGTTTAAACCCCAAGGCAATTATGAACCAGTTACAAAAAGAAACAAGAATTGAGAAGCAACAGCTGGATTAGCCAGATCCAAGGAAGAGAAAGTTTGAAATTTCAAAAAGTAACTCCACAAAACTTTTAAGTGTAAACCTCATAGTGATGATGGAATCAGCCCACCCATTGAAGAGTTCTAACAAGACCAGCAAAAATCAACTTAGAAAGATAGATAAGAGGACCCCCAGTTAACAAATCCCCAGATCGGCACTTACACTAAGATAAGCCACCACCATATGTTATCAACAGAACTCCAGGTTGAATTGTTAGTAAGGGTAGTAATGGGATAAGTGCAATGTCGGCAGTGAAGAAGCCCAACTGCTGAGCTCTGGGTGTAAACAGCTCCAGATGGAAGAAATAAGGTGGCCAGAAGTGGAATTACAGAGGAGTCTAGACAAGAGATTAGAAAGGCCAGAACCAGCAGGAACAGGCAAAACCACCTTATTTTAGAAATAGTGAGCAGCTGCAGCCTGATGTAGGGGGTCAAAGGGCAACTGAGTCAAAAAGCAGTTGGAAAATCCAAGCCCCAGACTAGCTAAAAATCAAGCAAGAAGCAGTTTATAGAGTACAGAAAGCTTTCCAACAGATTTCAATTCTCACGTTAAATTCAGTTTCTTTTCAATCCACAGCTTCATATGGGGCAAGTTTCAATTACTGGCCGTTCACTTAACATCTACTGTATTCTGTCCCCAGGGATCCTGTTTCCAGCTCTGCTTGTTAAGTACACTACTAATGCTTGCTCTGAAAAGGGCAGGCAGAAAGACAACATGCAGCACTGTTTTCCATCCAGTAGGAATCGGTCTGAAAGGTGCTGTATGAAAACTTTTCACAATATAAATGTGAAGTGCAATTAGACAGGACCCAGGAGGCAAGCAAGAGCCCAGTTTCAATTAAGGCATTTTCTACACAGCCTGCCACCAGCTTTTTCCACATATTCAATAACTTTGTCACTTACCTTGACCAGCTGATGATGGGAATGGAACTACCAAACAAATGTTGTTCTAAAAATCCAAATTTGGGCATCAATTCAAAGGGAGAGTCTTCGTCTCCATTACATTAGATAATAAGGAAGTCAAGTGATTTCTTTAGTGAAGCTGTTTAGGCAAAGCAGCAGTTGATCAAAAGGATTTCTATTTCCCCTTTATTTTATCTTTTATTTCCAGTACTGGCCATTAAGTTTCAGGGGGAGGAGAGGTGAACCTCTGGCTGTTCTGCCCTCTAACCCTTCTCTGAGGGACTGTTTAATGAGCAGTTGTAGATCAACAACACAGACGCACAAGTAAGTTTATGTTTCCAAACAATGGATTCATTAAGAATCTGTACGCACCCAGAAACATGGATACAAAAAATTCAACAAGTCTGTCACTATTGTACATTTTCTATTACGCCTCTTGCATACTGAGAACCCGGCCCCCCCAGATTAAAATACAGGTATCTTCCCAATCTATTGCTGATGTAGTAAAACAGATACAAAAGGCCAGCTGCCAAAAGAATAGCACCTCTGTATGCAGAGTTCATAGTCCTGTCAATTCACCAGTAGCGCACATGGTTCTTCAGCAGGGAAAGCAGGTGAAATCGCTCCAGCTTTTTCTAAGGCTTTTCTTGGCATCTTTAGCCCCATCAATTTAAGCGGCCGAGGCCTCCACGTTTATTAGGCGAAGATCCACGAAAGAACATAGAGCCACAGCGATTTCAGAGTGTTTATATCTCAGTTCAAGATTCAAATGTGACAACTTATGACACAAGCCATCAAAAAGCCAGGTAGAGGGACAAGGCAGGTTGCTGCCCACAAATCAGGCTGTGATACAAAGGGGCTTTCAGAGTCTTTTTAAGCAAAACCCAAGAAAAAACAACTGCTTTGGCACTGAAGCAAATTCAGTCCTGGGTGACAAAACTGGATAGAAGAGGCTGTCCTGAAGTCCTCTATTTATCCCCAGAACAGGTACAAAGCAGCACAGCACATTCCCACATTGTCCAGCAAAACATTACTCACCATCAACCCAGAGGGGCTATTTCTAGCTCTGGCTCACTCAGTTCTTCGCCAACAATGATGCAAATGATATGGCATTGACAGGCCTTTGCTAGGGAACTGGGGGGCAAGGATTTCCATCACCTTTCACGCAGGGGCTACCAAGCGGCCATCAAATGGCCAACAACTCTTGCGCTGTTACGGAGTTATTTCATCATTTCAAATCCAATCTAGAGGTGAAAGGCTCTCAGACGCATCACTAAATAGCATCTACAGAAGCCCTCATCTTTGGGGGGCGGGGGGAGAGAGTTTGGAATAGATACATAATGGTTGCCATCTTCAGGGCTTTCCAATGAATTGGAGGCAGAGGGGAGTTCATAGGGTTAGGGTTAGAAGAGGAGCATTCAGTATCCTACCAGCTGTTTAGAACTATGGAGATATGATTGTCAGACTGTCACATACACAGCCTTACTCCCCACCCCAGCTAGGCCTTTCCTGCTCCAACTCAGAACCTGGCATTTCCTGCCTTGTGTTGGTTACTGTCACAACCTAATCATTTGAACACAGCTGCTTTGTATTATGTTTCTTGTAAAAGTATTTCATGTATGTTTATAAAAACCATCTGTTTACCCAAGAACCTCACGTTCTGGGCAAATATAAATCCAGGCCTCGTTTTATTATAAGATGCTTTTTATTTAGGACATCTTCTTTCAGGCTATAATAGCTGCTCTCGCAAAGAGGGGACGTGCTCAGGCATCTGGTTTAGAAAGCCGATTTTTTTTTTTTTTTTTTTTACACCCCCAAGAGACCCAACAGCTGCAATCCTGGAAATCTGTATGGAGGCCCTTTTGTCGCCATGGCGTTTTCAGTAGCTTTAAGCACGGCCTGCAGGCTCTTGCTATGTAAATCTCTCTCCGTGCTGGTCCCATACCGTTCCAGCTCCAAAAGTGAGTTTCAGGCCAATGAGACATAAAAGTCAACATGCCAATAAAATGCCACCCATGTTTACACTGAAGGTACAGCCGAAGCTTTTCACTTCCCCTCCACCCCAAAGAATTTTAGTTCTTTAAAAAAAAAAAAAAAGAAATCATACAGGAAACAGACCATATCATCAGTTAGCTAGTTCATCAAATTTCATTTTTTGTCAAAGTCACGTGAGTTTTGAGAGTAAAGCCACATTTGTCCATAGAGACGGTGACCTTATAAATCCATGAGACTGGAGTTAGTTCCTGACAGTCTTGACACTGACCTGGAGGACAGAACTACGATCAGTCAGTCACACTCTCTCTCTCTCTCTCACACACACACACACACAGGAACTAAACCAACAAGGATTGGGAGAATGAGAATAACACCTTTACAATGCAGCTGTCCAACAACATCAAGGAGAAGCTTAAAAAATAATGCTTTCCCCCAGTTCCATCAGTGCAGTTGGAAGGTGTATTTTGGGGGGGAGGGGGGGGGGGGAAGGGGGTGTGTGTTTGAGAGGTTGCCGTGTATGCCAGAGAGGTTGCTGGGTTGAGTTATTAGAACAGATGTTCACTTGCAAGTCTCCAGCACAACACAGGAGCCAACACACTTATCATTAAACCATACGCAGCTCCCAAGACACAAAGGCAAGTTTCTATCAATAGCAAAGGACAACACAGCCTGGCAAGTTTAGCCTCACATCTGCAACTACTTCCATTTTAAACTCCAGAGGTTAAGCAGTGCGCTAGCATCATCAGCAGGCTGCATGCCAGAAGAGCTACCGGGGCGGGGGTGGGGGGGAGGGAGGAAGGGAAGAGGAAAGGGGGGGGGGGGGTCACCTGCCAGAAGGTACAGCGCAGTAACAACAAAGATCAGGATCTTTACAGAAGCCTCCCATGAATTTCTGATCTCTGCTTGCATCCTTGTGCAATAGGCGATGGGTCTTTGTGTGAGACGAGAAGCGGCTACAGGCTCTCTCCTAGTCCAGTTCCCTCTTATTTTAAGATGATGTGGTAGCTATCGTTGGTTTCAGCTGCAAAGAAAGCAGAGCAGCGTCAGACATCCCCAACCGCAAGGAGAGCAGCTGAAATTCAACATGCCTCTTTCTATACAAGAGTTCTCAAGACTGCCAAACAAGTGGTTGGGGGGAAGGAAGACGAAGAGGAGAGGGGAGCACACACTGTTTATAAAGGCACATTGAATGAATGCAGTTACCTTTCATTGTGTCCAGAACAAAACACGATTCGTCTTGGAAGTTCTGTATCATCTGAAAGAAGCCATGAGATCAGTTGAATCCATTAGTGAGTGTTTAAGTTTTGGACCGAGGCTCAATTTCATATAGGAATTAGTCAATGGTGGAGTTAGCCATGGCCCACTGAAAGAGCTGGAAGCTATTCAGCCACACTACAGTGCTTTGGGATGTATAGAATGCACCACCTGGAATAATTATTCCTCCCTCCCACCCCATCAAACAAAAGAACAGATTTTAGGACTCCTGCCTCAGATATTGAAGCCCCTTCCCAAATCCTCAAATGTGAGAGAGCGAGCGAGAGCGCACAGTTCAGAGGGTGGCTGGCCCCTTAAGAAAAGATAGGCCCCCCCATCTTAACTTGCCTCCCTAGCTGTGGAAAATGCCTACGGCAGAAGCCTAAGAAACTGCAGCCAGCACTCCCACTCGAGCGCCCTTCCCGCCCCAGTGACCAGCAGTGCCTCATTGTGTCCCACGTCCCTCTGTCCACACCTGGAGAGGCGAGACAAGCTGGTCACAGATGGACTGAGGCTCATCTCCCCATTAGGGGCCGGACACCCTGTGACTGTCTGGTTATAATTAAGCATTAGTGGCAATATTGTTACATCCCATACGGGCAGCGTTTGCTCAGGACGTTGGCATTTATTTTTAGATTCAAGGCAGAGGCTCTGTTTCCTGTGGCACATCCCTGAAGCCAAGTCCCAGTAGCCAGCATAGAAGCTATTACTAAAAGCTTTGCTTGCCTTTCTAGAGGCCTCTCTGCAACCTTTATGGCAGGAGTCGCAGCACCTACCCCACCAGTTTGTGCCAGTACTAGATGAGTGGCTGAGCAGGCGGCAAGCCCCTCTGGGAGCCTGGACATCTCACTTCCCTTCTTCTCAAGTGGACTTGCAGCTGGACACACACATGCTGCAGCTAACTGCCTCTCCTAGCAGTTCAGTTGCACTGGGAAGTGAGGGTTATATGGATCCCACAGGAGTTAGAGAGACCTAGGCGATCATCCAGGACTTTGCCCATACACAGAATGGCCAGGTATTAGGTGAATTAGTGGGCCTGATTCTCATTTACACCACGACTCCTTCCCAGCTCTCTAGCAATATAAAGGTGCCCAACTTTAAGGCTCCTTTACATTGCATGAGTGGTACAAAAGGGGTCTTATTTACACTAAGACTTGGGCCCCCTGCACACAAAGCAATCTGGGAAACCCACTCTAAATGAGTAATTCCAACTTTCCCTTTAAAACAGAAAACATTGGGTGGCTCAGATCTTAAGTGCCATGGCCTAAGCACAGAACTGGGAGCCCGGATTCCCTTGAGGGCCTTATTTGGGCCCTGATGCCAATTCTGTGGCCTTGGGCACAGTTTTGGCAACTGTAAAATGGGGATAATACCTGCCTCATGGGGCTGGATGGTTCATGATTAACGTTTTGAAGCTGAGGAACACAACAAGTAGTACAGGTGAGAGCATAAACACAACTGTAAAATCGAGCCCCTTGGGCTCCACAGACAGGCACGTAGGGCCCCTAAGCCGTTTACCTGGAAAGGGCCAATATTCAAACCACCCCTGTCCATTTGGAATCCTTAGCACGTTTCCCCATGTCAGAGATCACAGAACCAGACCAGGTTTGCAACAGACTTAAAGTAGTTGAGCCACCATGACTTGAAGATCCCTCCAGGCTAAGTGCCAAGAGGCACTTACCTCATCGCTGATCAGCACGTGTATTCCTGTAGGGCCTTGTTTGTAGATATGGCTGATCTGTCGGGAGGAGATACTGAAGAGCTGGGCTATTTTTTCTGTCAGTTCCACTGCAGTCAGCTCTTCCAGATAGATAGCATGATATACTGCAACAGGGACAAGAGCAATTACAGTTAGCTTCCAAATCATCTGTTGTGACGGAGTCTGAGCTGCCTGAATACTGTAAATATTATGGTAGTGCTTAAGCACCCCAGTCATGGAACAGGGCCCCACTGTGCTAGGTGCTGTATAAACAGAACGGAATGACACTTCTTACCCCAAAGAGCTTCCAATCTCAGTACTAGTGGCCAAATGTGACCCCGCACCATTCCCAGCTATTTCCACTCCGCCAAAAGAAATCAAAGTGCAACTGACGAGCCCCCTTGGAATACCAATGCCATCGCCTAGGAGGGGACTAGGGGAAGCATACGGGTTATGGAGTCGTAACAAGAAGGGAGGACAGAGCCCACTGGCTTTGCAGTCTCCTCCCAGAACGCAGAAAGTGGACGTACTGGCATCAAGCCGCTCCAGAAAGTAGGTCAGTCAGTGTGTCTAGGCCACACTGGATTCTCACACGAGCTATAATTTATCAGCCCAGCACAGGCACCGTGCCAACAATGAGATGCCGCAGCCACAGTTTTAGTTGGGGAGGAAAAAACCAGCAGACTGGAACGATGGCAGGTCAGCACAGAGCCCTCCTTCCAACCCCACTCAACCTTCCCCCAAGTGCTGGCTGTGTGAGCCCTGTTGCCTTCAGGCTGATGCTGGGTTATCTTCCATGGAAGCCTTCCACCTTCTGGCAGCAAAAGAAAAGCAAGAATGATGAAGGCTAGCATAAGCAAGGGCAGCCGAAAATGGAGGCAAGCTTGCATAAGATTCCTGTATGCCTCTATGTGAGATTATGTGCATTATGGTAACGGCTGGAGGCACCAGCTGAGCCTGAAGTCCCATTTTACTAGGCACTGTACACATATTGAGAGAATATCAAGCCCTAAAAAGCTTAAAATAGACAAACAGAGCATCAGCAGGGAAGGGACTTGCCCAAAGGGGAAGAACCAGGATTAGAACTCAGATCATCGGAGTCCCTGTCCCATTCTCTATCCACTGGACCATGTTGCTTCTCCTCTGAGATAACTGGTACCCTGCTTACTGCTTTTGTAGAGACCCCACAGCACTAAGCCATGAATGCAGCCTGTTAAGGGAGGAAGCACATCACCCCTTCTGGAAACTTACCAAAGAAAGTACTGTTTGCCAGCTCCCCATCCTCATGCTTCTGCTGGTCCCTCAGCTGCTGAGGCTCCTGGCACACGTAGATGGTCAGCCTGGGCCGTACCATCCTGTGGGAGGGAGGGTGGGACAGGTGAATACCACTGAGTTTACCATGAGCAGGTTTCCAGTTTCCCTGATGCTCAGGTCCCATGCTCCTTGACGCAGAAGACCAGACACACAGGCCTGTCTTCAGGCAGAAATAAGAGGGAGATCACAGCAAGTTTTGTTTCATGGAGACAACACACACAAAAGGAGGCGCGGGTGGGGGTGGGGGGGGGAGGAGGAATCAGGCAGCATTCAGACTCACAGGGGTGACAACTGGCTGCTAAGTATCCCATTCAGCCCTCCTAAGTGGGATTAATAGCAACTGAGAGTAGATGGGCTGGGGTTTAAACCAGGGGGACGCTAGGCTGCGGCAAGAGCAGCGGAGAACACTGGCATAAGAAACAGATGAAGCTTGTCACAGCATTTTCTGAACTGAGTGACCTATGAGATGACTAATGTCTGGTCCCCCACCCCCATGCAAAGCTGCGACAACGTTTTAGTGCTATCTCACCAGTCATCGGAATTGGTACATTAATTCCCTGGAATGCTCACACTACCACCGACTCTTGCCGTCCCTTATCAGAAATCCAAGCTCTCCCAAAACACACACGGATATTAATACACTCCTGGTGGCTCTATGCTTATCTGCCTGGTTGCAATTCCTGCAACAGTTTCTCCACTAGCTGATCCTCCATCTCAGGCACAGGGTGATTGGAACTGCAAGCTAATACCAGAGGCTTCACATGGAGATGCAAGGAAAGCTCCCTAACAGAGGAACTTGCCCACAAGAGAAGTTTCTTTTTACCCCTGTCACCTGAGGCCAGATTTTGCGACTGTCCAGCACTAATGATCCGGTCCAGATTTTCTAGAGAGCTCAGCTCTTATTCAGGCACCTCAACAAAGGTCTGGAGTCTCAGAATTGCTCAGCGCCCAATATGCAGAGCTCTTGAAAATCTGGACCCTTATTGGTTGGCCTTATGCCCTAAAAATATGACAAAGTATTTCTTAGGGCTGGTCTACACTACCACTTGAGCCAACGTAACTTACGTCGCTCAGGGCAGTGAAAAATGACACCCCCGAGCCTTTACATCGACCTAAGTGCTGTCCACACCAGCACTATGTCGGCGGGAGATGCTGTCCCGCTGATGTAGCTTCCGCCTTTTGCGGAGATACAGTAATTATGCCGACGGGAGAACGCTCTCCTGTCGGCCCACCGCCTCTTCTCCAGATGTGCTACAGAGGAACAGCTTTGTCAGTGCAGCTGCACCAATGTAGCGCAGTAGTGTAGACATTCCCTTAGAAGCATCTAATCCTCTTCTGAGCCCTGCTACGCTCTTGCCCTCGATGGTATTTTGTGGCAGAGAGTTCCAGGAGTTAATTTTCCAAAATGTATAACTATTTTCCATCAGCTATTATGCATTGGTTGCTTTGCAATGTCACTGAATGCCCTCAAGTTTTTGTGTTACAAGGAGTGATAAACAGAAGCATCCAGTTTAGCTTCTCTACTCCATAGGTTTTACTCACCTTGCATCCCCTTGTTGTCCTCTCTTAACAAAACGCAACCTTTCCTCACCTGGAAGTGACCCGTCTAATCATTTTCACTGCCTGTCTTTGGACCCCTTCTGTTTTTGTTCTATCCAGGGCAGACTGCTCAATGATACCCCAAAACTGATGCAAAGAACTCATCGAGTTCCTCTGGAACACTGTCATCATTCCTAATCCTTTCCTCCCCACTCATCCAGATGACCTACCAATTTTCTTGCAGGTTTCCTCTTTCTGTCACAAGCAATTCACAAGTGCCTAGATCTGAATTCTGGACCTTCTAGCTCCCAAGCATCAGCAGTAATTTAACTTTGGCTTTCAAGCTGCATTGTCTTTGCTTAAGGCCAGATCCTGAAGGAGGATTTTGCTTTTAACTGTGCTAGGCTTTTCAACAAATCCATGGAATCCCTGGCTTTTTCCTGCAAGTTTTTGGAATAAGGTCAGCCCTGACATTTCTAACCTGCCACAACATTTTCCTGTCACGCCACAGAAGTCCTCCTTTGTTTTGGGTTTACGGAGGCACTAGGCATCATGACAGCAATGCACTGATGAGCCAGAGGCCCAGTCTACACTTAAGTTTTGCTGGATTAGTCTATCAGTCAGGGTTGCGATGAGGTGGGATTTGTGACCATCATAGCTAGGCTGGCAAGAGCCCTAATACAGATGTAGTTATATTGGTAAGAGTGTCCATTTGCTGGGAGAAACTGCATCTCCACTATCATTGGGTTCCACTAAGACTACAGCTATACTGACAACCTTTTCTAGGGTCGATAAGGCCCAGAACTACAAGAGTGATAGAGAAGCAGACATCCCATGGCCATTGCTCTGTGGGGTATAAAAATCATCACTCATTCTCAGCTTTTACAAGTATACGCACCGTCCCTTTAATGCATTAAAGAGCCTGATGCCATCTGCAGGGCCACAGATCTGGATAACATCTTCCCTGGTTAGCTTCAGTAAGTCTGCACCTGGAATTTAAAACAAGGAGCCAACAGATCACCATGGGGGAAAAAAAAAAAAAAAAAAAAAAAAAAGAGTAGGAATGGTTTATTTAAAGAAGATGGAGGTAAATTTCATACAACGCATCACAGCGGAGTTTGCACAGACTATAATACTGCCAGCAATTGATACCTCCTCAGGAGGGAATGCAGCAGGAGCCTATTGAGGCGAGGAATGAGCAGAGATGGGCTTTCATCACCAACCTGAGAAATTCGTGAAGAGCCGGGAGAACGTGGAAAAGCGGTTTCGATGCAGCCATTGCTGGGCTTCCTGAGGCGTTGTCGTTGGCAGAAGGTTCTGTGGCACGGGAACAAAATGGTTACTTTCCTTAGACTAGGTAACACACAAGCCATTTGCATTCAAAGTATAGCACAGGTCAGCTAAATTACTGCTGTAATATGGTAACACCTAGGACCCCAAGGCATGGATCAGGGCCTTCTACAAACATAGAATGAAGATAGTCCTTATCCCAAAGAGCTTACAATTTCAGTATAAAACTAGAGACAGCAGGTAAAATACACAGACAGACTTGGGGGCGGAGGGCAGGTAAGAGGGCAGAAGCACCACAATGAGATAATGCTGGTCAGCAAAACAGAGCAGAGGTCACAGCATGCCAGCTGCTCGACCACTGTCAAAGTTTTTGTATGGCTTCAGAGAGTTTTCACTCTAGAGCCTCTCTCGCCAAGTAGGAGCCATTGAGAAAGAAGTTATGGGCTTAATGTAGAAGTTACTTAGTGAGCTTCTTTGGCCGGTGTTTTTGAGGTCAGACTAGACAATAACAGCCCCTTCTGGCTTTAAAATGGTCTATGAAATTTATTCTCAAGGGAAGTCTGGACAGCCCAGAGACAGATGACTTGTCTACATGGGGAATTATTCTGGAATGACTATTCCTGATTAACATCTGGATGCTCTTATTCCGGAATCAGAGCGTTTTATTCCAAATTATCTGAAAGTGGATTAAATTAATTTGGAGTAAGAGTGTCCACAGATGGAGCTAACCAGGAATAGTTAAACCACTTTAAAGTTAAACCCTACCTTATTCCGGATTAACTTTCTTGTGTAGACAAGCCCAGAGACCCCATACTGCAGCATACCAGCAAGCTCCTGAACATAGACACCTAGAAACCCACAAACTTCCAACAGTAAATTTAGAAAATAGGATTAACACCATCCTTACCACAAGCATAAGATTTGAGGTGGGACTTACATCTGTGATTGGAGGAGGTGGCTCGGGTTGGTGATTTGGAGAGCCATTTCTAGATTTTGAGAAAGAACAAGAAAAAAAAAACAACAACAACAAAAAAAAACATGGTTGGAATCTGCTCTTCCCCACCTCCCAGTCTGATGCCTTTAAAATACACTGACAAAAGGTGTCACGTATTCTATTGAGAATCACGATTCACAATGACTGGCACCCAGTGTGTTTTAGAAAGTGGGCTCAGAAACCTGTAGGCATGGCTGGTTGCAAGTAGCAATGTGACCACGTCAATATCATTGCCAGGGAAATGAAATATCCCGCAGAACAACGAACGGTACTATGTGAGCAAATGGATATGCCAGGGGAAGGCTGATGGCTGAACGCAGACAGAACAGCTACACAAATGCACATTCAGTTCTCATTTCAGGGGCAAAGATGGCTGTACTTGTTAGTGATCAAAATGAGCAACAGTCTAGATCTCCAGGAGCTGCCATTTTTGCTGCCATTGGCGCTTTTTAAATAGGATGCTCTAGCTGCTGGTTCTCAAATGCTAGGAAATCATTTAGGATAAGGTCAACAGACAATTCAAATGTTTCCATCCCTCAGGGAAGTCAGAAGAGGATGACAGCCAGCCAAGCAGTTCTCACTGCCTACACTTACCCCTCACCAATGGAAAAGCTGCTGTGGGAGCTGTTAAAGCCAGGAGACGGTGCATTGTTGACGTAAGTGATCTCTGGCCACGGAGAACACTAGAAATGAAAAGCCAACTGTGAGATCCCCAGGAAAGTCACAGTATTGTTTTTAACTTTTACAAACTGTTTCCTCTAGATTTAGCTTTAAGCTGGCTTCTATGAACTAGGGCAAAATTGTTATCTGCTCTGTTTAATGCAGACTATAGCAGTTGTCTGCAAAAGCAGCTTTACTCTGAAGAGCTAGTTTACTGCTGCATTACAATTTATAGGGGTAGTACAGACCCTGTGAAACACTGGACAGTCTTCAAATTACAATATTCAAAACAGTGAGCTCTTGGATTGGAGTCAGATCTCCTGGGCATTTTATATGTTAGCTTAATATTCTCCCACTGTGCCAGCTGCAGAGCGTGCACACACATCAAGCAGCCTGTTACTGAATTTAGAAATTGAGGAATACCCCAGAATTTACTCTAACCAGATCAAATACTCAAACTGTTCTACTGAAGCACTTCCCAAGGGATATAGAATCAGTTTAGCATGGGGGTCCAAAGAATGAGAGAGCTGCCTCTTATTGTTAGGGTTAGCTATTTATCACACCCACCATCTGGGCTCAAGAGCCGAACAATTTAATGACCCTTCAAGAGATGGAATGATATGGTCACCCCCAGCCAAGCTGATTTGCTAAGACACAGATTTCAGCAGCCAAATGCACCTCCAGGATGCTTTACCTCTGTGAGTATTGTGGTCTCATAGGAAGGCTGGTATTTCTCCTTCTCATGAGGAGTTCGTTTCTCCATTTTCTCTCGGTCCGTCTTCTGTTTTCGATCTGCTCCTTTGGGCTGGAAGTCCAACATTTTTATTAGATCACAAATGCCTGGCATCTTGGAAGGGAGTTAGCCAAATGCAGGAAGGAGAGTTAGATTCACACTGGCTGCACAAAGAGACAGATGGAAACTGGAACAGAATAGAAAAGCTGACAGAGAGCTTGGGAACCTTTCAAGTTACTGAGCTGGGGGACAGATTTCAAACTGCTGCCTTAGGGGAAGGTAGCCCGGCTGGTATGGGCAGAGAATTAGAGAATAATGCTCTCTCTGTGACAGATCTTCGTATTACTAGTTGTTATCCCTACTAACCCGATCTGCCCTCCCCCAGGAAAAGATTTCAAAAGATCTTAACTAGAAAGTGAAAAATCTTTCAGAAAGGAATTAGGCACAGACCAGGATGCTATGCCATGCCAATGAGCTCTAACAGGGCAAAGACATGGGGGGGTGTGGTGGCAGATTTGTTCTGGGTTAAGTCTGCAGCAGCATAAAAGAAAGAACCCTGGATGGTGAATCAGACCACCTAGATTCTATTCCAAGCTCTGCCACTGGCCTGCTGGGTGATATTGGGCAAGTCACTTCACCATCCTATACCTCAGTTTCCCCATCTGTAAAATGGAATAATGGAATTGACCTGCTTTGTAAAGTGCTCTAAGACCTGATGAAAAGCACTAAAGAGTTAGGGATTACGACTTAGGGCTTCAGGGAGACTATTCCTTTAGGAGACTAGTAAGATTCCCCATTCCCCTTCTACCTCACCTCTAGAGAGATTTAAAGCTAGATTTGCAATTACTGTAGGGAATAATTCTGTGTTGGCTCCTTGGCATAGACTAGCTGACAATGATAAAGGAAGGGAGATGATGGAGAATTGTTTCAGAGTAGCAGCCGTGTTAGTCTGTATCTGCAAAAAGAAAAGGAGGACTTGTGGCACCTTAGAGACTAACAGATTTATTTGAGCATAAGCTTTCATGAGCTACAGCTCACTTCATCAGATGCATGCAGTGAATTGGGTTCTGCATGCTAACACCCAGAGTACTTTTTCCAACACTTCGGTATTTCATACAGGTGCTAGTATAAGCTCAGTATCAGCAGTGAACTGAAAGGGTCACCAAGTTCTTTTGGCTACAAAGCTCTTCCCTGCAACATTTCACAGACTATTTCAGTTCATCTCTTTTTCCATGCTTGCTTTTAAGCCTTCAAATAACTTGTTTTATCACACCTCTTGCACTTTGTGAAAGTCCTTGCTAGATTTTCATCTATGTAATCTGGTTAGCGGCGCACACACCCTTTCACAGCTCAGTGTAAGTTGTTAGACAACATAACTCAAGCTGTCTGTAAATGAAGGCTGGAATTCCTGTTCAGGATTCTGAAGAAATTGCCTTTGCATTCGGAGGTTCTTTAACGTGCTTCCCAGGACTATAGCCCTCAGGCCATTTCTGCATTAATGAAATTTGTTCTGGCCCAACTACACCAATATAGTTGCATTGATGCAAACCCCTAATGTAGATGTGCTGCAACAGTGCAAAGCAAGGCCTAAACAAGAGTAAGCTGCACAGGTGTAAACCCTGCTACATGTCTACACAAAGGGCAGGTCTACACTTAAAAGCACTTAAGTGAAGACGCTCCTATGCCAGCGGGAGAGCTTCTCTCGTTGGCAGAGTTAATCCACCTCCATGAGAGGCTCTCTAGACAGGGGGTTATGTTGGTATAAATATGTTGCTACCCCTGAGCAACGTAGTTAAACTGATATAAGTCTGTAGTGTAGACCTGGCTGGACGGTTTGCAATGATGTAGTTACAATGGTACCAGATTCCTTAACGCAGACATATGGAGCGCCATGCTTTCCCCCAGACTCCTCAAAACCGAGGATCTGAAATGCGAAGCTGGAGTTTCTTTCCTGCCCAAGTGTTAAGCCTGCAGAGCAGATTCCCCTCCCTGGCTTAGAAACAGCGACTAGAGCAACAAAGCCCTTTAAAGAGGACATCAGCTGGTTCAAAACAGAACCTGCGTCCCTGCTCTGCCCCATATTTCAGTTTGGGTCTGTGTCAAGTGTCTCTGCAAAGGTTTGGGAAGACGACCCAAACTCCACACGGGGAAAGACCTGATAAAAGCCCTCACAAGCCACTTTCAAAAACACAGCCACACTGGACTTCTACTCCCACAGTCGATATTACGCCTGCGGGTAAGAATGTCCTGAGAATCTCCTGCAGTGAAAGGATCGCACACAGATTTACCCCAGGCACTGATGTTATCTGCAGCCCAAACAGGGCTTGTGCTACAGCTGCAGTGGCTGTATCTAGTGACAGATTTCAGAGTAACCTGGTTCCATGTAGTCAGGAATCCCTGCCAAGCTCTCAGCCACTCGGAGTTCAAAAGAGTTTCCTGTGATCTCTGTCACCCAACAGCTCTTGAGAGGGAAGGGTTATTTACACTTCAAAATGGGAGCAGCTACTTCCACCAGGAACCCAAACAGAGCATATAAAGATTGCCTGTAGGATAAACAGCTAGAAGTCCTGTTGCAAGGTAACAGCTTTTCACACAGTCAGTAAGAGTGGGTGCAACAAGTGCACGAAGATCATGAATCATTCTCACACTAGATGGAGATGCCCCCAGATCTACCTACCAGCCAACCCTTCTGAAAGGGTTTATGCCTCTGTCCTTACATGTACCAGCTTGAAGCCTGGCAAGCAGGACTTTACTTCTGAATAGCTGAGTGGTTCTTCCTCTGTTTTCAAAGGGAATTTGAACTTCTGCACAGCTTCTGTTTCTAACAGCAGGAAACATGGCAACAGATGCAAAAAATACCAGAGAGTGGCAATCCTGCTCTTGAGAGTGAGCTGGCCAATAGGCCATCATATCACAGCTCAGGATGCTAGAGGTTACATTTACCTTATATATTTGTACTAAAGTAGCACCCAGAAGACCCAACTGAGATCAGGGTCCCATTGTGCTGGGCATTGTACCAAAGCATAGGCCATGTCTATACGCACAGTGTATGGTGTGGTAAAGACGCTCTGTGCTGATGGGAGAGAGCTCTCCTGTCGGCACTTAAAAAACCCACCTTCGTGCATGGCAAAAGCGATAAGCTTATGAGCTTCCCCTGCTGACAGAGTTGTGCATGCAAACGCTTAGGTTGCTGTAACCTAGGTTGCTCAGGAGGTTGGAATATTCACCCCCCAAGTGACATACGTTTTGCTGACACAGGCTGTAGTGTACACGTAGCCTAGGAAACAGTCCCTGCCCTAAAGCGCTCACAATCTAAACAGGCAAGACAGATCAGAAGTAGGGGGAGAAACAAGCACAGAGAGGTGAAGTGACTCGCCCAAAGGCGCACAGCAAGTCAGTGGCAGGGTTGGGCCCAGAACCTCTGTTCTCCTCTCTTAGTGCAGCACCCAGGCCACTAGACCAAGCCATTCTGACAGCTCTCTGTGCTGGGCTCCCCTTTGGAGCTGGAAAGGAGCCAGGGAAGTTGCCCAGGGTTTTGCATTATTATGCGGGAGCAAAAATTGTCTAAGACAGTATCACTTGTCACAAACATCCTGGGGGTGCCATCGGTCATCTATTCCAGACCCAAGCAGTTCTGCTGGCAAGCAGCCTTTCCTCTAGGGCTATCCCTAGGCTTTGATCTTTTACCTACCCCCCACAAAAGTTAAGAACAGATCAGATAGTCACACCCCAGGCTTATGTTGACATTAAACCTCTGATCCGATCCTTACCTTGTATTACATTCACACACTTCACTCATGCCTGCACTAACCCAGGGGCTAGAGAGGGACTAGATTTATAACAAATTTTTTAGCACCTATCCCACAATAACTAGAAGCTAAAACAGAGAAAGCTACCCGAGGGCTTCATATCTTGGCCTAGGAGGGCACAGGCAAAGTCCACTTGGGTGACATTACGTTACTCCCAGCCTACGAGTTTTGCTGCCTATATACCGGTATTTATAGGGAGCCAGTCATGACAGGCAAGGAGATACTTCTGTGGCATACAAAGGCAAGGCCCTGTCCCTGCAGTTCATTGAGGCAGCCGAGTCAGCTGGGGTCTGCTCCCCGATTGTTTCACCTGTGGGACATGTGTGTCTGGTTCTAGCTCTTTAGCAGGATGTGCCCACAGCGCACATGGTACCTTGAAGACTTTAATCTGGCAGCTGGCAGAATGCAAGTGCTCAGTGTACTCCCCATTCTCATTCTCTTTAAAGGTGTCGATCTGGACTCGGAAGGGCACTCCCTTTTCGCCGCCATGTTTCCTCATGGTGAACTCCGTGCTGATACAGTGCACCTGAGGAGAGTCACCCAGGAGGGGCATCATTAGTAGAGAGCCAACACTGCGTAACGAGAACATGCCTGGTAAACATTCAAAGCCAAATGTTCCCCCTAAAGTCTCTCACTCAGCTGCACACATCCCAGTGAGATGCGTGCAGTGCAGGGCTGAGATGGAAATGCTTCGGATAGCACGAGCATTAAGGCGTTAAAGTGTGTGTGTGGGGTGTGTGTTTAATTCACTTTCTGCCTACAAGATTTCCAACCTACTATTGTTACAAATGATGCTCCAAGATCACTAAAACTGAAAGCAGACTGCAAACCCCACCCACACTTTTTCCAGTTTATTCCTTCTAGGCCCAAAGGACCAGATTTTCAAATATATTTAGGCACCCACTGGGATTTTCAAAGTGGCTAAGCAAGTTAAGCACTCAAGTCCTACTGATTTCAATAGGAAATTAGCAACTAGCTTACGTGCTTTCAAAAATCCCACTTGGTGCCTAAATACCCTTGACAATTTGGCCCAAATGCACAGGTTATTTCACTGTTTTATAGCTAGTTAGAGGCACTTCCTATTTCATACTGTAACAAGACAATGCCACCCTCATGCATTGCTCTAGGGGGAGCTCTTGTGCAGATCCTCCCCCAGCTCCTGTAAAACCCAGCTGGCTGCTGTTTCTGAGTATTGACCCAGGAAAGAGCCCCTTTTCCTGGGACAACTTCTCCCCTTCCCTGGGTTGCTGCAAAGGAGCAGCAGGGGCTGGGTGTTCCCCGCAACTCCTGTCTTACCTGGATGAACACTGAAGTCCTCTTTGAAGGATCCCAGAGAAACTCCACTGTATTTAGTTGTGTTGGATTTGCCCTGGGGTCAATTATACCCACAGACATCGGGATATCTGTGGAAGCACAACACACACTTGGAGGGCAAGCACAAGGCAGAAAGAGTCCCTGACTCTCTGGACGTATTAGCACTAGGACAATGACAGAGGCAACGTCTCCATTTCACTTGCCCTGCAGGAACCAGAGCGGAGTGAATTTCTTGAGGAAGTTCAGTGTGCAAGAAATCAAGAGATCGAGGAGTTTGGCTAGAGCTCCACATAGTTCAGGCAGATGTTGTGCAAGCTTCCCCACTCCCAGCCTCGATAATGCACCTCAATCCTAGCCTGCCACGTAGCGGTGGCAAGGGAGACAGAGCACTATGGTGGCCACAGCTTGGTGAAGACGTGTATTACAGTGGTGTGAAGGCTCCTGTTGTGCAGGAGACATGGAACAAGGGATACTGAATGTTTTTAAACCCTTTACTACCTACAGTGATGAGTTAGTCACTTTTTTTCTGAAGGGCTAAGGGCGAGGGAGGTCATATTCAAAACAGAACTGCCAGCTAAAGTCATGAGTCAGTACTAAATGTAATAATTTACCCTCTATTTTAGGAGCAGCAAAGCATTATTATTCCCTCTTCTTGCCTATAAAAATAATTCTTGGGTTACTTAGAGCACAGAAGAGGTTTGGATCAGTGGGAATTGCATCAGTTAAGACAAACTACGTGCAAATCTGTTCTTCATGCCCTATCCAGGCTGCTGCAGACACTCACCTATATCCAATATCCTGTCCCCAGGCCTGTTCCACCTCCAGCCCTCAAGCTGCTGATGCTCTGTGTATTGCAGCCGCCGGTCATGAAACACCACTCGAAATATACTCTAGAGGGAACAGAGAATCACTGTGTGTCCCATCCCGCAACCGTCACTAAGCAGCTCAGGCGGTAGGGTTCCCCAGCTCAGTGAAAGAGCAGGGAGGGAGAATACGGGAGATCTAGAGCCATACACAGAAGCTGAAGGGGCAAAAGAAGGAGTTAAACTAGGCCCTGTGAGGTGAGTGACAAGCCACCAAGTCAGCATTTCCTCTCATCCCAGCTCTTCCCTATCAGGGTGCTTGTGGGGAATGGTTCAAAGATCCATCCAAAGATGGAATGAGGTGAAGCATTAGCTGTGGGGGAAAGGGGGGTCCTTTTGCACAATACAAAGTTCTCCCTCACCTCTATACCCCACAGGAGATGTGTGTAACCACCACATTCTCTTTTCTTGGCACTGAACTGTCATACCTTAGTCTGGACCTGAGATCCTCAAGCGTTAACAGCAGATTCTCTGCCAAGGAGGTGGAGGAGTCTAGCTGGCTCAATTTTCCGTAAGGCCTTTGGTTCTGGTGGAGCCTTGGGGAGACCAGTTAAGCCCACGCCTGCTGGGGAGCACCTTGTGCAGGTTGGTGGCATTGAGTGCCTGAAAGCACCTATCAATCCCTATGCCCAGAGGACCTTTCCGTGCAGACTGCCTGGTGTTTTGCTGCATTGGCAGGGTGCCCTGTGTGAGGATGTCTGTATAAAAAGGACACTCTCATTCTCGTTCACTTACCTTTACCAGTTTCCCATTTATCTCAGGCAGCTCCCCGATTTTCCTGTTATCTAGCATCCGGATCTCATACGATTGACCTAGGGAAGAGGCCTAACAACTGTTAGCCGCACATGCGTTCTGCTCTTCTGTCACTCTTGTGTTAGATGGCAAATTAAATGCCAAAGAAGTGGCAAGAAGTGTAAGTGACATGTTGATCAGGGACTGGATGAACACTGTCCAAGGGAGAGGGCCCTGTCGGGATGTTAGCTCCTGTCCTTCCTTGTGAACCAAGATGTAGCTTTCTAGGAATTGCCCACACTAACAAAGCTCATCTACTTGCAAACTAAGAATATGAGAAGAAACCCATTACGTTGACTTAATTGGGTTACCAGCAGCTATCCTGATCTTTCCAAAATCCCACCTATGGAGGTGACTGGAATTTATAGACTTGGACTGTAAGGTCAGAAGGGACCATCATGATCATCTAGTCTGACCTCCTGCGCATTACAGGCCACAAAACCTCACCCACTCCTCCAAGAGAATACACATGTTGAAGAATTTCCTATCCCCAATAATATGCTTGCTCTAACTTACTTCCTCTTATAGCCAGTCACAAGAACATGTGCTGGCAGCCAGGTGAGCAAAGTCCTAGTAAGGAGAAAGGGGCATGCTTCTAATGCATCAAGTAGGATCAGGAGATGCATCTGTAGCACAGTCTACTTTAGGTTATGAAGATTGTCTATAATGCCTGTAAGATGTAGTGCATTTGTTGCTATAGACACTAACCAGTCCTATGCTAGCCTTGGTCTAAGAACCACAAAGGTTAGCAGTAGATTCTCTGCCAATCAGGCTGGGGGGAGTTAGATGGCTCAGTTTTCCTTAGGACTTTTGGTTCTGGTGGAACCTTGGGGAAACCAGCTAATCCCACACCTGCTGGGGTAGAGAGAAATGAGGTGAAAAGGCCGGGAGCCTCGAAGCAGCTTGGGTTTTAGTACAAAGATGGTTCACATGTGAAGAGTGAAAGTTTTTAAGAGTACGTTATGAAAGTCAGACCCTTAATAAATAAATATATGTGAGCCAATGAGCCGATTTCCACCTGTCCCCACAGAATAGCCTCACCTTGATTGAGATAGGTGAGTGTTTCGTCATGGAGTTTCACTGCAGGGGATGTGGCTGCACACAGAACGTATTGAAAAGGCAGGATCTTGTTTTCGTTGTCGGGAGGCAAACTTGATTCTTCCTGTTTGAATATGGGCAGGGCTAGAACATCACTGCAACAGAGATTTGTCAGTCAGGTTGGTTTTGGCTCCAACTGCACAGAGATGTCAATTTCACACCTCACGCCTCCCTCCATCTAACACCCATCTTCAGGCTGTACAAAAAGGGCATGAAGCAAACGATTCTGAACAGCACCCAAAGACTGATTCTTGCAAGTTTTTTTATTATCATCCTCCCTGCCCTTCTAAATACGATCAATTCCCTGCTTCAATCATCATCAGCATGTGGCTTAAATGCAGAGATATCCCCTTTAACAGCAGACCTATTTTACTACCTTTATACCCCATGGCACACAACCAACATTACAGCGCACATTCTCCAAGATGGGAGGTTGGGTAAGTGAACAGAGACATTAATGTCATACTGCAAAAAATGGCCAGTCACCCTCTTGACCCTCAGGAGCCATAGATAACCACCTCCACAGCTGCAACATCCACCTGTGCAGCTATCCACAACCCAAACTGGGTCTCCAATTGCACCAGCTTCCAGTGACTGGTTTGTTTTATAAGCCGTGGTGCAAGAGCTCATACCACCAAACTAATTTGTTAACACTGAGCTTTCATGAGCTTCGAGGGAGCAATCACTGGTAAGGCCTCAGCATGCTGCTCCTGGAAAGGTCACTTTGTGCTGATCCCTGTTTAAAACAAGAACTATGTACAGACGTATACGTGTATCTCAGGTTGGGCTGATTTAAATCCGATTCCAATCACAGATTCAAAAATCAGCAACCAGGAAACCTCGATTTCAACCCATTTTAATCTTGTTTTGCATTTGTACTTTTTAATAACTTTCCTAAAGACAAACTGATTCTCATTGGTTGGTAACCACTACACTGTATTGATTTGCAACTAAATAAAGCCTTCCAACTATATTTGGTAGTTTTTGCTAACCAGGAGAACACCACAAACTATACACATTTATTAAGCACCTGTGTAGCTTAACATACCTTTAATTTAAATTTTGAAGTTTTTACATTTTTATAGCATTAGAAAATAAGAAATGCACCATTCACAGTTTACCAACTGGATTAGTGTCTAACTTCATTTAGATGGAAATTATATTTTTGGGAGCATTTTTATTTGAATTCTAAACTTGTTTTTATTAATTAAATAAGACTACTTTAAATGTGTTAGATAGGCAAGAAAAAGTTTTATCCAAATATGTTTTGCACTTAAAACAAACTGATTTATTAAACAGAATAAGTATCTGTAGTTAGTGAACGGAATTGTTTCCGATCACCATGTCTTTTAAGATCTTAAAACTAGTAGATCTCATCCTTTCACACCTTGTTTCTAGTCACAGATTGGAAGAGGAAAACAAGCTTCCCTGCTTTTTCAACTCCCAGTTGGCTTCTCAACCAAGAACAAACTAGTCATTGAATTGAACTAGCTGAATAATCCGAAGGGGAGAAAATACTCTCTCTGCATCTGCAGAAGAGGCCACTGCTGCCTACAGCTAGTTTAGCACTCAAACTACCACCAGTTCAGTGAAACTTCAGCACCAAACACATACTGCTTGAATATCATTCGAATAATTAATAGTTTACAGTAAATTTAAAGCTTGAATACAGATTGGCAATTTCAATTTTAAACAGGTTTTCTTTTAAAAAGAAAAGTGTATTTAAATTTAATTTTTTTAAAAAAAATAACCGATTTTTATCTATTCTGATTTTTTATTTTAAAACGTATAGCGTGCATGCAAAAGGCACGTCCTATAGCAAACCATTAACCTTCACGGAAGTGAGGTATGTCATAGCTCCAGTTTCAACTTTGCTCCTTCCATTAGCTCAAAAAGTTAGATAAATTCTTGCTTCTGTGTTCAGTCTGTGCATACAGACAGCTGTCTCCATCGGACAGGCTGAGGACTGAACTCACTTGTCATGCGCCATCACATTTTTCAAGGAAGAATGTGCAGACAGGTCGTAAAGGAGTCGCGCTTGGTCACAAACCACTCCCCAACACGGACATCTGCTGCAGGCAGCATTTTTTCAAAAGCTAGACAGTTTGCTAGGTTACCTTGGGGGTGGGAGGGATGGGAAGGGCAGGGATGATTCACCTTGCCTTTCCCTCAGGGCCTACCGTCTTTGAACCCCTTCTCATCCCTCTCTGCCCCCTCACTGGGAGAGCTGAGTCAAGTCAATCCCTTTCAAATTCAGAGCCATCACTGCTATGTTCAAACAACGAACAGCCAACAAGAGCTATGGTAACATGAATACAACCCCTAGAACGTGCTCCTTGGAGCAGGGACCACGCCTGAGTTTGTGGAGCACCTAGCACAAAGCCCCAATCTGGATCTACTGGGAGCACTCAACAATATAAATGCTGCACAACAAATCACCAACCCATCTTCGCCAACTAGCCAGCCACGTGAGTGAATGGTACCATCATGCTTGTGGGAGCTTTGGGCATTTGTAGAGTCCTGCACGGAGACAAAATTTGTACCCGCATCCGATCCACAAAGATGGTCCACGGATATAAAGAAGATCTCTGCAGATTTGCAGGGCTCTAGGCATTTGAACTCCTACATCCAGGCAAGCAAGCATGTCCAGGAGTCACTAGAAGAGAAGATCTTCCCACCGAGCTGCCATGGAGATGGAGCAGCTTTTATGGAATTGAGGATTGCAACCCAACCAGACATTCCTTCATATTAGAAATAACGGGCAGATTTTTCACAGTAACGATAATCAATCTTTGGAACAAATTACCAAGGGTTGTGGTGGATTCTCCATCACAAGAAATTTCAAAAACCAAGAACTGATGTTTTTTCAAAGAGATAGCTGTGCTTGAACCAAAGCATATTGAACCTGAAGCAGGAATTAATTTACAGAGAAATCCTATGGCCTTTGTTACACAGGTGGTCAGACTAAACCAACACAATGGTTCCTTTTGACCTTAAAAAGGAAACAAAAAAAACAAAACTACAGCACCTTGCATTAGCTAGTGACATTTCTCAGCACCCTTAACTCCAATAGAGAAGATTTAAACTCCAATTAGTAGAAATTACCAGTAAATCATTATTAGACCATCGATTTCTACACCTCATTTGTCACTGGTCGTTTACAAATCTGGTTTGCCTCAGATGCCACTGCGAGGGGCTGGGTCATTGAAGGGTCTAAAGCAACACGTGCTAGTGACCTTTTCCAACAGTACCACAACATATCATCCAGGTACATCACTGACCTGTCAGATTTACAATAAGCCAGGGATTCCCCCCCGCCCCCGCCAAAAAAAAACACAATAATAATTTCAAGTAGGACCCCAGAAGGGATACCAAGGTAAGTATCCCAAGTCCCAATGAATTTAAACAGGCCAACTCCCTATGGCAGTGGTTTTCAAACTGCGAGTCACCACCCAGTACTGGGTCGTGGAATGGAAGGCACTGGGTCATGGCGGCTCTGGTCAGCACCGCCAACCGGGTCGTTGAAAGTCCTGCCAGTAGCACTGCCTGGCTAAGGCAGGCTAGTCCCTACCTGTTCTGACACCACACTGCGCCCTGGAAGTGGGCAGCAGCAGCTCCTGATGTGTGTGTGTGTGGGGGGGGGGACACATGGGGCTCTGCGTGTTGCCCCCACCTCGAGCACCGGCTCCGCACTCCGGTTCCCGGCCAACAGGAGATGAGGGGGGAGGGGTCGCGGTGCCTGCAGGCAAGAGCAGCTAGGAGCTGGACCTGCTGCTAGCTGCTTCCAGGATGCAGCGTGGTCCATGGTGCCATGACAGGCAGGAAATCTGCCTCAACACCCCTGCTGTGTCACTGACTGGGAGCTGCCCGAGATAAGCCCGTGCCCCAATCCCCTGCCCCAGCCCTGAGCACCCCCTAAAGCCGGAGCCCTCCCTGCACCCCAAATCCCTCATCCCCAGCCCCACCCCAGAGCCTGCACCCACAGCCCTGACCCCCTCCTGCACCAGCCCAGAGCCCCAGCCCACACCCTGAACCCCTCATTCCTGGCCCTACCCCGCAGCCCTCACCCCAGCTCTGTTGGGTCATGGGCATCAACAATTTTCTTCAACTGGGTCTCCAGAAAAAAAGTTTGAAAATCGCTGCCCTAAGGCCTTGTCAGCACACAAAAGGTGTATCACTTTAACTACAGGTTTCAGAGTAGCAGCCGTGTTAGTCTGTATTCGCAAAAAGAAAAGGAGGACTTGTGGCACCTTAGAGACTAACCAATTTATTTGAGCATAAGCTTTCGTGAGCTATAGCTCACTTCATCAGATGCATTCAGTAGAAAATACAGTGAGGAGTTCTATATACACACACACACAACATGAAAGGGTGTTATCGTACACACTGTAAGGAGAGTGAACTACAGCAGCATATGTGCCCCTAGCAGGGATGCAGTTATACTGCTATCAAAGTGCTGGTAAACTGGTATAGCTTACTCCCTTTCCCACATGGGAATAAGCTATATTGGTAAAACTGCATTCACACTAGGGGTTGTACTGGTAGAATTATCAGTTGGTGTGTGGTGTGGGGGGGAATACGCCCTTAATGGAAAGAATTCTACCACTACAAAAACCTGGGGTGTAAACCAGGCTTTCAGCACTTCTAGAAAATCCCAGCTGATGTCGCTAAAAGTCTCTCAGACTTCATCAGCGGTCCATAGCACTGACAGGAGGGGCGCTCTGGAGACCTGGTTTCAGAATCTGATACAGCGCTCTGCTGGAGAAGCCTGACCGTTCTTTGCCAATACGTGACTGTTACTGACGCACACACACATCATGGTGTATTCGAGGTGGAGGGCGCTGAAGTGCAGCTATAACAGTGGGACTTTTTTTTTTTTTAAATGAAAAGACGTTTCCCCCCTTCAGTTCAGTTCTGCCACTCAAGCCCTCCGCCAAACACCAGCTGCCCACCATGCGATACACTGGTATCTCCAGGAATAGCACCTTACAGAGGAGATACTGCAATTGAGGCAGCAGCTGCTCAAAGCCTTGTCTATACGGAGTCCTCAACCAGCATAGCTAGTGCAGAATAAACTGTTCTGGAACAGTACCAAGTGGGGAATACTTCATTCTGGCAAAAAAAAAAAAAAGTCACGCATTCCACAATAGCTCTTCCAGAAAATGTCCTTGCATAGGCAGGGCTCAAGAAAGAATGTTCTATGGGTCAGAGGAAGTCAAGTCTTACCAAACAATGAAAGAAGCAGAGCTCTGCTCACAAGACGGGGCGGCAGTGTTGCATAAACAGACAAACCCGTCACACCTAGCACTGGATGAGACAAGGGAATTTTAACTTGCTAGATTAGCAAAGTAACCAGAAACTACTTTGCCCCTAAGGGTAAGATTGAATGGAATGCGAGGCCCTATTCAGACTAAGGTCACCAATACCATTACAAACATAGGGGGGGAAAAATAGTCTAGACAGTTCAGAGCGAACAAACACCACATACACACGCACACACAGAGAGTCCATTTCCTGGTTAAGCAAAGTATTTTGGGTATTAAAATATATGTCACATTCACACAGACAAACTTGGGGATGAGAGTTTTTCCAGCGTAAAAATCTTGGATGGATTGCCCTTATTTGCTTCTCTCCTTTGTCCATTATTTGAATTCCAGAAATGCCTAGCTATCCAACCGAGGTCAAGGCCCCTCACTGTACTAGGCATTGTATAAACACATAGTAAGACAGTCCCTGCCCCAGAGAATTTACAATCTAAACAGACAAGATAAAGGTTGGGGTGGATTGGGGGGAAACTGAGGCAGAAAGAAGAGAAGTGACTTGCTCAGGGTCGCACAGTCAATGTCAGAGCCAAGATGAAAACTAAGGTTGTCTCAGACCCACGCCAATGCCCACTGGGCCACACAGCAGCTCATCTGTAGAAGCCCCACTGTCAGATGCACCTCTTCCTTTGAATTAAGTTGCATTTGAGAGTTTCCAAAACTTTGCTTCCATGCAAATATTGAGACCGTGAAACGGCTCACACACTTTCCTTATGCCTTGGGGGATGCAACAGTTATTATTATTTAATGCTTCTTTCCAGTTTGCCTAGCATGCTGTTGACCACAAACATGAAACACACACGCCACCTCTTAGCACAGACTTCCTACCTTGGCTGGAGGATGATTACGTTGGGCACAGACAAATCCCACATTAAGAGATTGCAGCTGTAGGATACAAAGCTAGTGAAATCAAAATAAACCCAAGGCAAAGCCCAGCCATTTGCATCGGTCCAGCTCAGTGTCCTGTATCTCATCTCCAGTGCACTATGTGAATCTATCATCTGATGCTACTGTAACTTTTGTCCAGTCTACAGTTCAAGAACACCAGAATTTGTACCCTAGGGAACAATCCTGCACTGGCAGGGAGACAGCTCGAATAATTTAAGTTACTGACAAATTTGACAAGCCACGAACCTATGCAAGTCAAAGTGCCTTCTCCACGATAACATTACATTTGAGACCAGTGACAAAAAAAGTCTATGCATACAGCCATAGTTAAACCTCCTTTCGGTCTCCCAGTACATCTCCTCTTATCTCTGCATCTCAGCTTACAACTTCTTTGAGGCAGACTGTCTTTTTGGTTCTCATGTACGTAGTGTCGCTGTAGCAGCGTCGGTCCCAGGATGTTAGAGACAAGGTGGGTGAGGTAATATCTTTTGTTGGACCAACGTCTGTGGGTGAGAGAGACAAGCTTTCGATCTTACACAGAGCTCTACTTTATTTGCTTCTCATACCGCAATGAGCACGTCAGCTCTTAGAAATATCTACAGCCTTAGCTCAAATAAATTGGTTAGTCTCTAAGGTGCCACAAGTACTCCTTTTCTTAGAGGGAAGTCATTGTACTTAACAGAACACAGGTGTGGAGGCCAACAAGCTAGCTTGTTTTAACACAGGGCTTGGTAAATTTATTATTGGGATTGTATGATGGGGTTGCCTGCGATAAGCAGGGGACTCAACTCAGTGAGCCAGGAGGTTCCTTCCAATCATATGTAACATTGTACTTTTCAAAGAGTCTGAAGCCCAGATACTCAAAAGGTATTTCAGGCACCTACCTCCTACTGATTTCAATTGGAGTTAGGCACCTAAATCCCTCTGAGGATCTGGGCCTGAGAGTTGAGTTACTTCTTTTTTTAAAAAAATTTCACTAATCCAATTTAACAGTCAGTGTTACTTATTAGTGGAACAGGAGATTTTGGGGACGATGTGTTGCTTTCAGGAGATAAGCTCTGTTTGTTTTGAACCATCCTATCTCAGGTTTGGTCATGTGGCAGGTTGTAAGATAGGAGACTTTTTGACAGGTTTCAGTGGTAGCCTGTTAGTCTGTACCAGCAAAAAAAAAAAAAAAAAAAAGTCCGTGTGGCACCTTAGAGACTAACAAATTTATTTGGTTTCAGAGTAGCAGCTGTGTTAGTCTGTATTTGCAAAAAGAAAAGGAGGACTTGTGGCACCTTAGAAACTAACAAATTTATTTGAGCATAAGCTTTCATGAACTACAGCTCACTTCATCGGATGCATTTAGGGCAGAAGCTTTCGTGAGCTAGAGTTTCACCCTGTGCCCTGTTGACAAAAACGGAGCCTGGAGGAGGAGTGAAGGAACATTGTGGCATACATTTCCACCATGCCCAACACACACAGATCGATGTCGGTGGGGGCTGCCCTGCTCTAGAGCGGAGATTTTAACACCACTGCAGACCTTGCTTTGGAGAGGCTGAGAAATTTTCCACCACACTGGGAGTTCATTTAAAAACAGTTTAAAAGCACATTAAGTTTTGCTTGACACCCCTTTCAACTATTTTACTTTTCAACTACTTTAGGGGAACGTAGGGGGTATGGGGAAGAAAGGTAGAGAAGGAGGGTTAAGCCAGACCCTTAAAGGTCAACATGTTTTTTGTTGGGTTTTTTTTTGCTGAACATTAAGTCTGCTGAGGGAGAACTGGACTAGTCAAACATTTACCATTTTGCCCCTTGAGCAAAGTTTTAACCCTTTGATTTCAGGAGATGAAATATTCATGGGCTCCCCTCCCCCCCAAAATGCTGCAAAAATAACCAGTCGCCATCTGATTCCATCATTATCATAACAGGAAGTGGCTGCTTTTAAAGAGAGAAACCCATGCAGAAGGCAAGTTGGGCAGTTGCTGGCTGCAGCCACCCCTCACTATAAGATGCATTGACATCTTATCTTTATTTCTTTTAAATGCCCTGATTTCTATCATCCTTTCTACATGCATTACCATCCCTGCCTTCCACTAGATGTTCAAATTCTACAGAGTCAAGGGCCATGTAGCAATGTATATAGTTAGACATCCACAGTCCATTTTGGTCAATTTCAGTCATAGGATTTTAAAAATCGTAAATTTCATTATTTTAGCTATTTAAATCTGAAATTTCACAGTGTTGTAATTGTAGAGGTCCTGACCCAAAAAGAAGTTCGGGGTGGGGCTGGGGGTGTCACAAGGTTATTGTGGGGAGGGGTTGCGGCACTGCTACCCTTCCTTCTGCACTGTTGTTGGCAGCAGTGCTGCCTTCAGAGCTGGGCAGCTGGAGAGCGGTGGCTACTGGCCGGGAGCTCAGCTCTGAAGGCAGAGCCGCAGCCAGCAGCAGCGTAGAAGGAAGGATGGCGTGGTACGGCACTGTCACCCACACTTCTGCACCGCTGCTGGCGGGGTGCTGCCTTCAGAGCTGGACACCCAACCAACAGCCGCCGTTCGTCGGCTGCCCAGATCTGAAGGCAATGTAGAAGTAAGGGTGGCAATACCGCACCTCCCCTAAAATAACCTTGAGGCCACCCCCCACAGGATCAGGGCCCCCCAGTTTGAGAAATGCTGGTCTTCCCGTGAAATCTACACAGTACAGGGTAAAAGCGGACAAAAGACCAGATTTCCCGGGGGGGGAGACCAGATTTCCGTGATGAGTTTTTTATGGCCGTGAATTTGGTATGGCTCTATATGTATAGATTACATATTTCTGCTACAGACCAACAGCTACAAGCCCATCTCTTGGTGCCAAGAGTCAGCCCTACAGCATGAGACCGCAGAAGCTTGCAGCTCATTAAACCCCAAAGGATGACAATTTTAGGGAAGCAAATAATATTTAACGATGCCAGTCAACTATGGAACTAACTTGGGCAGGTGCCTATTTGTTCATGGACTCACACTCCTAGTAAGTGCATCAGGGGAGAACTGAAAACAGGAATATACCAAACACCAGTAGAACATACATACTAACCCTCACATTGAAACAAAGTAGAAAGACAATGAAAGGTACTTAGTATCACTAGAAAGCCAAGGGGATGGGGGAGCAGCACCAGGGAAAAACAGAGCCAGGAACACGCACAAGACATTACAGTAAATTCTTAGATTTTAGGGGCTCTCTCACACCCAGTGTATATAAGAAACTTATGCCACATCATCATCAACTGTTGGATATATTGCTGTGGCAGACATCTGCCCCCACACAACCAGCTAGACATACCAGGGAGACGCCTGGGTGCTGGAAACACAGCATTACTGCATCAAGGAATGTGCAAGAGAATTTACACAATTGGGCATGTTACATAATCCAGTTAAAAGACTTGGCTTGATGTTTCTCTGCAGAACGGACAGATGAAGAACCGATCTTTGCTATAGCTCAGGCATCCCATTAGAAAACGGTGATGGCTATTTTTCCTACAGAAAGATACCCTGAGCTAGAATTCCCCTGGATGCAACCATCCTACCTTGAGAACACCAGCCTTACCACTACATAACGAAACATCCAGTCATCACTGCATTAGAACAGGTGGAAAACATCTGGAGTTCTATATAACAACTTGGAACTAACATCAGGTTAAGAGACAGTAAAGCAGTTCGCTGTTACGTCACAGACTGCTTTTCACAGCACCAAATATTTAGCAAGTCTATAATAGCTACAGATCCGATTTAGCAGCTGACAAAGCTGTTAGGACCCCAGCTATTTGGGGCCCTACTTAACCTGGACTCTGAATTTCTGTTAGAAATATTACACATCCCAACAGGTGCTACACAGAGTCAGTTCTGGACCACTGTACTGCCATATTGGTAGAATTAGTCTAATCAAGCACAGAATTCCTAGTTACCCACTTGTTAGCTAAGTGTAAAACAAGCAATACATCACTACCAAAGATAAGTGTGCTCTCTAATAGCTACTAACGAGGCTGTATAGGTTACAGAAGCACAGCTCCTTCTGAGCCTTTGATTACTAACTGAACATACAGACAGGCATTCTGGTCCAGTGATCATACTGATATGGTTAACTGCATGGAGTTATCCTCACTAGAAAGATCACAAACAGCATCCAAAGAAAGCAATTTTCTTCACCTCTCAGTCACAGCAGTCATGGATTATGTTAAGAGCCCCTAGGCTGGGAGTTCTAATCATTTAAAGGCCATTACGTTCCTGTGCTATGCAACCCGGGTAGTAGGGTCAGCTTTACATGTTGTATGGTGTAATAAAAAGTTTAAATATTTATAGGAATGGTATCATTAAGACAGCCAGAGCTTAAAGAGCTCAACAGGTCCTCAAAAATGCTTGGACTCACAACTAGCATCTCCAGTGGAAACTCTTAATGACTTACCAAGAGATAGCAAGAGGTTGTGACCTCATGTGTTATCTCCAGCCTTCTTTAAGACACAGTACACTGCCAAGTCCCATCTTCTCATGCTCTGACCTTTCATGTCACCATTCATCTGCTCAGTTCAGGAAGATGATGAGTTGTAAGTTTTATTTTGGTAAAATCGAGAAGCTCTAACACAGAGGTTCTCAAACTGTGGTCCGGACCCGTCAGGGGGTTGCAAGGTTATTACATGTGGGGTCGCAAGCTGTCAGCCTCCACTCCAAACCCCACTTTGCCTCCTGCATTTATAATGGTGTTAAACATATTTTAAAAAGTGTTTTTAATTTATAACGAGGGGTTGCACTCAGAGGCTTCCTATGTGAAAGGGGTCACCAGTACAAAAGTTTGAGAACCACTACTCTAACACACAATTATATTCCCCATTAGCCAATTTATACTTCCCATTAACGGCTCCTAGACAACTAGTGATTCACAACTGAGACCCTCTTGTACAGTTGACAGAGTCAAACAAGCAACAAAGAGTTCCAGGAATTCTTCAAAGGGAAATGTATGGTCAGTTACTAATGAAATCTTTCAAAGCTGTCTCTGACCTCTTAGAACTGCTTTGTTATATAAAGCTACCAGTAACACCAATGATTGCATCCACTAGCAAAACCACAGAAATGTTCAGCTGAAAGGGACAATCTCAGGCAGTCATCTAGGACTTCCATCCCCTTGCTTCAAGGCAGGATTTAGTATACCTAGAAATACATCCTCTGATCCTATACTGCAGAATGTCCATAAGGTAAAGCCGAGACTGTCCATCTCCGAGGGTGAAGATCATCTCCACACCAACCTACCAATGTACATTCCCAGGGTAGCATGGTGCCTCTTCCATAATGAGATTAAAGAGCAACTGAAAACCACAAGGAGTGGTGGAGGGGAAAAACAACCACATGCGAGGAAACAAAATGGCTATAGAAGTCTTTCCTCCCTGCGACTGGCGTGTGGAACTGCCATGACACAGGAGAAAATGTCAGATGTCAGGAAGGCATTTACCTACATTGGGACAGGCACTATTTATGTTCAGCTTAGGTCAACAAATGTCAGGGAAAGAGAGTTAGGTTTCAGGAGGCCAACAGAGTTCAGACCTAAGGCATGGAATGCTTTCCACGGAGGAGAAGGGAGTTGAGTTTGCTTAAGTCAATTACTATTACGTGGTATGAAAACTTTTTGGTGTTTAAATGCTCTTTACCCTGGAGTTGTAGGTAATATTTCAGTAGCAGACCTCTGCCTCTGGTTGGTGCGTGTTGCTGGGAGGGTATGGAAGAGTCAGGTGTTCTGGGTAGCTATTTCCTGGGGAAAACTCCATTCAGACTGCTGGTATTCAGCACTATTGCCCTGCTTTTATCAAGTGCACAGCTGAGTTTACAGAGGAAAGAGAAGACAAGCCATTTCACCAAGGTCATTTTACAAGTTAAGGATGTAAAATCCCCCCCCACACACACACACATTTCTTTGCAAGCTAACTGAAGCCGCCTTTATGGAATGCAAGCTCTGAAATGCAGCCAACAGGGTTTCACTTGAATATATTAATTTCTCTGCGTTTCTGTTTTGGAAAAAAACACCTGCTATTACAAGGGAGGGGGCCTGCCTGCACTGCCAGATTACAAGAGCTGAAATGTAGTCACAGAGTTTGGTTCCGGAGCCTCATGTCCAGCCTCTTTTCACTATGGCTGACAAATTAGGTTTAGAACCTAATCCGATGAAGTGAGCTGTAGCTCACGAAAGCTTATGCTCAAATAAATTGGTTAGTCTCTAAGGTGCCACAAGTACTCCTTTACTTTTTGCAAATACAGACTAACACGGCTGTTACTCTGAAATAGGTTCAGAACCGTCTGTTTGGAAACTACATCACAATTTGGATATGACTCCATAAACCGAGCAGCATGATGACAAAGCACATAAACCAAAGGCATGCATCTGAACTGAACAGAAAGAGGAGGATGACTGGGGATTATAAAGGAAGAAGTAGTAATAGCAGGACGTGGCACCGAGAGAGCACAACCAAGGCAAAGAGCTCCATTATGCTCCTAACAGCACAAACCCATAGCGAGTGAGAATCTCTGCCTCCAGATTTTTACAATTTAAATAGATAAGACAAACAGAGGGGCGGGAGGGAGAAAAGGGGCCCAGAGAAGGGAAGTGACTTTTCCAAGGTCGCACTGCAAGTCAGTAATGGAGGCAAAACCAGAACCCAGCTCCCAGACCAGCACTCTAGCCACTGGACCACGCTGTATCTCATCTGGGCATCGTCAGACCTGATCCTGTAACACTGGAGTTCTACATTCTTGTGGACACCTCTAATTTGTCTACAATTCAGAATAGCCATTTATGTTCCTTCACAGATGGGAGGGTGGGAATAGTCCTACGAAGTTCACTATCTGAAGGGGGATAAGACACAGACAATACTCCACTTTCAATATGGGCAAGATACACTGCTGCCCACCCTCTGACATGTAGGAAGTATAAGCCAGTCACTCCCAATTCTCAAACCCCTATCCTGGCTGGCTGTTCATTCCAGGACCCAGCTCAAAGTCTGTCATTCTTAAAATGCTCTGTGCACTTGCTCAGCTGACTTCATAGCCCTCAGGCCCAATTCTCCACCGCACCACGCCTTGTACCATTGTTTCCACCACTGAAGTGCAAGACATTACCAGGTCAGATCAGCAGCACTTTGCACTGGTGCCACAAGATGCAGGGCAATGGAGTCAGGCCCCTTGCCGCCCCCACTCCCCAATCTCATCCATCTCCACCAGCTATCTAGGCTCGGCCTTCCTTGCGCACTGCAGGGGAGTGTTGGTGCCAGAACATTCCTGCCACTTAGAACAGGATTCCTCTATCTCACTTCAAGTTTTAACTGAAAACATCTCCCCATTTGCTAACACCTCTCCATTTCTCTCCCTCTCAGTCACTCTGAATACTAAACAACAGTAGGTAGCTCAGACCTAGCGTTTTTGCAAAAATAAAATAAGCGAAGTGTTAGTTTGTAAGTCTGAAGCCCAAACTTATGGCAAAGAGCTACAGCAAACCTGACCAGTCTATTTTCACTGCTTGCATTTCCTCTCAGGAGGAGACAGGCCATTTAGCTCTGAAACACTTGATAATAGCTAGGAAAGTGGGAGTGCTGTAACTGCTGCTTATTATGTTCATCACAAATTATCTGTTTGCTTTGCGTTCCATGTCTGTCTGTTGTAATCCCCTTGATGTTGCAACATGACTTTGCCTGTAAGCTCTTTGGGTTAGGAAGCATCTTTCAGTTATGTACCTGTGTAGCTGATAGCTCAAAGGGGTTCTGAGCCTGGATTGTGGTCTGTAGGCACTATGGGAATACAAATTAATATAAATAAATAATAAGCCACACTCACCAACTAATGTTACCTCGTTGTAAGGTTGGTTTTGGGGGTTTTTTTGGATTGCGGTAGCACCTAGGAGCCGCAGCCATGGATAAGAACCCCATTACACCAGGCGCTGTACAAACAGAACAAAGACAGTCCCTGTGCCAAAGAACTTACAATCTAATTTTAATATTTGAAGGCGTTATCAGTAAAATAGTTAAAGGAGTTGGTTTTAAGAGTTATATATGATAAACGTGAGCGTGTCCCAGATGCTTGAAACAGAGCAGGTACCGTTTGCACGTAAGACACGCCACAAGTTGGTGTTGTATAGCCTTGATAGTAGTCTCAGTCATACACTCGAGGCAACCAGGAGAAGGCTCTAGCTATCCCCATCACCTGGTTAAATAAAAGACCAGGCCTGAACAATAACAGCTGCTATTTAAAACCATCTGTCCCCTAAAGGGGATGAAGCACCAGAAAGCAAGGAGCCCTTTACTGCCTGTTGACAATGGACTAAGGCAGTGGTTCTCCATCTATTACCATTGTGGGCTGCATATGCAGCTGTGTGTGTGTTATGTAGGCTCCATCCACACAATATATATACTACCAGTATGGACCTGAGGATGTCACATAGGCTGCAGCTGTGTGCTGATTGGCCGCAAGCGGCCCACTGCCACGGGTTGAGAACCACTGGATTAAGGGCATGTCAACACATACAGTGCATACCTCTCCCGTCAGCATAATAAAACCACCTCCGAGAGCGGCGGTAGCTACGGGAGAACTTCTCCCCCCAGCATGGCGCTGGCCACACCAACGCTTAGGTCAGTGTAATTTATGTCGCTATGGGGGAGGGTGGTTTATTCACGCCCCTGAGGAATATAAATTATGCCGATAAACTGTAGTGTGGACACAGCCTTAGATTAACGCGAGCCTGTTGCATTTAAAGCACCTTGGCATTTGCACATGTCCTCCTCCAGGAAATGTCATTTAACTTTTAGCACATTTCAAACTCCACCTTATGTGTCCCCTGCTTGAACTTTTCACAGTGCACCTCTACCCAATGGGATGGTTTAAATGCTGGCATTAAGATGGCAACAACTTAGTGGTGGTGAAGTTTCATGTCAACCTATCCTGGGAGAAGCTCTTCCTGGAGAAAAAAAAAAAATTTGCTTTCCCCCTCCTCCCTCTCCTTTTGCTCTCTTCTGGCCAGTTCTCCTCAAAATACAAACATGTCCTTGAAACCGTGGACACTGCCAATTATTGCCCCCTCTCTCCCACCTCACAATCCTCTCCTCAAACTCTATCCTGGGTGTCCTGCCAGTCTGGCTTCCTCCGTTTTCACTTCTCCAAAACCGCTCTCATCAAGTTTCCTGCTCCACCGTCAGCTTCCTTCAGTTCCTGGCTGCTTATGACACCATTGATCACACACAGTTCCTTTAAATCTTGTCCTGTCTTCTCCTCCCATCTCTCTGATTAGCCCTTCAGGGTCACATTCAAATGGTCCGCCTCATCTCTGTCACTCTGTGGGCAGCGTTTCAACAGGAATTCATCCTTGGCCCACTCATATCCCATTACGTCCGCCCTCTGAGTGATTGCTTCCACTGACAGTTTTGATCACGATCTTTCCACAGGTGACTCCACTCTACCTCTCCAGTCCTGACCCATCTCCCTCCACCCTACACCACCCCTTGGCCTGTCTCTCCAACATCCCCTCCCAGATGTTAAGTTTAAGGTGGCCAAACTCCTGAACTTTCCTGCCAAGCTGTCTCCCCCATCACTGTCGGCAACTCCACCATCCTCCCAGGCACTCGAGTCTGTAATCAAGAGACATCTTGGACCCCTCCCCTCCATTGTATTTCAAACCAGCTTTGTTTTGATTCAGCTTCAGTTGATTAGGATTGACCGAAAGAAGCCCGGTTTCAGTCGAAACAGGAATGTACACACACACACAAACTTTTTCACCAGTTTAAAATAAAAATCACACCTTAAGTTAAACCAGTGCAACTTTCTCATACAGACCAACCCTAAGATCTCTAGAATGCCTCTTTGCCCATCACACTGACCACAACACCCCCTTAACTAAACCTCTCCACTGGCTCCCCCTGTTCCATCACCAACCTGCCCATCAAGGTCCTTCACAGTTCCACGCCTCCCTGCCACTGCCTTACTGTAATGTCCTCCTGCCCATCTCCTCCATGAGGCCAAAAAGTGCCAGATTCATTTGCACCTTCTTCCATGCCACCCCTTATCCATGACATGATACGAGCTCTGATACTGCACTTTTCATCTGTAGATCTCAAAGCGCTTTATTAAGTATTATGCCTTCCCGACAAGTGAGGCCACCACCCTCATCATCTTCAGATCACCTCTCAATGCCACATCAAGTCAGCCAGTCAATAACGGCTGGAGAGACAGAGGGAAATAGGTGGTACTTTATATATTTGAATTATTGGGCGGGGGAGGGGAAACAGACTGCCAACCTATATGTGTCTATTAAATTCTCCCTGACACTGCATGTCATATGTCATCTTTGATTGCAAGGGTGATGACCACCACACCAGGGATTGAACTGAGGACCTCTAGAGCTGAAAGCATGAGCTGCTATAGCTTAGCTGGGGCTGTGACCGTCTCTTATCCCCTGCAGATCAGGTACAGAGAGGGACCAAGGAGACACTCAGCAGTGGGTTAACACAAACTCTTCTAAGCAAGAACAGGTCAGTACAGTGTCCAGCACAATGAGGTCCTGATCCTGAGCAGGGCTGTTGGTCACAATCATAATACAAGTATTAATTAGGCACTTTAATATTAACCATATGATCCTTAAACTCCCTCCCAGCCCCCAGTGCAAAGTAGGGAAAGCGACTTCCCCCGAGGCCACAGAAAGGAAGAGAGCCAGAATCTCAGAGAAGCGTAGATTCCAAGGCCAGAAAGGAACACTGTGATTAGTCAGACCATGAGCACAACACAGGGCACAGAATGTCCCCTAAATAATTCCTGGACCAGATGTTTTAAGAAAAACATCCAATCTTGCTGTAAAATTGATCAGTGATGGAGAATCCACCACAACCCTTCGTAAACAGTTCCAGTGGTTAATTAGCCTCACGGTCAAAATTTTACACCTTATTTCCAGCCTGCTTCAGCTTCCAGCCACTGGACCATATTAGATTCTTCTTTGCTAGACTGAAGAACCCATTATTAAATATTCGTTCCCCATGTAGATACTTATAGGCTGTAATCAAGTCACCCTTTAACCTTCTCTTTGTTAAGTGAAAGAGAATGAGCTCTTTGAGACTATCACTACAAGGGCTCATCTATACTTGAAAAGCTGTACAGGTCAGTGTAGCCACGACCTACACCAATGGGAAGAGTTCCAAGAGGTGGCAGCTAGGTCAACAGAAGAATTCTTCTGTCAACCTAGCCCTGTCTACACCGAAGGTTTAGCTACATCCCTCAGGGGTGTGAATTTTTCACACCTCAAGAGACATAGCCATGCTGATGTAATTTTCCTGCGTAGACCAACCCTAAGGCAGGTTTTCTAATCCTTTATTCATTTTCGTGGCTCTTCTCTGAACCGTCTCCACTTCATCAACCTCCTTCTTGAATTAAAGTATTAAGATACTAATGCCTGCACTCAGATCACAGAGAGCTGAAGGTGCTTCTCCTACCCCTTGGGCATGATTATTCGGGGCAAGATTAAGGAAGAGAGACTCTTGGCCTGATTAGTTGACGGAGCATAGAACAAAGAAGCATGGAACAGGCTCTCCTAATCAGCAACAGATGGGGGGCACAGGATTTAGACTATATCTACACTAGGGCAAAACTTATGTTGCTCAGGGGTGTGAATATTCCCCCGGAGCGACATAAATTACATTGCAATAAGCATTCGTGTGCACAGTGCTATGTTGGTGGGAGAGCTGCTTCCGCCAACATAACTTATGCCGCTCACTGAGGTGGTTTGTTTATGCCCACGGAAGAGCTCTCTCCAGTCAGTATATAGCATCTTCACCAGACGTGTTGTAGCTGTATTAGAACAGTACAGCAGCACTGTATGCATATACATACCCTAAGTCTGGATGATTTATCCATAACTTGACAACAGCAGGAGGACAAATTCCAGAGGAATGGATTTGCTATATCCCCTTTAGCTGAACAGTCCATACCACCTGAGAACCTGCCTCCCACCATGGCCAATACCTGATTTTTAGAGGGGGTGAACTGCCCCAAATCTAACCAGCTGTGCAACGCTGAATGCGAAGGGAAGAAAGGCAGGTGTTGTAAATTCTTCCTGACCCTGAGTTTAGATGAAGCTCTCAAGCACAGAGTCCCCATTACTCCCATTTTAGGATTTACAAAACTCATAAAACTATCCTTCTTGACTGTTGAGTTCTGTGGCTAAATTTTAACTCTGACTCCCAGCAACCACTAACTCCTCAAGCCAACTTCATGAAGGGAGTGACACACTTTCATCTTGTTTCTAAATTCTACCTTATCTTCGCGTTTTATACTGCTGTCCAAATCTCCCAGCCACTGGTTTCACTTCATCTTTCACATTCAAAAATGCAGCATGCAGAGCAAACAAGGGGGAAGGTGTCCTCCCGTTACTTACATTACTCCCGTTACGGATCACAACTGAAGACAGGATACTGCACTAAATGGCCCCTTGATCTGCTCCAACCTAGTGATGGCTTCAATCAGCCCACCAGAAAGTCATCTGCCCTTAAATGCAAGACCTGTGATACACTGTGCTGTCTGTTCAGCCCAGCCCAATGGAATATCCAACTACTCCTGGACTCTGCAGTCTCCCAGCCCGCGGTGGTCCAAACACAACCTCCATATTCTACTCTCATCACCCTTCTCAATTCATGGTGTAGGACAAGATGTTCAGGAGGCTCTCACCTACCTCATGCTGTAGGCGCCAGCGCCCAGCTCCTGCCCAATGCCCGAGAGGCTGGCATCAAAATCTTGCACCAGCCCCGATTCGATCACCTCGTCCGCCAGCGGCAGCTTCAGAGCCCACGCCATCCTCACCCAGTGGCTTGTGGCTCAGGCCCCGTGGCAAATGTACAACCCCCCACCCCCTCCAAGATCAGTGGGAAGCAGGGTACTCACTACAGAGTCACCCTTTCCAGGAGAAATACCCCGGGCACACCCAAAACCCACAATCTCCCCCTATAGTACCCTAATAGTGAGGGAGCTCCCTCCAGGGGCTGCTTCCCCACCAGGGACCCACAATTTCCAACTCCCAGAGGGCTCAACACACAGTCACCCCCTTCCAAGGGATACTATCTCCCTGAGACCTCAACACCCACAGACACTCTCTTTCCAGGGGCCACTACTCCCGCACATCCCAAGGACCCCAAGAGCCAGAGTCACCCCCTTCCAGGGGATACTAACCTCTAGGAACCCCAACACCCAGAGTCACCCCTCCCCAGGGACAGCACCCCCCAGCGACCCCCTCACCCAGAGTCACTCCCTCACAGGGGGCAGCACCCCCCAGGAGACCCCCTCACCCAGAGTCCCCCCTCCCAGAGGACAGCACCCCCCCAGGGGACCCCCTCACCCAGAGTCCCCCCTCCCAGGGGACAGCACCCCCCAGGGGACCCCCTCACCCAGAGTCCCCCCCTCCCAGGGGACAGCACCCCCCCAGGGGACCCCCTCACCCAGAGTCCCCCCCTCCCAGGGGACAGCACCCCCCCAGGGGACCCCCTCACCCAGAGTCCCCCCCTCCCAGGGGACAGCACCCCCCCAGGGGACCCCCTCACCCAGAGTCCCCCCCTCCCAGGGGACAGCACCCCCCCAGGGGACCCCTCACCCAGAGTCCTCCCTCCCAGGGCAAAGCACCCCCCCCAGGGGACCCCTCACCCAGAGTCCTCCCTCCCAGGGGAAAGCACCCCCCCCAGGGCACCCCTCACCCAGAGTCCCCCCTCCCAGGGGACAGCACCCCCCAGAGTCCCCCCTCCCAGGGGACAGCACCCCCCAGAGTCCCCCCTCCCAGGGGACAGCACCCCCCAGAGTCCCCCCTCCCAGGGGACCCCTCACCCAGAGTCCCCCCTCCCAGGGGACAGCACCTCCCCAGGGGACCCCTCGCCCAGAGTCCCCCCCTCCCAGGGGACAGCACCGCCCAGGGGACCCCCTCGCCCAGAGTCCCCCCCTCCCAGGGGACAGCACCGCCCAGGGGACCCCCTCGCCCAGAGTCCCCGCTCCCAGGGGACAGCACCGCCCAGGGGACCCCCTCGCCCAGAGCCCCGCCCCTTCCCGCTCAGCGGCACCTAGCCCCCCTCAGCTGCCCGGCCCCGAGCGCGACCCACGACCCCACCACCTCGTCGTCCGGCCCCGCAATATGGAGGCGGCGGCAGCGCCGCAGCCCCCTCCTCCAGCCCAGCCGGGAACAAGCCCCGCCCCCTCAGTCACTCGCGGCCAATAGCGGCTCCCAGACCCCTCCAGACCCGAAACGAGCGCCAGCCAATCACTTCTCACCGGCGGGCCCGTCGCCTCGGCAGCACCCTTGCGATAGGCTGAGCGCGCCGGACGGGGCGGGACTAGCGGGGTTAAGGCGCAGGAACCGCTCGGCGTGGTACAGTCCGGATTCCTCTCCCTCTCCCGTTGTAGGAATTGGCTCAGGCCAGTGCCTCTGAGGGCTGTGGGTTCGATTCCTGAGCCTGGCTACTAAGTGCAATGAGTTGGGGTGAACTCAGCCTGGATCTTAGGGGACTGGATAATGGCAGGGGGGCTCTGGGTCGGGAATGAGAGCAATGGCAGACCTGGAGGGAGGGGGCAGAGATAGTGGGGGGCGTGAATTGGGATTGAAGGGCAGTGGCAGAACCATCCTGGGGGATGAGCCCAGGGCTGGGATAGCAGGGGGCTGCAGGTAAGGACTGAGGGGGCATTAGCAGGAAGGGAGAATGCCAGGCTGGAATGCCAGGTGAGATCTAAAGGGCATTGGTGGAGCTGGAGGACTCCAAGAAAAATAGAGGGTTTGAGTGAGGAGCAAAGGCAAATAGTGCACTTGCTTATTTCATGCATTACAATAAATATGTACTGAACAGCTGCTGAGTTTTCACATCCAATGGGCTGGAAAAGCAAAACCAGTGTAAACCAATAGTGAGTTTCTTAAAATAACTTAGTACAAACCTGACAAAATCCTTCCAGTCCGACACACCAACTTTGCAGATGGATCAATTAAGCCTTAACATAACCCTGGAGCTAGCTGAGTGTTTGTAGCAAACAGAGGAGAACTCCAGCTTTGTGCATAGCTTTCCCCTGCCACCCTACCCTGCTGGTCCTCTCCAGGTGATCTGGCTGCTGGATGCCCTTTTCAGGGTAGATCTAGAACTCAAATGCATCTCAAACACTGCATGCATCCAATGAAGTGGGTTTTAGCCCATGAAAGCTTGTGCCCAAATAAATTTATTAGTCACAAGTACTCCTTGTTTTTTTTTCAAATGAGAAAAGTAAGGCTTTGACTGAAAGGTTCCCCCACTCCATCCAGATGCTACAGACAGAATCTTCCATCCACACAGCCCTCAGCATGCAGATGGGGGGCCTGGCATTCCCACCACTATGGCAGGCTGGCTGCTGCCCTACAATTTGCGTGGCAGTTTCTTTCCCAGGAACCATCAGCACTGATAGATTCAAGCTGGGGTGGGGGGCTTGTTTTCATAGGGTGGATTTCCAATGGCTGCCGGCATTGCTGTTCTAGGAAGTGGGCGAGAGCCCTGCTGCAATGAAAACTCAGCCCAATGTCTGCTGGAAATGGGGTCAGGCTTGTTTACATTAGTAATCAGTTTTCAGCCCCAACTGGAGGAACATATGATTAACGCCATCTGTATTATTTTCCTAGAGTAAATAAAATTAATATGCATTGGAAATTCCTGCCTATTATTTATGATTGGTATTGCCATAGCACCTATGAGCCCGAGCCACAGACTACGACCCCACTGTGCAAGGTGCAGTACAAACACTGAGCAAAAAGACACTCCTTGGCTTAAAGCGTTTACAGTCAGTCATGTGCTCACATTAGCAGATTGTAATTTCCCTCCGCTCTCAACCTGTCTATTTTTCCATCCTTTACAATAAAAGTTTCTCTCCCTGCAGAATTCGTTCCCCATTATTTTGGGCCGTATTCTTCCCAGAAAAATGGGGCTTGCACCTCTCTCATCCAGATGCAGGAGAGGATTAGCACATATTATTTCCCTTACACACTGCCTGAGCACTATTCCCAGCAGCTTCGGGGAAAACATTTTGTGTTCTTAACGGTAGAACATTTTGAACTTTTCAATCAGTGGCACCAATTCAGATAGTTCCTGGAGGCAGCCCTCTGACATATTTAGTACAGTACCACTGCTTAAAAGTAGCTGGCCCATGGCCCTCCTAGCCTATGAACCATCAAGCAAGTGCAAACTCTTCTCCCCCTCCCGGTCCAGCCCTTCCTAATTGGTGTTTATGGGGCCCTAATTTTATATCCATTATGCAACTTGCAGCTGCAGGATTTGGGAAACAATGCCACCTGGCGGCCACCAGGCTCTGCAGTCAGAAAGGCTTGGAAATCATCAGTGGACTCTGAAATAAAAAAGCAGGTTCCAAAATCCTACTGCCTGGTTTGTGCCAATGTTGCGTGTGCATCTCTGGACCACAGCGACACCTTCCTTGACAGAAAGATCAGCAAATTAATTCCCCTCAGGTGAAATTTAGGCACGCTGGCCTGTTTGTTCGGTGAATTTAAGTGGTCCATAGGCATTGTGCTGTCTGTCAGCACCAGGAGATCAAATTTCACCCTCAAATCTACATTAATGTATGTGTTTTTTGTTTGTTTTTTAGAAACAACAATGATCCAGCACCGCTCCAGGTAGGCAATTCAGGGGCATTTTGCCTTTAGACGGCAGGCTCTGAATCCAGAATCAACCTCCCCCTTGGATTCTTTATGTTTGTGGTACTATGGCTCTTTGGGTCTTCCTCATACATTTCAGCAAAAGCAGCTGTGTTCCTGCTGTCAATTTTATCTCAAACATCTGTCATCTCTAGTATTCTCTTGACCGGTATGTGTATGTGTTGAGAGTTGGGAGCCTACTGGATAAGCTAGCATGGGGAGATAGTACGGCACAAACCACTCACTGTCTGTGCCCCCTGGCCCACTGGCAAGTCTTATGAAAAATAAGACTGTGGACCCCCCGCGCCCAGTTCCAAGCTTCAGCAGAAGGGGTCTAAAGAGCTCTTCGCTGGCAGATTGTGCTCTGAAGACAGGGACAGGGTGTGTCTGCGCCCTGGTCTACACTACAGGGTTAGGTCGAATTTAGCCGCATGAGGTTGATTTTATAATGAATGTGTCCACACAAGCAATCCCGTTCCGTCGACCTAAAGGGCTCTTAAAATCAACTTCTGTCCTCCTCCCCGGCGAGGGGAGTAGCGCTAAAATCAACCTTGCTGGGTTGAATTTTGGGTAGTGTGGACACAAATCGACATTGTTGGCCTCCAGGAACTATCTCAGAGTGCTCCAATGTGACAGCTCTGGACAGCACTTTCAGCTCTGAGGCACTAGCCAGGTACACAGGAAAAGCCTTGGGAAATTTTGAATTTCATTTCCCGTTTGGTCAGCGTGGCGAGCTCAGCAGCACAGGTGACCATGCAGTCCCCCAGAATCGCATACGAGCTCCAGCATGGAGTGAACGGGAGACGCTGGATCTGACTGCTGTACGGGGAGAAGCATCTGTGCAGGCCAAACTCCGATCAAAAAGAAGAAATGCTAATATAGATGCCAAAATCGCACAGGGCATGATGGACAGAGGCTACAACAGGGACACACAGCAGTGCCTCGTGAAAGTCAAAGAGCTCAGGCAAGCCTACCAAAAGACAAAGGAGGCAAACAGTCACTCTGGGTCAGAGCCCCAGACATGCCGCTTCTATGATCAGCTGCATGGCATTCTAGGGGGGGACCCTACCACTACCCCACCACTGACCGTGGACACCTGCAATGGGGGAGTCTCACACAACATGGAAGAGGATTTTGTGGATGAGGAAGAGGAGGAGGAGAATGCACAGCAGGCAAGCGGTGAAATCTGTTCTCGGCAGCCAGGACCTTTCCCTCACCCTGCAGCCAATAGCCTCCCAAGGCGGGATCCCCGACCCTGAAGGCGGAGAAGGCACCTCTGGTGAGTGCACACTTGTAACTACAGTACAGGGTTTAAAATCAATTGTGTTTAATTTGCCCTTAAGACTTGGGATGCATTCGTGGCCAGTACAGCTACTGGAAAAGTCTGTTAACGTGTCTGGGGATGGAGCGGGAATCCTCCAGGGACAACTCCATGAAGCTCTCCTGGAGGTACTCTGAAAGCCTTTGCAGAAGGTTTCTGGGGAGGGCTGCCTTATTTCCTCCTCCACAGTAGGACACTTTATCACACCAAGTCAGTAGCAAGTAGTCTGGAATCATTGCAGCACAAAGCATGGCAGCGAATGGTCCTGGGTTTTGGTCACGTTCAAGCAACATTCGGTCTATATCTTTCTGTGTTAGCCTCAGGGGAGTGATATCATTCATGGTCACCTGGTTGAAATAGGGGAATTTTTGTAAGGGAACAGTAAAAGGACCCCGTTCATGCTGCTGTTTGCACTTGGCTAAAAGGGATCATCCCTGAGAACAGCCACACGGAAGGGTGAAGGGATCATCCCAAACAGCCACACGGAAGGGTGCGGGGAGATGTGTGCTGCACATCCACCCGAAAACTGCACCCCGCTCCTTTTAAATGGCAAACCCAACCGCCAGTGCTTGCTATGGGAAAGGAGGGCACTGCAGTTTGAAAACATTCCCACAAGTTATGAAGGCATTAGAACCCAAACCCGCATAGCCTTTGGCTTACCATGGCTGCCTAGAAACCGAATTCTGTTGCCCAGCCATGTGTGATGTGTCACCATACTGGCAGGCGCTCAATATAAAAGGCAAAATGCGACCTTGTACCTAAAGCCCATGTGCTGTCTGCTTTGAATTGCTTGATTCACTGTGAAAGAGTCTCACATTTTTGAGAAGAAAAGGATCATCTTAACTTTTACTCTCCCTTTTTATCCCCCCACAGGTGCAAAAGTTTCTGTGCTCTCCGATCATCTCCTTCCCTGAGGTTATCGCAGATTAGAAGGCGAAAAAAACCACACTCGCGATGACATGTTTTTCTAGCTCATGCAGTCCTCCTGCACTTATAGGGCACAGCTGAATGCATGGAGGCATTCGGTGGCAGAGGCCAGGAAAGCATCAAGTGAGCGCGAAGAGCAGAGGCAGGAGACGATGCTGAGGCTAATGGGGAAGCAAATGGACATGATGAGGCGTCTCGTGGAGCTGCAGGAGAGCCAACAAGAGCACAGACCCCCGCTGCATCCATTGTATAACCACCTGCCCTCCTCCCCAAGTTCCATATCCTCCTCACCCAGACACCCAAGAACATGGTGGGGTGGCTCCAGGCAAGCAGCCACTCTACTCCGGAGGATGGCCCAAGCAACAGAAGGCTGTCATTCAAACAGTTTTGATTTGTAGTGTGGCTACAATAAGCAATGTGGCCTTGTCCTTCCCTCCTCCCACACCCCACCCAGGCTACCTTGTCAGTTATCTCACTTTCTTTTTTAATTAATAAAGAATGCATGATTTCAAAACAATAGTTACTTTATTTCCTTTGCCAGCTGTGATCAAAGGGGGGAGGGTGGTTGGTTTACAGGGAATTAAAATCAACAAAGGGGGCGGGTTTCCAGCAAGGAGAAACACACACAACTGTCACATCATAGCCTGGCCAGTCATGAAACTGGTTTTCAAAGCCTCTCTGATGCACAGCACACCTAGCTGTGCTCTTCTAATCGCCCTGAAGTCTGGCTGCTCAAAATCGGCCACCAGACGATTTGCTTCAACCTCCCACCCCACCATAAACGTCTCCCCCTTACTCTCACAGATATTATGGAGCACACAGCAAGCAGCAATAAGAATGGGAATGTTGGTTGCGCTGAGGTCTAACCTAGTCAGCAAACAGCACCAGCGAGCTTTTAAACGTCCAAAGGCACATTCTACCACCATTCTGCACTTGCTCAGCCTATAGTTGAACTGCTCCTTACTACTGTCCAGGCTGCCTGTGTAAGACTTCATGAGCCATGGGAGCAAGGGGTAGACTGGGTCCCCAAGGATAACTATTGGCATTTCAACATCCCCAATGTTATTTTCTGGTCTGAGAAGTAAGGCCCTTATTGCAGCTGCTTGAAAAGCCCGGAGTTCCTAAAGATGCGAGCGTCATGCATCTTTCCCGGCCATCCCATGTTGATGTTGGTGAAACATCCCTTGTGATCCACCAGTGGTTGCAGCACCCCTTGTGAAGTACCCCTTGTGGTTTACGTACTGGTGGGCAAGGTGATCTAGTGCCAAGATAGGGATATCCGTTCCGTCTATCACCCCATCACAGTTAGGGAACCCCATTGCAGCAAAGCCATCCAGTATGACCTGCACATTTCCCAGAGTCACTACCCTTGATAAGAGAATGTCAGTGATTGCATTGGCTACTTGGATCACAGCAGTCCCCACAGTAGATTTGCCCACTCCAAATTGATTCCCGACCGATGGGTAGCAGTCAGGCCTTGCAAGCTTCCACAGGGCTATCGCCACTCGCTTCTCAACTGTCAGGGCAGCTCTCATCTTGGTACTCCTGTGCTTCAGGGTGGGGGAAAGCAACTCACGAAGTTCAAGGAAAGTGGCCATATGCATGCGAAAGTTTTGCAGCCACTGTGAATCATCCCATATCTGCAACACTATGCAGTCCCACCAGGCTGTGCTTGTTTGCCAGGCCCAGAATCGGCGTTCCACTGTATCAACCAGCCCCACTGCCGCCATGATGTCCCAATTGCCACAGCCCGTGCTTTCAGGAACGTCTGTGTCCATGTCCTCCTCACAATCGTCCTCGTGCTGGCGTCTCTTAGCCAGGTTCTACACATACTGGAGGATGATGTGCAAGGTGTTTACAATGCTCACAACAGCAGCAGTGAGCTGAGCGGGCTCCATGCTTGCCATGCTATGGCATCTGCATGGGTAACCCAGGAAAAAAGGTGTGAAACAATTGTCTGCCGTTGCTTTCATGGGGGGAGGGGAGACTGACGACATGTACCCCAAACCCTCCACAACAATGTTTTTGCCCCATCAGGCATTGGGAGCTTAACCCAGAATTCCAAAGGGCAGCGGAGACTGTGGGAACTCTGGGATAGCTACCCACAGTGCATCGCTCTGTGAGTCGATGCTAGCCACGGTAGTGAGGACGCACTCCGCCGACTTAATGCGCTTCATGGGGACATACACAATCGACTGTATAAAATTGATTTCTAAAGATTGACTTCTATAAAATCGACCTAATTTCGTAGTGTAGACATACCCTAACTCCTTGAAGAGTTATGCCTGTGGTTAGAGGACAGAATGGAGATTGGCTCCATAAGTTGACTGAGGACTCACTCAGCATTCATGGGTTTCTTGACCAACTAGCTGGCTGAACTGGGAATTGACTTCTGCTATCCCAGGTGGTAGGAGTTGCAGTGAGCTGGGCATCACAGCCTGGACCGAGCAGGTAGGAACCAATTACCTCACCCTGGCAGATGCAGAAGAAGCTCAGCACGGCTGGAAGTTGCTCCATGCAGTCCTCACCTGGACCGCCCTCGCATGCCCCTTCTCCTCCCCTGAGATTGCAAATAAATAAACCATCCGGGAACCACACAACACGTTTTTACAAAAGAAAGTGAAAAAAGAAAAAGAAAAAATACTGTTTATTTCACACAACTACATCAAGTGCATCAGTCTAACAGAGCAAGACAGCCAGACCCCAGACCGGCTCCCCACCCCCATGGAGCCTGTCCCTCCCTCCTTGTACAACTTACACCACCTCACACGGCACTCTGTGAAATCCACCAGCTTCTCTTGAAACTAGGCAGTGGTGTTAACTGAGGCAAAGGGGAATGGCCCGCCCAATGAGGACTGGCTTAGTGCGGGGAGCCCTGGAGATTGGAAGCTGGAGACACAGGACTGGTGATAGCATGTTGGGTTCTGATTGACCCGGGGTGGCGGCATTTAAACCACCTCCTGCTACAAGGATGATAATGAAACCGCTTTTGCTCCCAGTCCTGCCCACCACTCTAGCCGTGTCTGGAAATCACTGAAACACTCATCTCTTAGGGCAGGGAAAGAGGGAGATGGATCACCTTTATTAGGGAGGAATTTGCCTGCCAACCTTGCCCTAGCTATTCCAAATGGAGGTGGAGGGACAGCAGATCCGGAAAGGTACTTCCTGAAAAACAAAAAATCACAACCCTCCCTCTAAGAAACCTTCTTTGGACAGATTCAGATGCGCCCCTCGAGCACCCCGTTCTGCTCTGAACGAGGCAGAGGTTTGGGGAATCAGCAATGCCGGTGTGGCATTGGTATCACCCCCACACCAGGCAGCCAACGGAATGGCTAGCTTTGCTTGTAGCATCTTGGGAACAGCAGCATCAACTCAGGGCAGGGGACCACCCAAACATGCTAGCGAAAGCCTGATTGGAAGGGGAAGGTGCCAAGAAATTCTACTGCACAGCAGAATCGCCCTGCTGATGCTGGGACTGAAGTCTGCTTGTGGGGGCAGCAGCTGCTTCCAAATTAATCTGCTTAGTCTTTCCCCTGTTCCTCCTCTCCCGGCTGAGTCTCATGGTCCTGGGCTGGTGACACTCGCGCTCCATTCAGCCTGCAGGCAGATCTGTGGAACGCCGTCTTTGCCCGATAAAAATGCGGTAAAACCGAAGCAGCTTTTGAGTTCAGCAAGACCCTCAACTGACCCCCATCCCGCCCAGGTCGGCTGTCCCCAAATCAACGTGCGTATAAACATTTTGCCTGGCAGCGAGTTACGCTGAACCCCCAGCGCCACCCTTCCGGAGCAGAAAGCTCACTCCTGCTGCCATTCGGAAGGTGGGCGATGAACTAGGACACAGACTTTTTTGAGATTCCTCTAGGAATAACGACTAGCCTCTGGGATGTGTCCTGGAGATCAGGATGTCAGACCCATAACCATCCTATATCTCCTGGGATAAAGAGAACTTTGTGGGACACTGGAAGCTCCCATAAAGCATAGGGCCAGCTGACACTGAAACCAGATTCTCATCCTAATGGGCTACCTGACGCTTTCCTAGCCCGTAGGTGGGCCCCTGGCTGCAGATGAAATTGTGCCAGGATCTGATACCACCTCTCATTACCATGCAGGCAAACAGAACCTCCCACTCCACTTAGCAGCAGAAGCTACTTTCTGATGATCTGCTTTGGGACTGAAATTTAGACCTTGGTTTGGTTTGGTTTTTTTAAATGCTTAGGCCCGAGGCAACCAGCACTGTCTCTTTAAGATAAGCAGAAGAGGCAGTACCAAATAGGACCTTTTCCTGGGTTTACAGTTAAGGGATATTGTGAAATCATTTGTATATAGATATATATATTTTGGCTTTCACATGACATCAAAACACACCTCCCATTCCCTTCTTATGTTAAAGACACACAGTGCATATACAGACAGGAACAGGCTGGCCCCACCCTCCCTGAAGGACCCTAATACACACAGCTTCCTCCACTTATTCCCCTTTTGCACTGAACCCAGCTTAGAAAGAGGGCACCTGGGAGAGATCTCGGGACGGATCCCACCTGCCTGCATCCAGCCTGAGAGCTGGGCTCTGGCGCGCTTTGCCATCACGCCACACAGGCGGTGGCGGGGGACGACACGTTCAGGCAACATCCGACGCGCTCTAAAAGGCTGCTGGTTAAAGAAGGCATTGACGCCCCCTGGAGAGCGTCTCCTGATTGTTGAGCCGCACAAGGAGGGACTTTGTAGTTCAAAGCTGAAGGCTGTTCCTTCCACACACACACCCCGGGCCTGGTTCGTCTCCATTGTAAAGAGTCTCAGTCCTTTGCCTGGCCACTTTCCCACAGGGAGGAGGGCTGGCGCTGATGGCTTGGAGTCGGCCCCCCCTTCACTTGGCAAGTCGACAAGACAATCAGCTGATGGTCTCTTCTCTTACAGCTGCTGCCACTTCCCCATCCCCCTTCCAGCACTTAGCAAGAGTCGGCCCGTCCTTTCGTTTTCCAGATTACCCCCTTCAGAAAAGCCACGCTCAAAAGGTAAGCGTAGAACCCTGCAGGAGGAAGGTAAATGTACCCTGTAGAGCCCTGGCTCCACGGCATGGCTCTTTGGTCCCCCTCTCCTGGTGAGACCACTTAGAGTGGTTTGTGCCTCCCAGCTAACAGAGGCCCATGCTTTAGATCCCCAGGCTCGAGCCCTAGCAGGGGAAGGTGTAACGCTTGACTTCAACAGGAGCCAATGCGAAAAAAGAAAGAGGATGGAGCAAACGAAAGGGCTCACACCCTGTCCACCTTCAGAGGCCTCACTTTGGTGAAGAAGCTGCCTGGCCCGGCTGGTTCTGTCCATTTCTTCCTCTAGAAACAATCCCATTTAGTGCAATTGAACCTTCCGTTTCCCAAGGGTGGCAGGGGAGATGCCAGGACGCAGGTGGCCGGTTCTCCTCTGGCAAATGAGGTTAGTAAGAGAGCTACCTACTGGCTCTTTACACGTGATCCCAAGCCCTAGCAGCTAATCATATGCAGAAACTTCCTTTTAAAGTCTTTTGATGGATAGTGCTTTGTACTCATAGGGAAGGGGATATAAATTAAGCTACTCTGCCTAGATACCGTTAGATACCAAGAGCTTGTGTCTCACACGGGACAGCCAGGGTTCCGAAATAAAAAGGGACTGAAATGAAGCAGGCTTCACATCTGCCTGTTCCCGGACCCAACCGGCCTCCTGGCAGGCCCTGACGCTACCTTGGAGAAACAGGAAATTCTAGAAAAGAAGAAAGTCGTTCGTGTGGCTGACATATTTGTGTGACACAGAAATGCACGGATCACAGCACTCCCTGTGCCCTGCCCCACTTCTGCCCCTGGGGGCAGAGGGGGGCTGGGGACACTCACATGAGCAGCTCTAGCACTCACTACATGTTACACTCAGGAGCAAGAGAAGGAAGGAGCTAGGCGTGTGATGGCCGACGTGTACATGGTCAGATCCTGTGAGGATGAAGGGCACGGATATATGCATACGGCGGGGGGGAAATAATGCCCGGCTGCAGTCAGCGAAGCTGGGCTAGTGGGGCTGGGGGAGGAGGTGGGCAGGGGCAAGGCCTAGGGAACAGTTAGTCACAAAGTGCTCACGGCAGGATCCTGGGGGTGGCCGGGCTGAGCCGGGCAGGGTTCTCTCCTCCCACCTGCCCCCCTAGGGGATCTGAAAGACGTTGAGTTTGCTAGTGTTTTTGAGTGTCTGTCGGCGGTTGCAGAACCAGACCCGGACGACCTCGCGGTCGTAGTTGAGCTCCTTGGCGATCTCGGTGATCTCCTGGCCGGTGGGCAGGGCGTTCTTCTCGAAGTAGGCGTTGAGGGCCTCGATGGCCTGGGGCGTGAAGGAGGTGCGGCGCTTGCGTTTCTTGGAGGGCTCGCCGCCCACAAACTCCATCAGGTTCTGCTGCCCTTCCTGGTTCCGCAGCTCGGCCTCGCTCAGCCACTTCTCCAGCACGGGCTTCAGCTTCTGGGCGCTCTTGGGGGTGATGTCCAGCTTCTCAAACCTGCAGGCAGGGCGGTGGGGAGGGAGAGAAGGCGTGAGGGTCCCGCCCTGCGCCAGGGGTCTGGCACAGACAGAAGCAGCAGTGACCAAACTCTGGGGGGTGGTGGAAGGGGCATAAGATCAAGCCGGTTATGTGGTCACATGCCGGTGGTACGGTAACAAACACGACAACGGAGGCTAGTGAGAAAAGAGAACTCTGAAATGGGATGCAGGCATGGACGCATGGTTCTGGGGGATCCTCAGGAATCTAGGTCTGCCCACAAAGAGGGGCCAAAGCAGGGCGCTGGGAGACTGGACTCCTGGGTTCTTTTCCCAGTTCTGGGTGGAGAGTGGTCACGGCAGTGGGGAGGGGGACTCGGGACTCCGGGGTTCTATTACCAGCTCTGAGAAGGGGTGGGGTCACTGACACCCAAACCGTGGCCCTACCCCTTAGCCGCCCCTTCCCCCTGAGGCCATGCCCCAAAACCACCCCTTCCCCCTGACGCCATGCCCCTTCCCCGATGCCCCTGCCCCTTCTCCCTGATCCCCCGCCTTCACCCCGCCCCTTCTCCCCGAATCCCATCCCTTGTGCCACCCCTTCCCGAGGCCCTGCTCCCACATCGCCTCTTCTCCCAAGACCCCACCCCCCACTCACTCCTCTCTGCCCCCTCTTCCCTGTGTCGCTTGCCCTTATGGCTGGAAAAAAGCAGGGGGCCATGGCGGTCCCCCCCACCCCCGCCCAGCATCCCTGGTGTGATCTAAAGGTTAGAGGGGGAGTGGGAGTCGTGAATCCTGAGTTAATTTCCCAGGACTGGTAAAGGAGTGGGAGTCAGGCTGCCTGGATTCTATTTATAGCTTTGGATGGGGCCTGGGGTGTACAGATTACTGAGAGACAGAACTCTTGGGTTCTGTTCCCAGCCCTGGGAGAGGAGCAGGGTATAGTGGTTAGAGCAGGCAGAGGGGCCCGGGAGTCAGGACTCCTGGGTTCTATATCTGGCTTTGGGCGACCTATACAAGTCACTCCATCTGTGCCTAGTTCCCCTCTCTATTGGGGACATTAGTGCTTGGCTGAAAGGAGAGTGTTATGAACACCGGTTTTGGGGTGGGCAGGGCCGGGTGCTGCTGTCCTGGCTCAGGGGATTCTCCCAGTGAAGTCAGTGGGTTCAGAAACGCTTTCTCTCCTTTCGGCTGACTCAGTTTCCTCTTTGCTTTTTCAGGGGAGGGAGTCACCTAAACGCTACACAGCCGAGCGGCGCCCTAGCCAGTGTCCGCCCCAAACACCTGAGCCCCATAACAGGGCCGGCACCGAACACAGCCGCTTACCTGCAGATGGCAGACTGGCTGTAGGCAGGTCCTTCCGTAGCCGTCAAAGCTTGACCCACCTGCGTCTGCGTCAGGCCCAGAGACAGACGTCGGATCTTAAAGTTCTTGGCAAACTCCCGAATCTCCTCTAGGTTGATTCCATCCTCCTCGATGCCCGTACTCGGAGTTTGAGGCTCTGGGGTAGGGAGGGGAATACCGTTATGAAGCGCAGTGTGCTCTGTATCATCACCTCCAGCCACAGTCCATCTCCTCTCGCCTCCAGGGAGATCTCGAAGTGGGAGCAGACACTGTCCATGACTGGCGGCATTCTGGTAGCCTCACCCTATGGTTAGGGCCCCACTGGGCTGACGGACAGTCTCTGCCCCAGGGTGCTTACAGTCTAAATAGACAAGCAGTGGAAGGGGAAACTGAGGCAGAAAGAGGGGAAGTGACTTGCACAGAGGAGGCTAAAAGAGAACCCAGGTCTCCCAAGGCTCAGACCAGCACCACATCCGCAGGGCCATACTGCCATGCTAGGGGAAGCAAGTCCAACATGCGACTTGACTCGTTCCAGAGTGCTTTGTGTCTCGGGCAGCAGCTCGTCGGGGCTGGGATCTGCCTGATGCAGGGCACTGGCGTCGCTACAGAAATAACAATACTAACATTGCACTGCTTCGCAACGTCTGATTCGCTCTTTAAAGGCTTTTTCCTCCCCACCAAAAATAAATGCTTCCACTTTGCTTTGTTTTATAAACAAATCGGAAGTTTCACCCAGCACGCCAGCAACCCTACAATAACAACCCAGCCTGTGTGCACACAACACTGACTCCGTGTCCTGTACTCTCACCATTAGAACCTGCTTCCTCTCCTACAATCACCGGGAAGGGTCACATCACACACTCTCCAATTCCTGCGAAGGGAGTGCAAGCTGCCTGCCCCCCCCCCCCCGCAACCAGCATGAAATGGACAGGACCCGAGAGGTGCTTACTGGAAACGAGTTGGCTCACTGTCGGGGTCTCCGAGCAAGTGATGGGAACAGGCACGGAAGAGGGCTTAGCAGCAGGGGCTGGGTTTGCGATGACCACAGCTGGCTGGGGCAGAGCAGGGGCAGGCTGGATTGGCTGAATCTGGTAACACAGCAAAAAACAAGGCTCAGATGAGGGCCATATAAGTGCATATAGTCCAGACGGATGGAGAGTATTGTGGCAAGCTCTCTGCTGTGGTAAAGCCCTGGCCACCCACCCTGCCTTCGCATAGGGGGCAGAGCACAGCTCTGCTACGCTGATTCCCCGTTGGCATATGGCCCATGCATTGGTGGCGTATGTAAAGCTGCCCCCATGCTATTCTAACTCATGCCAGGGTCACGGCTGGCACAGACTGGATCTCCGGTCTTCCCCTGGGCTGAATGGAGCTTGGCTGCAGGACAGAATCTGGCCCGTAGACAGGCAATCTGCACAAGTGAACTGCAGCCAAAGCAGATGTCTCTTCAATTCCAACATGCCAGGGCCGCCTGACCTGGCTAATTGGTGTCCTAAACAGTGACCTCTGGCATTGGATCCGGGAGCTGCCCCCTTCGGGCGACCTCTGGATGGAGCTGCCACCTCGACTCCTTCCAAGGGGAGAGGTCAGGCTCAGTCTCTGAACATCCTAACGAGGCACTGGAGAATTCAGCAGGGTGCTAGGTCCTGGCGGAGGCTTCAACACGTTGTTTAATGCACAGTACGTGGATCTGTAAAGGGCCAGTGCCCAAGTCACCAACCTCCCCAGGCTTCTGGGAGCTGCTGGCCAGCCACAGACACCAGTCGGCTGGCTCTCCGAGAAGGTGACTGTTAGACAGCCGTCACCCGCCGTTCGGAACTCACCTCGTTCTTTGCTGGGGACTCTGGGGCGCTGGGTTTCCTGATGGCCGCCGTCTGGAGGGCGCTGCTGGCTAATGTAGCAATGACTTGCCCTTGGGCGTTCAGCAGCAGCTGCGGGGTCACCGCCTGCACCTGCAGGTTCTGGGCTGGCAAAACAGCTGGGGTGGCGCTGGCCGTCGTGATCCCAGCCGGGTTCACCACCCAGGGCAGCGTCCCAATGACCTGCAGAGGAGACAAGAACGGGAGCTGGGTGCGTGGCACACCAATACTCTTCCCCGCCTCCCGTCCTGCAGGATGGAGTCCCCCCCTCCCGAGGCTGGATACGGGACACTGGATGGGGTGGGCCAGTGCTCTGGGGTGGTGCTGAGAATTTCTCTTTCAAGGGCTTGGCTGGCTGGTTCATGCTCACACGCTCAGGGTCTAACTGATGGCCATATGAGGGGTCGGGAAGAAATTTCCCCCAGGTGACCTTGATTTCACCTTCCTCTGCAGCACGGGGCCCGGTCACTTCCTAGGATCATCTGGGCATACCTCACTTAATCGGTTCCCCGCCACCGCATGGGCCCTGGGCACTGGTGGCACAGTTGGGTCACCTGTGGGCTGCCACATGTGGATCTAATTCTGGTTGAGCGTGCGGGTGCTGGGTGGTCTGTGATGCACAAGAGGTCAGACCAGCTGATCTGGTGGTCCCTTCTGGCCTTGAACTCTGTGACTAACTCTATCCTGAGTGACAGCTCTCGGGAAGGGAGAGGGTGCCCATAGGAAGGCTTTACGAGTGGCAAGGGAAGGTTATCCTCCTGTTGTCTTCTGGAGCCCGTCCCCACATACCTGTCCCTGGGCATTGGTCAGGATCTGACTCGTTATCCCTTGGACGCTGGGAATGGTGTTCGCGATCACCGGGGCGGCGGCCAGCGAGCTGAGGAGCTGGGTTTGCCCGCCGAGAGAAGCCGCACTGATCTGTAGAGAAAACAGGAGTCGGAGGTTAAACACACGCACTCAGCCATGCCTCGTTCAGTGGGGAAACCCCACTCTGGCTCCCTCTTAGAGGGAGAAATGGTCTAGCTGCCTTAGGTACTTATCTGGCCCCCATTATGGAAGTATCTCGACACTTCACGATCTTCATTGTGCTCATCTTCACAAACCCCCGGGGGGCAGGGCAGTGCTACTATCCTCACTTTACAGATGGGGCACTGAGGTGCAGAGAGACCAGAGACCACAAATGAAGATGTAATTGTAGCACAAGGAGGCATACCCCTGGCTAGCTTTAAGCTAGCTAGCCCGGGTAACCGTAGCAGCGGGACAGAGTCTGGGGCTGGCAAGCGACCTGAATTTGTACCCAGCGTTCCCGGCGGGCTTGAACTTGGGCAGTTAGGCCACGCGGCCTCATCTTCACTATTACTGTGCTAGCTAGATCAAAGCTAGCGCAGGGACACCTCCGCACGCTGACAGTCACCGCTTCATTTGTGCCCTCAAGGACTTAGCCACAGTCAGGCAGGAAGCCTGGGAGACTGCAAGGAATTGAACCCAGGCCTGCAAAGTCCCAGGCTAGCACCATAACCACTAGACCATCCTTCCTCTTCCAGGTACCATCCTTCAAGAAGGTCTCGCCATCCAGCCTGCCTCTGCTCCGTCAGTGACGGCAGCCGGCCCAACCCAGCAGCTGCTCCCCTACCAGAGCCCGTGTCCTTTCTCCCGACCCGCATGGGAAAAATCCTCATCAGAATGATTAATAACAACACCTGGCTCATACCACCAGTAGCTCTCAGAGTGCTTTACAAAGGGGGTATCATCAGCCCCACTTTTATAGATGGGGAAACTGAGGCACAGAGTGGCAAAACGACTTGCCCAAGGTCCTCCAGCAGGTCAGTGGCAGAGCCAGGAATGGAACGCAGCTCTCCTCCCTCCCAGTCCACTGTTCTATCCACTAGGCAACACTGCCTCCTGTTCTGGGCAGGTATAAATGATGACGCAAGGGGCCAGAATCAGGCCCCTTTGTGAGCTGCTCCGTCAATAAAGAATGCCCGACGTCAGGCCAGCCGGCAGGGATTCCTGACCACGCAGGACAGACAGCTCGGCTCCCAGAGGTTCTCTGGAGCGTCCCACCAGCTCCTTACTATGCCAGGGTTAAAGGCAAATCCCGCAGGCTGGACTGTGATTTGAGTCTGCGTCTCCAACGGCTTTCCCGCGGGCGGCGGCGGGGCGGCAGCGGGCTGGGGCAGGATGGCCGGTGGGCTCTGGAGCGAGGGCTGCGGCTGGAACACGGCCTGCGTTTGGATGGAGGGCCGCGGCTGGACCGTCTGCGGAGCCTGCAGTGGCTGGGCAGGCTGCACGGGGGTTGCCACTGCCGTGTTCAGCACCGCAGCAGCTGAAAGCAGAGCAGACACAGGGGACACTGAATAGCCGTAATATGCCTCTCTCTTTGCACCCCCACTGCCCGTCCCTGCAACAAATCATCCTCGTAATACATAGCCTCATGCAGAGCCTTTAAACTGAGCCCCCACCGGTCCCGCGCGAGCCCTTCTTATCCACCCACCAGCCCTGGCCTCTGTTCCGTCCTTTGGATGCCTGGCACTCGAAGTGGACAAAGGAGAAGGGTGCATGGAATCCAGGACAGGGCGGGCTGGCAGAAGACCAGTTGCCAACTCTGGTGGCTTTATCACCCGTCTCATGATTTAGGGCATTCACCCCATGGAGCCCCAGCTCTTGGGGTCATGGAACTACGGAAGAATCTCAGCTTTCGTCTAAGAAACTGGACATATGATTCTAGCCCCCGCGGCTGCAGAGAGAAGCTGGGAAACATCCCTAGCGCTTTGTAACTGTAGGTCTCAAAGCATTTCCCAAAGGAGGCCAGGATCATCACGCCCCCATTTTACAGATGGGGAACCTGAGGCACAGGGCAGTGACGTGACATGCCCATGGTCATCCAGAAAGCCAGCGGCCGAGCTAGGAAAAGAACCAAGGAGTCCTGAGTCCCAGCCCAATGCTCTAGGTATATCACAAGTCAGTTCTTGTATCGAGGCCTGTGCGTGACCATGGGCAGGGCTTGCACGGATATCCAGGAGCGCAGGGCACCTGAGTTCCATCCACAGCCATCACAACACAAGGGGAAAAAAAAATCTCTAACGACTAGAAGGCCAACAAAACTGGCATATGGCTTGGGCACGATCCACGCCACCCTCCCCTCCCTCTGTGCTGCCTGTCCAGACATCCAGATGGCCCTCAACAGCCTAGTGTCAGAGCATCTCACAATCTGTAACACACTGACCCACACAACTCCCTGTGAGGGAAGACAGCGGTATTATCCCCATGTTACAGTTCGGGGGACCAAGGCACAGGAAATCCATGAGTGAACCAGGATGTGAACCCAGTTCCGCAGAGTCCCCATCTGCTGCCTTCTCCGCCAGACCATCATTTAGGAGCAGCTTCTTGTTGAGAGGCAGATTCATCCCCCCTGCACCCCTTTTTGGAAGGGAGCTGGCAAAGATCAAAAACCCTGGTCTGTCTAACAACCCCAGAGCCTGAAAGGTCCAATCTGGATCCACCCTTAACTCTGTAAAGGGAACCAAACTGGCCATCGGGCCGAGAACACGCACAGCACCAACTGCAGGATTAGGCAGCGTGAGGGAGCCAGCCCTTCGGGGCTTCAAAGCAATTAGACACATTAGCTAAACACGGCTCTACCAGGAGACAGGTCAGCGTTAGTCTCCTAGCTCTGCACCAGATGAACCAAGAGGGCACCGTTCACCCCTGTGGCAGCATGAGGCCTCGGCACTGCTGAAGCCTTTTGGCTTACGTGTTATACGAGCCGTGTGGACTGAAGTGGTGCCTAGACCTCATGCTGGCCCCCTGCGCGCGGTGGATTTCACCCAGAGAGCAAGCATGGCTTCCCCACCGACCCAGCAGTAGACTCAGAATTTAAATGCAGATCCTGGCCTTGTGCTCAAGAGCACTGGCCCATGCTTCCTCCCAGACACAGAGAAATCAGTGTAACCTTCCCTGCCCGGCATGAGCCTGCAGTCCTTATGCATGCAAAGCCAGCTGGAGCCAATGGGAGCTTTTGCCTGCAAAAGAACAGCAGATTCAGGCCCGGGGCTTGCAGCTTTACACTTTTCCCAGGCCAGGTGGACTTTGACTCAGCACAAGCCATGGAACAGGGATAGCTCAGTGGTTTGAGCTTTGGCCTGCTAAACCCAGGGTTGTGAGTTCAATCCTTGAGGGGGCCATTTGGGATCTGGGGCAAAAATTGGGGATTTGTCCTGCTTTGAGCAAGGGGTTGGACTAGATGACCTCCTGAGGTCCCTTCCAACTGTGGTATTCTATGACATTTGACACGACCAGGGATGCTCTAAGGCAGAGGAGTGGCCGTTACCTTGCAAGTTGGCTATAGGTGGTTTGAAAATTCCCCCTGTAGGAGAAGCAGCCGTCAGTCCGGGAAGGGCAGCGACCGTTGCTGTAGGAAATGTCCACACAGCCAGCCCCTGCTGACCAGCCACTTGACCTGCAATACTGATGGGGATAAGAAGAGGTTGAGTAACTGCCCCTGCTGGAACCATTACTCCTGTCACAACTGTTGCTAAGTTTTCCTGAGTCAAGACCTGCAAAAGTAAACAAGATTTAAAAAAGAAAAGGAAAAAAAAATCAACGCCACTCCAGACAGCACCAGCCGCGTTAGCGAGCGCACGCGGTCTTTCCAAAGGCACACTTTGCCCCAGCCAGGGGGAGCCTGCCTGAGCCATGTGTGGGCATGGGATCGCTCCCGTCTTAGCAGCTGGGTTCCAGCTGAGTGGAGCCCCCCCGGAGGCTGGTTGTCAAATCACCACCAGAGGGGGACTTTTTTTTTTCCTTAGTGCAACCCTACAGAATCATTTCCAGCAGCAGCTCAACGCCACGGGGCCTTCTGTGGCGGGCGCTATACGGAGGAGTGGCCAGGGATGGATCAGGACACAGAACCTACACTCCATGCCTAGGCGGGTTGTTTCATTCAAACCCCACCCCACCACCGGGTGCTATCCCACTGGGCAAGTCTCTGTGCAAAACACACAGCGCTGTTTCAGGGACCATTAACAACCGATACACGCCGGGGAGCGTTGGAAGAGCGTGAGTGAATCCCACATGTAGGACACAGGAGAAATACCCCGCGCTCTTCCCCCTGCTCGCCGTCCGCATTTGCTCCCTTCCCACGCCCATCCGCGTAACTGCCGGGTAGTTACCTGTGGCGCGGCTTGCACTGCCAAGGGAGTTAGGGTTTGGGTCGGCTGGCTCGTTGCTGGGCTGAAGGTGGTGACAGATGAGACGCTGGCGGGAGCTATTCCAGGCAGTGACTTTACTTCACCTTGAGAGGAGGAAATAACACAACGTCAAGTGACCCTGTCACTTAAGTGTAATGACAATAACAATTATATAGGGCTTTTCAACTACAGATATCCAGAGCTGCACCATTACCCTTATTTCACAAATGGGGAAACTGAGGCACGGGGGGGGAGGGAAATGACCTGCCCAAGGTCACTTAGCAAATTAGTGGAATGCTGGATGCAAAGTGGGGTTTGGGGTGGAGGGTGACAGCTCGCAACCCCCATGTAATAACCTCACGACCCCCTGAGGGGTCCCGACCCCTAGTTTGAGAACCTCTGCCCTACCCCAAAAGAAGCTGAACATCGGAACAGCCATACTGGGTCCATCTAGCCCAGTATCTTGTCTTCCAACAGTGGCTAGTACCAGGTGCTTCAGAGGAAATGAACAGAACAAGGTAATGTATCGAGTGATCCATTCTGTCATCCAGTCCCAGCTCCTGGCAGTCAGAGGTTTAGGGACACCCAGAGCATGGGTTGGGTCCCCAACCGCCTTGATTAATAGCCATCGATGGACCTGTCCTATAACCCACTTATGCTTTTGGGAATTCACCACATCCCCCGGTTCACAGGCTGACTATGAGTGGTGTGAAGAAGTGCTTCCTTCTGTTTGTTGTAAACTGGATGCCTGTTAATTTCAGATCAGGTGACCCCTGGCTCTTGTGTTTTCATTTTACAAAGCAGATCAGGATCCTTACCCCCCCATTTTGCAGATGGGGAAACTGAGGCACAGAGCAGGGACACCACTTGCCCACGGTCACTCTGGAGCTCAGTGGCAGAACTGGGACTGGAACTCAGGCGTTCGGAGTCCCATGCCGGGGCTCTATCCACTAGGCCATCCTGCCTCCCAGTTGGTAATGCCTAACATACCCACTGTTCTGAGTCTCGGTCACCACCATCCTGGTCTGGCCACCTCAGCCGTGCATGGAGTCAAGGTGACACCTTGTGGCCAGACATAGGCATTGCAATTCTGTGACCTGGGACGGCAGTAGAGTTCCGAAAAGGCACCGACATTTTTTGGCACAGACTGCGTTAGTGAGCACCACCCTCCCATTGCTACCCCTGGGTAAGAAAGACTGCATCACAGCTACATTACATGCACCCTCCTTCTCCTCCACCTTGGACGCTGAGGCCAAAGTCATTTTCTTCCCAAAGGAGCTGACGATTGTAGGATAACACCACTATCTTTGCAGCTGTGCCCAAAATCATAACTTAACAAACTGAAACCCAAGAATACTTCACCCACCACTGAAAGGCAGCCACCTCTGGGGTGGGACGCAGAAGCTGTTTATCAGCACATATCAACACTCCAGAACATCCTAGGGCAGGCAGGGAAGAAAAATCCCGCACCCCTACACTGCTTCAGCCGTTTGCTTTGGGTATGTCTACACTGCATACTAAGCCCAAGCTCTGACTCAGATCTGAGCCCAAGCCCCTCTTGTGTGCACACACAAATCAGTGTGAGTTGGGGCAGGCAAGCCCTCAGGACACCGACAGCTCCACAGACGCTGCTTGGGTCCCACTGTGACTCAGGTCCAATTCCTGTCATTTTGCAGTGTGGATGCAGATGAAGCCGCAGCCCACCCTCCTCTCTAAGGTCCGGATGGTAAAGAATATGGCACATGGAGAAAAAGAGACTCCCTCTAACCCTTTTTATGGATTACATCAAGGAGCGTTCCTTGCTGTTACTGTCAAAGGGGTGGACTGGATTTGGATCTCCACAAAGAGCCAGGCAGCAACCTGGGAAGGTGCAAGCATCGTATGCAGAAGTGTTTTGCAGCGTGTATTGATCCCACGTATTCCTGGGCGGCACGTCGCATAGGCTGGGGAAGGCTGTGCCTCCCCAAACAGCCCAGCGTGGCCCCGCCCATGTTCCTCCCAGAAGCCCCCTCCTGCTTGCCCTTCCCCCTTGCCCCCAGCCCAGGCAGGCTGCTCCTCTTCAGAGAAGCAGGCTGGGGCTGGGGCTAGGGTGGCTGGGACTTGGGGTGGCTGGGGCTGCCCACCGCTGGGGACTGGATTAGAAAGTGAATTGAAATTGGGGGTATATTTTTCAGGGGAGCTTTTGGCCGACTCAGGAGGTTTTCTAGGTCTTGGGCATTTTCCTAATCCTTTGCCCTAATCAATGGGTGTGGGGTGGGGGAACAGTGAAACAGCACAGTGTAGAGGGCCTCGTACCAGTTGTCCCCCCACACGTGGTCTCTAGGTTTGCCTGCACATCTTCTCTTCCTGGTTCACTTGTTTCCACGGGGCAGCTGCTTGCCACCTCTCCAGCTGTTGGTTCCAAAGCTTTCCCATCATCCTCTGCTGGAAGTGGGGCGTCCACTCCCACCTCCAGCACTCGGATAGTCTCGTGACTCGACATCACAATGACCTGGAAGCAGACAGCAAAGCGTAAGTAAGAGCTCAACGGGCACAAACCCTGAAAGAGACGAACAAGAAGAAGGCATGATTCTCTGGGCTTCACACTCTCCATCCACAGCAAAAGGCAGAGCTAGACTGGATCCATCTATCTATCCATCCATCCCTATACACATCCATCCATAATCCATCCCCATACATAGCTGTCTGTCTATCCATCCATGCCCATACACATCATCTATCTGTCTATCTATCTGTCTATCCAACCATCCCCATATCTAATCTATCTATCTATCCCATGCACCCCCTCTATCTATCTATCGAATCTATCTATCCAGCCATCGCCATACACGTCTGTTTATCCATGCACCCCCTCTATCTATCTAGCCCATGCACCCCCTCTATCTATCTCTATCTATCCCCATACACATCTGTCTGTCTATCCAGCCACCCCCGTATCTATCTGTCTGTCCGTCTAATTACACTAGGCTCAGCTGTAACTTTTTCATCACCATTGCAGTTAGTCACAAACAGCCAGGCCAGATCCTCAGCTGGTGTAAATCAGCTGTAGCTCCATCAGTCACCAGGCCACAGCTCCAGCTGGTGTGAGCTGGCATAGCTCTGCTGACTTCACCGGGGCAGCCCCTCAACTGGAGTGAATCAGCACCGTTATATTGAAGTCAATGGGCCGAAGCCCCAAAGGGTGTAAATCAGTGACGCGCCTCTGGAGCCAATGTTGATTTACACCCGCTGAGGATCTGGCCCTGCACACGCCCGCAGTGTTAGAACGGCAGGATAGTCCCAAGCCCGACGCCAGGCTCAGCTGCCACAAACCTGTGGAAAGAAACCAACGTACTTGCTCGTTAACCGTCAGGGAAGCTTCCTGGGGCTGCACGTCCATGATTGGTCACTGCGCGCTGGGCGGAGTGGGGTGGACTCAGACTCTCCACATACTGCAAGCAAGAAGACAACGGTCACAAGAGCGTCTGCTACTAAACCGGTGTCACACCCTCCATGGGGTCAAATCTTGGGAGAGTTGAAACAACATGCACCCTTGCGTTTCCCACGCCGTAGCCGCACGGGAACTGTCCCGAGACCAGCCTCCCTTTGCACGGTGGGGTAGCTGTCAGAGCGAGGCACAGGCAGCCTGGCTTCTCCATACCACTACGCCTTGTGGAGCCGTTCACACCCGTGCAAAGCGGGTGTTAAAACACTCCTCTTCCGAACCAGTTCCGCTTTGCGACGGGTCACTGACTGCAACAAACGCAGGGCAATGGAAGGTCAAGTGCTGGGAGGTGCTCCACCCCCCGGCTCCACCCTGAGGCCCCGCCCCCACTCCGCCCCTTTCCCTGAGGCCCGGCTCTGCCCCCTGCTTGAGGTCTCCTGTCCTCCCCTGAGTGCTTCCTCACCAGCCGCCCAACAGTTGATCAGTGGCCCCAATGGGTGCTTGAGTCCCGGAGCACCCACACCGTTGGCGGCTATGGTTTGGAGCCAGGACTCCTGGGTTCTACTCCCAGTTCTACCACTAACTTCCTTGGGAAGGGGTTGGTATGTCAGAGTCCCCTTCTCTATGCTGGGTGTGGGAGGCGGGTGAGCTAATATTGATCATATCTCACAAGGCATGTGTGTCTGTGCGTGAGTGTGATTCACTTAGTAAAGTGGAAGGGCTGAACAGCCAATGAGAGAAGAAAGAGGCGCTGGAGATTCCACTAGAAATACCCAGCGCCACCTCACCCCAAGCGAAGCAATGGATCAGTGCAAGAATGTCTACTGATTTTGGGAGGAGAAATCATCCCAGGAGATGAGAATCCACCAACAGAAAAGCGAAACCCACCCCTCAGGATCAAACCATTCTCCCACTCCTTGGAAAACCAGACTCATGCCAACACATTTCTTTAGGCTGGCATTTTCCTCTCCCGCTGTCCGTGGGGGTTATGCGTCTAACTCCCATAAACCCGCTGAAAATTCCAGCCTTAAAGAGCAGCTGTTTCCAAAGAGAACACTGCCTCTTCCCTGGGCACAGGACCCTCAAGGCTTGAAAGGACTAGTGATTTTTTTTCCTGGGTGCCTAACATGAGAGACCTAAAAAGGTCCTCTTTTCCAAAGTGGGGCCTTCAGCACTCTCTGAAAATCAGGGTCCCTTTACGACGGTCCAAGACGGCATGGATGCCAACTTTCAGCTTTTCCTGCTGTTACCACTCAAGGAAGAGATCATGGAGTCATTGTGGACAGTTCTCTGAAAACATCCACTCAATGTGCAGCAGCAGTCAAAAAAGCGAACAGAATGTTGGGAATTATCAAGAAAGGGATAGATAATATGATAGAAAATATCATATTTTTATAAATATATGTAATATATGCCTCTATATAAATCCATGGTACACCCACACCTTGAATACTGTGCGCAGATGTGGTCGCCCCATGTCAAAAAAGATATATTGGAATTGGAAAAGGTTCAGAAAAGGGCAACAAAAATGATTAGGGGTATAGAACAACTTCCGTATGAGGAGAGATGAATAAGACTGGGACTTCTCAGCTTGGAAAAGAGGTGACTAAGGGGGGATATGGTAGAGGTCTATAAAATCATGACTGGTGTGGAGAAAGTAAATAAGGAAGTGTTATTTACTCCTTCTCCTAATACAGGAACAAGGGGCCACCAAATGAAATTAATAGGTAGCAAGTTTAAAACAAACATAAGAAAGTATTTTTTCACACAATGCACTGTCAACCTCTGGAACTCCTTGCCAGAGGGCGTTGTGAAGGCCAATACTATATTGGGGTTCAAAGGGGAGCTAGATAGGTTCACAGAAGATAGGTCCATCAATGGCTCTTAGCCAGGATGGGCAGGAATGGTGTCCCTAGCCTCTGTTTGCCAGAAGCTGGGATTGGGTGACAGAGCATGGATCACTTGATGATAACCTGTCTGTTCATTCCCTTTGGGGCATCTGCCATTGGCCACTGTCAGAGGACAGGATACTGGGCTTGATAGACCTTTGGTCTGACCCAGTATGGCCGTTCTTATGTTCTTCTGCTCCACTTCGAGGCCCCACTCCCACTCCACTCCTCCTCCCAAAGCCTCACCCTCGCTCGCCTCTTCCCGCACCCTCCCCTCGAGGCCCCACCCCTTCTCTGAGCACGCCCTGCCTGCGCCCTGCCTTTACTTCATCTCTTCCCACCCTCACACCTCTCTCTCCTCCCCAGCACTTCCCGCCCACCACCGAACAACTGATCGGCAGCAGGCGGGAGGTGCTGGGGGGAAAGGGAGAAGCTGATCGGTAGGGCCCAGCAAACAGCTGATCGGCAGGTGGCTTTAAAGATTAGCACTGGGACTTTGGAGCAGACGTTGGGTGTGCATGTTATTATGATGTGCACTCATGTTTCAATAATATAGGATGAAATCCTGGCCCGTTAACAGCAATGAGGCCAAAATGACACCGCTACAATATGCAGTGTGTAGTAACTGGGTAGTGTCCCTTTAAACAGTGTGTGGAATTATTACTGCAGGAAGGAACCTCACAGAAACACAGCGGAGTCCGAGTAACTGTGTTTACTAACTATATACAACAAGCAACCTATAGACATATACATGCTACTGGCAGTAGTCTGTTGGCTTCTGAAACATAAAACCCAGTGAGCGCCATTAGAAGGCTCACAAACTATTTAAAGGGATACTACGCAACTCCTAGCTGCTGCACACACTAAACTGTAAATGTAGCTGCCCAGCTCCCTTTAAAACTATCCCCCTAGTTGGCTCTGAGAATCACAACCTAAACATTCAAACAGATCCCAGGGGGCGCGGCCCAGAACCAATGCCGTCTTCTCCGCTACGCTCGGTGGCTTTTAATAGGTTTAGACCCTGCTGCCTGAGCGACTGAACTGATTGAGATCAGCCGAGTGACTGATCTGTAATATCTGATAAAAGTTTTTAAATCCCGCTTTGACTTCAGAGTAGCCAAATGCCATGGGATGCCGGTGCCTGCTTTAATTAACAATTTATTCCAGTGCAACAGAGAACAGAGTCAGGGGCCATCAGGTAGCTCTTCGATGCATCTGGCGTTATTAATAGTTAATTAGTTCTCCTACAGCCAGAGCACAGGAACCGGCAGGAAAAGTTGGAGCGAGGGACACTTGCTGCGCCAGGGACGTGCCGGTGGAAAGAAAAAGCAGAGAACTAAAGCTGCAAAACCTCCTGTGACGAAGAGACGAGATGAGCCGAATGTACAGTCATTCCACCAGGAAGGGAAGATCTGTGAGCTGGACAGGGTGGTGGCTAGTGACCGGTTTGCTGGTCTCCTGGCAGCGGTAAGACCTGCTGTGTGTCTCTGGGAGGAGACTGTAAGCTCTTTGGGGCAGGGACTATCCTTCACTTTATAGACCCTACCACAATAGGGTCACTATCTCACCTGGGGTTTCCAGGTTCTACTATAATGCAAATCATAAATAACCGCTGACCCCACAAAAAAGCTCTCTGGATAAGTTAGAGCAGCCCCAGGGGCTGTTCTATCCTCAAGCAGCCTTTCTCAGGTGGTACCACCACCCGGGATCCCCTTAGCACTGAGCATTATGGCTCCTTCCCCTTTCTGTCTCCTGCACCTGAGCTGGTAAGAGGGGAACAGCACAATTATGCACATGGCAGCTCTTTGCTGGGGGAATTCTCCTCTGCCCTTTGCGGCTCATTCACAACCCCTCCATGCTGCTGGAGAGGCATAGAGAGACTGGAGTAGGGGGGCAGCATCGGCCCCCCCGTCAATTAGAGAACAGGTTTCATAACTAAAGCTGCAATGTTTTTAAAGGCATCGGACCAAATTCAGTCCCGGTACAGAATAACTCAGCACAGTTCTCATGCTTATCAATGGAAACTCAGCCTGTTTATGCCAGGGCTGAATTTGGTTTGTCCCAGGAGGTAGTCAAGGCAGAGAAATGTCCACTGAAGAGATCTTTTTTATCAGACCTTGTCTACACGCAAATTCAAACTGGTTTGTTAAACTGGACACTCCGGTTTTGGTTTCAGAGTGGTTTATAACAGTTTGGTCTAAATTCCTTAAATTCCTTTAAGCTAAACCGAAATAAGCCCGTTTTCAACCAAAAATCACAGTCCACACAGGGGTTTACACTGGCACCACCAACGTGATTGAAATTCACCCCTTTCATTAAAAAGATTCAGCTTGCTCGTACAGACAAGACCCAAGACAAGCCCTGTCCCGGCTTTCTCTGCTGCGGCTGTACTAAATAATACTGTTTGACGGAGACATCTTTTGCACACAGGCATAATGAAACCTGCAGTAAAATCTTCCAGCTTTGCAAACGCAGGACGTGAATAAACAGCAATGAGCAATACCAAGGCTGCTGCGTATAGAGACCAATTAACAAGCTGTTTCTGAACAAACTCAGCAGGAACATCTGTATCGAGCTAGCTAGCTAGCTATTGAAAAATAAAAGGGTTAAGGACGTTGTTAGCTGGGCTGTTCGCTGTTTGCCCGGGCACAAATTCTGTTTATGGAGGGTTTCTGTTCAGCACCTTCTAAAAGCAGCCTGAAATGTTGTATCACCTCATCAGCCTAAGCAGCAGAGAGTGGAAATTTTCAGCATTCACTCAACCTGCTCTCACTGAGAATTTTCCTGCTGACTTCAATTAGAATCGGGGTCCATCCAATGCTGAACGCCTTTAAAAATCCCGTCCACAATACTTCAGCCTGGTGTATATACAGGCATACCCGTTTCCCTGTTTAGAGTTGGGGCATGATTGTGCACCAACAGCGTTAGAGTGATCATCCCTGGGTCGGGATCTGGTTATACTGGTGATTGTCTGCTCTTTTGGGGCAGAGCCTGTCTTTTTTTCCTTCTGTGTTTGTACAGCACCTTGCACAATGGAGTCCAGAGCCATGACTGCGGTTTCCAGGTGCTATGGTAACACAAATACATAAAATAATATAAAGATGCTCACACCTGTAAAGCTTACTCCTGTCATTTTACCTTAGGTCTGCTCTACGCACAGTTTTCATACTGATTTAACTACTTCATTTAAGGGTTGGTTTTTTTAAACTGATTAATATACTGGTATGTATAACCTATTCCCCAGCCAGGTCTACACTACAGATCTTTGCTGTCATAGCTATGTTGATTAAGACTGTAAAAACATCACACAAGCAATTCCCCTGTGTAGAAAGCAGCTCATCCCTGTAAGTGTCCCTTTGCTGGTATAGTTTATGTTTCTTGGGGAGGTGGTTTCAAGTGTCCTTTTGCCGGTATAAGCTGCATCCAGAAGGCTTTGCCAATATAGTTATACGGCAGAGCTTTTGTAGTGTATACTGGCTGCATACTGGTAAATAGCATTTAGCATAGCCACACCTGCGTGGGCGGTGTAGCTGCCCCCTGAGTACAATCCCATCTGAAATCCTAGGTATGCATTTAGAGCAGCTAGCCCATTCCCAGCCGCGGCTACACTGCTATTGTTAGCTCACTAGCTTGATCAGACCTAGTGCAGGGGTGTCTGCTGGAGCTGGAAATTATACCAGTGTAGACACCCCCTCAGAGGCTAAAGAAATGCAGCTGCTGATTCCTGGTGAGCCTTCCTTCATCTACTGAACCCTCACTGGGAGTCTGCCATCAAGAGCCAGGTAATGTGTATCTCACAGCGTAGTAAAGCTGATGGGGAATTTTTTGATGGAAAACGTTTTCATCGGAAGTTGCCCATTTAAAGAAGCCAAAACTTTTCACAGGAAAGGGGGGCCAGTCTCGACAAATTTTTCCACTCGACTAAAAAGTTCTGAAATTGTCAAAACGACTTTTCATTTCAAAATTTAAGATTGCTATAATTTTAAAAATACAACAAAATGGTAAAAATCGCGGCAGTGTTGGGCACCCACAGGGAGACTGCTTGATATTCAGTGGACACATTCTTAAAAAGCCAGTGAATATTTAAAAAATAGCCAGACATCTGTGCCTCACTGCAACTTTCCTTTGCAGTGAACGCTGACGCCAGGAACAGCTGTTTAAGGAAAGGTATAATTCCAAACACACTCTCTAGTGACTGAGTGAGTGTCATTCTTGGCAGGAGATGGGACTGAGCAGTTATTAGCTCGTCTGTTAGAAAAACCACAAGAGGAGAACCCAGGAAATTCTGAGTTCTAATGCTGGGTACTCATTTGCTTTTCGGCTTTGGGCAAAGCACAATCGTGGGACGAGTCGGGAGAGTTTTGTGCACTTGTCTCCCATAGGGAGCTGGGCAAATGCTTCAGCGTGATCAGCTTCTATGATTTCACTCGCTGTGCTGCAAAATAAAAAAGCTTGGTGCTGAAAATGCCCCAGCTCTCTTGGTCCTCCCAAGGTTATTCATCTGCTCCCCAGTCACATCCCTCCTGTTTGTGCATTTTAGGAACGTCTCCAGGAAACGGTGAAAAACAAACAAAATCCCATGCACTTTCCCAAGGAGGCACCTGGGCACAATGGAGTGTTTAAAAAGCAGCATAAGTCTTTACAGTTACACACACTTTAAGGTGCCTTTGCCCTGCCAGAGAGGTATAAAATGGCCTTTGTGTAAATCAGAATGAAGTTCAGTGCAAGACGCCTTCTTCAAAGTGTGCAGAGGATTAAAAAAAAAAGGGCTCTTTCAACAGAGCCTTGGAGTTTTGCTGATCAAAGTTACACTAAAAACTGCAGCAAAGAGCAGCTCGAGACGGGAAACATACTTGCGGCTTATGGGAAGTTTATCTCTGCACAGATCTACAGCAACAAAACAAGATGAAGAGCCACTTTCAGAATCTCAGGTACAGTCTAACAAGAGTGAACAAGACTCACTAATCAGGTTCTATCTACTGTATTTATCAGAGCAGGATACTTCCATCTTTTCAGGCCTTCCCAGTGCAGCAGAGTCAAATAATGGGCAGAGAAGAGAAGCCGAGATCTCTCTCAGTGTGGTGCAAAAAGACCCATTAGCGTGATGGACGATTAAACAGACATTTCATAATGTCAAGCTCAGTGCAGTTCCGTGGCATGGCTTGGATTTCCTCACGGGCTGGCGCTCATTGAGCAGATATTCTGCGAGTGTGTCATACCATTTCATTTTGCTTCTTCGCACATTTTTGCAATCAATGGGACAAATCATGTGCCCAGATGGTGGTGTTGAGCGCACGCAGCACGAAAACAGCCATTTCACAACAGATGGTGACGAGAAACTGAAATGCACTAAATTATACTACTAATAATAAAAAAGAATTGGAAAAGAGAGGGAGAAGATGATTTACGAAGCTCCAGTTTTCACTGTGACTATAACTGATGTGTTAATTACTAGTGTTGATGAGTCAGAGATGTGACGGCCTGGATACCATTCCAGTGGGAATCTCACTTTGAACAAACATGCCACAGGTGAGAAGTCCGAAGAGTCAGATTTTCAAAGGTGCTTAGGCATCTACGGACACAGATAGGTACCTAGTGTTGTCTTCAAAAACGCCTAAGCTAATTGGGCCCCCAACTCCCAGAGAAATCAATGGGAATTAGACGAGTAACGTGCTATAAGCCTTTTAGAAATCCCACTAAGCACCCATCCGCATCTTTAGGTGCCTTAAATACCTTTGAAAAATTAATGCCCATCCTCATCGGAGTACTGTGAGGGCTCCTGTACTGAGGTGTGTTATATGCTCAGGTACTAAAGTGGGGAGTGCCACAGAAATGTCAATATTACCAACTAAATTCTGTTTCTGTTGGAGTTAATGACAAAGTTCCCATTGATTCGATGGGAGCAAGTTTGGACCCCACCGGAAGGGGCCCATGAGCCTGCAAGCAAAGGGAATAGTAACTAATGATGATAATAGTTCTTGTCAGCCATAGCTTTTGAAGCACTTTACAAAGGAAGTCAGCACCATTATCCCCATTTGACAGATGGGGAAACTGAGGCATGGAGAATCTGAACCATCTTCCCTACCAATCTGAAATGGATCCTGGGTTCTACTGTAAGGCAACTACCCCCAACCTTCTGGGACACTGCACCATTTCACTAGGCCAAGGCAAGACTGTGATTACCCCATTGCTGACCACCACTTCCTGTCCCGTTACACCAGTGCTAACCCATCAGGGAGTGTATCCTAAGTACAACTGTGGGTTAGATCATGCACACACTGAATGAAAAATGGGCAGCCACAATGCACTGGGGCTCAGTATTAAGGGGGCTAGGGAAAGAGGTTACCCGTTACAAAAGGCTGAAATTACAGTGCTGATACCTGCACCAGTGGTTAATAGCACAAGAGGAGACTAAGACATGAGGCATCAGAAGCTTTGAGACTGCTGAGCCTCCCACTTCTGCCATCCAGAGTTAGGGGTTCAATCATGCACTCTGGTCCCCATACAGCAAAACACTTAAGAACATCATGTGGTTTTAACGTTGAGCAAGGCGGGTGATTTCATATGCTTAAAGTTAAGCATGTGCTGAAGCGCTCTGATAGATTGGGAACAAAGTGCTCGACATCTGGCAGGATCGAGCCCATAAAGCAATTTCGCAGTCACTCAGGCTCATATTAGGGCTGGTGCAGGGTGACATTGTGTCACGGACTTCGGTGGTGTTATGCTGACTCATGCCAAATGAAAACCTGCCTCTCATTTTTGTAGTATCATAGAATCATAGAACATCAGGGTTGGAAGGGACCTCAGAAGGTCATCTAGTCCCACCCCCTGCTCAAAGCAGGACCGATCCCCAACTAAATCAGTATTCCCAATTTGTAAAGCCATTCAGCACAAAATTCATGGAGTTAAAGGTTCTTAGAATCATAGAATATCAGGATTGGAAGGGACCTTAGGAGGTCATCTAGGCCAACCCCCTGCTCAAAGCAGGACCAATCCCCAATTTTTGCCCCAGATCCCAAATGGCCCCCTCGAGGATTGAATTCACAACCGTAGGTTTAGGAGGCCAATGCTCAAACCACTGAGCTATCCCTCCCCTCCTTCACATGTATGTGACTAAATGCTTGTCTACAAGAGGAAACTGACCACAACTGCTTTTGTAGAGTAGTTTATGTCACAATAGCTATTCTGGTCAGTTTCTCCCTGTACACAAGTCCTTATTCTCACTGTTTAAGACTTTAAGTGGTCTGCAGGGATTGTTGTATCTTTCAGACTGGTTGCACTTGTATCTCTTGAGAGATCAATTAAATGGACAAACTTGAACTCACAAAGACCACAAACATTTGCTTTTCCAATGAAGCTACCTAAAGGTCTAAACTGCAATTTAATTAAATTAAACCCTGCATTTAATCATAAAAAGCCATTCATCATCACATGGGTCCAAGCACACATGTTGTGCCTCATGTTTAATCTCCCTCTTTTCCATTCATATTCGTTTTCAGAATATTAAGGACATTTCAACCTGGTTTTGCAATTAATTCCTCCCCCCAACAGCCTCCCCCACAAAACACTAAACCTTTGTTTGCATTTTGACCAAACCTTTTCCTCTGGGAATCTCAAAGTACTTCACAATTAACGTCACAATGTTCTCAGAGGAAGGCAAATATTACCAACTGCATTTACTGAAGGGGAAACTGAGGCAGAAGGAGTAACTTGTCTAGCATCACACAGTGAATCACTGGCAGAATGAACACTAACACTCAGGAGCACACAAACCCTGGGCTCCTTCTCAATCCACTCGCCCATTCTTCCTACGGTTCTGATCTAGGCTCTGATCCTGGAATCAGGTCCCCAGAGAGAAAGATTCAATTACAGCATCAGACCCCTAAGAGGACAGGCCCCCATTTAGTATGGCTGAATCACACATTGTTTTTTACAGTCTGAAGCAGTGTCCAGATAGAAAAGAAAAAGCACCTCAGTCTTAAATCCCAGTTTAGTGTAATTCTAAATAAATATTCATAAAAATAAACAAGCCAATCTTGCTCGAAGGCAGATGCTCATGTCAGTTACAGTCTATATAAATGGGGATTTATGAGCAACAATTTCCAAAGCTCCTAAGTCATTTAGGAGCACAAGCCCCATTTTTAAAAAGTGACTTCAGCACTTAAGGCTGAGATTCTCAGAGGTATTTAGACACCTAGCTCCCACTGAAATCACATTTTGGGTACTTATCCAATTAGTCCTTTCCAGCCTCACTCTAATATAATAAAACAACGATAGTATTGCAGCACTTTTTATCAGCAGATCTTCACTTCACGGAGAAGGTCAGTATCATTATCTCCATTTTACAGATGGGAAAGCTGAGGCAGGGGGCAGTGACGTGACTTGCCTGCGGTCACCCAGCAGGCCAGTGGCGGAGCCAGGAATAGCATATGACCAGTGGACAGCATGCCCATCCTTTCCTCTGCAGCATGTTGCCTAACTCAACTACTCTAAATCACGTTTACTCGTGATTAAGACGAGCCCTGGGACTGGGATTCGCAAAGAGGTTAAAGGCTAGAAACATGCACACACACATCTAGGCACAACAGCAGGGCAAACTTCCAGCACCCTTACTCATCCCTTAATGTAGCACAAGATTATTCCCAGAGCAACGGGCATGGCTTGATTCTCATTTACAGTAATGTCCCTTCCCATCACTGTGGCTCTCCAAGGAGGCAAGTAAATGTAACATACGCTCATTTGAAATCCCCATTTGCACCAGAACAGTGCAAAGTGGTCTTAGTGAACTGAGCATCAGACATAGGGTGCAACTGTTCTACAAGTAACCATCATAGGACAGCCCCCAACTGTTTGCTGAAACAAAACTGGATTCCTCCTTCTGAAGGTAAAAATAAAACCACAACCAAAATCCACTCTATATAATAGGGGGAAACTTCAGTTCTGTGCTTGGGAGCTTCAAAATGGCCTATCCAATGTTTCTGAAAATGTGCATTTGCTCCCCGGGGAATGCACCCTGCTTGGCACGTTTCAGAGTGAAGTTTTATGGCTATTTTTAAACTCCTAAAGATGGGGGGGAGGGGTAATGAAAAATCAGAGACAGCCTCTGATCAGAGTTCGATTCCATGCATCTGAAGAAGTGGGGTTTTTTACCCACGAAAGCTTATGCCCAAATAAATCTGTTAGTCTTTAGGGTGCCACCGGATTCCTTGTTGTTTTTGTGGACACAGACTAACACGGCTACCCCTCTGATACTATCTTCGAAGACAGAGATTTCTGCCACCAGCATAACTTTGGAACATACGGCCGCTCCCCAAAGCTCTTGGTTACTATCTCCTACAAGAGGAGTGAGCCTCTTTCCTGGAAAGCTTGTGCCAGGGCTGGGCCGGGCCAGCTAACTCCACCAGCCAAGCCAATGAAAACTCATTTGTGACACATAAAGGACAGCCGCTCCAACGTTACCGTAAAGCTATGAAAATCTGTACTGAGTTGCTATAAAGTGGGCTGTCATCAGATCAGGCTGCTCTGCTGACCTAAGATGACAGTTTCGTCAGCAGAAAGAATTACAAATTGGTTACTGTTAAATGTACTTTGAGACAAATAGAAGTGGGCCGTAGGGCTGCCTGTAATGAACTGCGGCTTCAAGCTGAGTTTCAGGACTGAAGAAATCACAAGAGGGAATTCATGTCTGCAAAGCATGTGCAGCTTCTGCAAACTTTAAAGAGCACCTCCCACCCACAAGAATGCCTTATTTTACGTTAAAAGAAAAGGAGTACTTGTGGCACCTTAGAGACTAACCAATTTATTTGAGCATAAGCTTTCGTGAGCTACAGCTCACACATCCGATGAAGTGAGCTGTAGCTCACGAAAGCTTATGCTCAAATAAATTGGTTAGTCTCTAAGGTGCCACAAGTCCTCCTTTTCTTTTTGCGAATACAGACTAACACGGCTGTTACTCTGAAACCTTATTTTACGTTGACGTACTTACTGGCATCTGTGCAAAGGAACTAGAGGTCACTTGCATTTGCCAGTAGTTGGTTGGCAGTTTTTTTAGCCCTGATCCTGCAGTCGATTGCTCATGGGCAGACTCCAGAACCTGTTGCCATAACTGGGACTTCAAGGAAAGCCAGAGACAACCTGCCAATCCCTTTACCGATACACTTGCCATTCCCGTTTCAAGGCAAGTGGAGCAGTGAGTAACGAACAGGGAGCTTTCATCTGCATCCAGAACATTTTACTAAATACATTAAAAAACAAAGAAGCCAGACGTGACTCAACTCCTGCCAATTTCTGGGTTTAACTCCCAGTTATTTGCCAAACCCTGTTAGTACCTTTAAAATAAACGTTTGTTTTCCCTGCTTTTCCCTCGTTACAATCGCTGCAACCTTCGAAATAAGGATGATACTCTATTAGAGAGCCAGTGCGACCCACTGGATTAGGAGATCTGTTCCTAGCTCTGTCCTCGACCTGCTGGATGACCTGGGGCAAATCACTTAATTGCCCCGTGGCTTGTTTTCCCTCCCACCCTTTGTCTATTTTGATTGTAAGCTCTTCAGGGCAAAAACTCTCTCCCTATGGGTTCGTACCACACTCAGCACAAAGGGTTCTACTATAATACAAATCCTAATAATATGTTTGCTTGACATCTTCCTGAATTCGGTCAGTGTGGTCTTGGAAGCCGTATTTGTTTACAAGTATCTCCGGACTGCACATTCGTTACTTTCTCCTGAGAGGGCGGGACGTATTACTATCTTTGTTTTACAGCTAGGGTATTGAGAGATTAAGTGAATCGCCCAAGGTCAGGTGAGAAGCCTACTGCAGCGCCAGGCACAGAACTCAGATCTCCTGAATCCCAGTCCAGTACATTAACCATAAACTCAGTCTATCAGTTGTGAAGGAAGTTCATAATATTGATTCCGGCAGGTCCTGCCAACATAAAAATATGTCACCTACCAAGCAAGCCTAACCTAAAAAAATGCACATCTCCCAGCTTTCCAACAGGGTGGCACCTGAGTAATCCTGCAGAAACCTAACATTCGCTCCCCAATCGATACCTATGTAGCACGGGTGGTAAAACCACCACCACCATGTGCGTAATTGTGATGGGAATGCATGAGAAAAATCGGCTGGTTTCTTCTTAATATTTCATGCCCAAAAACATTTGATCACTTTGACTGCAAAAGGTGAGACAGAGAATAAAGCCAGCTCCTTGGAGACAAGGATGGAAGGTCATACTGCTCAGTGCATCAAATGCAGTATTGCCGGGCATTTCCATGGCCCTGATCGCGCTCCCCCCCACCCCCCCACTGGCAGGACATCTGTCTCAACAGGTGTTTCCTGGTCAAGCAACTCTTACTACCAAGGTCTATTAGTATTTAAAGCCTTTAATATATAATGTTGGGGTATGTAAGGGTTAAGTAAAGACCTGGGTAACCGCTATCATGGTAATAGGGAGGGAGGCACATGCAAGCACTGATTCTTCGCTTGATAAAGCTGCCGTCCTTTTCCCTTCCCTTCTGCTTGTTAAGGATAGATAAGCCTTGCAGTTGCATGAGAAATATGGTTGTCTGAAGGATCTTTGTTTGAAGAAGTGTTATCTCCCCTCTCCCAGCTACATAAACAAGCTCAGGGTCACGGCCCCTTCCCAGGATGACCAGATGTCCTGATTTTAAACGGACAGTCCCGATTTTTGGGTCTTTTTCTTATATAGGCTCCTATTACCCCCCACCCTGTATCCCGATTTTTCACACTTGCTGTTTGGTCACCCTACCTCTTCCTCCCTCCCCCGGGAAGTGCTGATTAAGGGAACTTGTGGCTACAATTACTGCAAAGAAACGTACCTTCAAGGTAAAGACATGTCTGTACAATATGCTTAATGCTGTAAATGGTAAACAGGGGAGGGTATAATTATATTCAGTATATAACTATTAATATTCATTATATGGGCGTTCATATTATTAAATAAAGGTTTTGGGGGCGCTGTAGTAAACGTGGGTATTTACATATTAACTTAGATAAAAGAATGTGACGTGATTAACTCGGGGCTTACTCGACAACTGGGTCGAGGGGAACAAGTACTGCAATAAAGAAGTCCGTTTACTCAATCCGCCTCTGGGTCAGCCTGCTCCTTCTTTCCATCTCTAACATATAAGTGCTGTCTCTGGGGGAAGGGCAGCCTGCGTCTTAACACCTTGTCACAAGCAAGTACAATCGTTACCATTAGAAGCGGCAGTTGTATCAGGTTAGCATCCTGAGGGGATGAGAACATGGAGCTCGCCGCTTTCCCTATACAAAGCCCAGCCAATGCAGCCTTAAGACAACTCCAGAATCTTTTGTTTCCATTCCCTTTGGTAATTCCTATTTATTTGTATCGGAGTAATGCCTAAAGACCCCAGTAAAAAATCAGGGACACATATTTAGCTACTAGGGTGTCTGTCGTGCTGACCACTGCTGTCCAGGGTGCCTGCCAGCCTGTGGGTTTGGGGTGCCATCAAATTCACCATTATCCTCCATTGCTCTGGTGCAAATTAGCACTAGCAATAATACCCACCTTTCATCTAGCGCTTTTCATCAGTAGACCTCAAAGTGCTTTACAAAGGAGGTCAGTATCGTTTGTGCCCATTTTACAGACAGGGAAACTGAGGCAGGGAGGTGACGTGACTTGCTGAAGGTCACCAGCATGGCAGTAGCAGAGTTAGGCATAGAGGCACTTCCCCGGGAGACACACTTCTCTCTGACTCTAAGCCCCTCTCCCTACAGGGGCACCTAGCTCAGGGAATGCTTAAAGGGGTCCTGGAGAGATAATACAAACTCCCAGTTTGTGGCAATTAGCCCCAGTAACATATTCCTCGGCCTCAGGGGCAGCCCCTCCCCAGCCACCCAGGGGGCTCCAGCCCCCAGCGCAGGGGGGCTCCAGGGCCCAAGGGCAGGGGGCAGCCCCACCCCACCCAGCCAGGCATGAGACACAGCCCGGCAGGGAGGAGAAGCCCCAGTACCCCAGTCCCTGCAACGCGTCTCCCTCCCAATCAGGCAGCTCAGCCCCATGGCCCGGCCCCGGCAGCTGCTCCCCCAGGCCGGTGCCTCGGCAGCCCCCAGTGCAGCCTGAGACCCCACCCCCGGGCCCCGCCGTCTGCTCGCCGCCTACAGCACAGCACAGCGCCCCCCGGGGCGGGCACAGCCCGGCCCCCGCTGCCCGATCCGGGCAGCTCCTACCGCGGTCCCTTCCCCGCTGCCCCCCAGCCCCTGGCTCCTCCGACCCCCGGGTCCCCCCCAGCCCCCGATCCCCGGGGGTCCCCCAGCCCCTGGCTCATCCGATCCTCGGGTCCCCCCAGCCCCCGAGGCTGATCCGATCTCCGGGTCCCCCCAACCCTTGTCTCCCCCGATCCCCGGATCCCCTCCGAACCCCGGGTCCCCGCAGCCCCCGATCTCCGGGGGTCCCCCAGACTCCGATCCCCGGGGGTGCTCCGACCTCCGGGTCCCCCCAACCCTTGTCTCCCCCGATCCCCGGATCCGCTCCGAATCCCGGGTCCCCCCCAGCCCCCGATCCCCGGGGGTCCCCCAGGCTTCGATCCTTGGGGGTCCCCCCAGCCCCCGATCCCCGGGGCTGCTCCGATCTCCGGGTCCCCCCAACCCCTGTCTCCTCCGATCCCCGGAGCACCCCCAGCCCCCGATCCCCGGGGGTCTCTCGAAGCCCGGCTCCCCAATCCCCTTCAGCCTCTGGCTCCTCCGATCTCCGGGTCCCCTCAGCGCCCGACGCCCAGGTCGCTCCGATCCATGGGGCTCCCCCCCACCCCGACTCCCCTGGTCTCCCCCCCAAACCCCAGAACCCCCTGAGCTCCCGACCCCTGGGGGCCCCGATCCCAGGGGCTCCCAACCCCGGCTTCCTGACCTCCGGGCTCCCCTTAACCCCGGCTCCTCGGTCTCCCCCCCCCCCCAACCCCAGCCCCCTCAATCCCGGTCTCCCCACGACCCAGTCTCCCCGGGCTCCCCCGGCCCCGGCTCCTCCGCTTGCAGCGGCCCCGGCCCCGGTTTTTCTCTTTATCATAAATATATAAATTATGCTAATTAAGACCATTGCATATTCACCGAACCGGGTCCCCCCCGCCCCCCCTGCCCGCCCCACCGCACCCCCTCTCCCGGGCCCCGCACTCACCGCGCCGGCAGCCGCTCGCCCCCCGCTCGGGCCGGGGCTCCGAGCCGCTTTTTTGCTGGGAATAATTAACAATTCATCTCACAGCAGCGGAGCGGAGTCTGCTGCACACAAAGGGGGGGGAAGGAGGCGGCAGCCCCCCCACTCCGCCTGCCCAGCCCAGCCCTTGCACCGAGATCCCCGGGGCTCTGCGCCGGGCCACCCCCGCTTGCAGCCGCCTCAGCCCCGGGCCCCCGCTGGGGGAGTTGCGGCGGGGGAAGGGGATTTTTTTGGTTACTTGGATTTTTTTTAGCTGCTGCGTCATGAACATAATTTATGCAAAGGCCTTTGCCGCATCCTGCAGGCTGCAGAGCTGGCCGCGGCCTCGAGGGGGCGCAGGGACCCCCCCCTCCTGTAACAACCCTCCCTCCGCCCCCCAAATCTCCCTGTATAAACCCCCCACCACCACCACCCCAACCTGAAAAGTGCCCCTTTGGTATCAGACACTTTGCGTTTCCCCTCCCAGCACTTGGCAAACATGAGCTGGTTCATGACGCCCAGTGGGGGGAATCTCAGGCATGGGTGGGAGGGGGGTGTGTGAAACCACTGCCCCCCATCAAGGTCATACAGCAAGTCACCACCGGCAGAGCCGGGCGAAGTAGGCCTGACTTGCTGATTCGTTCCTCCCCGTCTCCCTTCAACTAGCTCATCAAAACCCTAATGCAGCATTTCATAATAATAAATTAATACATTAAGAATAGTATTCACATGAGCTGCCTGGGGACAGGACAAAGGACTCTGACTGTTTCCTCACCTTATCTGGCTCTCTCATGGGGCATAGCTTGGACCTGGAAATCTGCACATCACTAAGGTTGCCTCCCATCCAGGTGTTCCCAGGATCGTTCCTTTTTCGAATCTGACAGCCGCTGTCAGGGTCCTCAGTACACACTGCCAGCAGTCCAGCGTTATGGGATCAGGATCTTCCCGGATGTCCTGGTTTTTGTACCTCAGAGGTAGCAACCCTACCCACCGCCCTTGTTATAAAAACAAAACTATACTGTACCATGAAAACTGTTCCAAGGGGCCAGCCTAGTTAGCAGTCGGGGGTCAGGGTGTCTGTTAACGGTACTGGAAACCTTGAAGATATACGTTAAAGCAGGGGTTTGGCTAGGAGAGGAATAGCACAATTATTGCAGGTCCCTTCCGCACTTTGCAAGAGTAATGTTGCAAGAGCTAATAGTACTGTTACTCTCAGTACTAGTACTCTCCAAGCACAGAACGCAAAGAAGCCTGCATTCCATACTAACTGTGGTTCTTATCATCCTTTCCTGAAGTCAATCAGAGGACCCCTAGTGGGACCAGAAGCAGCTTGTGGCCTGGCTGTCCCTCCACTTGGAGCCCTACAAGGCCTGACTATTATAGTTCCGGAGCCAACTTCATGATCATTACCCAAAAGAACCACAGTAGTCGCTCTCTCTCTCTCTCTATTTATATAGACTGATCAAGTATCCTACACATGGTTAACAATATAGTAAAAAGAACAGGAGGACTTGAGGCACCTTAGAGACTAACCAATTTATTTGCGCGTAACCTTTCATGAGCTACAGCTCACTTCATCGGATGCATGCAGTGGAAAATACAGTGGGGAGATTTATATACACAGAGAACATGAAACAATGGGTGTTACCATACACACTGTAACAAGAATATAGTAAAAACATCCTGATTGGTTAATAACTTAGATTGGTTAATAATTAAAGCACAGGGTGTTTTAATATCATATGCTGCAAAGCACTGCAGGAGACACATTAAAGAACTACTTGCGGCTCCTCAACCTTGTCTGAGTATCACTGTTGTACCATTATTTATAAGGCCATCCTGGCTGGCCTCTTGAACCTACCTACAGGCCTAAATGCCCCGAGGCAGACCTGTGCTCATACACGCTTTGATTTCCAACACAGCGAGTGCTGTTGGAGAGATCTGTGCGTGTACTTAAAAAGCCTGGTGAAGAGAATAAAATGTATCAACTCCTCACAAGCAATGCAGTCCCGAGGAAATTAAACATTGTGCATCATTGCGATTGTTCAGTCTGGAGAAGAGACGGCTGAGAGGGGACATGATAACCGTTTTCAAATACATAAAAGGTTGTTACAAGGAGGAGAGAGAAAAATTGCTCTTCTTAACCTCTGAGGATAGGACAAGAAGCAATGAGCTTAAATTACAGCAAGAGTGGTTTAGGTTGGACTTGAGGAAAAACTTCTTAACTGTCAGGGTGGTTAAGCACTGGAATAAATTGCCTAGGGAGGCTGTGGAATCTCCATTGTTGCAGATTTTTAAGAGCAGCTTAGACAAACACCTGTCAGGGATGGTCTAGATAATACTTAGTCCTGCCATGAGTGTAAGGGACTGGACTAGATGACCTCTCAAGGTCACTTTGAGTTCTATGATTCTATGACATGTGCCTGCCAAACAACCCTGCATTCCTTAGCTGTCCAGGTTACTTGCTTTCTCCTAGGGCTTGAGACAAAGTTCTTGAAGTCAGTAGAATGAGTCACATTGACTTCAAGGATTTTGGAGCTAGACCCTAGGGATTAATAGTTGTTGGGATAAGGAATTGGGTTGTTAACTCAGTGCATTGCTATAGCTTGGCTCAGCCCAGTGCTTAGGCTGCAAACCTGAGACTTGGGTTCAACATCCACCCACCTCTGCTACAGGCTTTATGTGTAACCTTGGGCAAGTCTCCTTGCTGTGAGCCTCAGTAATAGTAACTGACTTCACAGAGGTATTGTGTAATACATTAAAGATTGTGGCATGTTTACGGTAATGGTGACCATATAAGCACCTTAGTAAAATAGCAAGCTACCTCTAATCCACATGGAGCCAAATTCATTCTTAATGTTACTTCACAGTCATTCAATTTAGGTGTGAATTTTGACTTTGAGACTGCATGCTATATGAGGCAGGGACTGTCTTTATTTGTTTTGCTCAGCAACAAGGGCATCATCAAGTGAATAGATAATAATCATACTCAGGAAAGTGATGCACTGATTACTTTTATTGAAGTGGCAATATATATATATATATAAAAGACGACTTTCTGAATTCTATTGAGCACCTGTATTTTATGAGTGTGATCATTCAGGAAACTTTTGTCCAGTTCACTTCAAATTTTGTACAAGAATTCTACCTCCATTTCAGATCTAACCTACCAATTTTGAGGCAGATAAAAGGAACACAAAGATCTCTTTTAACTGAATACCTCATTAAAAGCACAGATGCAATATTTGCGGTTTTTCAAAACAAGCCAACTTATGGACCAATTACAGCTAGTTTTGACTCGTTACAAAAGAACACAAAGTATATTATTATCTTGCATTGTGCATGTTTTAAAATGTGTAATTGGATAAATTATAACTTCTTTCTTATCTTTAAGCAGAAGTAAGGGGGAGAAGGCATGTCTCAGTTGCTGGTGCCTCTTAAAAACAAACAACAAATGGTCTGATGAAGAATGATTTTTACCTCATTCTTTCACATCTAGGATCAATTAGAAAGAATTACAGCTTCTGTTTCTCTTCACAGAGAAGCTATTGGATTAATTTTAAATTGTTGCCTTAAAATGTACCTTTCTGAGTTCACCATAAGATATTCAAAATGTGCCTCTAAAATACATTTCAGGATATATGTGAATTTATATATATCACAACTTACAAGAGATGCATTCATTTTTTTAAATGTGTAAATACTATTTGTAATTTTTTGGGGGGCTACCCTTTATTCTGCATCCTATTTCTGTATACAAAAATGTTTCTCGAATGAAAATAAGCTAAACTAGACTATCCCATCTCTACTGGCATAACATGATATTTAGTACTAATTAGTAACAAATCTGTTTTGTAGAGGAACTCAGTAAACATGATATTATGTAAGCAATTCTTTCTGAGGTCCGGATTCAAGAAAGCACTTAAATACATTGACTTCAACAGGAGTTAAGGATGGATTTAAAATTAAGCACACGCTTACATGGCTTCCTGAATTGAGGCTTGATCCAGATGTTAATACCAATGCACGGATATTAACAAATGCACAACCAATGGTGACAACATTTTTTAAAATAACCAAATCAGTTATGTTAAAATGGCTTTGCTTCAGTACAGCTATTTGAGACTCCGCAGTACAATTCTGTTGAGAATCTGGTTTGCATATGCTGTACCGTGATTATGAATATTTAAATACTTCCATCTAGTTGAATTTCAGACTCATTTACATACATTGGCATACTATTAATATAATACATATGGGGAAAGGGTACACATTGCATTTTTAATTTATTTTGAAGATGAATTGATTTTGCGAGTTCCAGAACTATTTCTTTGGAAAACAGCTTGTTTAGAGGGGGAAAAAAATTATATTCATATGTTTGATAAGAATAGCTGGCGGGAATAAAATTCTGTCTGTCTGATCATTGTCAAATGCCCTTTCCTCCAGTGCCTTCTCTGGCCACAGGAACGCATGACAGAGGACCAAATTAGTATTCTACCTCTCTTGTCTTTTCCTTTCTCGCTGACTTAAGGATTTAGCTTCCCTATCCACACACAGCACTGGACCAGATCAGTGTTTGCACCTGACTATGTGGTCTCTGACATATCTCACTCTCTACAGAAAGGCCTTCAGTTCCACAAGTGATGACTATCATGCCATAAACCCGTTTCCCTCAGAGGTTCTGGGGAGGCCTACCTTCCCCACCAGCACAAAATCCAAGCAACAGAAAACCAGCATTTCTGTTTGATTTATCAAAACACAAAGATCCCATGGGTTTACGCACTTTTGCTATTTCAGCACATGCTTCAGTGCTTTGCTGGATAGGGAGGGATTTAAGCAGATGCTTCAAGTTAAGCACGTGCTTAATGCTTTGCTGAATCAAGCCCTTCTCAGTTTTCTCCTCTAGGGCTGTAAATAGGATCAGGATTTTGCACTGCAGTTTCAGATACTTCCCTACTTCATTGATTTTGAGGCTTAGCTTACTCATGTGCGGTGAAACTCTCACTCTATTGCCATCAATGACAAAACTCCCACTGATTTAAATGGAGCTAGAATTTTGCCCTTTGTCCTTTGGAAGTAGGAGGTGCCATAAGGCAATGGACAATTAATTTGTATTGTTATAATTATTTTTACACTAATTAGGGGCCTAATTCTGCATGGTACTGAGTATCCTCAACTCCTTTTAACCTTCAACTACTCACATGAGTAAAGATACACTCATGGCTGTTTGCAGGGGCAGGGATTTCACAGGCATGATTTTCTTTCTTTCAAGTAGAAACAACAGAAACAGTCCAATTCAGTGTCACTGTTCGCCAGTGTTAAATATTATCCAGTAAAGTAGATAAGTAACTCTAGCTCAGGTCTGGACTTATCCTTTGCCAAAACCAAACGGAACCTATACTCATCTATTTTGCATTTTATTTGTATTGTATCATCATTGTGCTAGGAAAACTGTCCCGTTGCCATTTGGAATTACCCAGGGCAGGAAGCATGGTCCTCTGGCACACAGCTAAATGTTCAAAAGTAGACTCTGATTTTAAGTGCTTCAGTTTTTCAAAACCCTTTGGGCCTGATTTATAGGGCGGGTGACATCAGTTGGAGTCTGAACATCAGGCTCAAAGTTTATCAATTTGGCTATTCAAAACAAACCAACCAAATCAAAAACCCCTCCAAAAGAATGCACGCTTTCCCTTTTCCTGTATAATGAAATCTGGCGAGCAGAAACAGGATTAATAACATACGCTCTTTCAAATAAATTGGGGTTCGATCCTTCCAGGTGATGAGCTCTCTCACTAATCTCAGTGTGCATAGGGGGCACTCATCACTTTCAACTCTAATCAGCACCTTGCAGGATTGGGCCCTCACAGAGAGACAACAGAACTCAGTCACCATTTCAGAAACTGTTTCCTAGTATCCGAAAGGAAAACGACCTGCCACTTCTCCTGATGGAGATGCTCATTCCTTCTTTCGCCCTCGCTCTTTCTTGCCGCTTACATTTTTAACACTGGGGCTATTTTATATAGGCAGCTTTCAAGCTATCTACACAGATCTCTCCTCCACTTTAAAGGGTAAATATTTTTTTATAGTTCCTGTACAGTAACAAGGTGAAGAACATTTTATGCTCATAAATTATTTATAAAGCCCTCACAGGCATAGCAACCGATGTGCATATTCATCAGTAGCCATGTACATTATTCATGAGAAGTTCACTTAAACAGTGAGAAAGCAATGCAATTGTTGATTGAGATGCCTAAGAATTAGCTTGATAAAAGGTGTGTGCGTGGCGGAGTGTGGGGTTTCACCCCAAAGCAAACTGCATCAGGAAAGTTTGCATATAAGAGTCAAGACAGAAAGTGGCATTTTTTTTACTCATGCCCAAAATATAAAATATTTATCTGTTCTATTTATGAAGGAGGAAGATTTGTACTTGTGGCATCTAATAGTCATATTAAGGGAGAATAGTTACAAGCCCTTTATTTCACCTACCCCTGGGCCTCTGACTATAAATTCTGTTCTAGCATCTTTGACTTTGTGACTATCAGACCAGAGTTATGATAACAGGTAGGCGCACAATAGCTGATCCTCAGAGCACATGGTATGTTTCAGTTCTCTAGGTTTTGAAGGTGCTGAGCTTTCTCATGTCCCAAGGTTCATCTCAGTGTGATCAAGACCCAACACAGACAGCATTTAAGTGCATGTTTAAGTTTAAACACATGAGGAATCCCACTGATGGTAACAGGACTCTGCGCGTGCTTAACTGCTTCGTTGGATCAGGAGCACAAAAGAGGAGCAGCCTTATGGATAAAGGAGGACCTGATCCAAAGCCCACTGAACTCAACTGGGACTCTGTCCATTCATTGACTTCAGTGGGCACTGGATCAGGCCTTAAGCACTCAGAACCAAAGGATCTGGGTCTCAGGCCTCAATTCAGCAAAGTACAGCTGGTGCTTAAGTGCTTTGGCGAATGAGGGCCTAATTCAATTCAGGCAAGGGTGCTCTGGACCATACATAAGAAGCAGCATGGAAGAAAACATAGACACATTTCTGGGAGATGCAGACAAGTGCATAATCAAGGCATTGGACACGGAAGCTGGGAGAAGAGATAAGAACTGGCTGAATGGTTGGTATTGAGAGTCCACCTTTCCTGGCATGTCGCAGTTCTTTAGCTTGACTATAACAAAACCAAACTGGAGGGACCTTATGATATAGCTGTGGTCATCTGGGACCATTTGAAAGGAGCTTCTCTCTCCTAGATCATTTGATTATCATTTGTATTACAGCTCCCAATTGTTCCTTTCACCAGGCCACTGACTCACGCTCGTACATAACCCCAGAAGTCTTGGTGCCAAATGCTTGAATTCAGAGCCACTGTGGATGCAGAATATCTAAGCAACGCCTACAGAACTCAACTGCTATACTGCAGTGTGGCCACTCTCCTTTGTGACAGGCTACCTCGAAGGCAGTGATCCAAGGTTTCAGTTAATGCTGTAGGATGGACCTGCCCTTGGAAAAATTCCAATGTGGACCAAAAATTGTTGCATTTCTGCAAACATGGGCCTGTTGTTAGTGAGAAGCGGAGAGGAGGCGTGAATCAAAGAGGCATCATCTCCTAGCGGCCCCTACTGAGACTGTGTTGTTGTGGGATAAAGGGGCATAGCTGGGCAGAGACTGGCTGGGGAATAGCTGCTTCCCATGGGATGCTCACCCTCAAACCATTCAGGATTTCATAGATTATAAGGCCAGAAAGGACAATTATGATAATCTAGTCTGACCTCCTATATAACTCAGAAGAACCTCCCACAATAATTTCTGCATCACGCCCATAACTTCTGCTTGAGCAATAACTTATCACTGAGCAAGACATCCAATCTTGACAAAGACTGCAAAGGATGGAGAAACTACCATGTCCCTAAGTAAGTTGTTCCAATAATTAATTACCTTCACAGTTAAAAATTTGCCTGTGTACGATCACATTGATGCAAGTGTGTTCCACCTCTGGGTTCTGCAATCACCTTATAAAGAGGGGTTGGGCACATTTATGTGTGTGTGTGTGTGGGGTCACAGTTCCTGAGTGAGTCCCATGAGGGTGTATGACAGGCGCCTGGGGAACCAACTTCCTGTTATAACAACGAAGAGGATATGTTTTAAAATAACTAACATATCCTAAAGCTCAGGACAAAATAACTAATAAAGCATTAGCTGGTGCTAATGAACAGAACTTACTGCCTGATGAAATTTTACCAGCCTTAAGGCTTAATTAAATTTAAAAATATTTGGAGGTTATCAGCTGTTTCCATTGATCTTTTATGCATGAACTTAGAAACGGCTGCTTTTTCTACGTCCAATTCAGAAGGAAAAAAAAAAAGGAAGGTTACATGGATATTTTTTTTTCAGATTTGCTCAACTGCCTGTTTACAGCCCTGTTCTATACCCAGGGTTCAGGCTTTCTATGCTCCAAAGAGGAGTACCCCAAGATTGGGTGTAAATGAAAGGGTTGCATTAGCCAATTGGGGTTGAATTCATTAGTAACAATATTTAGCAGGTTTCAGAGTAACAGCCGTGTTAGTCTGTATTCGCAAAAAGAAAAGGAGTACTTGTGGCACCTTAGAGACTAACTAATTTATTTGAGCATGAGCTTTCGTGAGCTACAGCTCACTTCATCAGATGCATACCGTGGAAACTGCAGCAGACTTTATATATACACAGAGAATATGAAACAATACCTCCTCCCACCCCACTGTCCTGCTGGTAATAGCTTATCTAAAGTAATCTTCAGGTTAGGCCATTTCCAGCACTATTTATATTTAGCACTTTCTCTCTTCAAAGCTCTTGACAAACATTGAAGGATTACGCTTCATAACCTCATTTTACGGTGATCCTGTCCCTGTTCTCCTTATAGGGAAAGCGAAGCACAAATTCATAGACTGTAAGCCCAGAAAAAAAGAACAGGAGGACTTGTGGCACCTTAGAGACTAACAAATTTATTATAGCATAAGCTTTCGTGAGCTACAGCTCACTTCATCGGATGCATTCAGTGGAAAATACAGCCCAGAAAGAATCTTTACGATCATCTTGTCCGACCTCCTGTATAACACAGGCCAGAGAATTTCAGCCAGTGATTCTTGCATCAAGCCTGTATCTTGTGGCTGAGCCAAAGCCTATTATTTAGAGTCATCCTGTCTTGATTTAAAGACTTCACGTGATGGAGAATCAGCCTCATTCCCTTGGAAAGTTATTCCAATGGTTAATTAGCCTATTTAATATGTACACCTTAATTCTAGCCTGAAAATATCTAGTTTCAGTTTCTAGCCATTGGAGCTTGTTATGCCTTTGTCTGCTTGATTAAAGAGCCCTCTACTATCAAAAATCTTATCACATGTTGGTACTTATAGGGGGAGAAGGAAGAGCCCCCGCTCTCCTCCTTGGCTGGGATAAGAGGTGGCTGCCCCACTCCTACCCTTGGCTGGGATAAGCAGCCCCCCAAAGTTTCCCCTCCTTTTCTTGGCTAGAATAAGCAGCTCCCCTCCACTACTTGGCTGGGATAAGCAGCCTGCCCAAAGCCCCCATTCATGCATGGAATAAGCAGCCTCCCCACCGCTTGACTGGGATAAGCAGCCCCCCCCCCGGCTCCCCCTCCCCTCCTTGGCTGGGATAAGCAGCCCCCCCCGCCCCCGGGCTCCCCCTCTCCTCCTTGACTGGGATAAGCAGCTCCCCCCCCCGCCTCCCCTCGGCTGGGATAAGCGGCCCCCCCCCGGCTCCCCCTCCCCTCCTTGGCTGGGATAAGCAGCCCCCCCCGCCCCCGGGCTCCCCCTCTCCTCCTTGACTGGGATAAGCAGCTCCCCCCCCGCCTCCCCTCGGCTGGGATAAGCGGCCCCCCCCCGGCTCCCCCTCCCCCTCCCCTCCTTGGCTGGGATAAGCGCCCCCCCCTTGGCTGGGATAAGCGGCCCCCCCCCGGCTCCCCCTCTCCTCCTTGGCTGGGATAAGCAGCCCCCACCGCAGGAACTTGGGAGTCCGGGGCGGGGCTAACTACTCCCGCCCCCAGCAGGGGCTCAGCGTTCGGAACGGGGGTAGCTCCGCCCCTGCCCAAACGCGCCCAGGCCGCGCCCCCCATGACCCCTCTCTCTTTCCCTCCCGCAGCCCCCGGCGCGGCGTCGTTACGTCATGACGCCGCGCGGCGAACGTAAGACGTCATCTCCCCTCCTCTCCCCCGCCCCCTTCCCAGCGCCGCAGTGACAATAACAAGGAAGTGAGCGGAGCGGACGGGTCCGGAACCGGCCGCAGCGAGTCCCCGAGCCCGAGCCGAACCCCGCGCCGCCATGAACAGCAAAGGCAAGGGCGGGGGGGGAGCCCGGGGCCCCTCTCCGCCAGTCGGCGGGCCCCGGGCCGCGGCCCCTTCAGAGCGGGCGTCGCCGTCGGTTACCGTGAGGCCGAGCCCGTGATGGGCGGGGAGTCCTGGCCAGTGGGAGCGCGGCGGGGGGCGGGGGCTCGGTTTCCATGGCGCCGCACGCCTGGGCCTAGTCGTTAACCCCTTGGGTGCCGCGCGGCCGCTGTGTGGGGGGCGGGCTCCGAGGCCCGGGTGCTTCCCAGGCGGGGGGGCGGCTGGCGTGAGTGGGGTGGTGTGGAGGTGGGGGAGGGTGAGAGCATCGTGGAGACGGGAGGGGTGCGCCCCATGGGGGGAAGAGGAGCAGAGGAAGGGGTGCAGGGGGGAGGAGGAGGAGGAGAAGGGGTGCTCTCCAAGGGGGAGGGATGTGCCCCATGAGGAGGGGGAGGGGTGGTTTGTTTGTTTTTTTTGGAGGTGAATGCCTGTGGTGGTAGCTGTAGGAGCCGGTAGTCATGGATCAAGGTAGGGCAGTTGTGAGGGCACCAGGGGCGGGTGGGGGCTGGAGGTGGTTGGGACAAGAGGGTGAGGGCAGTTGTGGCGGCTCCTTGTCGTCTTGAAGAAGCAGGGAGCCTGAGGCGTTGGTGGAAGGCCTATATTTAACGGTTAGCTCAACAGTTCAATGCCTGAACCTTGATTTGCTAACTCGGAATCCCTAAACTGTGTCACGAGGTCTCCCTTTAGACGCTTCCTGTAAGAGAGCTGCAGTGTCTGCGGGATGGCGCTGTGCCAGAGCAGCATCCTGGAGTTGGATATGCCAGTCATGGGGGAGGGAGGCTGTTGGGGGTCGTAGTGGGGTCTGCGCCATTGATGGGTGTCACTTTAGGGGTTAATGCACATTTGTATAACTCCAGTTGATCGGGTTCATAATTTGCCTCGAGTAATGTGAGCTGCTCTGGCTTTTCCCAAGGGATCACAATCTTTAAATCGCTTCAAGAATCTTGGTTACTTGCCATTAACAAAGCTTCTTCTTTTCTCTGAATTTTCCTTGGGGCAGTGGCTCCCTCTAGTTTTGGATGCTCTCCTGGGGCTGGGGCACTGTGGGGATGAGCATCTTATAAAAGCTTGACTAGAACTCAAGTTACAAACCCTCCAACGCCCCTATATTTCCCCCCTCTTGCTCCCCTCTTTAATGCTGTGTTGAATCTGTAACTCTCATAGAAACATTGATATTAGCATTAGGTGTGATAGAGCTTTTAACAATCATTACAAGAGTCCTGCTTTGACCTGATGGTGACGCCTTAAAGCCACACCTCCTTGCCATTGCTAGCTATCTTACATGCAGCTGGAAAAACACACAGAAATTATTTATCTTAAACACATGATGTTGACCTGATGAGAAAAACAAACTGTAGAGCTAACTGCGGTAAAGATTAATAGTAATTCCTTCAAAATTTCACCAAGATATTAAGCAGGACTTCCTATTGGCCTTCACTTTAAGAGCAATGCTACTGTACAACTACTTACTTTTGATACATTAAGATGCATGTCGCTTTAATGGAATGTCAACTTTTGTATGAATTAATAAAGGGGTAAGGAAGAGTAATTAGCGTAGGAGAGCCTGGGATTGGGAGCAGGTCCTCTCTTATTCTGGGGACTATCTGTTTCTCACTTCAGTGTGTATTATGCCCCCTCTCTTTTGTTGAAACCAAGTTATCTTTTCTGTGAACTCTGCTTTCTGCGACTTGAGGCACATGGAGTGACAGTGTTTAATTGTAAACATTAAGATAATTAACAGATGCTCTCTGGAAATTGCACTTATAACAACCTATCACTAGCTTCAAATGATACAGGATCTAGTACTGTTGATGTCCCCAGTAATTGTCGTAGATCTGTGGCAGAGAGTCAAAATTTTGTGACTTGCTAGTCTAAGGAGTGGAATGCCCAACTCTGAATAAGCAACTCTGCACAGGAAGGTAATTTAACTTTGCAGTAGCCTCGTTCCTTTAAAGGATTTTAATAGTACAGAAATTATTTTTTGCTTTAAATTCTGACCAGAGTGCAAGTATTGCCTGAACATGACTGAGTGGACTTTACTCAGTACCTGACACAGCTGCATTCCCTTCCCTCTTACGTCCTCTGCCTCTGGCTATGTGTGTAAAAACATCCATGATTTCAATCCCTTGTGGTCCCCTCTCTCTGATCCCTAAAGAAGGGGCTTTCCATAAACTCAACTTCCTGTCCCATTTCCATAATGGCAATTCAGTTAACATTCTCTTAATTCTCTTCTGCTTCTTAGGTCAATATCCGACACAGCCATCCTACCCAGTGCAACCTCCTGGTAATCCTTCTGTGTACCCACAGACAATACCTCTTCCTCAAGCGCCACCTTATACCGATGCACCTCCTGCTTACTCTGAGGTACGCAATATGTTCCTTTTGTGTTCTTGCTCCGCACCTGAAAAGTAAACTCGAACTGGTTACAAATGAATACTTAATACCTGCATTTGTTAGCCTGGAATGACCATTTGCACCTCCCAAGACTGGGCAGCAATCAGTCTGGCAGCTCTGTCTAGTGAGAAATCTGCTGAGTTAGGGCATGCCATTCTGACTACTAATTAGAAAAGCATGCTCTATGCACTTTGGAAGCTGTTTCAGGTTTCAAAATCCTTCTCTCTCTCTCTCTCTCCCCCACCTTCAGAAATCAGTAAAGCATTAGATAATAGCTTTGGCTAAATGCTCAAGCATAACATTGAGTAAAAACGAATCGACATTGCTGTCTGACAGAGGCTTCATGTATGGATACAAACAACATGTCTGTTCTGAAATGGGAAAAAATACTTGTTTTGTGATCTGGCTGAAATCCACAAATAACATTTCCTTTCCCAAATCCATTTAAAATGCCAGAAACTTTAGTCAAAGCTTCCCTTGGAGTTGCCACTAGAGCTAACCTGCGTAGGCAAAAGCCAATAATATGGTTCTCCTGGACCGATTCTGGCAGACAATCGAGAAGCACTGTGCCTCAAAGTGGCATAATCTGAACAAACTCCTCTCTCCTTCCAGATGGAGTTGTGCTTTCAGGGAAGGGAATGGGACTACCTCTGTACTTGGGGGAGGGTGGCAGCCCTATGACATACTATCAGAGCTTTGAGAGAGAATCTGCATAAATGGTTCTGGGGCGAGGAAAATCTTGTAACTTCCTTGTGTTTCTCGTTCTAGCTCTATCGTCCAAGCTTTGTGCATCCAGGGGCTGCCACTGTACCTACTGTGTCTGCTGCATATCCTGGTACTTCTCTGTACCTACCCATGGCACAGTCTGTGGCTGTTGGCCCAATGGGCTCTTCAGTTCCAATGGCATATTATCCTGTCGGTCCCGTCTACCCTCCTGGGTCAACTGTCCTTGTTGAAGGTGGTTTTGATGCCGGAGCAAGGTTTGGGGCTGGTGCTACTGGTAGTGTTCCTGTAAGTATAAATGTATTGTGGAAACCCTGTATGTCTCACTTTCAGAGTCACATGGGAGGCTGACAGCATAGGCAATAGAGGCTATTCCTCAACCTCTAAACATTTATCAGAAGGTGCTTGTGTCCCTATTTAGGAACAATCAGCTACTAGGAGAGAACCGGTGTGAGCGACCTGTGCTTGTAGAGCTCGTGATGTTCTGCTGCTGTCTTTTTCTGCCATCACGCTTCTACTTGGCTTTCGGGTGGATAAAAAAAGCCAAGGCGGCATTCATAGTTTTAATTCTTTCCTGTCCCGTTGCCTCACCCATTCTATCCTTCTATGAATGGAGCAGGGACGACTCCTCTACTGGTTCAAACCAGGTGATCAGGGTGTTGCCCATCTGTTTGTGTACTATTATGGGTGATCGCAGTTAAGTAGATAGCTGTGGGTACACTGATGGTAATTATTATTCTGTGTTACAAAAGGGAGTGCCTGGTTCTCTGTAATCCAAGACATGGAGGTTGCCCTCTGATCCTCTTACGTAATCCTCTCTTTGTTTTTCAGCCACCCCCTCCTGGCTGCCCTCCCAATGCAGCTCAGCTGGCAGCCATGCAGGGTGCCAATGTGTTAGTCACGCAACGGAAGGGAAGCTACTTCATGGGGGGCTCGGATGGTGGCTACACTATCTGGTGAACACAGAGGCGATGTTTGTGTAAGGAAAGACATCACATACTGTCAGCACTTCTCACAATGTAACTGCTTTAGTCATATTAACCTGAAGTTGCAGTTTAGACACATAACGGTGGGGTGTCTTCCTGGTGCCCAACCCTTCAGGCACTTTTAAAATTTAATAAGAAACCATGTAATGGTAGCAGTGCCTCTATTAAAGAGGGGTTAATTCATGAAATGAATGTGAGCTAAGCAGCCCCACAGATCTTCCTTTAATTCCACTGGAGTAATACTGCAGCACTGTCTCTTGGCTTTTATTAATCAACTGTCTATAACTTGTGGGGGGTGGGAGGAGAAGGGTAGGAAAGAAATCTGACTTCAAAGTATCAAACTATAATTCTTGCAGCTCAATCTCAAATCTATTGCTTATCAATAGGAGTGAGATTCATGCATCCTCTTTCTCCTTCCATAGAATCAATGGTGCTGGATAGAAAGCCAGCACATTAATTTCTCTGGTGGCCAAATAGGGCTTTTTTTCCCTCGCGACTTCACAGTAGAATGGATCCCTTGAAGCACTCTCTGTGCTCACATTCACTCTTCATTTTTCTCCAGGAAGGTATGCAGCTTGGGTATGACATGGGATGTTCTTTTGATACATTCCCAGTAGCGTTGGGACTCCTTTGCACGTTGAGTCTAATCAAAGCCATGCTTTGGTGCCTGAAACACAGTGCAACTCCTGTTCGAACGTTTCATTAAATGCAAACTAGACTTTTAAAAATACAGCTTAATAACAAAATCACATTTTTAAAAGCAACTTGGTGTCTTGACAGCAAAACTTAAGGATATTACTCAGAACAGAGAGACGGGTTTCCATCTGTGCTTGAGTGTGTAGCAACTGTCAATCAACACAGGTTAGCTTGGTGAATGGCTTGTTTTATGAATGCATCCTTTTAAAAATGACTTGAGTATAATGAAGTCTTATTAGGGTTAAGAAGAATATTTCAGGGATCCTCAATCTTTTGGTTTTTGTTTTATGAAGAAAAAAATCAGATTTGGTGAATATATTTTATCTTGAAGTTTCAGTTGAATCTAAATCTCTGTATTCTATGTTGTGTTCAACCGTACAACTGACTGTTCTGGAAGTTCAGCATTATGTCTCTCTCTGTATACACTGTGGTGCACTTAACTTGTGGATTTTTTTTATACTAAAAAAAGTAGAATAAAGACTATTTTGAAAATTTGAATAAAGTGACAAAGTTGCATTAGACCTCACAAAGAACTCCTGACTGTTACTCAGCTCAGTGGTTAGTTGTTTTTTTTGTTTTTGTTTTTGTTTTTTTTAAAGGCTTGCATCTTCTTTCCTGCCTTCTTGCAAACTTCATCTTAAACAGATTTTGTGAAAGGGGAACTTTTCTTAAGAGGTGAGGAGTACCCTGTAGATCTCCTGAGAGCATTTCACACTAGTCTAACCTAACACAGGGAAGGATGAAAGGAAATTTGAGTAGATTGTTCTGTTGCTGTGTGAGGATATCACAGAATGGCATGATGGGTAAGTGGACTTGCGGTACAATAGAGGGTCATGCCAAACGGAAGGATTTTTAATCTCTTGGACACTGGCATACTGCTTCAGAAGCTAAGCAACACAGGGCATGTTGAGTCATCTAGACTAGAGGGGCTCAGTCATTTAATGCTGATGGTCTACAGCAAACATAAGGGCAATGTAGTTTCAGGCACCTTTTTTTCCATCCATAACAGGGAATTATTGCTGATAGAGGTAAAGAGCTTTGAATTTTAGTGCTTGATTCAGCCTAAGATCACGTAACTTGCCCTAAATATGGGTGTTTTTCCTTTTGGTGGTGGCACTAGTGACACCAGACTAAGGCACTGTGCAGAACAGTGATACAACAGCCTACACCACAAAGAGGCATGACTTTATTATGCTGAGTGACTTTTGGTTACATGAAATGAACTGCTAGCCTCACCGCTTGTAAGGACGTAATAGGAATTATTGTGCTTTATTAGAGCATGGATCTGTCTGGTCTCAGACACTGGCCAGTGCCACATGCAACACCTCAAAGTGCAAGAAACCCTGTAGTGGACAACACTGAATAATCAACTCCTAAGGCAAGTTTCTTTAATTGGCCTCTGTCAGCTAATGGCTGTCCTCATTCTGAGAGGCAGTGTGCTCCAAGGGTTAAGACACTGGGCTGGGATCAGGAGCCCTGGGTTCTCTTCCAGCTGTACCACTGGCTTGCTGTATGACCTTAGGCAAGTCACTGCTCCTGTCTGTGCTTCCAGTTCCCCTCCTGCTTGGTGGCCCTTTAAACTAAATTCTTTGGGGCAGGGACTCACTAGGCAATTGTATTAGAGCCTAGCATGATAGAGGCCTCTAGGCTTTATTGTAACACAAATAACAACTTGATTAACTTTGGCCTTTAATCTGTGTCTCCTCCCCCACTTCCTTAACATTCTTTGCTTGAGGAGAGAAACTCTAGATGTTTGGCAGTCCATTTTACAAACCAGACGAAGAAGTGTGCTATCATCCCAGCTAGCACTTTTACAGTGTAGTGCTTCCAACCCAATCACTTTTATTAAGCTGGAGATCCTTGCCTTCAGTTTAACCAGAATTCTACGCAGTGGAATGATGGTTGAGGTTAGCACTGTGCACGTATTACACTTTTCCTTCTTGGATTAACTTCATAAATTAGGGGGAAAAAGTCTCTAGGTCCTGAGTCCAGGAAATACGGGTAACTTAGCGTCAAACCTGAGTATGGTGTAGAAGCTGTTAGCCACACTGAATGGGTTATATAAAATATTCTTCCTTTTCTCCTTTCGAAGGGAGGTTCTCCATCTCTACAGACACATCTGCTTCTGGTTGCTCATAGGTATGGTAGCTACCTTTATTCTTGTACAGGTATGTGATGATGATTACCAGGACTGTCAGTAGCGTGATGAAAACCACCGTGATGACGCCTTCCGAAGAAGAAGAAGAAGAAGAAGAAAGACAGATTAGGATATAGCCTTGCCCAGGTCAGCCTCTAGCTGCTCACTTAGAAAGCTTGCTTGATCTGTAATAATACTAGCATTGGTCTGAAGAGCAGCAGAACAAAATGGGATGCTAGCAGGTCTATATTTCAAACTGGGAAAACAGTACAAGAGTGTATATTAAAAAATAACTCACTATAGGGGGCAAGGAAGAGGTACAGAGTGGTACAGCGCTAGTCTGGGATTTAAGTCTAGATTCCGTTCCCTTCTCTGGGGCCAGATTTTTAAAAGCATTTTGGCTCCTAAAGATGCAGATTGAAAATCCCACTAGGTCCCTATCTTGTCATACAGCAGGGCCAGGGAGCAGTGGGAGAGGGGAGATATATAAACCCAAGGCTAATTAAGGTGTGGTTCCCTGTAGACTAGGGAAGGTTACTGCAGGTTAATTGGAGCACCTGTAGTCAATTAAGGCCCTGTCAGGAAACTAATAAAAACACCCTGCTTGAGGCAGACAGCATGGTGCAAGGAAGGAGAGAAGACTGGGATTTAGAGGTATGTTGCTGAGATTTCAAAGACCAGAGAACTGGAGGAAGGGACACCCTGCCCCAACATCAAGGACCAAGGGTAACCCTACCCAAGGGCGAAGAGGGTAAGAAACCCGCATGGGCTGGGGCTCAGAGTGCAGAGCAAACCCAGATCCCTTCCCCGCTTCCCTCCTCTACCACCTTTCCGGGCCACTAGCGGGGCCCTCGGTGCCCCAAGAACAGGGGCAAGGGGTGGCGTCTAGCCTCCCTGCCAAGAAAAGCACAGATCCCAACATCAGCCATTTTGCCACAATCTTTAGGCACCTAAATACCTTTTAAAAATCTATCCCTTGGTCTGTTTGCCTCAGTTCCTCATCTCTAAAATAGAGAGAATAGGAAAGTACGACCTCATCAGGTGTTGTGTGAATTAATATGTTAAGAGTGTGAGAGGCTCAGATACTATGCTGATGGGGACCATATAGTACTGTAATATCATTTACTATATTCATGCATGAATTTGGGGAAGCAGTGTGGCAGGGACTGCACAGGAAAAGATGTGGGTTTCATGTCTGGCTCTGTGCCTGACTTGTGGTCTTGGACTTGCCACTCCTCTTTTCTGTACCTCAGTTCCCTACCCATAAAATAACAGTAATATCTCCCTTGCTGTTGAGAAGCTTAAACAATTGATGTTTGAGAACTTCAGAAGCAAGATGGATTTGTCGTGGTGTCTAGAAATGATCTAGGATGCTCCTCTTTTTCCTAATCTTTAAATAGAATAGCTTATGGAATATTAGTAAAGCAGCTGAGATGTTTGCTAAGGTGATAGAAAAAGCAGTTTATCAGCAGTAATACTGGCTACTGGTTTCTTTGTTATGGGAAATTACCCCAGCGTTTCAGCCATTAGCAGGCAGATCGCTCTTAACCAGCAACACAGTATACCCTGAAGAGATGCTTCAGACAACAGCACCTGTAGTAAAGTGTCACACCTGGAAATAAGGTTATCGAAGCAGCCTATGACAAGGCTTGGAGACTGGCTAAGAGGGAAGACTAACCTTATGTGCATGGACAGAGATGGAGGTGGCATTGATTTGGTTGGGTCAGTAGCTGTATAATCCATAGATTTTTTTTTTTTTTTCTCTATACCCATTTCCTCTTCTTTCTCTTAGTTCAGGGCCGGGGGAAAATCCACACTATCTCTTTTGTCTCCTCTCTGTGCTTAGAACCTGGGCTGGGTGAAATTCACTGTTGCTTTAGCTTCATGTAGGCCATCTCTGTGGGGGTCAATCTAGAATTGTTCTCAGTAAAAAGGGACTGCGAGGCTACTAAACTCCTCCTCCTGGAAAAGTTCAGCAGCTGTCAGCTGGATAAAAGTGACCTAGCTTCAGGCGCTGTTATAACCCCTCGGTATGGTGCATTCCTGGCGTGCATATTTACCGAGGTCAGTGCTGAAATTTTGTGTGTTAGCTGGGAACTGCCAAGGTCATCCAAGTTGCCATATGGCCCCTCGCAGCAATGAAAAGAACCATTAACGCCTCAGCGTGGAAGAAAGATGAGTAGGTCCTGTACAGTGAGCTACTTTGATTAGGCTCTGAGCTTTCCCCAGAAAGTGTCTTTATCCCTATGTATCACGGTACAGAGCAGAGTGATGGCCTATGTGCTGCTTGGGATCAATATGCGACAATAGTAATGTCCTACCTGCGATGACACCCACACTGGCTTCCTCTTGGAGAGACGGCGTATTTATCCTCTTCAGAAAAGGGGTGGTCAGCTCTTCTTTAGAACGCAAGGGAAGGAAAGAATGTAAGTGACACTGTTATTGAAGCATCTTCAAGGCACTTAATTACACAAGAATAGGTCTTATGCTAAGACTTGTTTAGTAGCGTTGGTTGAAAATTTTTCATTGAAACAGTTTTGGGTTTGGAAACAGGCTTAAAACAAAAAGGAAGTGTTTCTTCACACAACGCACAATCAGGCCGTGGAACTCTTTGCTAGAGGATGTTGTAAAGGCCAAGACTATAACAGGGTTCAAAAAAGAATTAGATAAGTTCATGGAGGATAAGTCCATCAATGGCTATTAGCCAGGATGGGCAGGGATGGTGTCCCTAGCCTCTGTTTGCCAGCAGCTGGGAATGGGCAGCAGGGGATGGATCACTTGATGATTCCCTGTTCTGTTCATTCCTTCTGGGGCACCTGGCATTGGCCACTGTCGGAAGACAGGATACTGGGCTAGATGGACAGGATGGCTGTTCTTATGAAAATGCCCTTTTGGCAAAACCAGTGTTTTTTTTTCGGTAGTGAAATTGTACTGACAATTTTGTTTAGAAAAAATAGTTTCAAAAATGTAAACACAACCCAGTGTGACACTTTTAGAACAAAGTTTTGATTTTTTCTTGGCAAAATGACTGGTTTGAAGCTTACTTCATGAGATTTTTTTAAAAACGGTTGAAATCCAAATTAAATGTTTTGATAGACCTGAAGTAATTTTTTTTTCCAGGTCATTTTGATTTTTTTTTGAAATTTTGGATTTGTCCCAATTTGAGTCAAAATGTTTTGTTCTGAAATTTCAGTTTCTCACAGCATTTGAAAATCAGTTTTCCGACCAATTCTGTCGTTTACCACAGATGAACCCTCGAATGAGAGTGAAGTCTGGAAACTTTGAAACCAACATGTGGTTTCAATGTGTAACAGCTGCTGGAGTAATGCAGCTGCTCAGCTGTCCCCTTAATTAAATGATTAGAGCAGTGGCCTTCATTAGCAGCCTAGAGGCAATTGACACTTTTGGCCAAATCTGTGGACTTTAATGGTGCAACATGCCTATTGGAATCCGTGAGTTTTGCTCAATTCAAGACTCCAAGACCTGGTTTAACAGCATCTTTCCCATCATTCAATGGCATTATGTAATCGGCTGTCTCCTTGCACATCGTCTTATAAAAAGCTGCCGTGCTACCAGCAGGAATGGTCTGGCAGTAGCTCTGTTACAAATTGTCTTACAAGTTCTCAATCTGAGACCATTTCTTCTGGCTACGTTTTGCTTCAAGAGTGGGTGGGATTATTTGTTTAGGGATGTGGGTTTGTCTTCATGTGGGACAGTTATAAAGGGGCCTTTTGGATAGGGGAAACCAGGAAAAAAATAGAAGCATGTGTTTTTCCTGCAATGTCTTCAGCATTCACAAATGCTTCTACAGTTTGGCTTATTATAAACTTCTTACAATACAACATCTTAGCAGGAGAGGCAGATGAGGCCACATATAAACCTGCCTCTTCATTTTGTATCATGCAAGAGGTGCTGCTTTTCCTTGCCAGCTAGTAAACCAAGCTGTGATTTACTGACTCCTTACCAGGTCTGCGACCTGCCAAACTTTCAAGCGCTTCTTACCTGTAGGTAGCAGAGGTGGTGGAGTAGCTGCCATGGATCTAGCTGAGTTGCAGGTGTTTTTATCCTTCCACTTTAAATTTTGGGATCTTTTAGAACTACAAAAACAGCCAGAAAAGTGATGTTAGATTTATTAGTGTCTCACAAGGGAGAGTGCAACTCAGCTAATTACCCTCATGCTTAGTTATGGTAGAATCTGAACTTGTGATCAGTCACCCACCATCAAAAGCAGCACTTACTTTGAGAAGAAAACAAAACAGTCTAATTTGTGCAGACCTGATTGGAATAGTTGAGCCCAGGGTCAACGCAGGAGCAACTTAAGAAAAGCAGGGATTGGGAAAGCCTAGGTGACTATCCAGCATCTTCAAGCAGGTCCTGTTCTATTTGTTCGTTAAGCCAGGATCAGAGCAGACCAATGGTGAAGTGGGGAATTGTCTCTAGACGTGCCATTTGTTCTCTGATTCAATTTAAGCACATATGACACTTTACACCTTCACAATGCTTTCCATGCACTCTAATTAGTAAGTCCTTACAACTTCTGCGTTATGCATATAATTTTCTTTGTCATAAAAGGGGACAGTGAGGCACAGATATCTTAAGGCCAGAATGTCTAAAGGTGGCCTTTGATTTTGGGGGCTTGAGTTTTGAGTGCTTCCCATCAGCCACACAGGACCTGATTTTCCAGGGTCCTGGGCACAGCCACACCTTCTGCTGACTTCATTGGGAGTGGTCGGTGCTCAGCCCTCTGAAAAAAAGGCTCCAAGTGTAGCTAGATGGGCACCCTCAATTGGAGGCTATTTTGAAAACTTTGGATTCAAGTGTCAGTTTAGAATTTCTGGGCCTATGTTCATACTGCTAGACTTAGGGATTCCTGTTTTCAGTTTGACCTTTGCCATCACTCTTCTGATCAGGAGCACTCTTATGGAGCTGTCTGGGTGGGTAAGATTGATAACATTGCAGGTCTCCTCACTCTCCCGGGACTCAAACCCTCTCTCGCATGCAGTGTGCTTAGGGTGACCAGATAGAAAATCTGAAAAACTGGGACAGGAGGTGGGGGGGTAATAGGCACCTATATAAGAAAAAGCCCCATATATTGGGACATCCGGTCACCCTAAGTGTGCTTGTGTGTTGGTGGGCAGTCAGTCAGCTGCTGTATTTTCAACAGGTCTGATCTGTTCTCATGTAAACTGTGGAAGTGAGGACCACTGCAGCATCTTTAGCGGGATGCAAACTTTTAACATTAGGTATCCCAGTATATGGTGGTGATAATGCAAATCTTTAGACCCTTGTAAAAAAACCCGGCAGTAAATTTTTCTGGCAACTAGCAAATCCACTAAAAAAAATGGCCAGGCTGGTCAAATACCAGCCAGCTGGTAACCCTAGTGGCTAAGTACATGTATACAAAGAGACTGAAGAGTTAGGTGAGAACTTCTAGACTCAAATTACAAGAGCACATAATTTGACAGGGGTTTTGTGTGATCTTGCTCTATTAATAGACTTGATTGGTTTCTAAAATCTAATAACTCTGAATCTCTGTGCATAAGCAAACTCTGAACAGGAAGAATAAAGCCTTTAACATGAGAGAAAATAAAGAGTTCGAGACAACTGGCTCTACCCCAAGCAAGCGGAGATGTCTCACCTCATTCTGCTACACGGCAGTTCGTGTTGCTTAAGTCCAAATGTCTTGCTTATCAAAGTAGTAATGCCTGGCATTCACATTGCCACCCCTCCTCCCCCCCACACTTAAAAACAGGATCTCAACAATTAAACATGTGGAAAAGGCTGCATGCATTACTTCCACACTCTTGTAAAGATTCTTCTCAGCTACATTGTCAGTGGACCCGCCCTCATATCTGCATCTCTGGTTTTAATGGCAGTTGCAGTTAGATCTCTGTGGATTTTATTAGGCAGGGCTCTGCCTCACACCCCTTGTTCCCAAGGCTGCCTGCCTCATAGCAAATGACTCACCCAAGTACTTGCAATAAAATTAGCAGCAGCTTCCCTACTCCAATCGAGTGACTCAGCTGCTGTGCAGAAACTGACCACTAGGTGTCAGGCTAAAATAAATTTTAAAACAGCAGTTCAACAACACACAAATGGGGTCAGAGAAGTGTCCTACAGTTTCTACTTCAGTATCAGTCTCTGTATTTAAAAGCATCTTGTTAACTTAAGAGCATATGGCAAGTGTAAGGCTGTAAACCCAGATGTTCTCTACTGAAACTGAAAGATCTAAATTAGTTTCCACTATTTACACTCCAATTTAGTCTGTGGTTGACTTAGGGCCAGATGGTATCTTCTTTTTAACCAGCTCATTATCAACTTATGTTCTCTCCATATGTGTTATGTCCACCTGTTCTCTCTCATTTTTAGACCTGCATTTTAAGCTGTCCAGGTACGTCCTGCCTTTTTGCTGCATGTTTGTACAGTGCCTCATACAATCACTCAGGGATCTTACTGTTCTTTCTTAGATCTTACTGTAACACCTAATGGGAGGCTGCACAGCCATGCAGGGGAGTAAAGGAGAGGAAGACAACCCCCAGCACAGGGCACAGTGAAGACCAGTAGCTTCTCTCATACCCCTGTAGATACGTAGGCAGGCAGGGGCAGAAACTTCATTTGGAACCCCCGCCCCTTCTTCCCTTCCAAAAATGCATTCTAGCTGAGCCGGGAAGTAATCCACTGCTGGTCTAACCCAGTAGCAGATTACTTCTTAGAGAAAAGGGGAACCAGTGAACTGTGACTCTGAGTCACAGTTTGTCCCATGATCTGCTCTTAGAGCGCCACACTGTCTTACACAGGCCAAATTGTGAGACAACACACTTCCTTAATTTGAACACGAGAAATAGACTGGTCATAGTGTCACTGACACTATCATTTCTCGCTAAGCTTTTATAAAAACGAGGAGTCCTTATGGCACCTTAGAGACTAACACATTTATTTAGGCATAAGCTTTTGTAGGCTAAAACCCACTTCAATAGATGCATGGAGTGAAAATACACTCCATGCATCTGATGAAGTGGGTTGTAGCACAAGAAAGCTTATGCTCAAATAAATGTTTAGTCTCTAAGGTGCCACAAGAACTCCTCGTCGTTTTTGCTGATACAGAGTAACATGGCTACCACTTTGTAAGCTTTTATACTGCACTCACCACCATGTGCTAAGTGCTGCCACCTAGAGCTGCAAACGGTACAGAGCAAAGGTTTGAAATCCAACTAAAAAGCCTTTCTAGTGAATTGGATTCATGAAAACATTGCTATAGTCATACCTTTTGTAAAAAGGTTTTTGACGTCAGTACCTGAGTCTAAGTCACTCGACAACATGGCTTTAGAAGTGTTTCCCTAGTGTGATGCCAAGTTATATGAAGGTAAAATGTCATCCTTGGACGTTCAGAATGTGAGCGCGCACCTGAGCAAGCAACGGGAAAGTGACCGACTTCCTGAAGATAATTGCCCCTGTGAAAGCCAGGAAAGGTAGCTTGTGATTTTACAAGCCTCGCAGGGTTTATAAAGAAATTGTCAACTGTGCTTTCAGTCATGGTGTCTCAGTGGATTTTAAAGATGGTGGTTAGCATGGAGGAATGCAGTGAGTAAGGGCATTTCAGCGGCAGTCAGATGATTTTGGGGGCAACCTGATTTAGGGATTTCAGAGAGGAAGAGGAAGCACTGGTTAATATGATGAAGGTTAGCAAAGGCTGGAGCATGATGCAGCGGAGTGGTTACAACAATGTATGGAACAGTTGGTTATAATTTTACTCCTGCATGATGGGCATTTTGCTTGGACCGTATTGAGCTGCACACTGAAATGTGAGCACAAAACTCACCTAGCTACAACAGACACAAAACTCGGCTACAGAGCAATCCAGGAGTCACTGTGATCTGCAAACACTAATGCCATAGTGAGAGGCTGGAAAGAAATTCTACCTCCAGAATGACAGTCAGACAGCAGTTAAAGGTAAGTACACCGTGCCTGCAAAAACAGGGTGAATCCGTGAACGAAGCCTGTATACTTTCTCTTCCATTGAACCCCTTGCCTTCAGATGCTACAAGGCAGTACTGGAGCATGATGCCCTTGTGAATCAGGGAAGTTAGGAGTGACAGTGTATAATGAAGTCAGTGTAGGGCAGGGGTGAGCAAACGTTTTGGCCCGAGGGCCACATTGGGAAATAGAAATCGTATGTCAGGACTTGAATGCTCACAAAATTGGGGTTGGGGTGCGGGAAGGGGTGCAGGTTCTGGCTGGGGGCACGGGCTCTCGGGTGGGGCGGGGATGAGAGGTTTGGGGTGCAGGAGGGTGCTACAGGCTGGGATTGAGGGGTTTGGAGAGCGGGTGGGGGGGATCAGGGGTGGGGCGTGGGGAGAGGTTCAGGGGCAGGCTTACCTCAATTGGCTCCCGGAAGCAGCAGCATGTCCCTTCTCCGGCTCCTACGTGGAGGCACAGCCAGGCGGCTCTGCACGCTGCCCCATCTGCAGGCACCGCCCCTGCAGTTCCCATTGGAGTGCGTAGGACCCGGAATGGGGCCATGCTGCGGCTTCCAGGAGCCACGTGGAGCACCCCATGAACCGGCGCCCTGGCTGGAGCGCCGGAGCGGGGCAAGCCCCAGACCCTGCTCCCAAGTGGGAGCTTGCAAGCCGGCTTAAAATGGCCCAGCCCGCGCACCGTAGTTTGCCCACCCTTGCTGTAGGAGTGGAACGAGAACCCCAGTGAGGAGAGCATGCTGCCAGCTTGCTGGCTGGGCCGTGAACCTCAGTCCAAGCACTGGAGGGAAGAGAAAAGTGCTATAGAAGGCAAGAGAGTGTGTTGCAAAGCAGAGGCCCAGCAAGGGGTTTACCTTACAAAGGTGCTGACTCAGACAGGCCTCTCTGAAGCTCCAGTCCTGCAAGGTGCGGAGCACCCTCACCCTTGACATCAGTGGGACTAGGCACTTGAGTCCTAATTTAGGGCCAGTCTCGGAAAGGACTAACACCACCACTAACTCCTTTGGGAATCCAGTTCTGATATTGGGAGGCTCTAGTCTCTGCTTGGTTCCTCTCCCGCCTCCTTGCTGATTGGGTGTAGTTCCCCAGCCAGTGACTCACTTCCCTAACACACTGGATATTTACTCATCTGTAAGTGTTTTTAAAGCGACATGGCATTGCAAATAGCTGTGCATGGAACCAAGGTTTTGGTGCACTGGCCATTGTGAAAAAGAAACCAACATTTTTTGCAATCGAAAAAGTAAAAAAAAAAAAAGTCATCTTGGGTTTGAATGAAATGTTTCATTTGACCCAAAACACTTAGTTTTCAGGCATTTTTAAAATCAAAGCAAAGGCAATCATTCACAAAGGGAAGGATGATGGTGCTAACGCCTCATAACCATTACCCCAGTGCGAGCATGCACCGACCTAGGACATAGAAGACACATGTTTGAATCCGTTCTGAAGCAGGGACTTTGAACCCAGCCTCCCACATGAGTGTCTGAACCATTTGGGTATAGGGCATGTTGTGGTGGGGGTTTCAATCTCTTTCTTCTGTTGAAGCTGTTCCACTTTATATCGATAGATTTTTCCTTGGAGCAGGGGCTGGAACTCAGGCCTTCCACATCCCAGAGCGTCATTTTCTCTTGCTAGCCCCATTTGTATTGCAGAAGCAGCTGGGGCCCCAGTCTTGACCCAGGACACATTGTGCAAGGTGCTGTACAAACTCAGAACCAAAAGATGGTCCCTATCCCAAAGAGCTTACCAGCCAAGTCACACTGCCACGGTCAGGGACGCCTGCACAGTAGGGGCTGGATGGAGACCCCCGGAATTCAGTTTGTAACAGCAATGTGATGATCAAACCTAAGCTAGATTCCAACCAGTAACCTAAAGGCTCAATCTCTCACTGCCAGTGATACTAGACAGCTGGGTCTCCCCTCTAAAGAGCTTATGCTCAAATAAATCGGTTAGTCTCTAAGGTGCCACAAGTCCTCCTTCCCTCTAAAGAGTTGACTCTAACAAGCCCATCATTTTCTGGCGTGGTTCTAGTGTCTGGTCTTTGTAGTCCGCGTGCTCTGTTTCATCTGTTTATTTGGGGAGGATTTTTCACTTCCTGCGCCTTCCTAGGGAAGGCCAGTTGACAATTCAACCGCACCTTCGAGAGGCTTTTACGAGTCTGCTGAATTTAAACTCAAATGAAAACACAGCGCCTTGCTAAAAGCACTGATGCCGAGGCAACTTCTAAAGGGAAACTCTGAAAGAGGAATAGAGACAAAGGGGGAGCAGCATTTTGGCTTTTGCATCCTCCCTCTGCTGCCAACGCAGTCCAGAAGTTAAAAACCCTCTCTCTGACTCTGGGCCTGGACCGGTCATGTGCTGAGCTCCTGTAAGCACCAGCAAGGGCAGTAACCAGTCAGGATTTGACCCAATGGGCCAGATTCTCATAAGTGTTTAAGCACCCAGCAACTCTCACTGAGGGGCCTAAATGGGAGCTAAGCTCTTTCAAAAAACTGTCCCTGTGGGGTTTGGAGTTAATCCACCCCAACCAAGCCTTCAGCAGGGTCTCCCTGGTTTGTCTCTCCCTTACGCCACAGACCATATTCAGCTGTAGGGCTGGATTGGGAGTTGATAGACACCCCAGATGAGCGGACATGGGTTGTAAAGTGGATCAGAACCAGTGGTGACTGCGAAAGTAAGTCTCTATCCCCAAAACAGCACTGTGCTGCCAGGGGGAAACCCTCCCCCCCGCTTTACCTGTCATCAGAGTAAAACGCTCCAGCAGCATGAGGTGTTTGCAGAGTTCCCTTCCACCATCTATTCTCACACAGCTCCTGAAATTGCTGGGAGGCTAAGGCGTTCCCTTCCGCCTCACCTTTCCAGTTTCCCCACATTGATGATAAAAGGCATAGTCAGCCAAATGCCTTGCCCTTGTTAACTCTTCGTTGGCAGGCGAGAAACAGACCAAATACGAGAGGCCACAGTTGTGAGACCTTCTCACCAAGTGATAGATGCATATGCAAGGGTTAGGAATTATTCAGCACGGTGTCTTTATTGAAATATCTTGGGATTTAAAACGGTGGCCAAATTTCTAGTGATAAGAAGATGCCATGAGTTATTTATTGCTATTTCCTCTCTGGGGAGGGCCAGTGAAACGCCTTTCCTGGAATAACAGGATATTGAGGCCAACCCCAGGGATCAACCCTTGTCACGTCAGAGCCCATGCTAGGCATAGGCAGCTCAAGGAGCCCCCCCCCCCATTAGCTTTTTAGTATTGGGGAAGGGCAAAAATATTCTGGTTTAGGGCCCCCAGTGGGCTAACAACGGCACTGGTCACCATCATGTGCCTTGGGGACAATCACCAGTAACCATGCAGGTGGCAGACAGAAGTCACAGCGTTGCCAAGGAAGTGAGGGAAGCAAATCTTTTGTGGATTCAGCCCCAGTGAATGGTGCATTTACAGGACCAGCAACATGGGTGGCGGGTGAACCACTGGCTGTGGGAGACTAGCCCCCAGCTGACCCTGCCCCCACATCCCCTGCCAGAGCCCCCCCCAAGCCCTGGAGCACTGGGCATGTGCCCCCCCCCCGGGTCCCCAAACATGGGAGGGCAGCCCCAGTCCCTCCTGTCTCCCACCCCTGAGCGCCCCCTCCCCCCCCAGCTGCCCTAGCCCCAGCATGCTGCTTCCCTAAAGAGGAGCAGCCTGCCTGCGCTGGGGCCAAGCAGGGCTTCAGGGAGGAGTGAAGGTGGGGCCACGCCAGGCTGTTTGGGGAGGCACAGCCTTCCCCAGCTGATGCTACGTGCCACCCATGACCAGCAGAGCCACAAAATAACTCCCGCCCCTCCAGATTCCAAACCCGAGTGGACAGAGCCAGCCCCTACCTGAAAAGCATCCCCAAGGCAGCTGGGCCTTTCCAAGGGCTCACATGGTCTGCAGGAAGGAGCTGGATGGAGGGTCTCATGGAACCTAGTTGCTAAGGGATTAAGGCCCTGATCCACCAAAGCATAGAAGCCCATGCTTAAAGCTAAGCATATGAGTAGCTGCAGACATTTCCATTGGGATTACTCAGGTGCTTAAAGTTAACCATGTGCTCTGTGGAACCTGGCCTTCACTGAGCGTAAATGCAGGGGGATTGAAGCATAGGGATAAACACCCCCAACTAGGCTGCAGTGTCTTCTACCAATGCTTCACTATTGGTTTTGCCAAACAATTTGTGACAGCAAATTCCCTGATATTTATGGCGGGGGTGTGTTCAGATTTCTGTGAAAAAAGAAAAGGAGTACTTGGGGCACCTTAGAGACTAACCAATTTATTTGAGCATAAGCTTTCGTGAGCTACAGCTCACTTCATCCGATGAAGTGAGCTGTAGCTCACGAAAGCTTATGCTCAAATAAATTTGTTCGTCTCTAAGGTGCCACAAGTCCTCCTTTTCTTTTTGCGAATACGACTAACACAGCTGTTACTCTGAAACCAGATTTCTGTGCTTTTTCTAAGGGGCATGCAGCAGGCACTGTGGAATCAAACTGAAGCTTGTTCCTATACCAGCCAGTAAGGTGCAGCTCCATTAATTCCCACTTTCTCAAAACAAAATGAACGTGACAGGTTTTGTCTCCCGTGCCCACATGTCCCGTTGCAGTTTGACATTCTGAATCGGATGGATGTGGCAAAGCACTCTTTGGTTACAACGGCAATGTTACTGCTTTCGGATGAAGTGAGCTGTAGCTCACGAAAGCTTATGCTCAAATAAATTTGTTCGTCTCTAAGGTGCCACAAGTACTCCTGTTCTTTTTGCGAATACAGACTAACACGGCTGCTACTCTGAAACCTGTCATAAATAGATCCTGTTTCCCTCCCACTCCACCCCAGCCGCTTTGATGCGCTAGACTCATTTGGAGGAGATGGGTCTGATGAGATCTTGGGGGAAAGCTCTCTTCTGTAGGAGATCCCGGTTCACCTTCCAATCACTCTCTTTGAAGCCGGTCAGAAATCCTTCTTCCTGGGGAGAAAAAACAAACCTGGGTCAGGACCAGTAGGAAGAGTGGAAAGGGATTTCTAAGGCTGAGTAGCAGGAAAATGTTCCTGACAGTGAGAGCTGTTGGACTGTGAAAGTTTCCCAAAGGTTGCAGGGTGGAGACAAGGCTTGGGACATTTAAAACTAGATTAGATGCAGCAGTACAGAACAATCCTGCATTGGGTCCAGAGAGATGGACTGGGTGGAACCTATCCAGTCTTTTCCATTTCATGATTCAAAGAGGAGTTTTTTGCTTTAAAGTCACCTAGGAGGTGTGGAAACCCAGTTCCCGCTAATTCTAACTGGGGTATCTGCATCTATTAGACAGCTCTGAAAAAATCTCAGCTTTAATATTGCACCTCTCCTTAGGTTTACCCTCTTGTGACAGCATCTTCATCACAGAGACAGTACACAGATTCAAGTGTGCAGATGAAGGAACCAACTGACGAGCTGGGTGGGAAATGGTTTTCCTATCTTGTGAGTTTGAGGTTTTGACATTTTTTCCTGCCTCAAATCAGGCTGAAAAGTCAAAAGCTCAAATTTTTGCAACCTGATAGTCCAAAAATTTTTTTCCATCAAGTCCATTAAAATGTTTAATTTAGATTTCGACTTTAAAAATAAAAAAGCTTTTAGTAAAAGCTAACGAAAATTTCAAAACGAAAAGTTATTTTGAACCAGAAAACAAAACACTTAATTTAGAAAACACTGAAACAGGTCATTTTAACAATTTTAAAGTTTCCCCCACAAAATTTTCTAATTAGATTTGTCAAAACCAACCCTTTCCCGTGAAAAATTTGTTTCTGTGAACCGGCATTTTCTGATGGAAAAAACATTTCATCAGAAAATTCCCAGCTTGCTCTACCAATTTGCCTCTAAATCTCTTCAGCAACAGGAAGTGACTTGTCAGCACCAAGGAAATAGTTTAGCAAGAGGCGAAAGGAGCTGGGAGATCAGTTAATGATTGACTGAAGGTCTACCTAAGGTGAAAGAGAAATGATAAACAGACACATGTGTATTGCAGGCACTATGCCTGCATTTTATTAGGCCTTGTGCTCATGGGAAAGTTGCACTTGTATAACTGAAGGTGTGAATTTAAATCGGGTGCAAACACTGCACAGACACTTTTAGACTTGGTCTACACAGTTCTTTTACTAGGAAAATGACGTCTCTTAGAGGTGTGGTGTTTTTTTTTTTGTTTTTTACCCAAAGTTCTACCAGTACGACCCCTAGTGTGGACTTATAGTTCTATCAATATGGTTTATTCCTCTTCCTGTACGGTATACCTGCACTCACCCTAACAGGAGTCGTATTCCTTTAATTATACCAGTATAGTTAAAGCAGTACATCTTGTCTGTGTGTAGATAAACCCTTAATCCAGTTTAAGAGTGGTTTACTTCTGTTTAGCTCCATGCTAGCTCTACACTTGAAGGCTTTGCTGCTCTAGCTGTACCAATATACTAGACGGGCAAAGTGCTCCTAGAGTGGATGCAACAAAACTTTGGTTTCACCAGTGTAACTTATTCCAGTGCCCCCTCCCCGCTCCACCCCAGTGAGAGAAAAGGGCAGTTTGGCTGGTATTACTGTAGCTACACTAGGGGCTTTTGCTGGCTGTATTGGTCACAAACCACATCTCCGACTGACATTGCTATGCCAGCAAAAGTTTTTAGTGTAGATCTGGCTTTCATCAATTAGAAACAGGTTTAATTAAACCAAAATAAAAGCATCCGCACACCACCTTTTGTACCAGTTAAATTGTCTTTTTTTTAAAAACTGGATACAATTTAAAGTTAGACTGTGAAGCTTTCCCACGTAGACAAGCCCTTACATACTGAGAGAAGAGACTGCAACAGGATCATATCAGGTCCTACCTACACAGTATGCAGCAACAGGAAATTGCCAAGACATCCCATCCCCCATTACCAAATAGTCAGGCTCTTTGTTTTCAGTTTTTACCGACTTTTACTGAAACTTTCCCGGGTTTTACAAAAGCAATTATTCATATATATATATTTTTTTTTACCAATTTTTCACCCAAATTTTGGAAGCGTCAGAAATCCCACAAACCACCTCCTCGCTCGGGAATGAGAGATGGTGGCTCGCTGTTACCTGGGCCTGAGAGTTGGTTACCACCAGAATTATCTCCCCTTCCCTGAACTGCAGATGATTTTCATCGTCTGACATGTGAGTCTGGATTGCTTGAGCCTGGAATGTGAAAGATGGGATTAGTGAGAAGGTACTTTCCTTGGAATCACTGACTCTTTCCCCACCAGCAGGATGGGATGGTACATGGTGGAATTCGGATACACAGGTTCTGTCAGAATGGTGCAATTGTCTCTTGATAGCCACATTCCATACCATGTGTCATTGCTTAATTAGCAGGTCCCTTTCAGATGACACCCCAGGGAGCAGCTCATAGACCCAGACTGGGAATACTGCTCGGAACTGCTGCTTTACATTATTTAGGGCACTGAAGCCAAAGAAGTATGCATCTGAAGGCAGAATTTGGCCCTTGGGACCTATTTTTTTAAAGTAGCGATGGAATAGGCAGGCAAGAAAAGAACGTGGATCCCCTGGGATTATCCTGCCTGCAAATCCAAAGTTTGTGTGTCCCTAAAATGTGAACGCAAAGGGCTGCTACTGGTGACATCTCAGGAGGACAACCACCTCCCCTCCAGCAATTGCTGATTGTATCAAACAGCTGATTGCTATCACATTGTTCACTCTGCTTGTGTGTGGTGTCGCTTTCCCCTATCTGTCATCTGCATTGTCTAGAATTATCAGCTCTTCCTGGCAGACACTATTTTGTGTTTGTACAGCACCTCCCACAATGGGGCCCCAGTCTCGGCTGGATCCCTAGGCACTTATTCATGCATGATTAATCATAGTAAGTATTAATATTGACAGAGGCCAGGACTACACTACAGAGTTTTGTCAGCATGGTTCTGTCATTCAGAGGTGTGAAAAAACCACACCCTTGACTGACACAGTTATGCCGGCAAAACCTCCCATGTACATGCAACTATACAGTACCAGAAAGAGGGTCCTTTTGCTGGTATAGCTTCTGTTGTTGCAGTTTAACTATACTAACTCCTCTTGCTGGTATAAGCAGTGTCTCCACTAGGAGGCACTGCTGGTATAGCCTGTGTAGTGTCAACAAGCCCTCTGGTACCAGCGAAACACAAAATTCTTTTGCTCAAGGTCGGCCTTTGAATCAACCCCCGCTGTGTCATTATTGGGAATTCGTATTAGAGGAGCACTTAGAGGCCCCAACTGGGATTAGGACCCCGCTGTGCAAGCTGCTGTTCACACCCATAGGAAGAAATGGTCCATGAAGAATATACGGTGTAAATAAATAAGACAAAGGATGGGAGGGGAAACAGAGACAAGAAGCAACTTGCCCAAGGTCACACATCAGGTCAATGAACAGAATTCCTGGTCTCCCAACTCCCCAGCCAGTGTCCTAGCCACTAGGCCACCTCTGCTCAGCCTTATGGTACAGCAGGTAGTTGGCGTTTCTTAGAACATAAGAACGGCCATACAGGGTCAGACTAAAGGTCCATCTAGCCCAGTATCCTGTCTTCTGACAGTGGCCAGTGCCAGGTGTCCCAGAGGGAATGAACAGAACAAGTAATCCTCAAGTGATCCATCGCCTGTCGCTCATTCCTAGCTTCTGGCAAACAGGCTAGGGACACCATCCCCGGCCATCCTGGCTAATAGCCATTGATGGACCGATCCTCCATGAACTTACCTAGTTCTTTTTTGAACCCTTTTAGAGTCTTGACCTTCACAACATCCTCTGGCAAGGAGTTTCACAGGTTGACTGTTGTGTGAAGAAATACTTCCTTTTGTTTGTTTTAAACCTGCTGCCTATTAATTTCATTTGGTGACCCCTGGTTCTCGTGTTACGAGAAGGAGTAAATGACACCTCCTTATTTATGATCTTCACACCAGTCATGATTTTATAGACCTCAATCATATCCCCCCTTAGTTGTCTTCTTACCTTGAAGAGGAAGCCCACAGGCAGCTCATGGCTGCTGCTGCCTGTTTCACCATTTGGAGTGAAGCCAAACATCATCTGAAATCAGAAGGACATTTGATGGGTCCGGTTACTCTAGCTTCTTTGCCCATGCACAGAACTATCCCTTTGGCTGGCCCTCTTGGGCTGCTGGTGGCATCACAGACTACACAGAAAGCAACGTTGCAAAATAGTTTTTAGAAAATACAATGTAGGACTATAGTTGGGAACCGGAACTAATCCGGCCTTTCAGCCCAGAGTCCCTGCTTCCTTCAGTGGATTCCCAGATCTTCTGATTTAGATCCAGATGCTGCTACTCTGACACGGCCAGCAGCCCTCCTGGACTACACCCAGAGTGAAGCACTAACAATTGCGTGTCAGGATAGGACAAGCTGACCCTTCAACATTTCTACTCTATTAACTCAGTCACCTCCTATCAAGGAAGAGATTCACAGGTGCAGATCACTAATAGAGAACGCTAAGCAGCTTCATGTCCATAGGAGGAGCTTTGCACACAGCATGGCTCACTTGCCCCCCATGGGGAAAGCCACAAACTTTGGTTAAACTTTGCTTTATCATCATATCGCTCATACTGAAATAGTGCCTAGGAGCCCCAGTCATGGGCCAGAACTCCACTGCGCAAGGTGCTGTACAATGACAGTGACTGGATGCAGTTTGTTTCCTCCCAGATAGGCTCTCCCCTTTTCATGGCTGATGACAAGGAGCACGACCATGCCAAACAAGCGTGCTTGTTTCTAAACGCGTGCTGACTGGAAACGCCTTTTGCTGTGGTTTTGGGACAAGAGGTGCACAAACCCAGCAGCAGTTGGGTGCCTAAATCCCTTAGGCTCCTGTGAAAATCCCAGCCTTACCATGCAACAAAATTTGATAGCAACCTTTGACTACCTGAAGGGGGTTTCCAAAGAGGATGGAGCTCGGCTGTTCTCAGTGGTGGTAGATGACAGAACAAGAAGCAATGGTCTCAAGTTGCAGTGGGGGAGGTCTAGGTTGGATATTAGGAAACACTAGGAGGGTGGTGAAGCACTGGAATGGGTTCCCTAGGGAGGTGGTGGAATCTCCTTCCTTAGAGGTTTTTAAGGCTCGGCTTGACAAAGCCCTGGCTGGGATGATTTAGTTGGGGTTGGTTCTGCTTTGAGCAGGGGGTTGGACTAGATGACCTCCTGAGGTCTCTTCCAACCCTGATATTCTATGAGCCTGGGAAATGGATGGGTGAGGGAGAGGCTAAAAATACACATTGATCTTCAGGGCACTTGTGAGCACTTCTGGGTGTGGGAAAAATCTCCCATTTGGGAGGGCTGGAGGCATATAAGGGAGCCACAGAGAACGTATCGGTGTGTGAGAAACAAGTCCCAGCGTTAGAGTGGCAAAAGCTGGGCGTGCAGAAGAGCAACTATTCGGAAAATGTGATGCACCCTCCTGCGGCAGTCGAAATAATGATGAACACTAACTGCTGTCCCTGCAGTTTCTTGGTTGAAGTTGGGTTTTTCAGACACACCTTAATGACTATCCAAACGCAACTGGGTTTGGAACAAAAGGAGGAGGAAACGAGTCTTATTCAGCAAATAGTTTCCTATTCATCCCCAGTGAAAAAGCAAACCACATCATGGAGAGCATTCTCCATGGAGTGACCAATTCCTCGCTGCTGGGAACTGCTCTCCTCCCCCCCACTGCCCTGCAAGTTCCTTGGAAGTTGGAAAACTTGCAATATATTTTGCCACGAGCAAATTGCTTTTCTGCTGCAAAGGTTCGTGGAGGCAACAGACCCAGGTGACTGCCCCGGTAAAGGCCCTGGTTGTCAGTAACATTTCTGGCAAGGACAAGTACAATTCAAGCAGGTCTCTTCTCTGGGCCCTAGCATCTGCCGCCCCGCTTCTCCAGTAGCCCCCCTTTCATCTCCTCAATGCACCCGCTTGCTTGTTATTCCCATGTTACAGCAGATACCTGCAATGACTTTGCTTCAGGCCACTGGTCAGCAGCCAAACCCTTGTCCTACATTCATTCTGTTATCTCTTACCTGCGTTTCAGTCACCGTTGGGGAAATGTTTAGTTCTTCCATGCTCCCCTCGCTGCCCCGGTCCTCTTCGGCCTCCCGGCTTGGCTGGCAAATGGTCCGCTCAGTCTCTGGCTGTGGCTGCTTCTGGCCATTGGCCCGTTCCTCTCCTTTGGGTGGACTGGAGCCACGGATGCTGGCTGCGTCTTGATGGACTTCATGGACTGGGGTGGGAGGGGAAGCGTCTTCGTCAGGAGGATACGTGGAATTTTCAGGGCAAACTAAAACCTCACCGAGGGGCATCCCGTTTCCTGGCTGACTTGATTCTTGCTGGGAAGCTGTGGGTTGGGTATCTCCTGATGGGTTGGTCTCCTCTCTCAAGTCAGGTGAAGGGGATGCTTGCAGAGATGGGATTTCATTGCTCGCATGTAGTACAGAGCATTCATTTCCCCCCTGCAGGTCTCTAGCATCGGCCTCCAGGCTTCCTGGAGTCTGGGTTTGGGCTGATGCACCATCAGAGGACGGCGGAGACGTTTTGGCTTTGCCCACAGCCTCAGCTATAGCGGCAGATAGAATCTCTGCAGCCGTAGCTGCTGCAATATCTTCAACTCCCCGGTATGACCTCTCTGTCGCTCGGCTGGGTTCCTCCAGAGTCCCACTTTGATTCTCATTCTGGATTTCACTGGCACCAGAGGACCCGGACGCCACCTCTGCTGCTGACATTGACTCTCTCTTGTCATGCATCGGAACAGCAGGAGAGGTGGGTGTCTCATCCTGGATTTCACTGGCACCAGAGGACCCGGACTCCACCTCTGCTGCTGACATGGACTCTCTCTTGTCATGCATCGGAACAGCAGGAGAGGTGGGTGTCTCATCCTGGATTTCACTGGCATCAGAGGACCCGGACTGCACCTCTGCTGCTGACATGGACTCTCTCTTGTCGGGGGTCAAAACAGCAGCAGGAGATGCCGGCCGCTCATCCTGGATTTCGCTGCCACCGGAGGATGCGGCCTCCTCCTCTGCTGCTGAAGAAACAGATTCTCTCGCGTGACACGTTGAATTGTTAGGAGGCAGCTCAGGGGTCCCATCTGCAGAATTTCCCAGTGATGTGAAAACGACAGGAGGACGACTCACCGGGGAGGAGATGACCAGCGAGCGCCTGTTACTGCATTAAAGAAGACAGTGCTTTTACTTGCATAGGGTGTTCTCTCTGTGACACACGTCACCTATCTAAGTACTTTGCACCTACTCCACCCAACATTAATCCCCCCAATGCATACAACCCCAGCAAGAGTACGACTGGCCATAGGCTCCAGACAGACAGACTGCAACAACCAAATGCGTGTTTCCTAGATACCAGACGTCTTTAACTAATCCCAGTGTAGTGACGGTTAGTTTGGCCTTCACCAGGGATTGAACCAGGGATCTCCACAGCTAAAGCATGAGCCTCTATAGCCTGAGCTAAAGGACGAACTTCCCTAGTTTTGAACTGCAGCAGACTCATTCTCTCTGGGTCAGGCCCAGGGTAGGGGTGTGAGGTCTAAATCACACATTAACCAGTGGGTTATATTGGCTGAAATTTGTGAGATTGCCCCCCTGGGGAGGCTGGATTTTAAATACTCCAAGACTCACTGAGGCAATGACTATACCCAGTTAGATTTCTCTTAACTCCCAGCGATAAAGGAATAAAAAACCAGTATAAAAAACCCACACGTTGACCAAAGTACAACCGGCCAGGAGTTCCACCCAAGGGTATCTTAGCCAGGGGTTCTGAGGAGGCTGCTCCAGAGACAGAGGAGGTGAGTAAAAAAAAAAGTAAACTAATGATTCCAAGGTGCCAACATTTGAGACACATTTATGGGCTCTGATTTTCAGAGACGAGGCACTCAGCACAGTTTGAAAATCGGGCCCCATTGAGGAACCTCAGCCCAGACTTCTGAGGGTTGAGGCACCTCCCACAATCCATAGTCAGATTTGAAAATCTTGGTCAGAGTCAACTTTACGTTCACGTCATTATTTTCTGATTTACTGCATTTTATTTACATTCATTTAAAGAAACAGGAAACCTCAGAGAATCAGGGCTTGAAGGCATAGGAGAACATTCTCCATAGCTCCTAAGGCCTGGTCTACGCTACAAATTTAGGCCGACGGAAGCCACCTTAAGTCGAACTAATAACATGTCTCTACGCTACCAGCTCCCTTCTGCCAACCTAACACTCCTGTAATGTCGCCTTAATTACTCCACCTCTGCAAGAGGCGTAGCATTTAATTTGACGTTGATGGGTCAGCAGAGAGGCAGCGTAGATGCATTAGAGACCTAGAAGCTTAAGTTCCATCGAAAAAGTCAATGGGAAATAGGAACTTGACTCACTGAGGTACTTTTGAAATGTTCCGTGATCTAACATGGCACCTAGCGCTCCCCCGTTTGAGATTTAGCATCCCTCTAGACCTCATCTACCATGAGAACTGGAAAGCCATTTACCTCGGCACCCCTTTAATGATAAAGACTTTGCTGGAGTGCTGCTTTTCCAGTTTGCTCATCACCTCATACAAGTCGTGGTTCAGCTGAAAACAATGGGAGAGAAGCAAACATCAGAACCTACAATGAGATGATACTTCACAGCTTTCTCTTCTTTTGTCAGGGAGAATTAGTTCACATGGTTTCTCTTCACAGCCCTGTGAGCATGGACTTCTGCTCACCCACTGTCTGAACCACTGTAACATGGACTATCTAGACCAGCGTTTCTCAACTTTTTGATACCAGGGACTGGCTTACTGCCTTCCTAAACTGTCTCAGGGAAATCTCAGGGACTGGCAAGGAGACTGCTGCCGACCGGTAGTTGAGAAACACTGATCTACATGACTCAAGACAGGAAGTCGCTTCTGGAGGAGCCCCATGGGTGGGTATCAAAGGCTGGGGGAGGCTGAGCCTCCCCAAACATCCCTGCATGGCCCTGTCCATGATCTGCCCCCAGACCCCCTCCTTCCCAGTACTGCACTCCTAGGTGGGGGGGGGGGCCGTGCCACCTGCCCACCACCACACCCGGCGCTCCAGGACTGGGGGCGCTTGGGGGCTCTCTGGGCTGGGGCGGGAGGGGCGTGACCTCAGGCAGGAGGGGCAGGGTGGGCTGGGGGCTAGCCTCCCCGAGCCCAGGGTTCACTCGCCGCCCATGAGAAGCCCTCTGTGTTTCTCCCTTCCCTTCATTTGGGGCTGCACTTCCTGCCCCCCACATTCTCCAAATCTTCCCTTTAACCAGGTCATAACAAGAACCAATGATTGGACGTTAAAGCCAGACAATTTAAAATTGGAAATCAGGCAGAAATTTTTAACGGTGAGGGTGATTGTACCATTGGAAGAAACTACTCAAGGAAGTGGTATCTCAAGGTCTTCAGATCAAGACTGGATGCCTTTCTGAGATGCTTTAGTCAAACAAGTTATTGGGCTCAGTACAGGGGTAACTGGGTGAAATTCTCTGGCTTGTGCAATGCAGGAGTCAGGCCTGTGGTTCTCAACCAGGGGTACTTGTACCCCTGGGGAGATGCAGAGGTCTTCCAGGGGATACTCAACTCATCTAGATTGGTGTTTCTCACCCTGGGGGTTGCATCTTGGATGGGGTCATGGGACAGGTTTGGGGGGTGGGGAGCGCGTTACAAGTACTGGTCTGGTGTTAAGGGTTGGCAAGCAAGGCAGTTGCTCCTGGTCCCCAGGGCACAGGGAGCCATGCAAAACTAAGTTACATGTTTCAGCCTCGGGTGGTGGGCTTGGACTTCAGACAAGGCTCACAAGTGAAAAACAGGCTCAAGTACCACGGTGAAATTTACGTACACTATTTATAACCCAGTCAATTTGTTTTATCATTATATGGTGAAAATGAGAACATCAGCCATTTTTCAGTACGAGCGCTCTGTGACACTTCTGTATTTTTATGTCCGACTTTGTAAGAAGTAGTTTTTAAGTGAGGTGAAACTTGGGGGTACGCAAGACAAATCAGACTCCTGAAAGGGGGACAGGAGTCTGGAAAGGTTGGAAACACTGACGATCTAAGAGTCCCTTTAAAAATCTATGACTTTATCTATAAAAACCCAGCTCACAAGGCTCTTCTGGCAGCACTGGGATATGCTAGGGACTAGTCTGGTTAACACAGGTCGTCCGACCAACAAGAGAGCAACATCAGATGGATTCCCTTAAAATTACATTTCAAGGGAACACAAATTCCTTGGATAATCTGACAAGGCGGGTGAGGGAATCTCTTGTATTGGACTGACTTCTGTTTGTGAGAGAGACAGGCTTTTGAGCTTACACAGAGCTCTTCTTCAGGTCTGGGAAAGGTACTCAGAGTGTCTCAGCTAAATACAAGGTAGAATATTTCATATTTCAAGTAACCATGCAAGTTGAAGTTGTCTGTTAAGACTTTTCCAGTCATGGCGGGAGGAGGGGAAACAAAGGACCGGTGGTGGGTGGATTATTTTTTTTAACCTTCCTAACTGTCCTCTAGGTGGCAGCAGTGGGCAATTATTGCTAATGCTCAAAGGAACAGTTTTTAAAGCAATTGAGACCCCATTACTAGGAAAACACATCTTCTGTGCGTCATTTAACAGGCTTATATTTTAAGGGCCAGTCTCTCACCTTACTCATCTCCTTGTAGAAGATGTCTCTTAAATTGGAAATATTCTGGAAGATGGTCACGTAGCAAGCAATGCGGCTGTTCAGAAATAAACCAAAAATAAATAAATAGCAAATTGAGTCATGCCATGCAATGAAAGGAAGAGAAGGCGAAGAAATGAAGAGAACAGGCTGGAATAACGATTGGGTAATCAAGGATCGCAACAACTTACCTTAGGCTGTGATGGAGTCTCCATAACTTGAAGTCTAGAGATCAAGACTGTCTCTTTTTAAAAAGAGATGCTTTAAGACCCTAACTTCTGTTTGAGTGAATGCAGAAGTTACTGGGTGAGGTTCCTTGGCCTGGGGTATGCAGGAGGTCAGACCTGATGTCAGAATGATCCCTTCTGGCTTTTAAATCTATGGCTAGGAACGCTAATCACTCTGCACAGCTGTCGATCCTTTTTGTGCGAGATTTCACATCACTTTACATCCAGAGCACTATGAAGCTTCAGCTTTACTGTAGCCATTTTATAGATTGGGGTACAGAGAGATGACATGTCTTGTGGGTGTATGGCAGAGCTAAGAATAGAGAACAGGAATCCTATTCCCTGTCCATTAAATTAACCCCTCGAGTATACCGGCTTTCCCAGCTGACTTGGTTCTACATGAGCTGGGTATGTCCTCCATGTGACTTAATGAATTGAGCTGGAGAACTGGCAGATTGTCTGAGCAGAGCACTGATGCAAAAGCTACAGTGGAACTGGTTGGTAGGCAGAAGTAAAATGGCACATCTGACTGGTCCACTGTGAGAGAGAAGCTGGGTGAGGTAATATCTGGGTAATATCTTTTATCTGCCCCACCTTGTCTCTTGAATGTGCTGCGACTGGCACGGCTTCACCAACACTGCATGTAACAGTGCTCAGCTCCCCATCTGTAAAATGGGAATTACAATATTTCCCTGACAGGGATGGTGTGCGGATATGTTATTGAAGTACTCACATAGTATGGGGATGGCCCCCAATCTAAGAATATAGATCACAGATATCATCCTTCCCCTTTTGCTGGTAGGGAAACCGAGGCACAGAGCAGTTAAGTGATTTGCCCAAGGGCATACAGGAAGTCTATAGCAGAGCCAGGAATAGAACCTGGCTGGAAAATTTTGTCAATTAAAAAAAAAAAATTTGGTCAAAAAAATGAAATTTTGTTGCAGCCAAAACATTTTTGTGAAAACACCATGATTTCGACTGGCCTTCGACGGAATGGCTGCTCAGGTTCAGAGTGGACTTTCTGACGCAGGGGAGAAGAGAGACAGAACCTTACTTTTTTTGGATCCCAAATGGACATTTCAACCCAATTCCGTTGTCACAAACATGTTTGAAAGGTTTTCTTTTTGTTCCACTGTGGGGCAAAACCCAAAATTTCGGAACCTTGAAAGTTGTTACAAAATGGAATGGTCATTCTCCAGAATACTGGGATTTCTATTCTATATAGGTTCTGATACAGTGCTCATCATTGTAACATCTGAGCACAATATAAGAACTTATACGGAATAGAGTGTCTGAGACCTAGTGCAGTGTCTTAACTATAAGACCATGATAGAAACTAGCATTAACAACTGCTCTTGCCCTGGTTCTATTCCAATACAAACTGCTTGCAAATTAAAATGAGTAAAACGTGTTGGTAAATTAATATAATTTCTAAAAGTCATTGGTATGGCAGGGAGTTGGGTATCAAAAAGGCATTGCAGGATGACAGGGGGCACGCACAAGAGCTCTTGCTAACTGATAGATCATATGGTTTCGCTCCAGTTTGCGTAACCTTTTATTGTCCCCCTTTCAAACAAAGAAACATACAAATAGAAAAGGAGTACTTGTGGCACCTTAGAGACTAACCAATTTATTTGAAAATACAGAAGATCTGTATTTTCCACAGTATGCATCCGATGAAGTGAGCTGTAGCTCACGAAAGCTTATGCTCAAATAAATTGGTTAGTCTCTAAGGTGCCACAAGTCCTCCTTTTCTTTTTGCGAATACAGACTAACACGGCTGCTACTCTGAAACATACAAATGTAATTCATAGTATTATTACACAGTACATTGGCCATATTCTTGTTTGTTTCAGAGTAACAGCCGTGCTAGTCTGTATTCGCAAAAAGAAAAGGAGGACTTGTGGCACCTTAGAGACTAACCAATTTATTTGAGCATAAGCTTTCGTGAGCTACAGCTCACTTCATTGGATGCATACTGTGGAAACTGCAGAAGACATTATATACACAGAGACCATGAAACAATACCTCCTCCCACCCCACTCTCCTGCTGGTAATAGTTTATCTAAAGTGATCACTCTCCTTACAATATGTATGATAATCAAGTTGGGCCATTTCCAGAACAAATCCAGGTTTTCTCCCCCCCCTTCCCCCCCACAAAACACACACACACACAAACTCACTCTCCTTTGGATAAGCTATTACCAGCAAGAGAGTGAGTTTGTGTGTGTGTGTTTTTTTTTGGGGGGGGGGGGGTGAGAAAACCTGGATTTGTATGATAATCAAGTTGGGCCATTTCCAGCACACCTTGTAAAGAGAGTGGTCACTTTGGAATGACTATTACCAGCAGGAGAGTGAGTTTGTGTTGGGGGGGGGGGGCGGAGGGTGAGAAAACCTGGATTTGTGCTGGAAATGGCCCAACTTGATTATCACACACATTGTAAGGAGAGGTTTCAGAGTAACAGCCGTGTTAGTCTGTATTCGCAAAAAGAAAAGGAGTCCTTGTGGCACCTTAGAGACTAACCAATTTATTTGAGCATGAGCTTTCGTGAGCTACAGCTCACTTCATCAGATGCATACCGTGGAAACTGCAAGGACTCCTTTTCTTATTGTAAGGAGAGTGATCACTTTAGATAAACTATTACCAGCAGGAGAGTGGGGTGGCAGGAAGTATTGTTTCATGGTCTCTGTGTATATAATGTCTTCTGCAGTTTCCACAGTATGCATCCGATGAAGTGAGCTGTAGCTCACGAAAGCTCATGCTCAAATAAATTGGTTAGTCTCTAAGGTGCCACAAGTACTCCTCCTCTTATTCTTGTTTGTGAACCTCTACTGCCATCTTTTGGTCATTAATCATCGGAATTTTTCAGGCCCAGCTCTCAAAGCACTTTCATGGGAGGGCGCTCTGTGTCTTATTATTCCCACTACAGCGGGATAAAGGAAGGTGAGGTTAAGGGCACGTTTTCCAAATTTGGCCGTGAATTTTGGTTTCCTGTTTTGGAACACTTAATTTTAGGAGTCTTAATGCAGAGTTCAGTGTCTAGCCTCAGAGTGCAACATTTTGGCCAGTATCTTTCCTTCGGACACAATTATTTGTTAAAGCAAGAGGAGATATTTGCTTGTGTGCTACAACTTTGTTGAATTGGATTGTATATCACACTGTTCCATGGCTTGACAAGATGTTAACTAGCGTTGGCTGTGGAATTGCTTCATCTAGTCTCCCCCATCCACCCTGACCCCAAAACAGGCAGCAGCCAGAACTGTGATTAACACCCTCCACCCAGTTCAGCTATCTGTGGGGTGGGAAGAGAGGATGTGGTTTTAACAGGGAAGATTTGAGAAGCTGAGGGTTAGAAGCTAGGAGGATAACAAAGACCCATACTGATTAGAACTCCAGGTTTTTAACTCACATCAGATTAATTTTTTTTTTTTTTTTGTAGACAAGTTACTCTGCCTTTCTTAATTCCCAGCAAGAACCTCGGAATTGAAGGAGTTTAGCGTATAGGTCAAAGATTTACTCATACTTTCCTCCAATCTAGATATTAACACTAAACCCTATTGCCTATCAGGCAAATATACCAGTGGCATAAAGGAGCTCATTCCCCAGCTAGGTTTCTCTGCCATTCTGCACCCTTGCTATGACCTGTCTCTGCCATAGCACAGGGCAGCGGCAGGCTGCATTTTGCTTGTGAATTAAGAATAAGATGCTCTGTTGTGCCATGGAAATGAACATTTTGGCTCCCCAGAGTCCTCCTGACTACATGCAAGTTCTCCTAGATTTAACTTGCCCTTTTTACGCTGCTCTTTAAAACGGAGTGATTTTCCAGCTGGTTTAGCCGGTGGGGATGTGACGTTACCTGTTATAAAGAACCGGGAGCTCCTCTCGAAGTTCTTTGTTAAGATCCTCAAACACAGCCTGCGCTTTGTAGAATTCCTCTTCAGCCTGCGTGACGGAAGGGGACAGCTGTCTTCAGACACAGCAATGTGAAGGAGGCATTAACAAAACAGACGAGCTGAGCTGTTGAGGTGAGATCCGAACTCGGAGCTGCAAGAATCTTTGCACACAGGCGCTCCAGATATGCTAGGTAATTGGAAGTCACTTGGACAGCTAGAGCCAACCCCAGTCTCAGAGACTGGCAACAGCCCCGCTTTAAGGCCCCGTGAGGTGCTTATCGGGGACTTAACCCAGTATTCGGCATTGAAGGCGCAAAAACCATGGGCCCTCCTAGGTTCTGTTCGGCACAGTTAGCCTTTACCTTTGCAATCTTAGCTTCATCTTTCTTCTTGGCATTCTGCAGCGCCTCCAGGTGATGCCTGGCGCTGTCATAATCCACCACCTTCCGCCCCCGCTTAGCAATTCGCTCCTGGTCAGAAACCAAACGCATGGAAGGTGAGTTAGTTCAGGAGGAGAGGGCCCTTAGCAGGGTGTTCTGTACCTTTGAATCAACCCACAGCCCTGCTCAAGGGTGTTGTATCCTATAGCTGCACACGTCACCCAGTCATACTGTACCTTGAACCCCTGGGACACCCCATGTGCAATGTAGCTTGTGTCTAGCACACGGTGCATTGCCCTTACCAGAGTGTTGTGTACTCAGTAATCTGAGCGGTATCTGTTTGCATCGCTGCCCAGGGCCTATCCCGTGCCGCTTACCGTAAACGCAAAGCCCCCTACTTTATTTTGTAGTGGGGTTGGGGTGCGGCTTTCTGAAAATACAGCCTATGTTTCCACTTGCCGGTACCTTGATTTCACCAAACTGAGCCATGTAGTTCTCCATGGTTCTCACCGCCTGGTCAGCTAGTTTTTCCTCGTAGTCTTCCCACAGGAGGTCATTGCTCTGGAAACACACACACAGGGGACATTTGAAAGGCTGCTGTGTCCCTAGACTCACGCCTCTGCGCTTCATTCCCTAGACTGGTCCGGGTCAGGATGGTTCAGCAGTTGGGCGGGGGGGGGGGGAGGCGCTAGGCTGGGATTTGTGAGACCCAGGTTCAGTCCCCTTGTTTGCCACAGGCTGTGTGACCTTGAGCAAGTCAGTTAGCATCTCTGTGCTTCAGTTTTACACGTGAGCTGAGTGGCGGTTGCCTACCTCCCAGAGGCGTTGTGAGGATAAATACCTTAAAGATGGCTCGGGTACTGGAGTGACGAGTGCTCGTAAGTACGACTAGATACAATTAATGCCTCAGGCTCTTCTTTCGAGTCAGTGGATCACTGAAGGCTTCATTATAAAACAAACTATTATCCTTCCAAATGATGCGCAGGTGCTTGGTCTGTGTGCGCATTTGTGTTTTCAATTCGTCAGTAAACCCGTTAGAGCACAGAAACTTGGCGAGATGTTCCAGGCGGATTTGGAGGCTCCAGCCACAGAGCTTCTATTCATGTTAAGCCTCGGAGTTGGCTTTGAAAAGGACAGCCCCTGGTCTCACACAGCGTTGGGGCAGCCGTGTTGCTCCCAGGATATGACACACACACACACACACACACACACACACACATATGATGTGCGAGGGGATCTCTTTTATTGGACCCGCTTCTGTTGGTGAGAGAGGGGAGCTTCCGAGCTGACACAGAGCTGAAGAAAAAGAGGCTTTTTTCCCCTTCAGCCCTGCGTCAGCCCGGAAGCTCCCCTCTCTCACCAACAGAAGAGGGCCCAATAAAAGAGATCCCCCTCACCCACCTTGTCTCTCTAACCACTTATCTGTAACATCCACCGCCTGTCTAGTCAGCTCCTACCACAACAAGACTCACTCTGAGTGTGGCTTTGATAGGCTATTGCAATATAAATATAGGTTTCAGAGTAACAGCCGTGTTAGTCTGTACTCGCAAAAAGAAAAGGAGTTCTTGTGGCACCTTAGAGACTAACCAATTTATTCATGCTCAAATAAATTGGTTAGTCTCTAAGGTGCCACAAGAACTCCTTTTCTTAATATAAATATAATAATTTACGTCACTGCATAAGCCATCATCACCCACGGCTCCATCCACATGCAGCTACCTTAGGGAAAGTCCAGAACAAAGTGAAAGTTGCCTATTATTCCTTTTCTATAAATCTTAGGTACTTATATGCCCCCCCCCCATTATCAGTTGAGCATCTCAAGCTCTTTGATGTACTTTTTCCCCTCACAACCCACCTGGGAGGCAGAGCAGAGCTATTATCCCTTGTGACGCATGGCTTCAAAGGGTTAAACATCCTGCAAAATAAGTAACCCACAGAAGACATGTGGGGAGATAATTGTTGTGTATTTACATATGTCTGCATAGAGTGGACAATGTAATCAACAGTCCCTGTCTGTGCTGTATTCTGATAATTCAGAGGTCAAAAGAACATCCTATCATGTAATATGGGATATCTCAGTATTCATCTCTCTTTGAAACGTACTGTGAATGGTGGAGGAACAATCAAATGGCCTTATGTTAATTTGTAAAGTTAAGTACCAGTGATGGATCTCTTTCAAAGTCATCCTAATGACCTTTTGTTCCCTGAGGAATTCCAACTTGTCAAAAGACAGGACATTGTATAAAAGAGCCTTGGGCCCTGATTCTGTCATCTCCGATCTGCTTAGGTGTAGTCAGGGGAAGTTTGAGTCCCAAGACTGAGGTCCCAGTTATGCTGGTGCGCCCTGAAAATGAAATTTGGACATTGGACTATAAACTATGAACTATTTCTGAAAGAACTCTTTGCAACTACAAAGCGCACCATCTCTGCTATGAATCTGCACCTCAATGAATTGAACTCTGTATGTATATTGATCTTTTAACCATCCTCTCTCTCTCTCGTTTTTGTAATACATTTTAGTTTAGTTAATAAGAATTAGCTGTGGCATGTATTTGGGTAAGATCTGAAACATTCGTTAACCTGGGAGGTAATGTGTCCGATCCTTTGGGATTGGTAGAATCTTTTCTTTTATATGATGAAATAAGATTTACAGAAATTTTCATCATATTTGACGTGGGTACCTGGATGGAGGCCTGTATGGTAATAAAGGTAGTAAGGTAAGGTAAGAAAGTAAGGTAATAAAGAAGCTGTTTTATGCTGGCTTGGTAAATCAAGTATTGGAATATCCACCAGCTTTTTAAGGTTTGGCTTCCCCATTCTTTGCAATTCACCCTGATTGAGTGACGACAGTTGGCTCCCCACTAGGATCCCGGTCACAGTGGCATAGTCGTGCTTGGATACACATTACCACAGGTTAAGGGTTTTTTGGATCAGAACCACACACTTGGCAAAATTTTATTTTGATATTGGAGAGTTTAAGGTTTAAAAATCAGTTACAGTGAGTGACCCAAGATCAAGATCCTGACAGAACAAGCCTTGAAGAATTGTGCTCACAGAGGGGGTTGTCTTAAGAAAAAGGCCCCAGAGTAGTAAAAATCTGATAACTGTAGGGTGATCAGATAGCAAGTGTGAAAAATCAGGACGGGGGTGGGGGGTAATAGGTGCATATATAAGAAAAAGCCCCCAAAATCGGGACTGCCCCTATAAAATCAGGACATCTGGTCACCCTAGTTAATTGTCAGTAATAAGGAAGCAGACCCAGCGAAAATGCTTGCAGCGAGAAACCAGCAGCTAGAGCTTGAACAAAAGTAAAAAATAGCTGATACGGAAGAAGAAGCTGCTGAAAGAGAACTCCTGTGTTTTGAACATGAACAAAGAATGGCATATATTTGATTGCAGGAACTAGAAGCTAAGGCAGAAGTGGACAGACTTAAGCTCCAGCTCAAGAGAATAAAGGAACAACAGAAACTGTGTCACCCTGAAAAGCCTGCTCCTCTCAACAAGAAAGATGGGGATAGACAGGTAACAGACACAGAAGAGGTTAAGTGACTTGCTCAAGGTCACCCAGGAAGTCTGTGGCAGAGCAAGGACTTGAACCTGATTCTCCCAAAATACAGGCTAGTGCCCTAACTGGACGAGCTGTCTTCTTACTCCACCCTTCAGTTGAATGAAGATTTTCTAGTTAGTGTTTCTTGCCCAAGGGAGATTTCATCCCATCTCTTACCTCTGCAATGGCTTTCAAGTCCCCATGTCCATCCCATTCCACATGGTAAATTTCATGCAGGGTTTCCGCCACTTTCCTGGAACTTTCGTGCATCACTGGAAGAGACAACCCAACATGTGGCAAACCTGCTACCACCCCAGAGTCATTAGCACCCCTTAAGCCAACTTCCCGGCTGCATCATTAAGGTTTAGAGCTACCATTGGAGTCTCCCTGTGAAACCTACACACATCCCGTAGGCATAAAAGACCGGGACATTAACAGAAGTCAGGCACCCAAGAGAATAAAACCCAAGGTGAACGTGGTGAGCCAGCAAGTCTGGGATAAGGGGAAAGCTGTCTGACTGGATCCAGGAGTGACTTCTCCAGTCTCGGACAGAGACACTGGATGGTGGGAGGCCACTGGGTAGCAGGGAGCTTCAAGAATCAATGCCAATGGTTTAAAATTCTTCTTCAAAAGCCGTTTCTAAACGCTGAGCTTTTCTAAGCCTCCCAGGGAACTGAGATGCACAGTTCCACACTGAAATGAATGGGATGTGTGGCTAAATCCCCTAGGGAGGCTTTGAAAATTTCAGCTCCAAGACCGGTTTCAGAGTAACAGCCGTGTTAGTCTGTATTCGCAAAAAGAAAAGGAGGACTTGTGGCACCTTAGAGACGAACCAATTTATTTGAGCATAAGCTTTCGTGAGCTACAGCTCACTAGTGCTAAAATAAATTGTTTAGTCTCTAAGGTGCCACAAGTACTCCTTTTCTTTTAGCCCCAAGACCGTAGCCTTCCAACACTGGGAGGTCTGGCAAATACAGGTAGGAAGGGTGGTCTGGTAGTGGAATTGGGACTCAGGAGACTTAGGTTCTACACCCAGCTCAGGCAAGACACATAGTCTCTCTGTGCTTCAGTTTCCCATTTGTAAAATGCAGAGGATAGCACTGCTCTACCTCATAGGGGAACTCGGAAGATAAAGCCTATTAAGGGCAGTGAAACACTCAGAAACTACATTGATGGGGGCCATATAAAAACTTAGATAGATACCCATTTTACAGAGAGGGTCAGTGAAGAGAAACAACTGTCCAAAGCCACAGAGGGAGCTAGTATAAAAGGTTGGATTAGAACAGGGTGGTGGCCTGGCTCCCAGACCTGGTTTGGAGAGCTTAAAAAAAACTGTCACAGTTATCTGTCTAACACAAATGAGGCACCGAAGTGTTGCCAACTCTTGCAATTTTATCTCAAGTCCTGAGTCCTAAAGCCCCAGCTCCTGGAGTCATGTGGTTAGGTGTAAATCTCAAAAATAAAATAAAATAAAATAAGCATGTTCTGAGACCTCATGGTTGCAGAGAAAGGCTTGACAATGTGATCCAAGCATGGCTCTAGAGATTCAGAAGCTAAATAAAACCTCAATTTTTTTTTTTTTTAATTCTCACGATTTTTCGGCCAGTCTGATGATTTTTCAAGGCTCGAGGTTGGCCACATAGCGCGTCAGTCGCGATGTGGCAGGGAACCAAGCAGCAAAAGGTAAGTTTGAAGAAGGAACTGGGGTCTCATACCTTTCACAGCGCTGAGGAAAGCCTTAAGGTCCTTGTAGAGTTTCTGGCCTTCAATCTGTAAAGCAAAGAAGAGCAACAGCCAGGGTTTGCGTCAGCAGCTGGCGTTCTACTCTGCACTTCTATTACAAAACAGCCAGAGGCAGAAATGTGCCACATCAGCCACAGTGGGGAAGGTGAATGGAGCAAAGGGTGCGAGTAGGCTCAAAGAAATCCAGCGAAGAATCAAGGGTAGAGATGGCTGGACATTTGTCAAAATGGTTTCCTCAGACAAAAAATATGCCATTATCGTAGAGATCAGAACATGTCAATTTCAACCAAATTTCATTGAAGAAAACCCCCAAAACAAAGCGTTTGGATGCTGTCGTCACATGCGGCTTTGTCCTGTTCCAACATTTCCAATGAAAAGTTTTTAAAAGGTGGCAACCGGAATGAAATGTTTCAATATCAGCAACGCAAACCCTTTTGATGCACCTGACATGATTTTATTTGATTTTATTTTAAATTTTGTTTCATGAGGAAATTTTGAAATTTTTTTGTTTTCATTCCATTTCAGAACAGAAAAAATTCAAAATGGCGGGATTTCCCACAAAACGGAAAATCCAGTTTCCAGCCAGTTCTAATCATGGAATCGTCCTGGAAGGGACCTTGAGAGGTCATCTAGTTCAGTCCCCTGCACTCAGGGCAGGACTAAGTATTATCTAGACCATCCCTGACAGGTGTGTGTGCAACCTGCTCTTAAAAATCTTCAATGATGGAGATTCCACACTAGACAATTATTCCAGTGCTTAACCATCCTGACAGGAAGTTTTTCCTAAAGTCCAACCTAAACTGCCCTTGCTGTAATTTAAGCCCATTGCTTCTTGTCCTATCCTCAGACGTTAAGGAGAACGATTTCTCTCCCTCCTCCTTGTAATCAAGGGGCATCGCATGGTGGTGGTGGGAGAAACCAAGAAGATGGGATAAGGTAAACCTTGCAGATGAGTTAGAGCTGGACAGGGCAGGGCAGGGCATATTGTATCCAGACAGGTATGTGTACAAGCATGAGTGGCTCCAAAGAAGGTGTGGGTTCACGGGGCATATTTCCTGTTCCTAACCTTTCATGACAATGGAGCAGGTTTCTAGCTAATCAGAAACCTGCATTTCTTTTTGTTGGAGCCTTTCTACCCATTTAACCTTCATGCTCCAGTTCCTGGGCTGGCTGCGTCTGCCCTGCTGGAGTTCAAGCAGTGGCTGGTTACACCAGAGAGTGACTTTGAAAGAAAACCAGCCTCTCTCTTGCCCCATTTCCACTCTCCAATATCTCATCAGACACCCTCTCCCCCTAGTTCCTGATCTACTTCCCTTCCGCTATATGGGAGATCCCCTACCACCGCTCCTTGCTCCACATTTCAGGAGAATCCCCCTCCTCCAGATGTTCAGTGACCCTCCCCCACACTTTTCAGATGACCTTCCCATGTCCCTGCCCCTCCCCTATTTTAGAAGACCCTTCCCCCACCCTCTGCCCCTATGTCTTTCAGGATCTTGTCTTCTCTCCCCTCTGCCCCCTTCAGTCAGATCCAACCTGTTGCTGCTGGAAATCGTAAGCGCTTTGCTCGAATTGCTCATCTTTGGTTTCTACCGTCTTGCCCAGTTTCTGCAACACCTGGGGGTAGAAAAAGACACCAAGTTTAAAAAAAAAATCTCCTTGAGAAAAACTCTTAATAAACTACGAGGGGTGCTGTGAAGTTCCCATTTTAATCTCTCGCGATGAGCATGTGCAGCACCTTGTACAATGGGGGATGGAGAATCTAGCCACTACTGTAATTAACAACAATTACTAATCATTTGAAAGCTATTTCCTTGTAATCTCTCATTCTATGTGCAGCACCTAGCACAAAGGGGCCCTGATCTCAGCTGAGGCATCTAAGTGCTATTAAGTGTATGAATGTTCATAATTTAAAAATTAGTCTCCTTTCAACTGGAACACGCGACTATTAGTAATTTTCAATTCTGCAAGTAGGTTTATAGATTAAGGCCAGAAAGGACCATTGAGATGATCTAGTCTTATCTTTTGTACAACACAAGGCAGAGAATTTTACCCAGCATTTCCTGAATAGATCCTGCTACCTATTTTGAATCTTCATCTTGTGTAATTATTTTCCAAATGAATTTCACCGAGGATGCAGATTTAAAAGGTCAACATTAGTTCATCTTTGAAGAAAAACAGGCTTCTGTTTGGCAAAAGCTTAAACTCGCTGAGGTCTGAGCCACTCAGGGAAGACAACATGCCGTGGAATTTCAAAATCCCCTTTCCTCCGTTTGCATCGACGACACGCCAAAACAAATGGAACCCGTGCCCAGTGCGGTGCTGTGCGCCCCCGGGCCACTCATAGAGACTGACGAGGTTTGCTGCAGCCTTGGCTAGCTCAGGTAGTAGAAACTCATACTCTTAGAGCCGGAGGTTCCAAGTCTGATCCCTGCTACTGACAACCCACCCAGGTGCATGATGTAGTGGGGGCCTGTAGGGAGATTTGAGCTGGCTTGGGGCTCAGAAGGGACTTCCTCAGCCAAAAGAAGTGTGTAACACGTGTCCATTCCAGCGTGGCACACTGCGCCCAGTGACGATCAATTCAGGGGTTCAGCCGAACGTGTACTGCACTTGGCTAAGCCTTCACATTCAGAAATAGGAACTTAAGCACGTGCGTAAGTGCTTAGGTAAACAGAGATGTTTTCGTGACTTGAGGCCAAGCCAGAGCAAAATATCCAGCACCGGCTGCCATTTCTGTAACTCAGTTTTCTCTTTAAATCATTTTGAGCCCGGTGTTGTCTGATGGTTCAGAAGACTATATGGTTGGTAACATTATGAAGAATTGAAATAACTAGTCACTCTGTACTTGCTAAAGGGGAAGCAGCCCATCTGGAGTCCAGGTCAGCTAACTTCTCCTCACGCCAACATGTGCCAGTCAGTGACATGCCCAACCTCTGAGAGAACATCTGCACCTCAGAGCTTCTCTCCTCTGGAGTTTCCCATCATCACTCACAAAATCATCCTCCTCCTGAAAAGAATCCTCCCCCCCCCAAATCAAATAGCTTCAATTGGACGAAGAGCGAAGATCTGGGAGATTAAACCCAAATGGTGAGGCGCTTGAAATACAGAACACAGGAGGAGGCTGGCCTGCAGAAGTTGGTTTCTTTAAGCATCAGAGATGTGTGTGTTTCGTAGATTGCAAGGCCAGAAGAGACCATTGTGATAATCTAGTCTGACCTCCTGGATAAAGTACAACTTATGCTAGAACGGCCCCAAAATAATTCCTTTGGAAGTAGAGCATCTCTTTTACAAAAAACTTCCAGTCTTGATTGAGAAATTGCCAGTGATGGATAATCCACCACGACCCTTGGTCAATCTTTCTAATGGTTAATTACCTTCACTGTTAAAAATGTATGCCTTATTTCTGGCCTGACTTTGTTTAGCTTCACCATCACCCATTGGATCGTGTTGTACCTTTCTCTGCCAGACTGAAGGGCCCATTATCAAATATTTGCTCCCCAGGTAGGTACTTAGCGTCTCATCAGGAAGAGAGGGTTCCCCAGGAAAGCCTGTGAAGGGACCACATCTAGACAGTCCCTTTCAGCAGGATCTGCACCTATTATTCAGAGGGTAGCTGGCCCCGGATGTTTTGGGCAATGTGCAGAAATTCTATCCAGGTTATTGAACTACATGAAATATCTACAAGAGAAGAGGGCTCCAGCCAATGAGCACAGAAAGAATTCAAACGTCTGCGATGCGTATGTGGCCTCCATGATCTGAGTGCCTCAATTTTTAATGTATTTATCCTCAGCACCCCTAGGAGTAGTGCTAGCATCCCCGTTTTGCTGATGGGGAATTAAAGCCACAGAGAGAATAAGGGGCTTGCCAAAAGTCACCCAGGACTTCTGTGGAAGAGCAGGGAATCTACTTCAAGGGAAGCTAAGAAGGGACAATACACAATAATTTAGTCTCCAAAGGCTTTTCCAAACTACTTCCTCTCTCTTCTCTTAGATACCAAATGAAAATCCATGTTCTCATAGTTAAGCACACCACCACTTTCTGGCGCGCTCAAAAGTTTCTTGCCTGCGTTTGTGGTCAGACAAGCGCAAACGCCTTTCTGCATGTTCACACATCTGAATTCTGGAGGCGCAGAGCCAACGCTACGTGGGTGTAGCTGACGAACAGCAGCTAAGGCCGACAACTACCCAAAGTTGCAAACGGCCATGAAGATCATTCCAGCTGGCAAGGCGATTTACAGGATGGTAAAGTCTGAAACTGCGCTTCCCCAGAATAACTTTGCAGACGGTGCTCCAGATGCCTATGTGTGCATGCATGCAAATTTAGCACTAGAAACTGGTTGCAGTTTAGCGTCAGATTGACAGCCCTGGAGACCGGAGCCTTCTGGTTATCTCAGAGAACAAGTACAGCATGGACAACCTTCCCCACCCTTCCTCTATTCTTACCTTGGGTAGATCGACACTGCAATCAGAGATATCACTGCAACACGTCAATGTACTCAAGCTAACTTTGATCTAGCTAACTTGGGTACCAATAGCAGTGAAGCCATAATAGCATGCGTTAGGGCTAGTCACCCAAGTTATGTACCCAGGATCCTGGATGGGCTTGTACAGCTCATGCTGCCGTGGCTTCCTTGCTATTGGTACCTGAGTTAGCTAGAGCCAAGCTAGCTCGGGTATGTCTACATGTGCTGCAGTGAACACAAGAACGGCCATACTGGGTCAGACCAAAGATCCATCTTGCCCAGTATCCTGTCTTCCAACAGTGGCCAATGCCAGGTGCCCCAGAGGGAATGAACAGAACAGGGAATCATCACCCCCGGCGCCCATTCCCAGCTTCTGGCAAACAGAGGCTAGGGACACCATCCTTGCTCATCCTGGCTAATAGCTATTGATGGACCTAGCCTCCATGAACTCAGCTAGTTCTTTTTTGAACCCTGTTATAGCCTTGGCTTTCACAACATCCTCTGGCAAGGAGTTCCACAGGTTGACTGTGTGTTGTGTGAAGAAATATTCCTTTTGTTTGTTTGAAACCTGCTGCCTCTTAACACCTCCGATTGCAGTGTAGACAGACCACTGGAATGGAAGGATAATTCATCTAAGGTCCTGCTCCCTACTGAGACTACCAGCTGGGAAAAACTGTTGTGACCAGTAGGCCGCATTCAATGAGACTCAGATACTATAGAAAGATGGAGGCCAGTTAGGGCTGCTCACATGAGAGGTTTGATAGGATGAGGCTCAAGGTAGCTAATCAGAGCTAAGCCATAATTTCTACTGCTGTAGTACCTAGAGCGGCCTTTAACAGGTCAGAGCCCCAGAACGCTGAGCACCGTAGAAACTTCTTCTAAGACAGTTGTCCACTGGAAACCAGCTGGAGATCACCCCAACTGATTTCCACCCAGGCCACCACCAGCCATCAAATGTCACTCAACCTAAGGGGGAGATTCAACATCAGTGACATGGAGGTGAAAGATTCAGCTAAGGATTTCTGTGCTTTGGTGAAAGAGAGATATGGTGCTGGTCTGTCCTGACGAGGACAGCTTGGTTAATCCTACGCCAGAGTGAAACAGGCAAAAATCCTCTGCTTTCAGAGATGCTGCACTTAAAAAGGGAGAAATACCAAGACTAGAGGAACTAGCAGAGGCCAGCTCTGTTTCTACCCACTTCCTGAGCCCAGCCCCCATCTCTTCCTGATGCAGTTCATAAAAAGAGAGTTTAGGCTAGCTAGCATTTCTGGAGTTCACTCCACTTGCCAGCCCTCCCTCCGCCCTGTTCTGGGCTTGCTCTCCTTCCAAAGGAACTGCCCTCAGCCACGCAGTACTTGTGGGTAACTGCCACTCGGCATCATCATCCGTGGCAGACACACTTTGGGTGACAAGGTGATGGTTTGGAGGAAAACAATGCAACTCACCTCCTCAGAGACCTTTGGAGATAGGTCGAATGAAGCCCCCCTCTAGTAACGTTAGGTAGCACTCCATGGAAGTTAAGCCAGGTACACAGATACGGAGTTAATTCTCTCTCTCTCTCATTATTTTTGTTACAAAGAGCTCCAGTCAACATAGAGTTAAGCTCACTGGGAGCAGGACATCACCCTTGCTATCATCAAAGCAGCTGTCTCTGCGCATCATTTTTTCATACTACCGTTGAATTACAAATTCCACAACGATTGCAAAAGCACTGGGAATTAGACACACACACACACACACACAGGCTAGTGCTCAGAACACACCTCCCACTCACTCACTTTGTTTCATAGCATGATTTCTCAGCTCCCGAAGCAGCTGGACAACTGAAAGGGGATGCTACATTCTGAGCTTTCCTTGCAAAGGCACAAAGCAGTAACAAATGAATGAAGCGTACCTTCTCTTGGGCTCGGCTAAATCGCTTTTGGACCTGCTTTGCAAACTGCCCGGCTCCTCCTGTCTTGCCATCTGCCATGGCTGCAGCTCACGGTGCAATTTCTGTTTTCAGTATGAACTTGTGGTTTTAAAGTTTTCTGGGGGAGGAAGTAAACAGACCGTCAGCTGCCACCATGCTCAGCATCCGCTTAAAAATCAGATCAGGGAGTGTTTAATTTCCATTGCTGAATGCTGAGCAGCCACTGTCTGGTCTGCCCCAGGATTGAAGGTTCTGTATGTTTGGCTGGTTGGATTTGGGTGGGTGTGACGCTTGGCTAGAAAGGGTTAAACATCCTGCAAAATAAGTAACCCACAGAAGACATGTGGGGAGATAATTTTTGTGTATTTACATATGTCTGAGTGGACAATGTAATCAACAGTCCCTGTCTATGCTGTATTCTGATATTTCAGAGGTCAAAAGAACATCCTATCATGTAAATGAATTGTAAACACGGGACATCTCAGTATTCATCTCTCTTTGAAATGTACTGTGAATGGTGGACAAACAAGCAAATGGCCTTATGTTAATTCGTATAGCTAAGTACCGGTGATGGACCTCCTTCAAAGTCATCCTAATTACCTTTTGTTTGCCGAGGAATTCCAACTTGTCAAAATACATGAAATTATATAAAAGATCCTTGGGTCCTATAACAAAGTGAGCGGTTCTCTTGGTTTTTTCAATGGGTTGCATGCAGTGGGGGTGGGACTCAGTTTCCCTGGGCGTTACTGGTTTAACGAGACGGTGGGAGAGGGAGTTTGTTGTTACAGAGGACCAGTGACTGAACTTGGGACCCCGGCCAACGGCCTGGAGAATGGATACCCCAGTGACTGGTGACCCAGCTCGGGACTCACAGCAGGTTCTGGCCAGTGGGAGGACAATGGGCTGCGAAGAGAGGACCCCGGTGACCTGACCAGCCGGTTCCAGCCAGAGGAGGACAAAGGTCGGCTGAGAGGAGAAGAGGCCCAGGTGGCTTTGTTTACCTGGATAGAAGACAATGGACAGAGGTGGGGTTTGTGGGGGGTGATATCATCTGCCCAGCTGGAAAGCGCAGGGTCTCTGGCTGGAGAGAGGGAGCAGGCAGAGCCCACCTGGATGCAGGAGAGACTTAGATGTACTGTGCTGAGGGAGGCCAGGCCCAAGAGTTTCCTATGCTGTGTTCAGACACTCAATAAACCCTGCTGTTTTCTGCTGGCTGAGAGTCACTCCAGTCTAGAGAACAGGGTTGCATTATTCCCTCTGGGAGTGGAGGCCCCGGGGGTCTGGAGCGAGTGGACTCTCCTGAGGCGTGCTAAGGCTCAGAGAGGTGCAGTTCCAGGAGGTGGAGGGGCTTAACCCTCAAGAGAGAGTGAACCCCCGAGAAGGACTGTCCCACTGAAGGGGGTTCCCTCCATGGACCACCCAGGCCAAGAGTGGACACGACCTGTGAGTCTGTGACAGGTCCTGATTCTGTCATCTCAGATCTGCTTAGACTTCATTAGGGGAAGTTTGAGTCACAAGACTGAGGTCCCAGTTATGCTGGTATGCCCTGAATATGAGATTTGGACATTGGACTGTGACCTATGAACTGAATTCTAAAGGAACTCTTTGCAACTACAAAGCTCACCATCTTTGCTATGAATCTGCACCTCAATTAATTGAGCTCATGTCTGTATGTATATTGACCTTTTAACCATACTCACTCACACTCTCTCTCTCTCTCTCTCTCTCTCTCTCTGTTTTTTAATATGTTTAAGTTTAGTTACTAAGAATTGGCTGGGTTGTGTATTTGGGTAAGATCTGAAACATGCATTAACCTGGGAGGTAATGTGTCTGATCATTTGGGATGGTAGACCCTTTTCTTTTGTATGATGAAATAAAATTTACAGAAATGTTCATCATATTTGATGTGGGTACCAGGATGGAGGCCTGAGGCTGGATCACTTTAAGGGAACTGTGTTGTTTGGACTTCTGAGCAACCAGTAAGGTAATAAAGAAGCTGTTTCATGCTAGCTTGGTAAATCTAAGTACTGGAATATCCACCAGCTTTATGGGGATTGTCTGCCCCATTCTTTGGGGTTTGCCCTAATTAATTGACCACAGCTGGCTCCCCACTAGGACCCCGGTCACAGTGGCATAGTCGTGCTTGGATATACATTACCACAGGTTAATTAGGTTTTTGGATCAGAACCACACGTTTGTCAAAATATTATTTTGATATTGGAGAGTTTAAGGGTTAAAAATCAGTTACAGTGAGTGACCCATGATCAAGATCCTGACAGAAAAAGCCTGAAAGAATTGTACTCACAGAGGCGGTTGTTTTAAGAAAAAGATCCCAGAGCAGGAACTGAGAAATCTGTTAATTGCCAGTGATAAGGAAGCAGACCCAGTGAAAATGCTTGCAGTGAGAAACCAGAAATGAGGAAAAAATTGCTTATATGGAAGGAGAACCTGCTGAAAGAGAACACCAGTGTTTTGAACATGAACAAAGAATGACATATATTTGATTTCAGGAAGTGGAAGCTCAGGCAAAAGTGGACAGACTTAAGCACCAACTGAAGAGAATAAAGGAACAACAGGAACTGTATCATTCTGGAAAGCCAGCTCCTCTCAACAGCAAAGATGGGGATAGAATCTATCCAGTTTGTAAGAATGTTCGTACGTTGTTTGACTCTAAGCAGTCGTCTGTGTGTAACCAAATTTACCCCAACGCTGCCACCTTTTATGTAAATGCTTTTACTGTGAGCTCAGGCGAAGGTAACCCCATACCTTGTGCAGAGAATGTAAAAGTCAATGGAAAAAGCTGTTTAGAGCAAATTACAGCTTCTAACATCACTCTTGTTAGAACAGATTTTGTTCAAAGAGGAAGATTATTTACCAGATAAGAGTGTGAATATTGTAATCCTCTATGAGTTTACTGTAAGTGTGCCTTGAGCCAGAATCCATCTTGAATGGAATGGTGTTAAACATGAAGTTATAGCTGGTGTAAGGAAGTTATTGCCTAAGGATCTTTTGATTGGGGATGAGACTAAAGCTTTGTTCAGTCAGGTTAACATAAATCAGTCACAGGAAAGAAATATTCCTGAACCTGTATCTACTGGGGCAAGGATTTGCCTATGGAGGGTTTCTCCAAATGTTTGTCTGTGCAAAGAAGCAGTGCAAACGTGGAAGAAATTTCTGAGTGTCTGTCTGGTATCTCAGAAGTGAATCTGGCTTTAGATAAAGCTCAGGAAGATGTTTCTCTAGAACAAATTAAAATTGGTGATCAGGTTAAAGCCCTAACTGAGGAAGGAAAGGGTACATTCTTGGTAAGTGATGGATTGTTGGCAAGGTTAGTGGAACATGAGTATCCCTATACCTTACCTGTTAGCACTGTGGAGAATTGTGACAGTGAAGGAAACGGTCCTGTGTCTGTCAGGGGTAATGACTTGCCTATGAAGGGAGCTACCCTAATCTCCAAGCAATTGTCTGTGAACAGCCATGTGTGCTGGGACAAAGGAAAGGATATCCCAAGGTATTTTGTCTGTTAAAGGGGAATGTTTCTCCATCTCTTTTCTGTTTGTAGAGCAGACAGAAAAAGTTTGTCAGCCTATGATGGTTGAAAATTTATCTGTTAACCCAGGCCTGATTCTGGATACAACTAAAGCCCAGGAAGGAAGTGGTCCCGAATTTGTGTCTGCTAGGGAAGATGACATTGCAACTAGGTTGCATCCAATTGATGTCATAAATAGCTCCCAGAGACCAAGTCATTCTGGTGCTTCTATTTTGCCTGTTGCTGGGTAAAGATATGACAACCTTGCCTGATCAGGGTGATATCATAGCCAGGGCACAAGAAAAACATGAAGGTGATTTGATTATGTTACCCACTGACAGCGTGGAAACTTGTAACAGGAAGAGAATACTTCTAATCTTTTGATTACGAAGTCGAGCAGTTTACCTGAAAGGGGGTTTTGTGAAAATCCTACTGATGGGTCAGAAGGGATTCTGGATTTAAGTGAAACCCAGAAGTCGTCTGTTATTGCTCAGGAAAATGTTCCTTTAGAGCAAGCCCTAGGTGAAAAGGATAAGGGCAGAATTTCTGTGAAAAATGAGTTGTTACTTAGAAAGATTCATGAAAAGGAAAATCTTCAGGGTAGATTTTGCAACTGATGGGTTTGGAAGTGATTTGATTGAGTTAACGCAGGGTGAATCACTATATAGAGAAAGCAACAGTTTGTTTGGAGACTTGTTCCCATTTCTAACTGCCAGAGTCTTTCTGAGGTGTATAGATCCAGGGCCAATCAGAGGGGGGGCCAGGAGGGCCATTTGACCTGGGCCTCAAGCTCAAAGGGGGCCTCAAATTTAGACACTTGTTAATTTTTTGGCATTTGATAAGTTTCGCAACTTGTTTTTATGCCCATCTTTATTGGACCAAAATGTGACACACACACAGCTCAGAGCTGCAAATTTAAGCAAATAAGAGATGTGATTTGGTAAAAGACAATTTTGTTAACTGATATAGATTGTGTCATATTAAAGAGTTAAAAATGTTCATAAATATTAATTAAAATATATTGGTTCTGATGGCACAAGGTTAGACCGTGATGAACGTGTCCTCTCAGATCAGCTGATTATATAAACAAACCACTACTAGTGGCTGGTGCTGGATCAAGTGAGTGTTGAAAGGTAGAGAATTGTTACATTTTAGTGTCCTTATAGTTTTACATCTAGTTGACTAAGGAATTATTTGTGTGTGAGAATACTCATTATTATTTTCATATGGTAGCTAAGAGAGGTGACTGGTTGGTTGGATGAGCCCTGGGCTTGGTAGCCAGCATCATAGGCTTTTGAAGTCTATAGGCCCAGCTTCAAGGTAAAAATTTGTGAGGACAGTCTTGAACAGTGAGTTTCGGAGGACACATGTTTTAAATTTTTGGACATTATCCCTGTGTCTGTATCTGTGTCTGTGTTTACTATAATATATATATGTCATCCCTTTGTCTTCAGCTCAGCCTGTTATATTATACCTTGTGTGCTTGAGTTTTGATTCAGTGAGAAGGATAATAACCTGTTTCATTTTGTGTTCTTAATTAGTATTCCTTCGTTTTAAGTCTTTTCAGCTTTTGTGTACCATTCAGTATTTGTGTACGTTTACAGTAGAAGATGCCAGTGTAGATAAGCTACTTATTTACAGAAGAATATTTCAAGTGTGGATAGGTTACAGATTGACCAGATAGATCACTATGAAGAGGAGATTTGAAAGTGGTGCAAGAAAGAGACAGCGAAAACAAATGAGTGAAGCAGCTGCTAAGAGCTCAAAGCCAATACCTTCATTTCTCACACCACTGGAAAACACTCCTTACCCAACAAACAATGCTACAGATAATGAAAACTCCGCAACTGCAAAAGGTGATATTTCAATGTCAATACCTGAACACGAGGACAGTAGTCAAGAAGGAGATGTGCCAACAGTAACAGATGCAGCAGAAGATCCTGTGTACGATCAAGAAACTCAACAGCAACAGGAAGATGTAGATCTTACGCAGCAAGAGCAATTCATGAGTACTACAGGTTTGACTGTGACTGACATTGGAATTATTGACAAGAGCAATGCTGCCCAAATGCAATCTTTTCTTCAAGTTAGTTGTTTTGAAATTCCAAGTAACATTCCACGAGATGCTGATAATCATGCTTTCCCTACTCGTCTGCTGACAAAAACTCTTCCAAACAGTGAGACCTGCACAAGACACTGGTTATGCTGGAGTACGGAAAAACAATCTTTGTACTGTGCACCCTGCTTCATTTTGAACAAAAGCGTTGCAATTGCATGAGTTCTCTCTGATCAATCAGGATGGAGCATCAACAGAGGTTGGAGGAAGTTGAAAGACCGAATACCATCACATGAGAGTTCAACGTTGCACAAAGAAAACTATGTTGCATGGAAATCAGCCAGTAGGGCAGCATCAGCTGAAAGTTCAGTTGAGAATTTACTCCTGACTGAACTCTCTGCAGAAACTAATAACTGGAAAAAGACTTCTTGAGCGCATCCTGAATGTCATCCTTTTTCTTTCTGAGTGGGGATTGACTTTCTTTGGTTCCAGTCAACGTATTGGTGATCATGCAAATGGAAACTTTTTACGCATAGTTGAGCTCCTCAGCAAATATGACCCACTTTTATCAGAGCATGTTAAACATGTTAGAGAATTGCAAGAGAGTCGAAAGCGCATGCAAGTCCATTATCTCTCCACACGCAGACAAGTTTATTGAGCTATGTGGGTCATTCGTACAAACAACAATTCTTGAGACTCGAAATGCCAAGTATTTTTCAATCATTGTGGATGCCACTCCAGAGTGTTCTCACAAGGAACAGACTACTATGGTTATTATACTATGATATGTTAAGATTGTAGACAGCTCAAAATTTTCAGTTGAAGAAAGGTTTATTTTGTTTGATAGTTTCATGAGAAAAAGTGGAAAAGAAATTGCTGCTCGATTACTAGCAATTCTAGAAGGTTTTAAATTAGATTTTCAAGTCTGCATTGGTAAAGCCTATGACAATGGATCCAATATGGCTGGGATATACAAAGGTGTACAAGCAGTTCTGCTTGAGCATAATTCAAATTGTATTTTCTCCAGCTGTGGAAACCACACACTAAACCTTGTAGGTGTTGACTGTACTGAATCATGCAAGGAGGCAATTACTTACTTTGGAACTGTTCAGCAAATATACAGTCTCTTCAGTAGCAGTCCACAAAGGTGTGAAAATTCTGAAGCAATATCTTCCTGTTTCACTGCATGGGATGTCCAAAACTAGACGGTCTGCACGGGTTGATGGTGTTCAGCCAGTTGCGCAGCATTTGAATTAAGTGAAAAAAGGGTTTAAATGAGCTTGAATCTCTCAATCTCACTGCACAGGCTTGAACTGAACTTCAGTCTATTCGGAAACATGTCCAAATTTGAATGCATTCTGATGTCATCTTTGTGGATGAAGCTACTTACAATGATCCATCAAACTAATCTAGTAATTGAAGCACACAATGCTACACTTGATGTTGAGAGGGATAACACTGAAAGTCTTATCAATGACATTCAACGGATTTGTGAACAATGGGATGCAATCCCGACTGAATCCAAATTAGTCGCACAGAATATTGGCATTTCATCTGAGCTCTCCACCAATTGCAACTTACTTACTGAATCTGATGCCGAGCAACGTTATAGGGTCAATGTCTTCCTTGTTGTCATTGACTCTATTCAATCAGGTCTCACACGTCGATTTGAGTCTCTGCGACTAATTTATACTAATTTATTCCTTGGCAGCTCAACAGACTGAGTAATAAAGATGTGCAGCTGAACAATTTCATCAACAGTACAACAAAGAAATCTCAAAAGAGCTCAGTAATGAGGTCATCTTCCTCAAACGAATATATTCCACAAACTTTAAATTGGATTGCAAGCCAAAGGAATTGCTTCAAGAAATACTCAAACTTGGACTCTCTGGGGTGTTTCCTAATATCACAGTTGCATTGCGTATTTTTGTCAGTTTGTCTGCATCAGCGGCTTCAGGTGAATGCACCTCCAACGTGTTGAAGAAGGTAAAGAACTATCATCATTCAGCTATGGGACAAGAGCGTTTGAACGGGCTCGCCATGCTTAATATCAACTGTGATGCTGCATGAAAGCTAGATTTTTTTCCTCAATAATTAGTGCATTTGCACAGAAAAAGGCTAGAAAAGCATTTGTTAAATAAAAAAAAAATATTCAAATTATGTCTCACTCTTTTTTTGGTGCCTTATTTTGTTTTCATGTGTCGTCATTTTTTATTTTTATTATGGCTAGGGGCCTCAAAAGCTGGAAGTGGCCTGGGCCTTTCTGGACCTCTGGGAGGGCCTGTGTAGATCCACTGACTCTGCTTTAGAAAGACCCAGTGTGGATAGCTTTGAAAAGGTTTCAAATGAAATAAAAACAGTTAGGGAATTTAAACAGCCCTATAAGCTTAACCAGCTTGTTGGGGAGACGATGTTGTTGGAACATTAGTGTCTCCATGTTGATTCTTTAAGTAAGCAGTCTGTGACTCAGGAACTGAGGAGAGATTGGGTTACTGGGTTACAAGGATGCAGGGGAGAGCAGGCAAACTCTCATCTCTAGATATTTTGGATATGTCTTGTCATCTCTTAGTGGACTTGACATTTGATTCCATGTGGAAGCAGAGGTTGGTAAGGGAAGGATAAAAGAACCTTGAGTCTAACATGCTTGTGAAAATGGATGGAATCTCTTTAAGGCAGAGTCCAGCCTTCAAATTGGTAAAGCTTGAGGATCTGAAAACTAGTAAACAAGCTAGGGTCTGTGTTGATGCAAATTACCTGACTGACTGGGGGGAGAAATACTTGCCTGTAGCTGTAACAAAAAGGACACACCGAGCCAGCCAATGAATTCTGTTAAGCAAGAGAGTTCAGATTTTGACCCAACTGGACAGGGAGGAAGGAAAGGATTAAACCTTGCAAATAAAAGCCACAGGTTAACCCTAAAATACCAAAACCGCAAGGAATTGGTTAAACTGAAAGCCTATGTTAAGGAAGACCCTGAGGTCAAGAAAAAGCTACAAAGATTCAAAAGTGACGTTGAACAAGTTGACCTAAAGAATGATTTGTCTAAACCAAAGGCTTGGTGTGACAAAAACAATTGTAAATGTACACTTGTGATAGAACTGATGTTATTGCTAATGATTGTAACTAACTTGTTGCTGATACCAAGAACTGTAAAAATGTACAATGTGCAGGGTTTTTTGGAAACATGTTAGGGGTTATACATAAGAAATCATCATGGTGTAAAAGCCTTCATGGTTAGACTTTTCATTACATGATAACACACACTATGTGAAAAGGCCTGGTGATACGGATATTTCTCAGTTAGTGCCTGTATCTAATCTTGAAACTATACACAGCAGAAAAATCACTACAAGCTTGAACTGCTGTGCACAAAGGGAAACTGAGGTACAACGCCTCACAGCCTTCATGGCTGAATGCCAGAATAAGTGCTCTTTAAAAAACACCAGTAGCTATGTTAAGTTAACACATAGTGATTCCAGGGTTTGGTCTAAAGAGTTTCACAAAGTATGCGCTAAGTTTTTGGCTGGGGCCAAAGCATGCATCAATAATTTGGCCTTAAAAAAAAATTAAATGGGAACACAGCTCATATCAACATTGGAAGGTCCTTAAGGTGTATCCAGGAGCTCTAATTTCGCCCTTCCACACCAGTCTCACGTTGGGGGTATGATGCTTGGCTAGAAAGGGTTAAACATCCCACAAAATAAGTAACCCACAGAAGACATGTGGGGAGATAATGTTTGTGTTTTTGTGTATTTACATATGTCTGAGTAGGGTGGACAATGTAATCAACAGTCCCTGTCTGTGCTGTATTCTGATAATTCAGAGGTCAAAAGAACAGCTTAACATGTAAATGAATTGTAAACACGGGACATCTTGGTATTCATCTCTCTTTGAAATATATTGTGAATGGTGGAGGAACAAGCAAATGGCCTTATGTTAATTCGTATTGCTAAGTACCAGTGATGGACCTCCTTCAAAGTCATCCTAATTACCTTTTGTTCCCTGAGAAATTCCAACTTGGCAAAAGACATGACATTGTATACAGGAGCCTCGGGTCCTGATTCTGTCATCTCAGATCTGCTTAGACTTCATCAGGGGAAGTTTGAGTCACAAGACTGAGGTCCCAGTTATGCTGGTATGCCCTGAATATGAGATTTGGACATTGGACTGTGACCTATGAACTGAATTCTAAAGGAACTCTTTGCAACTATGAAGCGCACCATCTCTGCTATGAATCTGCACCTCAATGAATTGAACTTATGTCTGTCTGTATATTGATCTTTTAACCATATTTTCTCTCTCTTGTTTTTTAATACATTTTAGTTTATAAGAATTGGCTGTAGTGTGTATTTGGGTAAGATCTGAAACATTCATTAACATGGGAGGTAATGTGTCTGATCCTTTGGGATTGGTAGACCCTTTTATTTTGTATGATGAAATAAGATTTACAGAAATTTTCATCATATTTGATGTGGGTACCTGGATGGAGGCCTGAGGCTGGATCACTTTAAGGAACGTTGTTTGGACTTCTGAGCAGTAAGGTGATAAAGAAGCTGTTTCATGCTGGCTTGGTAAATCTAAGTATTGGAATATCCACCCTCTTTATGGGGATTGTCTGCTGCATTCTTTGCGGTTCGCCTTAATTGATTGACCACAGCTGGCTCCCCCCTAGGGCCCCGGTCACAGTGGGCATTAAAATTAAAGACTATAAAATGTTACCCCTGAATGAAGTTGTTTGGGTTAGATGTACTGAAGGTGGTGGGTGAAACAGTCACTAAAATGCCTGGGAGAAAAGACTTTGTTAAAAGGACAGTGAAGTCCTAAGGTGAGCTCCAATTTCCAAATTTTCATGAGGTTCAATTGTTCCCCTCATGTATGAAGTCCTACATGAATCGTGTACATTTCAAAGCCTGGTAGGTTTTGTTATCGGCATGGCTCATGTGACTTTCTAGGGTTGGTTTTCCCTCTTACAGGCCACATCTTCTATTGGTGTAAACTGGCATAACTCCATCACTCCATTGGTGCTCGGGCGATTCACACCAGCTGGGAACCCAGCCTCGTATCTGTATGACTGTACTGACCCTTGGGAAAAATAATTTTCTGAAAATTCCTTCCCTAGTTGTATTATTGTAATGCCTGGGAGCCGCAGTCACAGACCTGGACCTCACTGTGTGAGGTGCTTCATGAAGAGAACAAAAACAGTCCCTGCCCCAAAGAGTTTGCCATTGAAGTAATCTCTTTCCCTCTTTTTTCCCCCATCCCAGCACCTCTCCTTGCTTTTTGACAGCTATTGCAGAGCGAACCATCCACAGAGATGCTCAGAACTTTCTTGTGAGAGGTGGCAGCTAATTCAAAATCTGTGCCTCTCCGTGAGTCATTTAGTCTCTTCCCGTGTGTGTTCGTTTCCTTCGACTTGTGCACATTCCATCTACCATTGCACTGTCCAATTGCCAGGTTTTAAACAGGAACACAGGAAATGCCAAGTTAGATCATACCCAACGGTCCAGCTCAGGCCAATACCAGACACTTCAGAATTCGGTGCTACAACATTTATAAATGGACAGTTACGGAATAATCTGCCCAGGTAGGAGAAGTCTTTCTAACCCCGGACTGTTATTGGCTAATTTATGCCCTGAAGCATGTGGGTTTATAACCTTACATTCCAGCCCGTTTAATGTAATGAGAGATATTTGCTTTACTCATGCATCTCACACCACCACCTAGCTCTAAGATAGCTCTTTTCATCCACAGATCTCAGAGTACTTCACAAAGGAGGTCAGCACTGGTATCCTGATTGCACAGAGCAGGGGCGATGGAAGCTCCCACAATGTGGAGGGGGCCACAAGCAGCTGAACTGTGGCCCCGCCTCCCCTTCCCTCCCCGAGGCCCCGCCCCCTGCTCGCTCCTCTCCACTGCCTCCCCCACCATCGCTCTCCCTTACAGCCGGTAAAAAGTGGGAGGGCATAGCCCTCCCACTTTTAAAAGTGATGGGGCCATGGACCCCTGGCCACCCCTGTTCCAGCACACAGGGCGGGACACAGAATTACAGAGAGGGGAAGTGACTTGCCCAAGCAGGCCAGTGACAAAGCCAGGAATAGACCCCAGGTCTCCTGAGTTCCAGTCCTGTGCACCATTCTCTAAGATAAATGGGAGCTGAGCCCCTCAGGCCCCCATAATAACTTCATCCTCCTACTCCAGCCCCCATTTTAAAGTCTTACGGATTCCATATTACAGCAAATGATAACCAAGCCTGGGCGGATATAGAAGGGAGTTAGGCAGGAAGGATTCCTGACCTGGGATTCTTTCACACCCCTCCCTATTATCTTTATGGATGAAGTGAGGAAATCTTGGGAGCTTCCCGGCTCATTCAAAGCTTTTACATTCTGGAGGAAGTTGGCCGGCACTTTCTAGCTATGCCTGTAAGGTGGATTTTTCTGCAAGATCTTGAGGCTCAATGCTCAGGGATCTTTCCTGGTAGTTACTGTAGCAGTGAGCTGCTTGGAAAGGCCTCAAGACTAGAGCTGGGCTGGTAACTGATTTTGGGTGGCAGTTCCAAAAACGTAAATTTGGTTCAAGTCAAGCTGAAATCAGATTTTTTTTTGTTTTTTTTTTTGAATTTTTGGTAATGTAAGCAGTGTCAGGATGAGCTCCACCCTGACATCTGGTGGTGAAGTGTGGCAAGTTGTGGAAAAAAAACTTCAGGGGCCGGTCTCATTTGCATAGGCACACCCACCCCGCCTAGAATGAGGCCATAGCTGCCCAAATGGTCACTTTGGCTGCAGTGGGATCCCCAGTGTCTCTGTTATTGGGGCAGGAAGAATAAATTATTACCCTGATTATGGGAACTGTGCTTGGAACTGTACTTGGCCTTTTGTTATGATGGAGGGACTCACCATTTACTAAGTAGCACTCGCTAGGCAAGGGTCATGGGTTCCAAAACTCTGTGAATTGAGAGAAGCTGGGGACAAGTATGAATACTTGGTGGCATGGGACCCTTGGTAAGAGCCTTACATGCTAATTGCACTTTCTCCTTTCTCCACTGTGGAATATTGGAGCTAATTTTGATTTCATTAGAAGTATAGTTATAGGCTGCTGAGCTCACTTTGGGCTAACAGTGCACCAGCACTGAGGCTCCCCTACTACAAGCTGAATTCACCAAAGAGCTGAACTGACTAAGAGCTGAAATCACTGAGCGTTGTGTTAAGTAGTGGGGGAGCCTGAAGATATATTGTGGAGCAGTTTGCGGGACGGCTGGAGTGCCTTGTGGACAGCTGGTGGAGCAGTTTGTAGGACGGCGGGAGCTGCTAGTGGGACGCGGAGCAGTTTGTGGACCGGCTGGTGGAGCAGTTCGTGGGGCGGCTGGGGGAGTGGAGCGAAGGCCTATGGAACTGTGGGGCAGTCAGCTTCAGATCATGTAAGGTGCCTCTTACCCCCGTCCCATCTCCACCCAGGTTGGGAGGTAAAGCTCCGCAGATAAACTTTCGAACTCTGGGGCTGCCCTGACCAGGGACAGAGACTTTTGGGTCATTGGACTTTTGGGACTTGGGGTTGCTGGACTCAAGAACCAAAGGGAAAGAACATGCCCCAATTTGCTTGGGGTGGGGTTTTTTTTTTGCTCATGGGTTGTGTTATGAATCCTGTTGGTGGTGTTTCCCCAAAATAATGCCACATTGTTTCTCTCTGTTATTAAAAGGCTTTTTGCTACACTCAGACTATGTGCTTGCGAGAGGGGAAGTATTGCCTCTTGGAGGCGCCCAGCGGGGGTGGTATATATTTGTCCCAGGTCACAGGGTGGGGGCTCGAGCTGGTTTGCATTGTGTTATTGGATTGGATCCCCTAGATATTGAACCCAGCCCTTGTTGCTGCCAACTCTGACGGGCAGAAGGGTTACAGTAAATTGAACGAGTCCGTTTCAGGTCTGTTCCAGAGCAGAAATTTGAACCTGGTTCTCCTCCATCCTAGGTGATCATCCTAACCACTGGGCTGAAGGTTACAGGGGGGAAGAGAGGAAGAAAGTTACATCTGTCACCCATCATTCCTCCTCTTTCCCCTGTTTTTGTGAATGGTCAAAACAGCGTGTGTCAAATTTATGGAGCTCGGTTCCTGCCCTTCTCCCAACAAACTGTTCCTTGAGGCTGGAGGTGCTTTGATACTTCAGTTAACGGGAGCCATAGAAGTAGCTATGATATGATTTGATTGATTTCCATGGTGCGGGAAAGCCCTCGTAAATCGCTACACAAAAGGACTTCTCATTATCACTGTTGAACGTCCTTAATGCTTCAAATCAAACCACTTCAGGGTGCGGGGACCGTTCAAAGGAGGCATCACTGCCACAACACAAACCAACACACTACACTAATCTTTGCCATAATGTTGGTGTCAGGTACAGGAGGGGAAAACGTTCCATCATGCATGTCCAAAGGAACCCTCACTGGGGACTGGAGAAGAAAGGGACTTCGTATGTGGTTTCGTCACTACTGAACAGAGAAGAGAGTAATTTTAACATAGGTTTATTGGCACTAGAGTTACAGGTATAATGCTGCAGAGCAAATGGGATAATTGAGCAAATGGGCAGTAGAGAAGATGAAGACGGACAGCGTGAGAGTGTATTCCGATTAGGAAAAGGGATTGTTCTTTGACCTTGAGTCTATCCTCTCAGCCTGTTCAGTTAATTATCTGAAAGGAGGAAAAAAAATTCAAATCAGGCTGTTTCTCAAGTGTTTTCAACAGAGTGGCATCAATTGAAGGCATGGAAGCGTGAATGAAATTTATACATTATTAAATCTTTAAGCCGGAAAGGCTCCAGGTGGCCAACACTAAAACTTCAGCTCCTGATAAAAGGTTCCAGCACATACATTCTTACGTGCAGAACTGGGAATTGGCACAGACCGGCTGGAACAGCTGCCATTAATCTCACTGCCTCTGCAACTTTTCATCTCTTCTGATGGACTTCAAGGCCAGAAAGACCATGAGATCATTTAGTCTGACCTCCTGTATAACACAGGCTTTAGAATCTCACCGTTACCCTGACATTGAGCTCAACTTGTGTTTGGCTAAAGCACAATTTACCAGAAAGGCATTCAGTCTTGATGTGAAGGCATCAAGGGATGGAGCATCCACCACTTCTCTTGGCATTTTATTCCAATGATTTATCACCCTCACAGTTAAAAATGGGCCTTCATCTTACTCAAGTTATTTTCTCCCTTGCAAATGCTTCCTGCTCAGCTTCCCCTATTATATACTGTATTTTTGGTATGATATATTTCTTTAACGATCAGCTATTTAATTCCATAACTATATTATTTATCTCATAAAGCCTGTGTGATACTTCTGATAGACACGATCCAAACCATACACTGGAGAGGGTTCAGAGAAGTGAAACTCCCAACTCTAACGGTTCAACGTAGATCCCATGGCTGGAAGTTGAAACTAAACAAATTCAGACCGGAAATAAGGTGTAAATTTATGATGGAGGGTAATTAGCTATTGGAACAATTTACCAAGGGTCATGGTGGATTCTCCATCATTGACAATTTTTAAATCAAGGCAGATCTATTAGGAAAACATCCAGTCTTAGGAATTATTCTGGGAAGGTTCTATGGCCTGTGTTATCCAGCAGGTCAGACTAGATGAACACAATGGTCCATTTTGATTCATAGATTCCAAGGCCAGAAAGAAGTATTTCTCTGGCATTGCATGACCTCAGATTCATAGATTTTTAAGGGACCACTGTGATCATCTCATGCCAGTGGTTTTCAACCTGTGGCCCAATCAGCACAGCGCTCCAGTCCAGATGACATCTTCAGGGCCATACAGGTAGTATTGGATGCGACCCACAATGGTAAATAGGTTGAGAACCACATTCTTGTCGGACCTCCTGCATAACCCAGGCCAGAAAGAATCTCGTTCAGTGATTCTTGCTTCCTAGTTCAAACAGTTGAAACAGATTTCGTTATGCCTTTGTCTGCTAGATTAAAGAATCCTCCAGCCTCAGATATGATCTTCCTATGTAAAGATGTCTAGACCGTGATCAAGTTGCTTCCTAACTTTCTCCCTTCCTTGCTGTTTTCCATCAATGCTAGCGGGTGTGTGCGTGTAAGAACATCACATGGGGGAGAATTGACAGAAGACATGGTTAGGATCCCTTTGCATTAAGGTGAGATTATACTTTCATGCAGGGTAATGATCAGATCTGGTAACCAACACCCAGATGGAAACACCTGAACGTAAATGATAGCAATTCCGTAGGGATGATAATACTGCAAACTGAATCCCGAGTGGAAGAATGCTGAATGGCAATCAATCCCACAGAGATCCCCTGAAGCAATGTCCTTAGGAGAATAGCTCTTGGCAAGTTCAGCCTCATAGAAGAGATCGGTTTGGAAAAAAACACATGCTTACTGTCATCTATCCGCCCGCTCCCATGCTGCAGCCACCATGCATGGGGAGGGTTTCTAGCCACGCTCTTCGGCATGACTGCAGAGGCTGCATTTAAGAGACACGTGTCCTGCAGCTGGCTCAGAACAGCTGATATAATTAGAACAAAACTACTACAAGCAAGAGGCCTTTGTCTGCAGTGGGGTGTTTCCTCAGTGCAGCTTCCCTTCCGTGCAAAGCCAACTTACGCTATTGATCCAGGAAATGTAGGCAGACACCCTGGTGAACACCGTGGGCTTCCGGTAGACGTTACAGCCCAAGGAGGAAACAAAACTGGTCACTCCACAGACGTAGTACTTGCCATTCACCAGGCAGTTCAGAGGGCCCCCAGAATCACCCTGCAGAGCAAAGCCAAAGGGCAACTAAACTTGGCACATATTGCAACGAACAGCAATGTTTGGCTTTCTTAGCACTTTCCAACAGACAACCTCAAAGTGCCTTCAAGACTCCACGTCTCCCCTTCCCCAGTGAAGTAGACTATCTCTGAGTGAGGTGACTGAACAGAATAGCCAGCATTAGAATACAGGCATCCTGACCTGTGGAACTCATTGCCAGGGGATGTTGGGAAGGCCAAAACTGTAACAGGGTTCATAAAAGAACTAGCTAAGTTCATGGAGGATAGATCTATCGATGGCTATTAGCCAAGATAGTCAGGGATGCAACCCCATTGCTCCGGGTGGCCCTAGCCTTTGACTGCCAGAAGCTGGGAGTGGATGACACGGGATGGATCACTCGATTGCCTGTTCTGTTCCTGCTGAAGCATCTGGCATTGGTCACCATTAGAAGGCAGGATAGTGGGCTAGATGTACCCTTGGTCTGACTCAGTATGGCTGCTCTTATGACAACTCCTCCTGGGCCATCCACTGGTCCATACAACTCCTCTTCCCACAATATATAGGGCAATGTCCGGTGAATTCATTTCCTATCAGCACTTATAAAAGCCCCGGGCGAGTGTGGTGTCTCCCTTTGTGCCCGTCCACAGAGGATACGAGTCTGTTCTATCCCCAGCTGTCACAGGCTGGCTCTTCAGCGTCTGCTGCAGCACCCTATCCCTTTAGTTCTGGAGGTTCCCCGTTCACTTCCCAGAGTGTTGATCAAGGTGGTGGCCAGACTTGCAGCACTGCAGCCAGCAAATCTACCATTCATAGCCTCGTAAGGGGTTACGGCAAACTAACGCAGCAGCTGGCGAAGCACCAACGGCAGCCTGACTTCCAAAGACAGAAGGTCCAGCTGGAAAGTCAGCACAGGAGAAGAGAATGGAAAAGCGAGCGGTCCCTTGGAAAATCATTTTTTTCAGCCCTAACCCCCTGGGAAGGGAACACAGCCAAGTGGACATTGTGAGCGTATGATCTCCAGCTTCGACCCACCAACCCAAATAACATACAATACCCAAGCTTAACCCCTACGCAGCATCTCCCTTCCAGGAGGTGGAGAGCCCTTCTAAAGGGCTATTCATCTGAAAGTGCTTTGGTAAGGAATTGACTGATGGGCGACACAGAGAGGGGAAATGACCAGACTGAGATCACACAGCAGGTAGGTAGCAGAGCCAGGAACAAAACCCAGGTGCCACTGGACCACAATTCGGAACAATACCCAAGTGTAAACCTTCTATAGAAAACCCCCGTCCAAGGAGGCGACAAGAGCGGCTGAGATCCTGGCAATGCTCTTGCTTGGTTCACTCGCTCGGCAGTTACCTGGCACCCAGAGCGCACACCATCACCTCCAGCACACACCATGGTGTCCTTGACCGTGGAGCCCCAGTAACTGGAGCTGGAGCAGATACTGTAGGACACGATGGGAAGCGAAGCTTGCTGCAGGATTTGAGCCTGCTGCCCATTAGCTGCGCAAAACACATCAGAGACCTGGGGTTAGTTTAAAAGGAAAATGGCCCGTTTTTCCCCAGACACCTGGGGTGAAGTTCTAAGCTGCAGGATCAAACACAACCAACTTCAGGATCTAGAATTCTTTTATATTTTCTTACTCGTTGGCCAACTTCTTATCCAATATATGAGCTTTGCTATGCTAATCTCTCCCCTGTTATGGAGTTACGGCCATAAAACTTGGCTGGGAATTTGCTTTCAATACGCTCGAAAGCAAGGGATTGGAGTCAGTCTGGACTGTTACGGGCACATCTCGGGATCCCCAAATTATAGGTCATTGACTGGGCCTGATTCTGAGCTCATTTTTATGAGCGTAAATTACAACTTCAACAGAGTTACGCCCAGTGTTAAGATCAGAACGAGGCCCAGCAGTTCGTAAATTTGTTTAATCTAGCGCATTTTCTGGAAAAAAAAGGGAGCTTCTAAAGGCTGCACTGGTGCTGGCCACTACACCAAAGGGAGAGTGCCGGATGACCCCACATTTCCCCGAGGCGTTCTCAGGGCTCGTGTGAATCAGTGAGCAGATCTCCAAAGGGCAGCTGACTGCAGCTCTGATGTTCCTCCGTAGCGTCTCCTCACTTAGCTGGTGTGGCCGGGAACGGCATGGTCTTGCATGTCAGGTCGTGTTGCAAAACCATCCAGGGGCAGCCGTGTAGCCAGGTGGAGGGAACAGGGGGGAGCGATCCAAAAGAAAAAAGGCACCGCCCACCCACTGCGGCGCTTTTACTCACCCAGCAGCGCTCCAGCAGCCGGCCCTCACTCGCTCCGGAGGTGCCGCCGAAGACCTGGAGTGAGTGAAGGTCCCGCCGCCGAAGACCCGGAGCGCCGCCGGGTGAGTAAAAGTGCTGAGGCAGGTGCCTTTTTCTTTTTGGATCTCTCCCCCCTGTTCCCTCAACAGGGGAAAATTTAAAAAGGCGGCAAGACATGGACAAGGCGCCACTTCTGCTCAGTGCGGGAGCGGCCGCGGCCGCTCCTCCCCTTAGCTGCGCCACTGTCCAGGAGGAATGAAGTGAGGCCAAGCTCCCTCTGGAGGGGGAGCAAACACGGTTTAGATCTTATGCACCAAACTACAGACCAGGGTATAATCCTGGTCCCGTCGAATGGCAAAACTCCCAATAGGGCCGGAATTTCCCACAGGTCTTGTGTAACAAGTGATACGTTGGCTCTTCTATTACACATTTAATGGGAGGGTTTTAAAGGGCTTTGCAAACGGTTAACAAAGCCATGGGTCGCAACAAGTCTGAGCGATCACCACTGTTTTATACAGGGGAAAACTGAGGCACAGAACGGTCCGGGGTTTGTTCAAACTCTCAGGAAGTGTGGGGCAAAGTGGGGATGCTAGTCACATCCATGCCTCACCCACCTCCAAGTCTGTGCCCTCAATCACTGGGCCATCCCATGCCCCCTCTGGAACGTTCCTGAATTCCGGCACTTACTTTGGGTCAAGCCCCAGCCAGAGATGTAGCAAGGATTGTTGTTTGGCAGAATCTGGCCTGAACTGGGCAGTGCGGCCAGCTGCACGTAGCTGTTCAGAGATGCGCTCTGGGAGAGACGGAGCAGAGCGATGTCGTAGCTGCAGAAGAACAAAGGAAACCGCATCAAACGGCCTTTCACAGGCAAAGGGGTTGCATTTAAGTGACCCCCGCTGTCGCCGATGGTAAAACCGAGGCTGGGGCTTTCAAAGGAGCCCCAATCAATTGAAAGCAGGGGGTGGGACCACCGTGTTGTGTGACGGTCACTTGACAAAATGACCGTACTTGGTGATGGACACTGGGGGTGGAGGGGGGGGGGGTTATGTCATTCAATTTTTTGAAAAATTACCATGGATCACAAAATTTTTACCATGGGCATGTTGCTGACCCCTGATTGAAAGCCGATTGGAACTAAGCACTGAACTCTTCATTCTTTTGAGCAACCGAGCCCTAATGTCCCCTAAAGAAGGCACAGAAGAAGGGACTGGCTGTATTTCAAGGAATCCCTGTTGAGGTTACAGGGACAAACCATCCCAATGAGTCGAAAGAATAGTAAATATGGCAGGCGACCAGCTTGGCTTAACGGTGAAATCCTAGCGGATCTTAAACATAAAAAAGAAGCTTACAAGAAGTGGAAGGTTGGACATATGACCAGGGAAGAGTATAAAAATATTGCTCGGGCATGTAGGAATCATATCAGGAGGGCCAAATCGCACCTGGAGCTGCAGCTAGCAAGAGATGTCAAGAGTAACAAGAAGGGTTTCTTCAGGTATGTTGGCAACAAGAAGAAAGCCAAGGAAGGTGTGGGCCCCTTACTGAATGAGGGAGGCAACCTAGTGACAGAGGATGTGGAAAAAGCTAATGTGCTCAATGCTTTTTTTGCCTCTGTTTTCACTAACAAGGTCAGCTCCCAGTCTGCTGCGCTGGGCATCACAAAATGGGGAAGAGATGGCCAGCCCTCTGTGGAGATAGAGGTGGTTAGGGACTATTTAGAAAAGCTGGACGTGCACAAGTCCATGGGGCCGGACGAGTTGCATCCGAGAGTGCTGAAGGAATTGGCGGCTGTGATTGCAGAGCCATTGGCCATTATCTTTGAAAACTCGTGGCGAACGGGGGAAGTCCCAGATGACTGGAAAAAGGCTAATGTAGTGCCAATCTTTAAAAAAGGGAAGAAGGAGGATCCTGGGAACTACAGGCCAGTCAGCCTCACCTCAGTCCCTGGAAAAATCATGGAGCAGGTCCTCAAAGAATCAATCCTGAAGCACTTGCATGAGAGGAAAGTGATCAGGAACAGCCAGCATGGATTCACCAAGGGAAGGTCATGCCTGACTAATCTAATCGCCTTCTATGATGAGATTACTGGTTCTGTGGATGAAGGGAAAGCAGTGGATGTATTGTTTCTTGACTTTAGCAAAGCTTTTGACACGGTCTCCCACAGTATTCTTGTCAGCAAGTTAAGGAAGTGTGGGCTGGATGAATGCACTATAAGGTGGGTAGAAAGCTGGCTAGATTGTCGGGCTCAACGGGTAGTGATCAATGGCTCCATGTCTAGTTGGCAGCCGGTGTCAAGTGGAGTGCCCCAAGGGTCGGTCCTGGGGCCGGTTTTGTTCAATATCTTCATAAATGATCTGGAGGATGGTGTGGATTGCACTCTCAGCAAATTTGCGGATGATACTAAACTGGGAGGAGTGGTAGATACGCTGGAGGGGAGGGATAGGATACAGAAGGACCTAGACAAATTGGAGGATTGGGCCAAAAGAAATCTGATGAGGTTCAATAAGGATAAGTGCAGGGTCCTGCACTTAGGATGGAAGAATCCAATGCACCGCTACAGACTAGGGACCGAATGGCTAAGCAGCAGTTCTGCGGAAAAGGACCTAGGGGTGACAGTGGACGAGAAGCTGGATATGAGTCAGCAGTGTGCCCTTGTTGCCAAGAAGGCCAATGGCATTTTGGGATGTATAAGTAGGGGCATAGCGAGCAGATCGAGGGATGTGATCGTTCCCCTCTATTCGACATTGGTGAGGCCTCATCTGGAGTACGGTGTCCAGTTTTGGGCCCCACACTACAAGAAGGATGTGGATAAATTGGAGAGAGTCCAGCAAAGGGCAACAAAAATGATTAGGGGTCTAGAACACATGACTTATGAGGAGAGGCTGAGGGAGCTGGGATTGTTTAGCCTGCAGAAGAGAAGAATGAGGGGGGATTTGATAGCTGCTTTCAACTACCTGAAAGGGGGTTCCAAAGAGGATGGCTCTAGACTGTTCTCAGTGGTGGCAGATGACAGAACGAGGAGTAATGGTCTCAAGTTGCAGTGGGGGAGGTTTACATTGGATATTAGGAAAAACTTTTTCACTAGGAGGGTGGTGAAACACTGGAATGCGTTACCTAGGGAGGTGGTAGAATCTCCTTCCTTAGAGGTTTTTAAGGTCAGGCTTGACAAAGCCCTGGCTGGGATGATTTAACTGGGAATTGGTCCTGCTTCGAGCAGGGGGTTGGACTAGATGACCTTCTGGGGTCCCTTCCAACCCTGATATTCTATGATTCTATGACTCAGAAGTCAGCACTCTCAGGCACATTCCCACCGAAGGACAGCACAGAGGACTGGACGAGGACCCAGCACTGGGCCTTGTATTATTAAGCAGATGCTTGATAAGGTAGAAAAATACCTGAGCCCACTGCCAGCCCAACGCAGAAGCACCCAGTACCACCAGAAACCCAGCTCCCCAGCAGCTAGTCCAGAGGTGGGCAAACTATGGCCTGGGGGCCGAATCCGGCCCTTCAGACTTTTTAATCCAGCCCTCAAACTTCTGCTAGGGAGCAGGTTCCGGGGCTTGCCCCACTCCACGTGTGCCATGGCTCTGTGCAGCTCCCAGAAGCAGCAGCGTGTCCCCCTTCCAGCTCCTACACATGGGGCAGCCAGGGGGCTCCGCACGCTGCCCCCGCTCCAAGAGCTGCCCCCACAGCTCCCATTGGCCGGCAACCACGACCAATGGGAGCTGCAGGGGTGATGCCTGTGGATGGGCAGATGCAGAGCCGCCTGGCCGCACCTCCGCATAGGAGCTGGAGGGGGGACATGCCGCTGCTTCTGGGAGCTGCTTGACGTAAGTGCCGCCCTGACCCCTCCAGAGCCCCAACCCCCTGCTCCAGCCCTGATCCCCTCCCTTCTTCCAAACCCCTCAGTCCCACCCTCCTGCACCCCAGAGCTCACACCTCCAGCTGAAGGCCTCCCCCCCTCCCCCCCCGCACCCCAACCCCTTGCCCCAGCCCAGAGCCCCCTCCCGCACCCTGAACTCCTCATTTCTGGCCCCACCCCAGAGCCCACACCCCCAGCCGGAGCCCTCACCCCCTCCTGCACCCCAACCTTCAATTTCATGAGCATTCATGGCCCGCCATACAATTTCCATATTCAGATGCGGCCCTCTCGTCAAAAAGTTTGCCCATTCCTGAGCTAGTCGGCTGGAGGATCCTGGTGGTTACCCAGGACAGTCTGTATGGAAAAAGTATGCAGGCCCAAGTGCTACCCCGGTACCCATTAGAGCTGTAGGAAGACACTGGCCAAACTGGAGTCTGCTTTCCTCATTTCCAAACACTGTTTGTTCTGCCTGTGCAACTCTACCTCCTTAGGCCCTGGACCATCCGGCTGTGGTCTGAACCGATCTGTCGTACCAGCGAAGAACACTATTGAGTGGGACCTTCTCCAAGATATCCATTTGGGTTCTGGTTCCACCCAAGGGTTCTGAAAACTGTCTATACTGGGGGCCAACTCAGGCTGTACGTCACTGAGTAGCTCAGACGAAGGGAGTGGCGAGTGCAGGGCATTCTTATTTCTCCAGCGTGTAAGGAGCTCGGACTTTGTGACCCTTCATGTGAAATTATCCCTTATCCGAAGCCATGCAGGTGTGAAACAGGAGGTGCCTTACCCAGCAGCAGCAGAGTTGCTGTTCCAACGAGGATGGATGACCTTACTCCGCACGCTCAAATACTGCTCCGTGCCATCGTTCATATACAGGTTGTACTCTCCGGCAACCACCCGGAAAGTCAAGGATCTGTGGAGAAGAGGAACAAGCTGTGATGTGTTGTAAGGTGCCAACTTGGCATCAATCCCCCTTCGCCCCCAAGTCCTGACGGCATCGTGATGCGATTGGAATATGAGCCAGTCCCCCCTTTCTCTACTTCTGAGGGGAAGGGTGCTGAACATAATGTTAATAACTAACTCATCTAAAGCTCTTTCTTACCAGATCTTCACAATCTTTATCCTTGCAACATCTCTGGGGTGGGGGGGTAGGCAACTATTACTGACCCCATTTTACAGATGGGGAACAGAGACCTAAAGAGGCTAAATGATTTGCCTAACGTCACACAAGAAGTCTGTGGCAGAGCAGGGAACCAAACCCTGATCTCCCAAGTCCTAGACTAGTGCCTTAGCCACTTGTCCATCCTTTCCCCGAGTAGGAATCACATAAGAATCGCCATACTGGATCAGTTCCAGGAATTCACTGAAGGTTGAGTACAGGCCTCAGGACTGGGCCTTGAATTATTAAATAGCCGCATGATAAAAAGGAACAAAGTCCTGTCCGAGAAGCCAGAGCCCAGCTGCTCCAGAGGAAAATTCAAGAAACCCTATAATGGGCAATTAGTGAAATAAACTGCACAATGGACAGGTTTCTGCCTAACTCTAGAGCTGGCTGAAATTTTTCCATTGAAACATAATCTCAGAAAAATCACAAAAATGTCCAGTTTAAGAGGTCATCTAGTCCAGCAGTTCTCAAACTGTGAGAGACAACCCAATTTTCATGGGGTCACCAAGGCTGGTGTTTGACTTGCTGGGGCTCAGGCTTCACTAGCCTTAGGAGTCAAAGTCTTCCCCAATATCCCTTTGGATGAAAGGTGGCTTTTTTTGTGTGTGCCGAAAACTAAAATTTGAGGTGAACAAGGTTTCCGCAGTGAAAACCCAAGAATTTTCACTGAAAATGTGGGAAATTCTGACAAAATACAGGGCGGGGGGAGGGGAGGGGGAAGAACGGTATACATTGATTGGGAAAATAATTAGCATTTTTCAGCCAGCTGTAACTAGCACCCGCCCCGGAAACATTCAGTGGTTGGACTCTGCCCTGCGGTGGGGTGAGAAAGAGAGGAAGTGTGTGTTTTGGCACACCTAGGCCCCACCAAGAAGGAGGATGAGCTACTTAAGTCATGTTTGGATCTGACATGTTCAAGACTAACAACACTGCATTGTTGGTAGTTTCAGATGCTACTTGGAATGAGCAGAATTATACACAGGAGGGTGCGTATATAACACGCTGTGTCATTGTGTGCTACAGGCATAGACAGGCACTGGCTAGGGCTAGAGGAGGCTTAGGCCCCCCCCCCGCATTGCCGAAATTTCTCTGTCCAGCCATGCCAGGCAAAGGAATCACAGGGGGAGGGCCCTGCCTACACACTTGCCTGCCCAGCAAGTGGAGCTAGATTCCTCAGTCCCATCAGGGATTGCTGGCTCCTGAGCAGCGCTCCCTGGGAATGGGAAAGGGGATCCTGAGGTGATTGTGGGGGAGAAAGGGAGTCCCAAAGGCAGGGGGAATCCTGAGACCTTGCATCCAACGGCGCCAGGGCCAGGAAAGGGGACGGATGTTGTGGGGGGACGGCCCCACCTGCGTGTGAACCCACGCCTCATGTGATGCTGGGGTGGGCTCTGAATTTGTGAGGATTGAAAGCCAATGGGTCAGAGCGGGGAGCCGGGCCCAGCCCTGCGGGACAGGCTCCGCCATGGCGGGGTGAGAGTGGGGCGGGCAGGCTCACCTTCCCCCCCACCCCAGTATTTTCACCAGCCACCTATGGGTACAGGTTCCCCCCTCTGTGCTGATCCCCAGAGGTAGGAGTTGTTACAGCCCCTAGCTACAGAGCCTTGAGTCTTTCACTCAAGCTGTAGGAGTTCCTGCTTTCAGTTCTGGAGGACTCTGGTTTAATCCCCAGTGTGTTGGCCATCATACACGCTCAAGCAATGGCTGCCTGTCGTGCATCCTCATGGGTGGACAAGAAAGCTGCAGGCATACAACAGACGTCCCGCTCAAGGGTTAAGAGAAGGGGGAGCCCAACTCATCCTCTGCTAAAAGCACCCCCCCCATCTTCTCCTTTGCTTCAGAGAGCAACTCCCCTCCTTGCTTGGTGCATTGCCAGTGCCCGCTCCTGCTTTAGACCCTGACCCGCATCTGATTAAAAAGTCTCTTTAATGGGTAGATAAACCAACCACTGGGGCCTCCATTACCTGTCCACGCAGTGAGCTGCAGTCATCACCCAGTTCTGCCTCACCAACGTCCCACCGCAGGTGTGATACCATTGTCCACCAGAGTTATACTGGAGGGAAATCTAGATTTGGGGTGACGAAAGGGAAAGAGAGAGAGAATAAGACAGCAAATATCATAATGCCGCTATATAAATGCATGGTACACATCCACACCTTGAATATCGTGTGCAGTTCTGGTTGCCCCATCTCAAAAAAAGATACATTCAAAATGGAAAAGGTCCAGAGAAGGGGTACCAAAAATGATTAGGGGTATGGAACAGCTTCCACATGAGAAGGAATAGAAAGACTAGGACTGTTCATCTTAGACAAGAGATGACTAAGGGGTGATATGATAGAGGTCTGTAAAATCATGACTGGTGTGGAGAAAGTGAAAGTGTTTTTTACCCCTTCACATAACACAAGAACTTGGGGGTCACCCAATGAAATAAATAGCTGGCAGGCTTAAAAACAAACAAAAGGAAGCACTTCTTCACACAACGCACAGTCAACCTGTGGAACTCATTGCCGGGGATGTTGTACAGACCAAAACTATAACTGGATTTAAGAAAGAATTAGATAAAGTCATGGAGGATATTAGCCAAGATGGTCAGGGATGCAACCCCATGTTCTGGGTTTCCGCTCAGTCTCACTGCCAGATGGTGGGACTGGATCACTCAATTGCCATTCTGTTCATTCCTCTTGAAGCATCTGGCATTGGCTACTGTCAGAAGACAGGTTTCAGAGCAGCAGCCGTGTCAGTCTGTATTCGCAAAAAGAAAAGGAGGACTTGTGGCACCTTAGAGACTAACCAGTTTATTTGAGCATAAGCTTTCGTGAGCTACAGCTCACTTCATCGGATGCATTCAGTGGAAAATACAGTGAGGAGATTTATATACACACAGAACATGAAAAAATGGGTGTTATCAAACACATTGTAAGGAGAGCGATCACTTAAGATGAGAACCAATTTATTTGAGCATAAGCTTTCGTGTAAGCTCATCTTAAGTAATCACTCTCGTTACAGTATGTATGATAGAACATGAAAAAATGGGTGTTATCATACACACTGTAAGGAGAGCGATCACTTAAGATGAGCTTACACGAAAGCTTATGCTCAAATAAATTGGTTAGTCTCTAAGGTGCCACAGGTTCTCCTTTTCTTTTTGTCAGCAGACAGGATACCTGGCCAGATGGACCATTGGTTTGGCACAGCATGGCCATTCTGATGTTCTCATGGTGGAAGAGAAGAGCTGCATTTTAAAGAGGAAATCTCTCACACAAAGGAGCAACAACCTCTCACCAGCCCAAAGTGAACGTGCATCAGATGCATGAAGAAACAGTCTTGCTTCTATATGCACCAGGCACATCACATTAGCTGGTTCGAGCATTGGGCCATGGTTTATGGACTTGGTCTGTGCAGGGTGTGCCCTATAGATAGTGGGGCTGAAGTAGCTGGTTGGCTGGGGCTCCAGACACTACCTAGTGAAACAAAAAAACCACTACCACCAAACAAGAAGCTAAGGACTGACTGGTCAGGGCTGGGGTCCGCACAGAGGCATGCTTCACAAAGCTAAACTGGCAACGTGGCCTTATGCCAAGGCAGTAACAGCAAAGAATAGAGATGCCCACTTCAGGTGCCCATCATCCCAGACAGGCACACCCCTCTCTTCCCCCACCAGCTGGGGCTTTAGAACTGGCAAAGGCAAATCCCCCTTGGGAGCAGCTAATCTGCACTCACAGGTATTCTGTATGCCATCCTATCTCTGCGCACCCTCCTTGGGTCATTACTGGGAGGAGAGTTAGATGGAGAAGGGACTTAGAAGTAGACATTGTACCCACCTGCCATGGCCATGCACCACGCTGTGCATTGCTCCCTCCGACAACGCGCCCATTGTCTTCCAGCGACTCTTCCAAGCAGTGTCCTTCAGGAGTAAAGAAGGAACAACATCTGGAATAGCCTCTGCGTATTGCAGGAGGAACCCCAAATCCCATCGCCTCTCTGCTGTTTCCATCACAGGATGGGAATCTAGACTTTTTTTTACTCCCTTTCTTGCCGAGAACATTTTCCTGCTCCAACTCCTCAGAGATAGAATTTGAGAAGGGAAATGAAGCGCTCTGAGTGCCAGGCATCCCAGCTTTAATGATAAGGGGCAGATGTTCAACCTTACTTGGCATCCACAGTGGGGGGCCATTTTTCCAGGAGAACTGGATACACATTGCGTGTGGACCTCTTGAAAGTCTGAAGGGCCCCAATGGCAAATGTTGGGAGCAGAGCAACTTTGAAACCTGTGAGGCCCAGGGGGACTAGGGAAGAGATTAAACTTCTGGAGGCAAAATGGACACAGCGTCTCTTCTGAGGTGATGGAGGATTTTTTCATGTAGATCAGTGCACAGTGGGACAAAACCAGCCACTGCAAAGCACATTTCCATGAAGACTTCAGTCCTAGCTTAGACTTTGGTGGATTTGCCCCTGCTAATACCTATTCTGGATGTGCCCCTCCAGCTACCTCTTTGGGGTGGGGATTTTTATTTTCTATGTTCGTACAGGGCCAAGCACAACAGGTCCCTAGCCTGGCTGAGGCCTCTAAATGCTACTGCAATGTGGGTGGTAACCAATAAGTTTCTTAGCACCAGAACGCAAGACATCACCGCCTCAAAAAAACAAAAACCCACTTACCACAGAGGACAAAGACAGCGAGGAGGAGTAGTTTCAGCATCATGAGCGAATGGTAGGGACAATCTCAGTCACTCTACTTCCTATATGCTTCTGGGTCTTGTCTTTCATACCATGGCTGGTGTTAAATAGATACATGTGGGGAGGAAGGCATGGGAAGAAATGCAGGTGATTTGGAACTACAAACGGATTCTTGGCTCCATTTCCAAGAAAACACACATTTCATTCTTGGTTCCGGCGAAGGTCAAGGCTGAGACCTGGCATTGAGGGCACCGGATACCAATAAATGCTCTGGAGAGTTTAAAGAAAAAGAAAAAAAGATTATTTTACCAATATAGAACATGCTCTGAGAAACTGGAAGTGCAGAATCAAGTGAGTTAGGGGTGGGTGTGCCTGAACAAACTTGGGACCAGTTTTTCCATACCTGGACCTCCTCTTGACCCCAGCTGAAATTGTGGGTGCTCAGGATTAGGGCAAGAATTCCATTTGCAAAAAAAAAAAAAAAAAAATGAAAAAAATGAAGGTTTTGGAATTTGTTTTTGCTCTGCATCAGGACAAAAACGAGACCTTTTGAAATTTTTCATGGAAAACAACATGAAGGCCTTCTCCTTGACTAGCCAATAGCCCAGTGGTCAGGACACGCACCTGGATGTGGGAGACTCAGCTTTAAGACCTTGTTCTGCCTGATTTGGATAAGCTGGGATTTTCAGAAGATTGAAGGGAGTTTGATGCCACTTGAAATCCAGTAGGCGATGGGTGTTTTTCTCCCTTAAGATACTTTGAAAAATTCTCAGTAGTAGACCTAGGGGGAGGCATCTTCAGGGTTTGGAGAACCAGAGAGACATATACATGATCAAGCAAAAGATCAGTTGAAGAAGTCTACAAGGGGCACTTAAGAATTCTTGTCCCTTATCCCACATACCCCAACACAGAGCATACATGACTAACGAGATTCAATATATTTATTCTCTCCCTTGCTCTATTATACCCGATCTTCACGTTTCCCTTTAATAGCCAGATCTGCACTTAAAACTGTTACAGCAGATCCTCGCAACCCAAGTGTTCTCTGACCACTTACAATATGGTCGAAGTTTCTACTGTGGATTGGACCGATGCATATTGACATCAGGTCACGTAACCGAGTCTGCACCTTTAACATGGACAAGGCTTTGGCCCTGTTACATAAACCCCAGCTAAGATCCTGTCTATATTACACATTATACTTGTGTTATGACTGGCCTTGTGAAAGTTGTATTTGTACCACACTGGGCCACAGAGCCTTGTTTGGCCGTTACATGAGTTATAAATATATTGTGACCGGATAACCAGTTTACATGTTTCCTATTGATATGACCACCATGCTGTTTTGCAGCTCTGTGTATTTATAGCCTTAAAACTTCCAGCTTCCTGTGTGTTTGGGGAGCTATTGTGATAAACACATGTGATTGTGGCCATTGGAAAGTAGCTGTAATTGGGTCACAAAGCGTGCTGTTGGCAAAATGTGTTTATGCGGCCCACTGGAGAGCATACATGACGCATCCCCAGCTATACAGGAGGGCCCTTTCGCGCCAAGCTACAGAGGCTTGCAGCTCTGGAGATCCCCGACATCAGCCACCCCACTGAGACGCCTTCCTAAAGGCGCCCAAATTCATGGTAAGTGCCTCCCAGAACAGACGAGGTCAACCCTGCTTCTGAGTGATCGGGGGAAGATAATTTAGACACAACGTTTCTTCAGTATAGTTTCCATTGGATTTGGTTCTGCATAGTGGTTGGAACACACTTTCTAAATCGATAGTTTCCCGCCTGTGTTGATGTGTCTCAGTATAGAAAAGGTCTCAGGCAACGTAACTCATGAGCACCCACCACTGTCTGTCTTAGGCACTTCCATAATAATAAATTAATACCTAGCTCTTCTCATCAGTAGATCTCCAAGTGTTTACCAAGGTGGTCAGTATCGTTATTACAGATGGGGAAACGGAGGCACAGAGGTGGAGCAACTTGCCCAAGGTCACCCAGCAGGCCAGTGGCAGAACCAGGAACACAACCCAGGGCTCCCAAGTCTCAGTCCCACGTTATAGCTACTTACAGCAAACTGCCACCATATGCCCACCACCATAGGACATATGCCTTTGCAGGCTTTGCCTACACACAAGTTGCACAATGCATGAACTATAGTTAAGCAGTACCAACCCACCAGTGTGGACACAGTTATATCAGTTTAAGTGGTGCCTTGTACTTATAACTTATTCCCATACAGCAAAGGGAATAAGCTATGATCAATATAAGGCAAGTTCATACCGATATAACTGCATCCACGGTAGAGATTTGTTACTGAAACAGTTCTAGATTTCGTACTTATATTTTCAGTAAAAAAAATCTAGAATAGGCATTTGTTTCTTTACGTCCAAGATGTGAGACCCCCGCCATTTTCTCTAAGCTTATTTACTACCTATAACAGGAATCTAACAAATTCCTCCTACCTATCAAACGTCCTGGTTCTTGTGAGCAGTGCCAACACATTTCATTACTACGGAGGTGCATGCTAGCGACACCTTGGTTCAGGTTGGATCTTGGTTTCTCCCATTTGACATGACGTTAACAAGAGCCGTTCAACTGTGTTTTTAAGTAACCAATGTTTGTTCTGGAATAAGAACAGGCTTCATGGTCCCACAGCACAAATTATCCCACAGAGTGATCACTGTGTAAACTAGTTTGAGATACAGACATTCCGAATCAACGGCTACCCAAAAATAGCAACGGGCACTTGGGTAAAATCCCAACACCCTTAGCACCTGTTGGATTTCTGCTTTTTATCTTTGTTGAAGTACAACATGCCAGGAAACGTAGCAGTGAAGTAAGAATAAGATAAAGGGGTAAGGAACTGACTGCAGAAAAGCAAGAAACCTGTAGACCTGTAAGAATAGCTTAAGCAGTTAGCATAAGTACAAGGCCTGACAGCCTGCACAGGAGTACTTGCTTAATAAGTTAGCATAAGTAAGTGAACGAATAGTAACGCTAAGTCACAAGATGACATCAGGCTTTGTTTGCTGTTTTGTAATGATCACAGGTGTTGAAAACTGCCGACAGGTATCTGCAAGAAGGCAGTTTGTAGCAGTTCAGGGTATTTTGGGATGGGAATATCAGCAGATGCCTAACCGCAGGTAACCACATTAATCCAATTGATGTATATGTGAATGGCTTTCATCGAATTAATAGACTAATCTCTAGGAGGACACCCCAACATTATGAGGGTACGGAAGTTAAGATATTATAGAGGGAGGAGGTAGTCATATATATGCATGAAGGACATGGGGCTTATTCAACATTTGGCCTTACGTAAAGCCCTTGGAGTTCTTCATTGGCATGCCCGGGTCAGACTAGGATCTGTCTCAGTACTTAGAACTCTCCCCAGGACAGAGTGAGTATATACATGTCATGGTCCAGGTCATCCTTACGGTGTTCTATTATCTCACTTTACTTGTTTGGATGGTTTTACTTATTTATTTATTACTACATGGTAGTAATAAAACTCTTACAATTGCAGGTGGTCTTTCCCGCCGCGTGCGAATGGTGTCATTGCTGGGCTCCCAAAGCAGTAACTCTGATAAATGTTGGGTCTGATCCTGGGACAAGAACATATCAAATTACAGAATGCAAATTGGGGAACCTAAACAGGTAATCTAATCAATAGACCTTCAGTAGATCAGGCAACAGAAAACTGTCTATGCAATAACTAATAAGTTGATATTTAAACACACCACATCCAGTAGGCAGCATTATTCAGAAGAAATGGGCTGTGAATATCTGTCCGTCTTCAGAGTAATTCATCAGACTCTGAAATTGAGAAGACAAACTCAAGACGGTTGATATTGAACTTTGTGACAACAATCGAGTAGCATTTCCAGCACCATTCGATTGCATTGGTAGGTGGGGAGTTTTAATCAGAGGAAGGGACTTTATGAACAGGGATGAGATGGGATAAGCCAAACCAGTGTATGTCTGGGGTACGCCTGGGAGGGGAAACAGAATGTGGTAGGACTGCAATAACTGAAAATAGTGCACTGATTATGCAAATTGTCTCAGTCGTGCAAGTTTTCTCTGACTCCGCTTCAGTGCGAAACTCATGCGATCCAAGGATGCCGCCCTCTCCAACTCCAAATCAAATAGCTCAGGGCAGGTATAATCATGCTTTGCATCTTCTACCGCTGGCTAGCAAAGCTTTCGACCAACATTAGTTGAGCTCTATTACTCTGTGTAAGACCCGTTCTCCAGAGGGGGAATCTAAACCACAGTGCTGCAAAGCGAGTTGACCACGGTCTCAAAGCTGGTCAATGGCAGAGTCCCGACAAGAACCTAACTCTCTCTACTCTCAGTTGCCTGCAATAGCCACAAAGCTAACTTCCCCATCTGTACAATGGGGGAAAAAGAGCACTGCCCAGCTCCACAGGTATTGGGAAGATAAGTACATTTACAAATTCTGAAGTGCTCAGAGACTATGGGAAAGGGTGCCATGTAAGTACATAAGATAGAGATCCATCAAATTAAGTCTGTTGGCCACTCAAACAGGACAAGGACGTGGGGACTTGCAACACCCACCGAAGACACTTGGGACAAAGGGAAACTGACAGGGCACTGGTGCCCCACTAAAATACATCCACAGTATAAAGAGGCTCCAACAGAGGACAGCTGAGCTGGCGTGGTCGAGTCAGCAATCCAGGCTGTTTTTCTAGGACACATTGAATTGGCTGGCATTTTCATGCTGAACTCAGGCCCTTTAATACTCTCAGCAGCCTCTAGGAATTACAAAGCAAGACTGCTTCCAGGAGACTGTTCTGGAGTCATCAGGGACAGAGGGGAGGCCTTCCCCAACATGAAGGGTTAGGGGCTCGTGTCTGATCCTATTTTCCTTGCGGGACAGTGAACCTATCGAGCAGCAAAGAGGACACCCGAGTCCTTTGGAGGCAGTCACGACTCTGTAGTTTGTCTGAGATCAAGGGCTAAAGAGGCTGATGGGGTAAGAGTGCCACCGAAAGGGGCCATACCAGAGTGAGAGCTCTAGCATCAGCTTTTAGAGCTGGGAGGTTTTCCTTCCCAACTGGGAAAGATCCCTCCAACTCAACAAGGTGCTCCAAAGGGCCTAGGGAGCCTGAATGTGCCGGAACAGACCCCGCCCGTCCACATCAAGCGCCTCGCAAACCATCTGAGCGCACCAGAACGAACGCTTTGGGAGTTTGCTATGCCTAGAAACAAGCTGCGCCATGGGGCGACGTTGTGACTTGCCCCTGGCATCCAGGAAGGGACGGCGTTGAGGAAATGGACACAGGAGCTCAAACCTCAGAAGGGGGCAGCATGTAGCCCTGTCCTCCTGGGTGGACATGACCAGCAGGGCCTGGGAGTTTGCTTCCCCACCCCCGGCACTATTTTAGCAACACGTGTCTAGGGTATCATGCCGACAAAGTCTCGTTTAGATCTAACCCTTCCCCACCCCAAACCTAAAAGAAATTAAACAAATTGTGGAACTAATATGATATTTACCACCATTGCATTATTCACTCTGTTAGTGTGTTCTATCCCCTTCCTCCCCGTTCCCTGTGTCCGTCTTTTCTATTTAGATGGAGTTCTCTGGGGCAGGGACGGTCTAGTACTGTGTGCAGTGCCGGCAGAATCATAATGCGTGTGGTTAATAACTGAACTGAAAGGTGTGCCAACTCAGAAACAGCTGGGTGAAGTGTTTGTGCCTCTAGGGCCTGTTGCAGCAAACTGGGAACATCTGCTCCAAAGGAACCAAATCTAGACTGGATTCTTTTGTAAAATAGAACATCTCTTTATTTTTGGTTCAGGTCATATGTCCAAAGGTAGGTCTCCTCCCACATTTCCAGGAAGATTTTTCAATTAAAATGGAAATGGAATCGATTAGAAACTAAAGGAAACTACAGTATTCAAGTCTCAAAGAAAGGGCTTACATTCAATCTCCTACTAGGCCATCTTTCCACAAGATGCTAAAATTTTAGAGAAACTAGCTGCATCGTTTAGTTCGGGAGGCAGGGGGATCCAACAGGGGGAACAGAATCAGAGTTTAAACTAAGCCCTCCAGTAAAGAACGCCCCAGATTCTGGAGTGTGCGCGTCCTGGGATTTGCATCAATGTATCCCGTAGAAACCAGTTGCTCTGCTTGTGCACGTCCTAATTTAAACGGTCTATGGGTGGGGATGAGTCATCGGAGGTGTTCCTTGGATGCAGATTTTTATAAAGGACCAAAACCCAAGCAGGAAATTGAAGCAGACAGCCCAGGATAAAAGTGTCACTACATATTTCCTCCGACTGGCACACACTGTAAGTTATAGATGGTAGGATTGCTTCATTGCACAAGGAAATCAAAAGCCATGAGCTTGCTGGATCTCAGGATCTGTGTTTCATGTGCACTGATCCACTGATTCAAAAAAAAAAAAAAAGAAAAAAATCTCCTCCTCCCATACCCTGCATACTATTCCATAACCTTCAGTCCAGCCACCAACATGATCTCGCGGGCTCATATGGTACCCGTCTCTCAACCATATCAGGCTTTCCCCTGCTAGGCTATGCTTAGCAGCACCATCACCAGGCCACTTCCCTGCATGGGCCAAGTAAATGATTCATCATCTCTCCTTTGGGGATTAACTGCACAGAAAGTCCTTTTTATTTGCAACACAATTAGTACTACTATCTCCTTGTGCTGGCAAGAGCTCCCAAGGTAACGCACAGGTTTCATTTGGTGCAACAGGCTGGGATTTCACACAACAATGCACCCTGGTGTTATGTTTTAAATGCACACACCTATCTCCTCCTTCAAGGTTAAAAATCTCATTAAACAAGAGCCTGTGCAAGAGAGCATGGAGATGCTCTCCTGACCGTGACACTGCAATTTCTTCTTGCAGCATCCTGATCTGCCTTTGCACGCAAACCTATGTGATAACTAGAGGACACCGGGTACTATCTTTGGCATGAGACATATTCAAAGGCCAGCTGGCACCGCTTCTTAGTTGTATTCAGTCTCATCCCTTGCATTCTGACTGGTTGTGGTCCAATTTTCCGGGGCTTAGGAAGTGGGATTGATCATTCATGCAATTATCGATGTAGTTGGTCCCATGTTATTTATCTTTGGACATGTTACAATATGACACTCATGTAGGCTGCAAACAAGAAGTTTGCTTAGTCTCTTAGAAAAAGTGGTACAACAATCTCCACGTATTACACAGTCTTATCCCAAAGGCACAGAGTAGAATTAAAGGCAACTGTGAAATGCAGCATATTTAAGACGTTAACTTCTTTTAAATAAAAGGAGAGAGTCTTAGCTTCTGTTTTCCTGAGTGCAGTTTGGAATCAAGGTCTCAAAGTGAGATGGGCTGGCACATTTCTTGCTGACACTGGTTTTGTTTTCATTATGTTGCTTGGGTAAAGAACCACTGTTGATAAGAATCCGAGGGGTTACAGGAAGTCATAGAGGGATGCTCATCTCTTGCAGATAAACACATGTTAGAGGCTATGTTTTTAATCAGACGATCCTAAAAAACAAATAGAGATACCTTGCTCACATCATCCACCGATCTCAAAGTGCTTTACAAAGGACCATTGTTATCCCCATTGTACAGAAGGGGAAACTGAGGCACAGGGAGGCGACGTGACTTGCCCAAGGTCACCCAGCGAACCGAGGAATAAAAACCAGGTCTCCGGAGTAGATCTGGGCCAGATTTTTCAGCCAAGACTTTTTTTGGTGGGGAAAAAAAAAAAAATGCAGATTTGGATCGACTGAAACACTTCACAAATTTGTGTCAATTTTGGCTCAATTATTTCAGTTGGAAAAATTCAAAAGTTTTGTTTTGACATTTTCAGAACAAAATGTTTAAATTTTCCAATCCAAAATGACTTTTCACTTAAAAAAATTAAAATTGAAGGAAAATTTTTTTTTTTTTGTTAAAAAGCTGCAAATTGCAACAAAACTGTGACCCAAACCAAAATTTTTTGATTTTTTGGAACTGCCAGAGATCCAAAATAAGGTTGGTTACTTGCATGGCTCCACTCCTGCGGCCCAGTCCAGTCCTCTCCCCAGTAGGTCCCAATGCCTCCCGAAGGAACCCTCCCAGTTTGACAGCAAAGCACAAGACAGGCTTCTGCAAGGCACCTAAGAAACTCTCGTCAGAGGTGAGGAAGAGGGAAAGACACTGCTGCTTCTGAGTGCATTGAGCCCGTGTTCTTTACTTACGTGGGTCAGTTCCCATTCTTCATTTCCTGGAACACGCGAGTTCTTTCCTGTGAAGTGACAGTCTCCCAGCTCCACCGGCCCAAAGCCGGATCGGAGGCAGAGCTGCTTGCCGATGTTGTGCCGCAGGTCCTTTTGGGACGTGTATTCAAAATACTGAGAACCAAGACCAGACAGGGGAGATTAGGCTGCTGCTATCCAACGGTCACTCATGCTACACGGAAACAGCCTGCCTCCTTCACTAATGAAGGCAGCACCAAAATTAACTCAAGGTGCTAGGAGAATTCGCTCTTATGCCAGTTGATAATCAAGCGCACACCAATGCCAGTGGGTCCCCACAAGTCTGAAGGAGCCACCCCCTGCCCTTGATGAGATATCTAATCCCCCAATAAGTTGCGCAGTGAGCAGCTTGGATACCGGATGGACAAGGGGCAGCCCGCTCACACCACCAGTGGAGTGAATCCCATCTCCAATTGTGATGTAATGCCGACGGCCCTGTCATTGTCTTCAGCAGTCGGGACTGAAATGGAGACCTCTGAATCTTAATGCAAGAGCTTCTAGCACTCAACCCGAAAGATCCAGCTGTTGGACAAGGCTGAGGCAGGCTCATTGATTTCTGGGCAGTCTAGCCACCACCAGAGAGGGACAGAGGGCCGCACCAAGTTGAGCTGCCAGGGGACACCAAAAAAAAAAAAGTGCAATTTAGTGAAGCATATTTGAAAGCAAAACGGTCAGGCACCCAATGGAGCTGGCAGAGTGGGGTGACAGATTTAGTGGTTGGAGCAGAAGACTAGAAATCAGGTCTCCTGAGCTTAGATCAGCCACTGCTGGGCTGTGTGAACTGGGCCAGAATTATTTTCCCTGTCTCACTCCTTCCCCATCCTCTACCATCAAGATAGTTAAGACCAAAGCAGACTGTGAAGAACTTCAAAAAGATCTCACAAAACTTAGTGATTGGGCAACAAAATGGCAAATGAAATTTAATGTGGATAAATGTAAAGTAATGCACATTGGAAAAAATAACCCCAACTATACATACAATATGATGGGGGCTAATTTAGCTACAACTAATCAGAAGAAAGATCTTGGAGTCATCATGGATGGTTCTCTGAAGATATCCACGCAGTGTGCAGCAGCAGTCAAAAAAGCAATCGGGATGTTAGGAATCATTAAAAAAGGGATAAAGAATAAGACGGAGAATATCTTATTGCCCATATATAAATCCATGGTATGCCCACATCTTGAATACTGCGTACAGATATGGTCCTCTCATCTCAAAAAAGATATACTGGCATTAGAAAAGGTTCAGAGAAGGGCAACTAAAATGATTAGGGGTTTGGAACAGCTCCCTTATGAGGAGAGATTACAGAGGCTAGGACTTTTCAGCTTGGACAAGAGGAGACTAAGGGGGGATATGATAGAAGTATATAAAATCATGAGTGGTGTGGAGAAAGTGAACAAGGAAAAGTTATTTACTTGTTCCCACAATGTAAGAGCTAGGGGCCACCAAATGAAATTAATGGGTAGCAGGTTTAAAACAAATAAAAGGAAGTTTGTCTTCACTCAGCCCACAGTCAACCTGTGGAACTCCTTGCCTGAGGAGGTTGTGAAGGCTAGGACTATAACAGGGTTTAAAAGAGAACTGGATAAATTCATGGAGGTTAAGTCCATTAATGGCTATTAGCCAGGATAGGTAAGGAATGGTGTCTCTAGCCTCTGTTTGTCAGAGGGTGAAGATGGATAGCAGGAGAGAGATCACTAGATCATTACCTGTTAGGTTCACTCCCTCTGGGGCACCTGGCATTGGCCACTGTCGGTAGACAGGATACTGGGCTAAGTGGACCTTTGGTCTGACCCAGTATGGCCATTCTTATGTTCCCCATCCTCTACCATCGCTAGGGATAACAACCTACTTCATGATGGAAAAAGGGAGTAGAGCTAAGGTGAATTTTTTGGATGACATTTTTACTGCCAACAATGAAGATTCAGACAGACCAAAATATTTCACGAATTCACCAAATTCTTTCGGTAAAAAACAAAACAGAGAATCAGGAAAAAATCTTAATGTTTGTTTCAACACTTCTAATATGCTTTTGGGATAGAATTTTACATTAAAACTGCTAAAAGTCAAACATAACATTTTGTTTCGGTTTGAATGAATTGGTTTGTTTGATCCAAAACAATCTTTTTTTCTTCAGTGGTTTGATTCAGCCTGGAAACAAACAGAAAATTGGGACAGTTCTGAAAGGGGGCTTTAATTCACACTGTAAAGTGTTTAGAAATCCTCAGATGAAAGGCAGAGAGGCACAGTGTGTCGCTGAAGCACCATGGACTTCAGCTGTTTGGGGCGGAGACCATTCAGGCTCAGGGCTTGAATGGAGGTTATTGTCCTTACTGAAATAAAATAACTTGTTTAAATAAGAAGAGGTATGAAGGAGGGAGAATTGCCCATGTTCCGTGCATGATTCAAATCTTAACTGTGAATATGGAAAGGCTGGGTTTTCTTCCTTCTCCCAGCTCTGGGCTTTCCTATTTCAGTGGGGGGTGGGATAGGGTGAAAGCAGGTGGGACACATTTGCACAGATTGCATACCTGATTGCCTCCCATTCCATGGCAAGGGTACATGATCAGCGGCTTCCCTCCGTGATTGTTCTCGCCAACATCCAGGCAATTCTTTGACCCTTCATTTTTAATCTGAAAGCAAAGAACAAAACAAAGCAAGCAAGCAGCTCAGGTTGGAGGGGACTTTGCCGCGGTTGGGTGCTCAGACACAGACCCGACCCAACCCTGTGTGCTTGGCCAGGGATTCAGGATCCACTTTTCAGCTGAAAACACAGCCCAGCAAATCCTATTACATCCTGTTGGGATCCTTGGCCAGTTTTTTTTTTTTTTTTTTTAAATCAGGGCTTTGCTGTGGTTTGGGGGTTGGGATCCTACCTATTTCTATTCTTTCAGCAGCATTTCATTTAATACTCAGTATATTTGAGCTGAAATTTTCAAAGCCATTGGAGACGGAACACTAGACAGAGAAGGCTCTGAGTTTCTATAGTGAATTCTTACCTCAGGTGTCCAGTTGGTGGGTTTCTCTAACATGCACAGGGTCTGATCACTGTTTGGGGTCTGGAAGGAATTTTCCCCCACGTCAGATTGGCAAAGACCTTGAGGGTTTTTCCCCTCCTTTCATTTGCAGCGTGGGGCGTGGGACACTTGTTGGTCTGAACAAGAGCACATGGTGGATTCTCTGTAATTGAAGTCTTTCAATCATAATTCGAGGACTTCAGTAACTCAGCCAGAGGTTAGGGGATGAGGTAGAGGAGGTTCTGCGGCTGTGATGTGCAGGAGGTCAGACTAGATGACCAAGATGGTCCCTTCTGGCCTTAAAGTCTATGATTGTAGCAACCAATTCACATTAAAATTAATGAGTATTGGACATCCAAATTGCCTCACAATCTCTGCCTTGGAGCTCTAAGTCTTAAGAGGCTGGGACCTTTCGTAAGGCACTAACTTTCCAGGGATGATTATTTTTTGGAGATGGGAAGACAAAGCATTCTGGGGAAATAATGAGAACTCCACAAACTGAAAACTACCCAGAGCAGGCGTTGAGTAATCGGCTATGGACAGATAGCTGTAAAACTGCCTTTGATACAACAACTTCAGGGAGCAGCCCTGCAAATTAATAAATCTGCCATGCTGACTTCTGGCTGCACCTTCTGGAATGCAAGCAAGGGCGGGGTGAGCAGGAGGGTTCAACCAGGATTAGGATCCTATGCACGATCGGCTTATATCTGGTCACTCTTCTGCTGCCCACGTATCACTAGATAACTGGATCAGAGACTTGGAGCTGCAAGTTTTTAACTATGCAAAGCAACATCCTTTCTGCAGTTGGCATTTGACTCCATTTCTCTGAATTGGAATGAGCTCAGCTGCGTGATCTGACTTCCCAGGACAAACCCAAAGTGTGTATTTTCCTTGAGGCACCTGACCTTGAATCGCTGGAGAAGCCAGCAACAATCTTTAGTGGCCATAAGAGATAAACAGTGCTCTGCACAGAACTGATTTTTCTGTTTGGAGCTGACAGCACTGCTGTGTCTCACAGGGGTGCATGGGAATTATATATTTAAGTTTGCTTGCATATTTATTCCCGCCTCTGGAAATTTCCACGACATGCATTTGAAGAAGTGAGTATTCACCCATGAATGCTTATGCTCCAATACATCTGTTAGTCCATAAGGTGACCCAGGACTCTCTGCCGCTTTTACAGATCCAGACTAACGCGGCAACCCCTCTGACATTTAAGATTGTGAGGCACTCAGATATTATGGTAACACAAGCCAGACAAATATCTAAGAGATGCTATTTTTCTTGACTCACTGGGAAGGTGGGAGTCAAACTCCTTTGTCCGTTGCTGGCTTCACTATATTTCAGCCCCACTTTAAACTCCCCAACTCTCAGAACCCTGCACGGATACTAGTATCCTTTCAGGCAAGAACTGGATTGGCCACTTAGAAGCCTATTACTTGGCCAGCAGTACAGTTCTTCAGCAATATGAGGTGTGCCCAGCCCTCAGGCAGTGAGTCATCTTTGCTGCACTCCCCTTCCCGGCTGGCCTGGGTGAAAGAGCAAAACCTGCTAAATCACAAACCAACCTTCCTCAGCGCTGACAGCCCCCCCCCCCCCCACCGCTTAACCTCCACTGTTCCATTCTTGAGCATAAGCTGCCAATCACGTAGCTAGTTGGGGAGGAAGATATGGGGAGAAGTCTTAGAAAAAAATTCGCTCCTTTCCATTTTAACATTTTCTATGAAGCTTTTAGTCCTGGTGTAAGATTGTTCCAGTAGGAATAAAAGCCCACTTTAAAAAAAAAAACAAAAAAACCAAATGCCTTTTCCACGGGGGGGGGGAGAGGGGGAGAGAAGAGGGGAGGTTCTGTGTGTAAATAAAGGGAAAATGGGTTCTCTATCTCACAACCAGCTAGTGTAGACAAGCCCTGAGACAAAGGGGAATGGGATGGGGGCAGGAGAAGAAATAGCAGGGGACTGAACAGAAGTTTCCCAAGTCTGACAGAGATGCTCATGAACAACAGGGAGGATTCCAAGTGCCAGGGCACTGTTTAAGGCTATGTCTATACTATGAGGTAGGGGTGCAATTCCCCTGCTCGTGTACACATGCTCACTGAGCCAGCTGTGACTATAATTAGCAGTGTTGTTACTGCAGCAGTGCCGATAAGCATATGAAAGGTATTCCTGGCTCCTGCTGGGACGCCTTCATTTGTAGGTTTCAAACTCAAAAGGGACCCAGCGTGATCGGACCTTCTGTATAGCACAGACCACAGAACTCCCCCAAAATAATTTCTACAGCGGATCTTTTAGAAAAACGTCTAGGTCTGGGGCAAAGTCATTTCCCTTTTCGGTGTCTGCGTTTCTCATCTCCAAGTTTTGTCTTGGACATTTAGACTGTAAGCTGTTTGGGGCAGGGACTGTCACGTCGGGAGCCTGCTCAGTGCAATGGCAACCTGATCTTCGTTGGAGCCTCTATACCATACGAACCGCTGCTACCGTCTCCATTTGTTTCTAGAGAAGGAGGGAATTGCGGGGGTGGTTAACCAAAAGAAAACAGGACAACACAGACGCACTCCTGCACTTACTGCTCCATAGAAGGTTGGAGTCAAGTCTGGGATGAAGATCTCTGGGTAGATAGTTTGTAGATACCAGGTGAAGTTTTTACAGTGCAGTTGCTCCTTCAGTTTGAGCCGTTCTGTAATGTCGCCGTACGTTTTCTATCAAAATCATGCAAGAAAAATTAAACTAGCCTCAACGGGGCAGCAACAGAATCCAGAACCCGGCATTCCCTTTAATAGGTTTGCCTTAAAGCATCACAGAGAGGCAGTTTCCATTTGTAATTCATTTTAGAACCTTATGGGATTAAGTTACGACACACCTTCCCTTCTTATCACAGGTAGGAGGATGTTTCCCAGGATGCTTGTCACTGGAAGGAGGGAGGGAGGGAGGGAGGAAGAGAGAGAGAAAACCTGTTTTTCCCTCCAGTGAATCTTTGAGAGTTTGAAATCCCCCCTCCCCCCCCATCCTGAATCAGGACAAAGTGGAAATCTCAAAAATGTTTGACTTAAAAAAAAAAACCCAGAAAGTTCAGCTTGGGTTAATCGAATGGTTTTCTTTTAAAGCTCTGTTTTTAAAATCTAATTAGAAATTTAAACTAATGATGTTTTGACCCAGAAAACCTGAATTTTTTTGTTCAGAAAAACGGCAAAATGAAATATGGATAGTTCTGAAGCTTTTCCACGGTGGGTTTTTTTGGGGAGTCAGGAGGTTTGTCCAAACCTACCCTGTTTTGCAAACAAATTTCAATTAATCAGTATTTTTTGACGAAAAACCTTATGTTGAAATATTCTCCGACTGGTTCTAATCGGAAGGCTCATCTCAGACAGCACAAGGCATTTGGGAGCCATCCTCACTTTGGGTTCTGAACAGTGGCAGAGCTAATAGGGAGGGGGGTGTGTGTGTGCGCCCCCCGGTGGCCTTTACATGTACTTGTGGCACCTTTTCAAGCCAATAGATCTAGTTGAAGGTTGTACCACCAATAACCCATCGCCCCCCCAGCTCTATAACCTAGCTCTGCTACTGATCCAGATCCCACATGGGTTGGCCACTGACTCTGCACAGAGTCTAGTTGACTTCTATGGAGTTCTGCACAGGCAGATGGGTCCATCCATGTGGTTCTCTTCATAGGACCAGCGCCTTAAGCATGACACTACAAGAAGCCTGGCACTGCCAAGAGGAATCAACCAACTAGTTTCCCTGCATACAGAAACACATCAAAGATGCTTTGATTACTTGTGAGATGCTTTATGGAACTGGGGTTGGTACCTCTCTGGCCATCTTCGAGGCCTGCTGGTTTCTTCTGTAGAAGATTTCCTTATAGTCGTCCATCCAGACCTCTGCCAGGCGCACTTGGTTCCTGGAGATGACCTGAGTTCCTTTCGGGAAGGTGTGTGGACTTTTGGAGCGGAACACGTGCCCAACCACCGAGCAAGGGATGATCTCCAGCTGACCACCACACTGCCAAACCTACACAAGGGGGAAGCAGCCCATCCAGTGGATTTCAAAGGGAGCTTTAGTCAGACAAACCCGGACACATCAATCAAAGGGGAAAAAGAATGTTTCCTATGTCCAAAGTGCTTTCTTCCATAGTTTGAAGTTCAGAACTGGACTGGGTTGAGATCTGGCATAATGTACTTTGAGCTTCGTTATTTGTATTGCAGTAGTCCAAAGCCCACAGTTAAGGGATTTTGTTGGCCAAGGTTATGAGGCCTTATACTCAACTCACTGGCATTTCTCCGTAACGTGATAACTTTTGAATGCTACATCTGATCAATGCCAGAATTTCAGGGAATGTTTTAGGCATCAGTGGGCACAATCCTATTGATTGGGGGGGGTGGGGGGAGGAAAGAATTTCAGAAAATCAGAAGAGGGGAAAAATAGGAAACACACAGGGACCATATGTGTTTGTGGGGGAACTCTTGGTATAACTCTTACAATACGATGGGCCTACAGAACAACAAAGTGCGTGGGCCCCCTAGTTTTAATCCTGCTAGAAGTTAACTGTTCCCCCCCCCCCCCACCACACTGTTTCACTTGGCTCTTACCCTAAAGGACATTTCCACATTCTCCCCGCCCCAGATCTCCATCTGGTCATCATAGGAACCAATGTGTTCAAAATAGGACTTGGAGATCGCAAAGAGGCCGCCAGCAAAAGTGGGAGACCTGAGGGGAGTCAGAAGCAGAGTCAAGAGAACATACTTGGTGCATCACAAACGTTAATGTAGCAATCTGGGCAAACCCCACCATTCATCCTGCTGCAAGACAAATATCCATAGGAAGTGGCAGGACAAGATCAGAAATGAGGCTATTCAAAGCTGAACCCAGCAACTACCTCCATCGGCATTGGTTTGGTATTGGCATGGGCACCTTTCTTGGTATGGACATATTAGGACAGAAGACCAAGGAACACGTTTACCAAGGAAGGCTGCTATACAGCCAGCATCCCAAAAGCTTCAGTAGGGCAATAAGGTCACCAAGGATGGACAAACTGAACACACAGCCAGACTGTCTTAGGGATCTGGCTAGAGATCAATACAAGTGGCACTCAAATCTGTAGGGAGGCCAGGGGTGACTGAAGTGTGGGCCCCCCCCCCCGCCCCCCACTGGTGCCTGAAACATGGTCCCGCCCCTGTGCTGCCCCTGCCCCACAAGGCCCCGCCCCCCAGTCACTCGCCCTTACAGCTGGTAAAAAGTGATGGGGCCATGACCTCCTGGCCCCCAACCCCGTTCCAGGGACCCTCGGGATTTGCCATGATGATGCAAATATCCCCAGTTTGCAGATGGGGATAGCTACACTGAGATGTTAAATAATCTTCACATTCACAACTCTGAGCCCTGGTATTGTGGTGTCCTCCTGCGATCAGGAAAAACGTCTTGAGCAGGCCAGTCACAAGCGTGGAGACATTAGGATAACAAAGAAACCCTTAGAACAGACCGTCAGAAGCCTCTTGCAAAATACTTCAGATAAGGGATTATCGTCCAGACAAGGAGGAGGATCCAGTGGATAGCATACTAACCTGGAGACTCTGAAGACCTGGGTTCAATTCCCCACCCTGCCACTGTCTCCCTATCTGACCTTAGGCAAGTCACTTGATCTTTGCGCCTCAGTTCCCCATCCACAAATGAGGATAATGGTGCTACACTGCCTCACAGGTGTGTTGGGAGGGAAAAATACACGGGACTGTGAGGCGCTCAGATCGTCCGGTAATGAGGATCATGTAAGTACCTAAGACAGAGAGAAGTCAAGGGAGCAGCTAGTAGCTGCGACACCGAGTGGATGCAGGACCCAGGGGCTGATCTGATTCAGGAGGAAGAGAAGAAGCCTTGAGTATCATTACTGAATGTCAGAGCAGAAAGGAAATCCAGGTACTCAGGACTAAGCATCTCCTTTTGTCTCCCTTTATAATCTGTTACATCTCAACTTTAAATGGGGGGTGGGGTGGAACCGAAACTGGCTTTTATAAAAAACTTACTGAACTGCTGTGTTCTCGCCAAGAGGAGCCAGCGGAGATTAGAGGCAGCTGGAAGCCAAGTTACCAGTCCACAGGAAAAAAAGGGACCTTTATTGAGAAAGAAAGAAACTTCTCCCGTCTGACCTTTCCACAAAGCGGAGCCGTACTCCAGGCCAGAGGCCAGGCTTTGTCTCGCTATCGCGGAAAGGGCCAAGAGCAGGCATTGAATGTCTTCACTTGGGAATTCAAGGTTATTCTGTTTCGGAAGGGGCAGAGACAGGTGACTATCGTCTACAGTTGCTTGCACCAACTGGGCAGCAGGCTGGCTGGGTTTGAAGGAGACAAAAGACTCTTTTCTATGGAGCTTCAGGAGCAATGCACTTTAAAATGTCAAAGGTAAGTTACCAAAAACAAAGAAAAAACCCAATCTCAGGAACTTATCTGGCCCCTGTCGCTGTTGTATCTTTATTGTATTTATCCTTGCAGCACTTCAGTGCTGCTCCCCTCCATTTTACAAATGGGGAACAGAGGCAGAGGACAGGTCTACATGAGACAAGGTTTGCCGGTATCCTACGCTAGCACCGTGGACGGACTTCATGCTGGCAAAACTGTGCTTTGGGCAAGATAGACGATTCCAGCCCTTCTGAACAAAATGAGTTATATCAGCAACACTGTGATTTTACCAGTACAACAGTCGCAAATCACACTTCCTCACGTCCCAGACTGAAACAGCTATGCCAGCATAAGTTTAAGGTGTAGAACTGATACTAGTTTATATTAGAAAAGGTTTGCTGGTATAGGTTTCAGAATGGTAGCTGCGTTAGTCTGTATCAGCAAAAACAACAAGGAGTCCTTGTGGCACCTTAGAGACTAACAAATTTATTTGGGCAGAAGCTTTTATGGGCTAGAACCCACTTCATCAGGTGCAAGGAGTGAATTTTCCACTCCATGCATCTGATGAAGTGAGTTCTAGCCCCCGAAAGCTTCTGCCCAAATAAATTTGTTAGTCTTTAAGGTGCCACAAGGACTCCTCGTCGTTTTTGCTTGTATAGTTATGCTGCAAACCGTCCTAGCCTAGACGCAGGCTACGCTGGCCAAAGGAGATCTTCTGCGGTATACTTAAATCTCCTCTCTGAATGACAGCAACTATACTGGTAAAATACCTCTTCTGCCTGTATAAGCTACTTCTCTGCTAGATCTTTTACAGGCAAATCTTCTCTAGTGTAAACAAGGCCTAAGTGGTTTGTCCAAGATCGCACAGGTAGTCAGTGGCGGAGCAAGGATTTGAACCCAAGTCTCCTAGACCTGTGCTCTAGCCACTAGACCATGCTGCCTCCAGCCTACTAGAATTAATTGGAAATTGACCAATACCATCTCACTGGCAAAGAAATAAAACACAATAAGTTTTAAGTCAAGTCTCCGTATCACAATAAGCAGGTTCTCCTGTTTTGGGTGGGACAGCAATTCCTACTAATCTTTAATGCTCCCTCTGTTCAAACAGGAAAAGGGCCTTTTCATAAGACTGAACGGGCAGATCGCCCCCTTTTCCCAACTCAGGTACTGACAGTGCGTTCAGATGACAGGGTTTTTTGAGGTAAGTGGAAAGATAAAAAGACACAGCAATTACGCTCTTAATGAGAGACTTTGCCAGAAAGCAAGGTCTGTCTGGAGCCTGAGGTGATTAAGAGCTCCTTTTGTAAAACGCTGACAGACCCTGGTCGTCGGTGGGCAGGATCGAATCGGGGACCTCCAGAGCTTAATGCATGAGCCTCTACCACATGAGCTAAAAGCCAACTGGCTTAGCTAAGGGTGTAGAGCAGGAGCAAACTTTTCCTCTCCCCCTCCCTGCCGATGGGACAGAACACCCCACCCAGGAGGTGTGTGGGTGACACTTTCATTCGTAGAAATTAAGTTCATAATGGCTCTCTCTCATTCAAACCCAACTAGAGATATCCTCCTAACCAGCCACCCCACTCCTTTCAGCTAACCCAAACAGAACACACAACAGTGTCTGATGTAGCTGCCTTACACTGGGAAGGGGAAGCTATTCAAGGCCTAACAGCCAAGCACCCTAAGGGGACATCCTGACACTCAGTTAAGAGGCTGTACATGGTATATGAACAAAAAGCCAAGCTGCCAGGAGCTGCCACTGGCTTTGGAGGTTTGTTTTCAGGCCTGATTTTCAGATAATTCAAGGGCCTGCAGGGCCAAGCCAGTCTGAAGCATCTCAGCATTAGATCTGAGCTAGAAAACAAGAATTCTGTTTTGTGAAAATCTGAGGTTCTGAAATGTGCTTTAGTTTTGCATTGGAACGATGAAGCTCTTTGAAATTTTCCATCAAAAAACATGAGCTAACAGCTCTGTGGTTAGGTCACTTACCTGGGATGTGGGAGATCCAGGTTTAAGTCACTGCTCTGAATCAGGCTATTGGCTGTTCTGGGGTAGGAGCCCCCCCAACCCCTCAAAAAAATTCCATATTGGATATTAGACACCTTCCTGACTAATGTTTCATCAAAACTACTATGTTTCCATTAGAAGTTTTGGTTTTGACAGATCAGATTTCTCAGACACAAAAGTGTTTCATTGAAAAACTCCTGGCTAGCTTTGCTGGCACCTCTCAAAGTCAGCCCTGAGGTACCTTGAGCTAGGCACTCAGCATCTGACACATTCAAAACATGACATGCCCAAACTCAGCAGCCCTCTATGAGAACTTGGCTGTAGGGCATATTAGGAAGGGTGGGGTCGAGGGGCTACCCCTTCCCACAAAGATACATGTTGCATGGTAGACGGTGTTTGTCTTTGCCTCTTTTCTCCCCAAGAAAAAGGACAAATACCATCTAGAGCTAGTTGGGTAAAAAGATCAAAAAACCCAAACAATTTGGTAAAAAAAGCTTCTTAATTAAAATTTCATTTTGCAGGGTGCAACCCTCCCGTAATTTTTAATTGGTTGTTTTCTCCTTCCCTGCCTTTTTTTTTTTTTAACGGGGTGGGGGGCCCCTGATCTTAAAAATTGACTGGAAAAAAGAAAGGAGAAATCAAAAAATGAAAATAACCCCACAAATATTTTAAAAATCGTGAATAAATTTTAATGGGTATTTTTTTTTTAAACAAAGATTTTCCAAATTCAGAAAAAGGCTGACAAAAAACCAAGAGAGAAAAAACAAACCCCCAAAGCCCCGCAAAAAGCCACCACCACACGTTATCTGTCAAAAAAAGAGTTTGGTCCACTCCAATACCCACCAATATCGAGGACAATATTTGCAGGTCAAATTTGCCCTCTCTTAACAAAACAGGCCACACCACTGAATGAACCTCAGACAGACCTGAGGGCTTGTCTGCACTAGAAAGTTGCACCACTTTCACTATCCCAGTATAATACCACCTAGCTCTTTTCACCAGTAGATCTCAACGTCCTTCACAAACTTTAATATACTGATTCTCACAACACTCCTGTGAGGTAGGGCAATACCATTATCCCTATTGCACAGATGGAGAACTGAGACACAGAGAGGCTAAGTGACTTGCCCAAGGTCACACAGGAAACCCGTGGAGGAGCAGGGAATTGAAACTAGGTCACGCATCTCTTAGGGTACCGCCGTCATCACTGGACCAAGCGGTATAACCCCTCGAGTGTGGATGCTGTTACTGAGATATAAGCACCTTTATACCAGTGTATAGCTTATTCCTACAGGGGAAAGGGAATAATCTGTACTGGTATATAAGCAACTTTGTGTCAACATTACTGTCTCCATTAGGGGTTGTACCTGTAGCCTGCCAAACCTAGTTATTAGATTTTTAAAAAATAATTCTATGGATAATATAGATGTTTATTGCTACGCATCCCCTCCGATTTTTATCAATTTAAATTTTCACAGTTCTGCAAAATTCCGGGGAGCGGAACCATGGGGGTGCGTGTCACACGATTATTTAATGACAGTAGATGCCGAGATTCAGAAAGTTAAAGCTTTGTAACAGTAACACACACAGTGTCACCACCACATGTCAAAAATACACACTCAATATCCTTAAATCAAACTTTAGTAAGTTCTCAAGCAGCATTTTGGTTTTTTATTTCTGTAAATTTCAGTTATTATTGAGGGAAAAATTTTTTCCGTATGTATGGTGAAATTGACATTTACCGACAAAAAACTAACCCTTCCAAGCCTAAGGATAACTCTAAGTGATAAATCAAAAATCACATCCCTGACTGGACGGATATATCTGTGCTTAGACCAGCCCTAAGAAGAAAACTTTGCAGCCTGAAGAAAACAAAACAAAACTGCTCCACACATAGAATTATTCTAGTATTTGTTAAGTACACCCTTAGACTGACAAGTAGGACCAAACACTCCTTTCCATGACTGCCTATTGCTAGGGTGACCAGGTGTCCTGTTTTTAAAGGGACAGTCCTGTTTTGGGGGACTTTTTCTTATATAGGCGCCTCTTACCCCCCACCCCGTCCCGTTTTTTTTTTTACGGTTGCTATCTGGTCACCCTAGCTATTGCGTGCGGTACTGTATCGTGTACCCACAAAGAAAAATAGTGTGTTAGCATAACACCCAGAAGCTCCAGTCACGGACAGGGCCTCGTTGTGTCAGGCGCTGTATAAACACAGAACAAAAGTCCTTGCCCGGAGGAGTTTACAGACTAAGACAAGAGACAACAGATGGCTGCTGACAGACGGGGGAGCATATAGAACCAGTGAGACAATATTGGCCAGCACGATAAGCAGTGGTCTCAGAAGACAGCAATATACCACAGGCATATTCATTTTGCACTTACTTGATAGGGGAGGTCTCATCTTTTCTTCTCTGCTTCTCCTTAGGAGGAATGGCCTCCCACCCAAAGGTCAAACTCCAGTCAAAATTTCCCCGACTGTGTTGCTTCCCATATTGGATTGGCTTGGAAAACTCAAAGGTATTCAGGTCGATGGTGGTGATGTCTGGACTCACCACGGCCGTGGGTTCCTCTGCAATCCGGGATAAGAGAGGCTCCAGCCAGCCATGGAAACACTCGCCTAAGAAGCAGCGAGGAAGAGGACCATAAAGGTGGGATTTCATCATTACTGGTTAGATTGCAAGCTCTTAAGGCAGGCCCCGTCTCTCCCTATGGTCCCAGATTCAACGAAAGAATGAAGCATGAGCTTAATAGGAATGACCTACGGTGTTTACCTAGCTCTCGACACAATGTCTCCATATTTCTGGTGGGGCATCTAGACACCAATGTAATACAAATGATGAATGAAATCTTCTGGTGAGACCTGTCTCACCCTGGTTGGAGAGAAATAAGATTCTCAAGCCTCTTAAAAAGGGGGCAGAAAACAGCCAGAACACACTGTATTTTCAGGAAAATGCTGTCATTTCATGGTGGTCCAGACACAGCTAGCCTTACGTGCAGAGAACAGCACTTTATGCTGCAAAAAATCCCATTCAAATACAATTGAAAAAAAGGGTTAACGTAGGAACAGCTTTTGGTTTCGGCTTGCATTGCAACTGACTGGCTGTCTGGTAGAATAAAGCACTGCTCAGTCTGCGTGAGGCCCTGTGTGACTATCGATTATCTACAGGAAAACAGGCAAAAACAATCAACCCCCTCCGCCCCCACCCAGTAACCCAGGCCACTTCCAAACACAAATGCCTTGTTACAAGGAGAAAAGAAAAAACCCAGAAAAAACACAAACCTCCAGTTTTGATGTAACTAACTATCCAACTGGCATGACTGAAAACAGGGCTGGATTTAGGGACAGGTGATCCAGGCGGTCGCCTGGTGCTGGGCTTGGGGTTCTGTTTTTCTTGTTAGTGACAAAGGGGAAAATAGAATGTTTGAAGTAAGATGTTTCAGGTATTCTGTATGTGTACCTTCGTACAATCTTCCAGACTTTCTGAGAACTACATTTTCCTTGAACCTCCTAAAATGTCAGCCACGCCCGTGCGCCTATATAAGGGGCAGGGTGTCACCAGTCAGTGAGATACAGAACGAAGGGAAGTGAAGCAAGAGCCCAGCTGTGATATTGCGAACTTTGTTTTATTGTGTAATTGTGAAAGCATACCTGTGTTTTAAAACGCGGAGAGAGTGTCAGTAGCAACGAATAATGGACATATTTAATGAGATGCCAGAGGTATTAACGGAACCCCTATCTATGCAACACACTTCTTTTCCCATACTTAACATGGGATGTTTGATGACTTTCTAAGACTGCGGAACTGAAACGAGCCACAAATACGATAAAAAAATAAGGCATTCAAAAGTTTAACAAATGGGGGAGGGGGGCACGTGCCAAAGATGCTCCTTGCCTGGTGTGCAATTTGGGCTCGGGCTGGGCCTGACTGAAAAGAACCAAAAAGCGGGGGGAATGTAAGTTGCATGGTTTCTTTCTAGGAAAGAAATGTAATTTCTAAGTAACATTTTCAAAAGCAGCTAAAAGCCACACCTGGGGTCCTGAAGCTGACTCAAGGCAGAAAGGCCCAGCTATACTTACAGTGAGCATCCAGGAAAGTAAGCACCTCTCCGCTCGCGACACCAGCACCGAGTAGTCGTGCTGTTATTAACCCTTTCCTCTCCTGCTGCCGCACAACTCTCACGATCTGCAGCTGCTTCACGTAGAGATCCAGTTGGTCTTTTAAATAGTCTGAAAGGGAGAGTTTATCGCATGCACGGAAAGTGAGCAGGGGTCATAATTCAGAAGGTCTGCAGATCTCAAAGCACTTTGCAAAGGCAGCAAGTGATATACGCAGAACACACTGGGATTGACGCATACAGCACTTGCATCAACACAACCTGAAGCTCTGAAAACCCCAAAATACGTATTAATTGACCAGGCTGATCCTAGATCTGAGCCTCACAGAGAGGACTAAATCCATGACAAAACACCAACTTCTTAAAAGTTGGTTTCCCCCACAGCTGAGACTCTCTTTCCCACTTCCTCAGGAAGAAAAAAAAAAAAAAAAAAAATTAAATCTTTGTCTGGTCAGTGGGCTCTGCAGAAATTTCCTTGATTTTCTCCCACCTCCCCACTAAGATTCATGACTAGCTTGAGACTAAACATGGAAAAAAAAGACATTCCTCCACCAAAAAAGGATTTTTTATTTGTTAAAATGAAAGCGGGCCTTGCAATGAAATGCACTCTGCAATCTGAACTATGGAGCTCTTCCTGCAGCTATAATCTCTCCAGCTTTCTCCCATCAAAGAGATTAGTCTGGGACTCAACAATACAACTAAAAAATTCTCTTGACCTGTAGTTAAAACTTCATCATGACCAAGCAGATTGGGGATGGGAGGAGTGTGACTTGCTTAGAGAACAGGCTCAGGTTCAGAGTCGAGTGCACAAAAGGGAAAGAATTAGGTTTTTCCCTCCAGCCAGATGCTACTATGACACAAAAGGCACCAGAGGATGAGCTCAGCAAAGAAAAGGAAAGGGATTAAGGAGAAAGAGGAACGTTGTGAAATATCTTGGCTTACTCGGTGAGAGGCAGCTCTAAGAAATGCAGGTGCACAAAGCTACTCTCATCCCCAACAGAAAGAAAGAAAAAGAAAGAAAGATCAGGTCACCCAAGCCTCTTCAACATGCAGCCAGGAAACATTCCCCAATTAACATTTCAGGGAATAATATCTACCTTAGATATTTACATGGCCTCCATCCCTGAAGAATCTGGATACCTCATAACCTTTAATGTATTTAATTATCCCAGTATAACAACAATGCCTGTCTTTTATATAGTGTTTTTCATCAGGAGATCTCAAATGGCGTTGCAATCGGTAATGTATTTATTCTCCCACACCTGTGTGAGGCAAGGCAGTGCTGTTAGCCTCAGTTCCCTATCTGTACAATAGGGATAAGGAACTTGCCCAAGGTCACACAAGGCAGCCTATGACAGAGGAGGGAATTGAACCCAGGTATCCTAGAATCTCAGACTAGAGACCTTACTGCTGGATCATCTTCCGTAATGATTGCGGAAAGGAAATGATTAGATAGAATCTAGGCATTTGCAGAGTGAAAATGGAATCTCAGATCCAGTCACATTATGGAACAAAGCAGGGAATTACACTCTTCCAGCAACTCTAACTTCTGACCTTGGCACATTGGCTCCCCCAAGGACATTCAAGCTCACGTGAGCGGCGACAAGAGAGTCTGCTGCTGCGAGGCTAGACAGGAAGTGGTGAAGCACCGTTTGCTCTTCTGTAAATGTCAGAGCAAAGCAGCTGTGGGAAAGGCACTCAAGTTACTGGTTACGACCAAGTCCACAGCTCCAGGGCCTGGGCCACAACAGGAAACGGTGGCAGAACAGAAAGCACAATCCACGTTCAAGCAGGTTTTGCAGAGTTTGTTGGCCTGCCGGTCAGGATTCCTTCTCCAGCTTTTGTGGCCAGCTGGGAGAGTCATTTCCCTGCTCTGCGCCTTTTTGTTTCTCCTCCAGTCCTTTTACTAGTCTATTTAGACTAAGCTCTATGGGGCAGGGCCTTTTTCACAGTTTGTACAGCACCTAGTGCCATGGGGAAGCCGCTTGGTGCTCCTGTAATAAATAACAATTGCTGCTAAAATGCAGGAAGCTAACCCAGCTGGTAAAAACCATCCGCAACAGAATTAGGCTGTAAAGTGCGTGATGCAGTTGGGGGTGGGGTGGGGGAAATGTAGTCCTACTTGGCGCTGAAAGAAAATAAAGCCTTCGCCATCCTATCAACATCCTTTTCCCCAGCATAAAAAGACACCAGCACAATAGAGGCCATTGAGCTAGCAAGGCGACTGGATAGCACATAAAAACTGCACACGAGACATATTTCACAGGACAGTCTACAGCGCTCTTTTAAACAGGCTGGGTGGTGAGCGGGAAATGAGATCCACTGATAAAGAGGAGTTGGAAGCTTTATAACCAAGTGCTAAAGTGTAAAATGCCAGGTCTGTCTTTAGGGAGATCCAGTTTTTCACCCATTAAATTAAGAGCGTAGAGAGGTCATTGGAGGCTGGAAACATCTCTGGATTAGCAGGGGACATGCATCAGCCAACTGACTTGATTTTGTTTGCATTGTCAGCACGAGGGGTCCATTACTGGTGCATGCTGGAACACTTCCCTGAAGAGTGTAACAACAAAAAGAGCATCCCATGTCGCAAAATTTAAATTTCTTCTGAGCACCGAGCGGGAATCACCACACATGGCACATACCTGTCCTCTCGCCAAACTTTTTAACCAGCCTGCCGGTGGACATGGGGGTGGTAACGTTCAGCTAGGACACTGGACAGAGTCATCCAGTAGACCTAGGTTCTATTTCTGGCCCTGCCATGGGTGATTCACTTCCTACCTCAGTTTCCCCACTCACCCTTTGTTTTATGCTTTTAGACGATAAGCTCTTCGGGGAAGGGTCTGTGTCTTACTATGGATCTAGCTACACTGCAATCAGAGGTGTGATTGCAGCATGTGTATCCATACTTGTGCTAGCTTTAATTTAGCGCTCTTGGTACCAACGGCAGCGAATGGCCGCAGTCCAAGCATGCACTCAGGATCCCAGGCAGGCTTGTACAGCCACAGCTTCGCTATTATCGGTATGCGAGGTAGATCAATTAAAGCCACCTCGGGTATGTTTATATGTGCTAGTCACATCCCCACATGCACAGGGTCTGTCTACACAGCATTTAGCATAGTGGGGCTTGGAGCTTCTAGGTCCTACCGTAATACAAATGAAAACAATGCAATAAAGCCACCCCACAAACAGAGTAAAGCAAATCATAATATAAACTTCACCTCCTCTCTATCTATGCCCACATGGTGTTCATATAAACACAGATCCGCAAACTAAGGACCCCTCGGCCCTATATGATGCTCAAAAGGGAGTTAGGGTTGTCACCTGTCTGGGTTTTACGCCGACAGTCCTGTTTTTGGCTTCTGTGTCTGGGTGCCATTTAGGGTTGCCAGGTGCCTGTTTTTTAAACTGGAAAGTCCAGTCGAAAAGGGGACCTGGCAGCGTCTGGTCAGATGTACTGCCTGGACACCAAAAGTCCGGTTACCGCGGGGCTGGGGAGGCGCTGTGTCATTAATCCACCTCGCTCAGCTGGGCCCAGCTCCTACCTGCAGTAGCTCCTGGCCCAGCCTGGGAGATGAGGGAGCCCAGCCAGGGGTGGGGAGGGAAGTAGAGATGATCCAGTGAGCAAGGGGGGAAAAGAGAGGAGCAAGTGATGGGGGCAGTGCCTCTAAGAAGAGGTAGAGCAAGGGGCAGGGCCTCAGGGATCCAGTTACTAGCAATTAGAAAGGTGGCAACCCTCGCTTCCACACTGGCTTTGCACTGTGTGGAGGTCTCTGTGGCTGCCCATTCACATGCAGCAAACTGAAGATATTTGTTTATCCTCACCCCCACCACTTGGTCAAAGCTTGATCTTCTCTGAGATCTAAGCTGCAGGCAGATCTGATGCTGAACCATGTGATTAGTTTGCCTTGGTTGCAACTACTTTAGATCACTAAATGGCAGCTTGCCTTGCAAGTGAGTAATTGCCAAGGATGGAAAGCATAATGTGTTCTGTTTACAGGATGTGGGAGGGGTTCCCAGGTTGTTACTTGCAGACAGGTATGTGCAGAGACCAGATTTAAAAAAAAAAACAAAACAAAAAACAAAAACAAAAACAAACAAACCCAGAATTCAGTGCAACCAAGGGGAAGAATCAAGGAATTCGCCACATATACAAAGGGGATCATCTGAATGTTACCAACTCTTTGGAATTGCACCTCCCCTGCATGTGGAAATTGAAAGCGGCATTTAACCTAAAATAAGGCCTGGTCAGGATTTCTAGGCCAAAAATAGGACCTTCACTCCCTACCCCCCACCTCCACAATCATAGGTAGGAACCTGTGACTCATTTCACCTGCCCAAAAGAAAAATGAAGTTTGCAAGTCTCCTTTCCAGGGAGCGTTACATAGCCTAGCTCATTTGCCAATTGCTGAGCAGACTTCATCAGTGGAATATCCCATCCATAATTAACCCAGCATTCCACAGACATTTGGGAACTAAGCTTCCTTTGAGGAAAGTGGAACTAACCCCCTTCAAAATCTGGCACTTCTTGTTAAAGGCCCAAAATAGACAGTCAGAATAGATTCTGTAGCTCTTCCGAATAGAATACTTCCTCTCCTTTCACGCTTTGGCGAGCAGCAAAACACTTAACAGTGTTGATATTTCAAGTATCACCCAAGTCCGCACCTGCTGAAGCGAATGGGGCAGTTCACACGTCTGAGTTATTGTTTCAGGCTCTCTGCAATCTCAGGCAGATGCTACTGCGTCTGTTACAGATGGGTTAAGTTAGGTTGTAATAAAGCCCTGAAAACAGCTACAGAAAAAAAATTAAAGGGCCGAGACTGGAGAACAATCGGGAGGCCTGCCCCCTCTCCCTTCCTGCCCCCTCAGGGATGCATGCCTTAATGAGGCTTGCTGTGCATGCATGTTGCAGTAACAAGCAGAACAGGACCCCCAGGGACAGTGGGAAGCAGCTCTTCTGGGGTAGCCTTATTGGAAGCTTTCCCTGGCTGAACCACTAGGAACTCCTGCACTCTTGTTTTAGCTGAGTCCCCTCTGGTGGGCTGGGTCTTGTCTGGGAATCAACTCTTTGCAGCCCAGCTTGGAAAAAAGCTGGCACCTTGGGAACAATTTTGTTGCTGCTGGGTGGAAATGAGCTCACTATTATTGGAGTCATCTCTCACCATTTCTTTAATACCGTCAGCTGCATGCGCGGAGGTTTTTTCCCCCCTTTTTGCTGGCCAATCAAAAATTCCAGCCTCACCGCCCCGAGGGAACGTCCTTGTAGTTTAATGGGAATTATTTGCAATTGTGCTGGAAGGCTTTTAGGGACAGAGCTCTCTTTGGCCCTTTGATGACCAGTTTCACTTGAGTTTGGTGCAATAGATGGTGCTGTATGGTTACGTTTCCTTGAGTACCCTACTGCAGGTGGACTTGTCTCATTTTCACACCCAGCTGTGCATCACAGAAGCTGAAAGAGAAGCCACTTGAGACTAACTAGAGGCCAGCATCAGAGATTAGAGCTCTTAATGTAACTTGGAATCAGGCCCATAAAGTAAATCCCTTTTTGGGCAGCTATGGCTTTTAAGTGGGTGCAAAACAGCCCCGCTAAGAGCATCCTTTGCACAGGCAGCTTCTCTAGCCAATAGAGCTAATAAGAGCTCTACACCAATGCTGCTGCCAGCCCCCAGTATAGGGGCACATGTACAGTGCATGCACCATGGCTATTCTATATGCTCTACTTCCCAGGGCTGCTCTAGCTTACACCAGGAACTGGGTTGGCTCCTGCACAGTCCTGGAATAAAGGGAGTTTTCCCCCATGCCAATCCTATTTAAGCCCTGCTCCACATGCAGGAAAAGTAACTGAGAAACCAGGCCCCAGCCTTCCAGTGGGAGAGAAGGGGCCTTTTAGCAGCCAGGGATCTAAGAGATTGCTGTGTAGAATCACAGAATATCAGGATTGGAAGGGACCTCAGGAGGTCATCTAGTCCAACCCCCTGCTCAAAGCAGGACCAATCCCCAATTTTTGCCCCCGATCCCTAAATGGCCCCCTCAAGGATTGAACTTACAACCCTGGGTTTAGCAGGCCAGTGCTCAGGAAGGAGGCTTCGTAGACAGAGCACTGCACTGAGACTCCAGAGACCTGGTTTCAATACTGGGCTCAGACACAGATTGTGCGCGTGACCTTGGGCAAGTCACTTAATCTATTCTGCACCCCAGTGCCATCTCTCAGAGGGCTACTGCAAGGGTTAAATCCTTTAATGTCCATGAGATATGGTGATGAGGTACCTAAATTACAACGGTATTGGGTTGAGGGAGCAGGAGACCCCCAGAGACTCTTCCCATTTCAGACTCTGCTTCCCTCAACTAGTTCCAAGGCCCTAACTCACCATCTGTGCTGGCGTCGTCCACCAAAATGATCTCCTTTAGTAAGATGGCAGGGGAGGAGTGCAGGACGCTGTACACAGTGCGGAGCAAGGTGGACCAGGCCTCGTTATGAAACACGATGATGACACTGGTGGTGGGCAACAGCGGGCAGCGTTTGAACTTCTGATCAATGCACCTATGAGAGAAATTGAGCCTAGTTAGTGAGTGTGTTTGTAATGCCCTGGCTGCTCTTGGCTTAGTCGCTCTCCAGAGCCTGGACCTCATAGCTTTATGGGTCTGCTACTGTCTACAAGCTCGCAGGCCTGATCTTTTAGCTCAAGCAGCCTGTGTGGTTAGATTCAGAGGACCCAGACAGAGCTGGGCAGGTTTTCCTGTCCTGCAAAGATTCAAGAGTTCAAAAAAGTTCTCCTTCTACAACCAGAGAAAACAGAGACCTTTTGCGAAGTTTCTCAAAAGATGAGACCTGCCTCAGGACAGCCCAGTGGTTAGCGCTCCCCTGGGATATGGGACAACCAGATTCATATCACTGTTCTAAACCAGGCAAAGCAGGGATCCATGTTCCCGCAGGCCCAAGTCCCTGATTCAGAGCAGGGATTTGAAGCTAGGTCTCCCAAACCCTAGCTGGGTGCCCTAACCAAAGGGTCATCAAGATGCATGCATTTCTGCAAAAAAAAGGCGTGTCAATGCATTGGCATTTTCTGACGAAAAATCGTTTAGTCAAAGAGATTCCCAACCAATTCTATTCCCGCACTCACTCCCGGCAGCGGACCCAGTCAGGACATCTTCACATGCATATTTGCAATGCATAATCCAACATGGGTGATGCTCCCCAGTGGCAAGTTGAACATCTCCTGATATTTCTTTACCGAGATGTTTAATCCCCAATGTTCAGAGACAACATCCAGCCCTCATCACGCCTTATACTTAGATTGCCAAGCTTTTGGGGACAGAAACCATGAGTGGGGCTCCCAGGAATGACTGCAATGCAAGTAATTAATAGAAGGGCATCTTTTCTCATTAATGTGCAAGGCCACTAAGCAGCCACAACGGGAGTTGAGCTCTGAAAACGTGTGTGTGTGTAACAGGTGCAGTGGGAGGAGAAGCTTGCACTGAAGAATCACTCCGGACTGAGAGGGGACCTCATTTTTCAGTGGTTCACTCAATTCACAGCTTCTCCAACACAACCAACCAGAGGGGAAGGTTCAGTGACAAACATGGTGGCGGTTTTTGCCAAACAGACAGAGACTCCTTCCCTTCCTGTAGGCCGTCTTATAGCCATCCCATTTCATTTGTATCTGCTCTCAATGTGGGCTTGGCTCTATATCCTGTTTCCAACCCCGCTCCTCCAGTGGGAAAGGTTTACAAACCCCCTTAACAATCACTGTGAAGTGTGTTAATGTGTTTACACCAGGTTCCTAAAGCAGTTAGACAGCCAGGCTGCAACCTCCAAGGTTTAAGCTTTGCCAAAGTGTCCATCCTCCATGCCCTCTGTTACTTTAACATTGGAGCACCTCTGTCTTTTAGTCTGTTTAGCCTGCCAACACTCCACTGTACAGATTGGAACTGAGGTACAGACATACTAAGTGACTTGCCCAAGGTCACACAGGAAGTCTCTGACAAAGCAGGGACTAGAACCCAGCTCTCTTGAGTCCTAGGCTAGTGCCCTCACCACCCCTCCTGCCACATGTCTAGTGCTTTTGGGTGCCTAAGAGAAAACCTTTTAAAGCGGCCTGATTTTCTGATAGCAAGTGCTCAACATTGTTTGAAGGGGGGTGGGAAGAATCTGGTCCCTTTAAGGTACCACTTCAGGTATCCCAAAGATACTATACATCTGAAAATCTTTCACTGTTCAGTCAATACAATGCATATGTAAATAGTATACATAGGAGAATATGTAAATAGAATTGTACTCTTTTTAGAATAAGAAAATAGTTAGCTCCTAGCTACAGCCAGTTCAATATCCATGACATTTGGGATATGCTGCTCTTAAGGATGGCACCAAAACAAGTCTTGAAATACTTTGGGCCTAGCGTGGGAAAAAAAACCCCAAAAAACCAAAAACCCAACCCCCTCTTTTGATTCAACTGCATACGAGCCCCGTTCTGAACTTTCTGGAGGGCGTGTGAACAGCCCTCTTACATCCTACATACTTCAGCTGCACATCAAAAGGGGAAGCGTTCCACATGGCAGATCAGGCTCTGCGTCGGCCTTGAAATCAAACAATGACGGCCCCTTCCAGCTGAGCAGCAGAGCCAATTTCTCTAGCTAGCCGATTTATGTTTCGGTTCTGGAGTGCTTTTCACATTCATTTAAATTGGTTTATTCCTTTTCGGTTGACTGAATACCGTTCCTGTGCTTTTCCCTTCCAGAACTCAGCGACCTTCCATTGTCATAGCCACACCTGCTAGGCAAAGATAATTACCTGCTGGGAAACACAGTCTGCAAACCGGGTCTGGGCTTCGAACCACTATTCAAAGCTGTTTTCTTGGATGCCCTCCCTATAAAGCCTTTCCTAACCCACCTCCCGGCAATGGGGCAGGCTGAAATCTCAGAGTGTCTGGCTTGAGACCACAGGAAGGTCAAGCCAAGTCTGGCACATTTGACTCCTTTAGCCATAGCAGGAAGGTAGGGGGCTGTTCCACTCAGCTAAGAAAGAAAAATTAGGGCAGGGCTTCCTAGGAATAAAGGGAAAAATCGATCAAAGCCAAGGGCAGTCTGAGAACAGGGAATTAAATGTTTTTGAAGTAGGCAGACTTCTTTTTCTTTAATGGGAGGTCTATATCTGCACTGGGAGACTTATGTTGGCTGGTTTTTAACAAAGGGCAGCAGGAGGAAGGAGACAGAAGAGGAGGGTGGAAGGAAAGAATTAGTGCCCTAGGCTTTCACTTTAAGTCTGCTGTAGGGAGATTTCTTGTGATCTCCCTTTGTCCCAATGGCGTCTACTAATCAGAGCTGGTAGTCAAACTATGGCCACAGTCTCTCAGTATTCCCTGGATGTTGGCAACTTCTCTTGGGGCTCTGAATGCTGTACCCATAAGACCAGAATCATTGATGTGGTCTACAATGGTTCCAACAATGACCTGGTGCGGACAAAGACCCTGGTGAAGAACTGCATCGTTCTCATTGACAGTACCCCATACCACAGTGGTATGAAGCCCACTATGCCTTACCCCTCGGACGCAAGAAGGGTGCTAAACTGACTCCTGAAGAGGAGGAAATCTTAAACAAGAAGTGTTCAAAGATGATCCAGAAGAAATATGACAAGCAGAAGAACAATGCCAAGATCAGCAGCAATCCTGGAGGAGCAATTCCAGCAGGGAAAGCTGCTTGCTTGCCTCGCCTCCAGACCTGGACAGTGTGGCCGAGCAGACGGCTATATTCTGGAAGGCAAGGAACTAGAATTCTATCAGAGGAAGATCAAGGCCTGGAAAGGCAAATGAATGTACGATGCACAACTAAAAGACCGAATAAAAACCCCAGAGTCTTGTTATAAAAAAAACCCCTCCATAAAACTCAGTCAAGCAATCATGTGGATAGGGACTATTTCATATCAGTAACTGGCCAGTCCTAGATAAGGCAGTTAGCTAAATCAGCGTTCTCCCTGACTTTAATCCTTGTCGGGCATAGACCTAGTCTACGCTGCAAAAGTTGCACTGGGGTAACAAATGGAAAAAAGAAAAAAAGACCAATCTAGATATACTAGTGCAAGCCACTTATATAGAAGCACTTAAACTGATTTAAACCTAGATTAAACCGCTTTCGATTCATTCAAATTCAGGTACAGTTGATTCAGTTGCACAAGTGTAACTTCTGTAATCGAGACAGGCCCCTGGAAATCTCTCACACACCTGGCTCTACCCACATATACCAAGCCGGACTGGTGCCTACGGGCTGAACTCTGCCCTCCAGTGTGTGTGTGCACAACTGCCAGAGGTCAATGGGAGGATGCTGGATGTCTGAGTGTGGAACTCAGCTGCAGATCTGGGAGTTGCAATGACTCTGCATCTAGGGGAGTTTGTTTCAGTAACTAAATTCACCTCATGCACAATAGAACTTTTCTGAAGCAATGCCATGAGTTAGGGCGTGTGTCCGTTCAGAACCTCATCTACCCTGGCCAATATTTACGGCTTGCAGTAGCAACTTTAGCATTCAAATGAGTGGTAGAGATGCAGCTGTCTGTGAAAGGAACGGCGCAAGTTCTATATACATTGGTTGAACATAAAAAAAACCCTTTTCAGAAAAACATTTTGGTGGCGTTTGTGATTGATTATCTAAGAAGGAAGGGAATGCCAGGCTACACCTAAAATCAAAACTGAAACGCAAATGAAATGTCAATGAGACTCAAACTAGCTGCCCGGACCCTGTAATAGCTACAGTAAAAACCCTAGCGATGGCCTAAGAAAGGAAAGATGCTAGATAAAGCGTGAGTTTTCTGAAGCTTAGAGAACTTAAAAAAACCCTATTGTGTCACTGCTGTAATGCAGAGAACACTCAGACTGCAGAGATGGGGGTGAGATTTTTTTAATGCAGTCCACACATCTTCCATGCTCTTAAATTGGAAGATGTGAGGTTAATTCCTCTGGCTTGCTTTGAAAAAAGAAACCTAAACTATAACTCTCTCTTGCCTTGCACTCGTGTCATCATTTACACCTGGGCGAAATGGGTGTAACATTTTTCACATTGATTGTGCATAAATATAAATGATAAAATGCAAGGCAGCGAAGAATCAGGCTCTGGAGAGGATAGCCATCAGAAAGACTTCCCCTCTCCACTGGATCTAGAGCTGGTCTCCATCAGTTGAAACCAGTGCAACTTTCAGGTGTTACTTTAAAGCGATTTAGTTAAGCAGGTGCAAAGGGCCACATGGCCATTCTTATTTTAGTTTAACTTAAATCAGTTAGGAACAGATTAATGATGAACACAAATTAAAGTTTACATGGGTTTAAAAAGCAGATTTAAGTTATATTGGTGCAGCTTGTGTGTGTAGATGTGGCCTCAGTCCAAGACTTGGTTTACAGATCCCATCTCTCCTGCGGTACTGATTTTTGTGCTGCTTTTTACAGCAGGCATAAGAGGAGGAAAGGGGAGTTCTTACTCTGGAGGTCGGCTGTCAGGTCCCAACGCCCTTTGGAGAGAGATCTGGTCGCTGGCAAAGGCATTAAAGCAGTGTTTCTCATAGCCGCGCTCCTTCTCCTTGGTCTCTTGCTGTGTCCACTGGTCCTTTTTAAAAGCTTTGCCCTCAGCTCCTGGGCTATTGGGGTCTTGGGACGGTCGTTCCATCAGTGGTTTCAGTTCAGCTGGGGTATAGTAGCCTGGAAGGCAGGACTTGCCGCTCTGCAAAGGCACCTCTTGCTGAGCCGGTGCCCGGATCTGTAGCTTTGGCATCGAGTCGCGAATGTTATTTACTGCCCCCATCATCATGTCAATTACTTGGTCTTTCTTCTCGACAATGTTTTTCAGCCAGGGCTCCTCGGTGTGGTCCCCATTCCCAACATCCTTCTGTATTATGAAGAGGAAGATCACAAAGACCACACCCACCAAAGCCAGCTTCAATGGGCCATAATTTCGCCGGAATAACCTCATCTTCAGGGATGTTTCCAAAGTCCCCACTAAGTTAGAGTTATGTGCATTTCAGGGTCTTAAGTTCTTTGGCTATTCCATGGCCTTTTCCAAACCTGGAGGAAAACAAAGAAATATGTATGAACTCTATACTATAAACTCATGATCACCTCACTAACATGCCACTGATAAAGAACCTAGCAGATGGAATTTATTCTTGGTACAATGTGAATAGATCATTTCATTTGAGATGTAAGAGAGAAGCCATGACCCCTTGGAATTGTTGTGATCCACTGGCAGTGTGTGTGTGTGGGGTAGTCACTGGGGGAACAGGGCCTTCCATTTCCTGGGAAATTCTACTAATTTTCAAATGTGTTTTCATTCCAATCAGAACAAAACCATGAATTTAGAAATTTCCAGCCAAATGAAATTTTGGGGGGACAAAAGAGCTTCAGGTCAATTGAAATATTTTGTTTCAACTTTGACTTTTGGAAAAGTGATATTGTAATTTAGAACATAACATACATTTTGAAATGAAAAGTAGTTTTAAAGTAAAAAATCAAAATGTTATCAAAATGCTTTGTTTTGATTTTTTTTTTTTTTAAAACCACACAAAATCAACATGTTCTCACAGAATGTTTCGCTTTTCACTAATTGGCATTTTCCAAACGGGAAAATGTTCTGTTGCAAAACATTCAGTCAGCTCCAGTGTGGAATATTAGTTCCAATATCTTGGACACATTCTACATGTGGAGATTTTGGTTGTTCTCTGGACTATCCAAATCTCTTGGGTCTGCAAAGCTGGGCTGTAATCTCACAAGCTTGTTCTTATGAGATTTTCCAGTATTTTCTGCTTCGGATCATGCTGGACAGACCATGACAGCAGCCCATCTCGGAGTATTTTAGCAATTTCTTGTCCAGTCCTGTACTTAAAACAGCAGCTTCAGTAAATATTAAAAACGGAAACAAAAAACATTATCCAAACTTTTTTGAATCTCACCACCAGGTTTGAAGATCCACTCCCTAATTTAATGACAGAATTCCAAAGCAGACTATTTTGCTTGATCATAGAATCACAGAACTGGAAGGGACTCCGAGAGGTCATCTAGTCCAGTCGCCTGCGCTCGTGGCAGGACTAATTATCTAGACCATCCCTGACAGGTGGTTGTCTAATCTGCTCCTAAAAATCTCCAATGATGGAGATTCCACAGCTTCCCTAGGCAATTTATTACAGTGCTTAACCACCTTGACAGTTAGAAAGTTTTTCCTGATGTCCAACCTAAACCACCCTTGCTACAATTTAAGCCCATTGCTTCTTGTCCTATCCTCAGAGGTTAAGAAAAAATGTTTTTCTTTCTTCTCCTTGTAACAACCTTCTACATACTTGAAAATTGTTACATCCCCTCTCAGTTTTCCCCAGATCTAAGAGTCATGGATAAAGATCAAAACTAATTTCAAGCTGGCCTCAAGGCAACTGAAAGACTTTATATTTTCAGACCCATTTACTGAAGATGTATAATACTATATAATACACACACAGTTTTATTATGTACTACAGAACCCTGATATTTATTTCCCACTACAACAAAGATGAGGGAGGATTGAAAGACACTATGGAGACTGGAATAAAGTTACATGTATGGAGGCTAGCTGACACACACCTTAAATTCCAGGTTGGTTAAATAGGTAAGTAGTCGTAGTTCGATTAATTGCATCAGATCATTACCTACCATGGGACATAAGGCTGGCTATATTAGTTTGGAGGTCTCAGTAGAACTCATTCCTACACAACCGGTAGGACGAAATTCAACCTCAGCCTGAATGCACAGGATTCCTGGTGCTTTCACCAGGAGTTGGGTCTATTTGCACCAAGGATTCATTTGGACTTTTAAGAGAGACAGGTGTATCTGCAGGTTAGGAGTGATGGGCATTCATAGGAATGTGATATGTGCTTTACTTCAATCCAGAAGGGAGTAAGTGTCAAACTTACACACACACCATTTAGATATGAGTATATTTCTGGCACTGGCAAGATGGTTCAATGGTTAGAACACTAACCTAGGACTCTGGAGACTCAGAGTCAATTCCAGGCTCTGCCATAGGCATCCTTTGTAACCTTGGGCATGTCACTTAATTTATGTGCCTCTGTTTTCCCATCTGTACAAAGAGGTCTACAGTCCTGCCTCACGGGGATATGATGAGGATAAACATTAAAGATTATGAGGTGCTTACATACTATGGAAATGGGGCCCTGATAAGTACTTAAGATAAACAGGAACCTGTACACTTTGAGAGCATCATTCACCAGATTCTACCACTTTCTACTCACCTTAGCTTTCCAGATATTTTAGCCTTTTTTTAGCTTGTGTAATCACACAGACGCAGGCGGTTAATGTCCTGAAGTGGAACTGGACACCTGCTATTAGCTCAGAGGGCTGAATAAGATCATCTCTAGCTTTCTTGTTCTTTCTTGGCTGCGTGAGGTTTTATGTGCCAAGAGAGAAGTGGCTGCATCTCTAAAGGCAAGGGAAAATTCAAATCACTGTCCCAGGGATGTAGAGGTCATCCTAGAAAGAGGACTACATCCTAGAAAGAGGACTGTGGGATCAAGGACACCTTAGCAGGAGAGCTGTAAGCAAGCAAGCGTTGACTTTCAAGAGCGTGCACTGTGCAGAAAACAATCTGGGGACTGAAATCTGGCACTATGAGCCGTGACAGATTTAAAGCTGGCAAATACCCATTTATGTTAATGCAAAGAAATCAGCTTTATGTTAATCTCCCTACTGATTTTATTTAGATTTAAAATGATACAAGACTCCTCTCCAGGGCTCTAGGTCCCCTAAGACATTCGCTAGATAATAGAATTAAGTACCAGCAGCATTAAAACAATCATTCCAACAGGAACTCAGGTCAACCAGCCACCAATAAAAACTCCTTTGAGCCTCTTCATTGTTATAGCAAATCCTCAGCCCTTTTCAGAAGCCCTCTCAAAGCAGAGATCTTTTGCAGCGTGCCCGAAAGGTCACTTAATTTGGATTATTTTGGCCTGTCATGGTGGATGGAGCATGTTCAAGAGTCTGTCAAGTCTCAGACAGGCTTGGATTCTTGAGTCTGATTGTAAGTTCTTTGGGGACAGAGACAGTCTTTCTGTCCTATGTTTGTATAGTGCCTAGCACCACTGGGGCTCGTAGGTGCTACAATAATGCAAATAAATAATAAAATTGATGCTGAATATGCCCCTAGATGGGTACTGCCTCCACTAATGAGTGACATTAGGCAGTTTCAAGGAATTCTCTCCTTCTTGCTAAAATATCAATGGGAAGCTTTTCTTCTCTACTGATAAGCCATTTCCAAGCCATTTCTCCAATTCCATGGCCTCATCGAATCAAAATAATCTGTGTTACTGTAATGCTCAAAGTGATAATGGCATACAGAGTACACTTATAACGTTTTTGGGTGATACCGAGCTAGGAGGATTGCAAGTGCTTTGGAGGACAGGATTAGAATTCAGAATGATCTTGACAAACTGGAGAAATGGTCTGAATTAAACAGAATGAAATCAACCCTGACAAATGCAAAGCACTACACTTAGGAAGGAATAACCAACTGCACAAATACAAAATGGGAAGTGACTACTTAGGAAAGAGTACTGCAGAAAAGGATCTGGGGGATATAGCAGATCACAAACTAAATATAAGCCAACAATGAAATACCGTTGCAAAAAACAAAACAAAACCAAACCAAACCAAACCCCCAACCATCATTCTGGGATGTACTAGCAGGAGTGTTGTAAGCAAGACCTGAGAGGTAATTCTTCCGCTCTACTCAGTGCTGATGAGGCCTCCACTGGAGTATTGTATCCAGTTCTGGGTACCACATTTCAGGAAAGATGTGGACAAACTGGAGAAAAGCAACAAAAATGATTAAAGGTCTAGAAAACACAACCTACGAGGAAAGATTGAAAAAATTGAGTTTTTTTTAGTCTGGAGAAGAGAAGAGTGGAGGGGGGAAATTATAACTCTTCAAGTTCATAAAAGGTTGTTATAAAGAGGAGGGTGAGAAATTGGTTTCCATATCTACTTAGGACAGGACAAGAAGCGATGGGCTGAAATTGCAGCAAGGGAGATTTAGGTTAAACATTAGGAAAAACTTCTCAGCTGTAATGCACTAGAACAAGTTCCCTAGGGATGATGTGGAATCTCAGTCATTGGAGGTGTTTAAGAACAGGTTAGACAAACACCTGTCAGGGATGGTCTAGATAATGCTTAGTCCTGCCTCAGTGTAAGGGACTGGATTAGATGACCTATCGAGGTCCCTTCCAGGTCTACATTTCTATGGTTCTATGAACATGGCCCATAGGTCACATATGAGGCAGCAAGGTTCAGCAGGGGTGTCTGTTTTGGTCACTTTTGTGGGACTTTGAGAAAATGCCCAAAAAATTTTTAAAAGGGCACCCAAGGCTGTAGCAGCCTGATATAATTCTGAGACAGGCAATCAAGCAAAAATACAGCTGCTAACTCCCCCTTCTCCAAAAATCCCATCCTTCAACAATTCTCCATGTCCCTATCTGAACCTCAGCTCTGATCAAACACCTTCCCCTCCAAAGCGCTCAATAAATAAGAGCCTTGTGGAATGATCTGAAGGGCAGATCCAGGCGAGTCAGGACTAGCGAGAAAGGATGGTCCAGTGGTTTGGATACTAGCCTACGACTTGGGAGACCAGGGTTCCATCCCTTGCGCCTTTCCTGCACCTACTGAATGGACACTGTTTATACTACCTGTCTTCACTGTAACCCACAGCAGAGTCCCCACTTTGACAGCACACACCAGTAGTTTCTTCCTGTTAGCCCAAGAAGCTGACAAAAGAAACCAGGATTAAAGAGATTTCTTGCCACCCTGAAACTCCATCCGCGGAAGGGTTTGCCTCAGCAGCCACGTCAGCAAACTGCGTGAACTGGATTCTTCAGCAAACTTCACCTGATGCAAACAAAAGAGCCTCTGCAGTCACTATGCTAAGAAGCAGAGGTATTTTAACACAGTTTCCAGTTCACACACTTGGGACTCCACTAGAAACGTAATCAGAAGTGTTGGCTTTCATAAAGCTCAATGAGCTCCACAGCAGCTCAGAGCTTTGCCTCATGCCGTAGTTATTTTCTCCTTATAACCTGCACCTTACAAAGCCTATACATGGTCAGGAAGAGTTTGCCGCTAAAAGACCAAGTTGTTGGCAGAAGCATTACTCCCAGGAACACTGAACAGGTAAATTAAGTCTTGCAATAATGAAGACTTAAGATACATTCCGTAATGAATCCTTCCTACTGCTATGAAAATAAGATTGTTTTCGCTGAGAGAAACAAGAGGGCTGTGTAATCAGAGAAACTCTTCTACCAGAAGATTACAAGATTGATTTTTCCAACAAAAGTCTTATGGCCAGATTCCCTGGGGGAAAAGGACATTATTGGCCCAAACTTACTTTTACTTTGAGGAATTATTTAAAAAAATACTTAAAAAATTCACTTCCCATTTAAAATCCTGAATATTGTTGCTATAGGGTAACATTTTCAGAAGTGTTTAAGTGACTTAAGCACTTAGGGCCAGATTTTTGTACAAGGTCTATAGGTACCTAGTGGAATTTGGGGATTTAGGAGCCTAAGTGCCCTGGAAAATCCCTTTAGGTGCTTATCTGCATCTTTAGGCACCTATGTACCTTTAAAAATCTGGTCCTTAGGAGCCTAAAATTACATTGAAAGTTAATGGGATTTAGGCTCCTAAATACCCTCAAATTAGATTTAGACCATGAATAACATTTTCAAAAGTGCCTATGTAACATGAACTTTTACTAGTTAATTTTTGCAAAGTATCATGAAATCCTCCCCCCCACCCCCAAAAGACCACACTTCTCAGGACATGAGAAGGAATTAGATACTCCTCATCTTACCTTAGCAGTGAGATCTTGTCTAAGCAACAAAAACCCCCCACACTGATATTTGGTCAAAATGAAATACCTGCTCCACCCATGTCAAACAGGAAGCTCTTTTTCTCGGTTTCAGATGGATCATAACCTGAGTATTAGTTAGTGCAGTGGCTTGTTGATTTTATAATCCAACAAAAGACACACACAACCAACCTGTTAGAGACATTTCAGCCTGAAAAAGAAGCCAGTTACTACTAGTGGCAGAGTAACAGACAGCTCATATCCTGTCTGAAATAAAATGACATCTTAAATGCTCTACGAGAGCTGAGTCATTACGTCTAAACCTGGAGCAGAGAGAGATTGATTTGCCAGGGTGGATTTTACAGCTATTACTTCAATTCATACTTTCAGCACCAAGCACTTACTTCCCACACCCTCCACAAAAAAACACCCCACCCTCTTCGCTCGTCCGGTTTCATGTGTCGGGTAAACTGGACTAATATAGATGAAGGCCTGAGAGGACCAAGTGATGATTTAGTGATCTGACCTTCTGTATAACACAGACCATGGAATTTCCCAAGACCCACGTATTGAGCACTTCGCATTCGTCATACAAAATTTTTTAAACCCAAAATGTTCTTTATGTCTCCATTGCATTTCAGAAGCTACTATGCTAGGGACAGGCAACGAGATTCAGATCAAATAAAGACTGACCAGAACATTATCTTCTGAAGCTGAGGCATCCAGTGAGACATTACACATACACACATGCTAGTGTCTCTCACATACAGTGTATCTACACTTCCTCATTGAAGCAGGAGGTGGAAACAGTATGAGATAGCCTATTCTTGCAACATTTCCGAACCAGCTGAATCAAAGATGCACTAGACACCTTGCAAGAAAAGAAAATGGTTCTCAGGATCTCCCTACTTTCCCAGATAGGACACCCCCACCCCTCCAAAAAGCAACCACCACAGCCTTCTTTCTATTCTACGTGGCATGCAGGAAGCAGCCAGTTTTATCCACTTACATATTTGCACAGTAGTGCAGAGATTAGCAGCACACATAACTACAACATTCACTTGGGGAAACATGCCACAGGACAGCTCTACAATGCAAAGTGTGTGGTCACTTTAATACCAAGATACTCCTGTGTGAGTTAATTTTGCCTCTCTCCTAAGTTGAGCTGGAACAGGTTTTGTATTACTAAGTACAGGAGATCCTTCTTTCCTACCCCTTGAGGTTCTTTAGATAAGCCAAGACTGGGCAGCGTTGTTTAGACCCAAGAGATTTTCCCATTTGCCATGGTGTATTGTTACCAAATGCATTAGAGGGCTCAAAAATAAGTTTTCCCATCTACTAGCTGGAGGCTGATGTCAAAGAAGGACTAGTTTCAATTTCACTCTCCCACAGCTTGAGAAAGTTGTTTATTCTCATGTATTGGCTTTCCTAGAGCATTTGCCACTGCAGCATCTGAGCTCAAAGGTCAATCCACTCACAACAACCCTTAAGAAAAGGAAGTTTTATTAGCCATGTGCCATGCCAAGAACAGACCCCAAAAGTCAGCTGACTTCCAGGTGAGTCTTTCACCATCCTCTCTCTCTCTCTATGGCCCCAATTCAGCAAAGCACAGGAGTATAATTCAATCTCTATTGAACAGGACACTTGAGCATGTTTGTAATGTTAAGCACATGCTTAAATCCCACGGAAGTCAATGGGGATTTAAGTGTTTTGCTGAGCAGGGATTGGATTACACGTGTGCTTAAAGCTAAGCATGTGCTGAAGTGCTTTATTGAATACGGTGCTATGAACAGAAGCAGACGCACTGGAGTTATTTGGACGTAGATGATGGGGGGGAAAACCCACACTGTATTGGGGTTACATTTGGAAGGCTTCACACAACCACAAAGGGTTGAACTGTAGTTTTTAATTATATATAATTTTTTAAAGGAAAACTAGAGACCTGCAGATATTGGTCATTCAGCCCAACTAAGCCATGATCATCAGTTGCTAATTTCAAGTATTTCCATTCCGTATGTCTTGATGCTTTTCAATGGAATTCCCATAGATCAAACAAGAGTCTTTCATTCTGGCAATTCCAAAGCACTGGAGAAAACACTGAGTTCCATTAATGACACCAAGGCAGGTTGAAAAGGCTCAGGGATGTACTAGCCATCCACAAGCACTTCCAGTTACTGCAGGAAGCAGACTAGACAATCCATATAGGTAACTGAGATTGGACAGGTGCACGGGATGCCTCTGTCATCAAGGACACAAATACTAGCCCCTAGAAAGCAAATCCGCCATTGCATCTCATCCTGAACACCATTATACCTTTATTTAGCAGCATCACTTTCCTTTGTACCCTGCCCTATTCTATAGGCCATCTCCTCTCAGTTCTTTTCCTGGACAGCAGTTTTGTATGTAACTCTTATTCCACTCAGTCTCCTTGAGGAAAGGTCACATTCCTCAGCTCAGGTGTTCAAGCGTCCTTTGGTTTAACTCACTAACCACACATTGTTGCATAAAAGAAAGTGACATCAGATTAGCCTGGGTTTGGCTACACACAGGGAGTGAAAGAATAGCCACATATTTTTCAAGAGAAAGACTTTCTCCCCACACGCTTCCCATTATGCTCACAAGCTAAATTAACGTAGATTTAACTCAGCAGCAGAATTTCCATTTGGCTTTGTATTTGATGGGAAACAAGTACCTGGAAAAGCCCACGGTGCATTATTTATTATTTAAGTGCTGATAGCATGCTTGGTGCTGAATAAAAACACAATCAGAAAGACTAAGAATAAATATATTACTACTATTGTATTGGTATCACCATTTTGATTCAGGACAAAAAAACTAACAATACTGTAAAATTAATTAGAAGGTCAGTCAACTTCCACCAAGATTAGGAATTTGAAGTCTTCTGACAGTACAGTGTTGTTAGTAATCACGGAGGACTAGGAAGAGAGGACTAAAACAAAAAAAAAATCCTGTCAAGGAACTAAAAACATCTGTTGGCCACTGCCGCGAAGACCAAAATCAAGCTCTAGGAATCTTCAACCAACTTCAAGCTAGGTGTAAGCAGGTGCAACTTTGTTTGAACTCAGAACTAAATTGCAACTGCTTCCACCCAGTCTGCATTTGACACTTCATTATGGATTTCCTGAATGTGTGCACGTTTTAAAGTCTTCCCCCTTACATTGCACTAATACTGGGTTTCATTTAACTTCCTGATGAGGGTGTGATATTGGCCTAGAGAGCCATGAAGCGGTCATGCCCTGGATGGATATGACAGGCCAAAGACTATGTGAGTACAGATCCAGGTGCCCATTTGCAGCAGAAAAACTGATCCTGCACTGAGTGTTGATATAAAAAAACTAGAGCTGAAGATGCCTGGGTGAGAGGCAACATGTAATAGCTAGGGTTAATTAGCCACTGGGACAGTTATTAAGGGAAATAACAAATTAGTCATCACTTGGAGTCTTTAAAAATCAAGACTGGGTATTGGTCTAAATATATGCTCAAGCTCAATCACAAATTATTGGGCTCAATAGCAGTCACTTACATTAATAGGCAAAGAATAATTTCCTCCACGGCAGAAATCACTGGCTGACGTTCAAAGGCAGACTAGCTAATCATAGCTGTACTTTCTAGCTTTCCAAGTCTAGGCATGGACAAGCTTATTCTGTGCCCCTTTAGAAGACAGCATTCAAGAAACTTCACAAAGAAACTCAGCAGACCTAGACAGGGGTCATTCATAACTGCCATGATGCTCACACCAGCTCAGGGATTGATTGCAGAACCACAATGTACTTGGCTACTTTTAGGAGGGAACCAAGCCTTTCCCCTGTGACTTTAAAAGCTAGGTTTGTCCCTCGCTGTACAACGCAGTCAGATACAGTTATTTAGTAATTAGTTTGTTAGCCTACCCCCTTTACATCAAGTCTATTCTGCCCCTTTTGCATGCTCTAACTATAATTTTAAGATGATAAACAAAGGTGAGCTTGTGGGACTATTGCATACAATAGTTATTTTGTTATTCTACAGATACTCCAAATATTTCATATATTGTGAGTTCTGCATTGCTACACCTCGTGATTATATTGCAAGTGTCACAACATTTAGTAAAAAGAAATGTTTCTTTTTGCGAATACAGACTAACACGGCTGTTTTCATTAAAATAATAGAAAGGAATTAAAAAATAGCCCTCCAACTTGAAGAGAAAGCCTGGGAAGGTAACCAGAGTGCACCCGAAGAGCTCAGAAACCAAATAAAAGAACCCAAGAAATATTGTTTAATTAAAAAAAATCTCATGATTTTTAAGCCAATCGTGATTTTTAAATATGAGGTTGGCAACATCAGGAGTATAATGATACGTCAGACGTTAGCACTGAGTACTCCCCAAATCCAGCCAGCATTCACAAGTGTGCTTGGTGCCATTCCAGCTCCCGGCTCCAAATGCACATCCACATCCCCTGGGGCACCAGCAGCACCCTGGTTAGGAGCAGGGAGGGTGCAGTCATGGGAACCCAGCACACTCCTCCAGAGGCTCCACCTGGGAGAAGCTGTTGGCAGAAACTGAATGTTCAGGGAGAAAAGCAGGCCAGGCTGGGGAGAAGCAGCCTAAAGCCCCCCCATGAAGAGAGTCCTTGACCCGCCGGAATAGGGAGGTCTAGCCTCACTGCACACTACTCAGTGCGGCCCCTACCTCACTTGGCCCTCTTCTGCTCGCAACTTCTACTGGGATATGGAACCGAATTCATCATACAGGACAATCAGAGGCACACACAACACCCCGTCCAGCCAGAGACTTTCCTGTCCCCAATCCTTCCCAGAGCCAGACCCCCCTCTGCCACCAACGTGAGACTTGCTGCCCCCCCAATGCCCCTCTTCTCTCCAGGGTATCATAGCCACCCCTAACTGAAGGGGGAAACCCTTCCGCTCAACCAAGAGAATACCTCCACCCAGAGCCCTGTCTGCTCCCAAGAGAGACCCTCCAGTGCCCTCTACCCCAGCCAGAGCCATCTGCTCCCCCAGCCACAGATCTGTCCCCAACGGAGGTGCTCATTCCTGCCGCAAACCTATTTGCCCCCCCAACACCTCCCTCCCTTCCCTCCAGTGATTCACCTCCACCCATAGCTAGGGGGATACCACACCCCACAAACAAGGGGACATCACCCCAAGTCCTGTCTGTCCCTCAGCAAAATCTTCATTACTCTCTACCCCAGCCAGGGACCTGCCGGTCTCCCTCCTCCCAGCAACCCCCTTCTTCAAGAACCACCCCTAATCTCTAGCTGGGAGGATACGGCTCCCCACAGCCAGTGGGCTACCACCATATAGAGCCCCCAGCAAGTCCCTCCAGCCCCCCCACCGCAGCCAGAGCGCCCCCCCCTTTCCTCCAGGGATACACACCCATGCCTAGTTGGGGGGGGTACCACACTCCACAGCCAGGGGGATACTTCCACCCAGATCCCTACCCACTCTCGCAACAAGCCCCTCCAGCGCCCCCCACCCCAGCCAGAGCCCCCCCTTCCTCTAGAGCACTGACACCCCCACAGCAGGGGGATACCGCCCCTCAGAAACGCCCCCGCCCCTTTCCTCCAAGGAGCCGACACCCCCACCCATAGGGGATACCATCCCCCCTCCAACACCCCCCCCACCCGAGACCCCCCCCCTCCAGGGAGCCGACCCCCGCACCCATGGGGCATCCCACCCCTACCAGAGACCCCCCCACCCCTTTCCCCCAGGGAGCCGACCCCCCCACCCATCCAACACCCGAGCCCCCCCGGCCAGGGAGCCGAGCCCCCCACCCATCCAACACCCGACCCCCCCCGCCAGGGAGCCGGCCCCCCCACCCATGGGGGATCCCGCCCCCACCGGAGACCCCCCCAGGAGCCGGACTCACCTGGGTGGGGAGGTTCCGAGCCCCGGGACGCGGCTGCAGCAGCCGGGACACGTCAGGTGGCCCGGCCGCGGCTCGGGGGCGGGGCCAAGCCCTTCACCTGCCCGGGCGCGGGCTCCGGGGAGGGCGGCAGGGAAACGCCGCCGCCGCCGGGCACAGGTGTATCCCGGCCGCCGCGCCCCGGCCGCCGCGGGGTCCTAGCGCCGCCGGCTTCCGCCCTGCCGGCCGCCGCGGGGTCCTAGCGCCTGCCGCGTGTCAGGCTCCTACTGCCGGGGCTGCTGCAGGGCTCTATAAGATCCCGGCGCCTGTAGGCTCCAAAAGCCTCGGATGCTGCAGGGTGTAGGGGCTCCTACAGGTTCCTAATGCTCCCGGCTGCTGCAGGGTGCTATAGGGTCCAGGGGCTCCTTTAGGCTCCTAATACTGGGGCTGTGTGGCAGATTGCTATAGGGTCCTGGGACCTGAGGCTCCTTCCTATAAGCTCCTAATGCTGGGGGCTGGCTGCTGCAGGGTGCTAGAAGCTCCGGGGATCCTATAGGCTCCTAATGCTGGGGCTGCCACATGCTCCTGGAGGTTCTGGTGTCAGTAGCTCCCATAGGGTCCCAATGCTGGGGCTGGTGCAAGGTGCTATAGGGGCCCTAATGCCCGGGGCTCCTAGAGGTTCCTGATTCTGGGTTTGATGCAGGGTGCTATAGGGTCCTAATGTCTGGGGTTCCTAATGCTGGGACTGCTGCTGGGTCCTAGTGTCGGGGGCTCTGGTGGGGTCCTACTGAGGGGGCTGCTGCAAGGTGCTACAGGGTCCCGAGTGCCTATAGTTTCCTAGTGCTTAAGAGTTCCTGACTGGGCCTTCAGGGAGTGTCACTGCCCGTGGGTACTGCTGAGGGAGGTCAGGGAATGTGCTCCTTCAACGTGCCAGGTTTAACATTCAGACTCTCGTGAAAAGGGTCAGAGGATCCCAAAGCACAAGGGCCCAGGCCCCTCCATTTCTCTAGCACCCTACAGCACTATATGACAGTCTTATCTTCATAATAATTCAGAGGGAAGAATGTCACAGCTGAATTATCAACTCCTCCTTGAAGCATCAAGGTATTTCCCTGGAGGTCTCCTATTCAACTACTTTCCTGAGCTAAAATGATTTATTATGTGAGAGCTGGTAGGCTCGCAGCTGAAGGTGTGATGGCTGTAAACAGTAAAGATGCTGGTGGAGGGATATGGAGAGATGTCGTGGCAAATTTGCCTTGGCAGCTTCTCCCTGTCTGTCCTCCACTCTTTCCTAGTTCGCCTGGTAAACTGTTCTTTGGATTCTGCATTGAAATCAATGGAGCTGCTCTAGTCAGCATTTCTCATTTAGTGGGTTGTGGCCCCCAGGGGGGTAATGAAAAGCAACTGTCGGGCACAAGTCATTGAAAATGTTACTACAATCTAAAGCAAAGAAAATCTCACTCCGACATCCTTACCCGTCAAGGTCAAATATTCTCTGCTAGCCTCTCAAGACACACATGCACACACGATCGAACAGGGGTTCTCAAACTGCGGGGTTGCGAGGCTATTACATGCGGAGTCGTGAGCTGTCAGCCTGCACCCCGAACCCCGCTTTGCCTCCAGCATTTATAAGCGTGTTAAATATATTAAAAAGTGTTTTCAATTTATAAAGGGGTGGGGTCACACTCAGAGACTTGCTATGTGAAAGGGGTCACCAGTACAGAAGTTTGAGAACCACTGCTATAGAAAGATGTGGACAAATTGGAGAGAGTCCAAAGGAGAGCAACAGAATGATAAAAGGTTTAGAAAACTTGACCTGTGATGAAAGGTTAAAAAAACTGGGCAAGGTTAATCTTGAGAAAAGAAGACAGAGGGGGAACCTGAGTGTTGTCTTCAAATCTGTTAATGGCTGTTACAGAGAGGACTGTAATCAGTTCTTCTCCATATCCCCTGAAAGTAGGACAAGAAGTAATGAACTTAATCTGCAACAAGGGAAATTAAGGTCAGATATTAGGAAAACCTTTCTAATTCTAAGAGCATTTAAGCTCTGGGATAGGTTTCCAAGGGGCTCCCTATCACTGGAGGTTTTAAGAACAGGTTGGACCACAGGTGCTGACGGTCATTTTTCTGGGTGGGTGCTCCACCCCTGCTGTGCCCTGAGGCCCCGCCCCTTCCCCAAGGTCCCACCCTTGCTCCACCTCTCCCTGCCCCTCCCCAACCCTGAGTGCCCTGCCCTCACTCTGCCTACCGCTGCTCCACCCCCTCCCCACAGCTCCTCCCACCTGCTGCCAAACAGCTGATTGGCAGGGGCCACCGAACAGCTGATCGGCTGTGGCTTCTGAGTACCCACTATATTTTTCACATGGGTGCTCCAGTTCTGGAGCACCCACGGAGTCGGCACCTATGATTTGGACAAACACTTGTCAGAGATGGTCTAGGTTTATTTGGTCCTGCCTCGGCATAGAGGGCTGGACCTGATGACTTCTCAGTGTTCCTTCCAGCCCTACATTTCTATGACATAGGCTTATCATTGTTATTGCTGAAGTTTTTTCACTCTGACTTTTACAGTAAATGTCTACACTGAGGTTTAGGTTGGTATAGGGACCAAGCCCCAGTCAGATAAATGACAACGTTGCCACCAGATTTTCAAAAGCACTTAACGCTGGCCTGATGCTGCTGCTGTTGAAATCAATGGCAGTTTTACCATCATTTGCCTTCCACTGGGAGCAGAGCTAAGCCAACGCAGAGAGCGCTTTTGAAAAACGCATCTCCAAGGTCAGAGCCTGAGTGGATGGAAATTGTCACAGCGCCATTGAAATCAATGGAGCTCTGGCAATTTACATCAGCTGGCCATCTGCTCCCTAGTGTCCAACTCCAGGTAGAGTTTTGCTGGAATAAGACCTGAATAAGGAACACAGGATTTGGCCTGAAGAGTTAGCATGGAAATTAGGAGGAATTTGAACCCTTTCAAAGTTTTAATTGCCCATAAATATTTACTGCAGCAGAGACAAAAAAAGCCCCTTGATCTTCACTGCTTAAGGGCACTGGTTCATCGCTAAGGACACAGGGTTGTTGTTTCCCATTTATCTAAAAGCATTTAAGTATTCACAGAAAATGTTTGTTTTCTTTTGCAGTGGATCAATGTGCTCTGGTGCAACATGGGCTGGACAAGAACCTAATTCTCCACTTCTTTCTCTGGCACATCCACGCCTTCTTGGAATGCCTTCCCCAAACTAATCTTTGAAGCCCCTGTCTTCCTTCAGATCCCTTTCCAAGGTCCATTTTCAACATAACAGTCAGCTGTCAATTTATAGTGGCTAGGCAAGTTGATCACAGGGTTAACCGAGAACATTAATAATTCTTGTTTAGTGGGTTTATACCTTTAAACTTCCTGAGTCGAAACCTGCTAGGCCTTGCAACTGTGTGACTACTTTCCTTCCTCTTTCATCCTCTCTGAATGCTTATTGCACCAGCTTGTTGCATTTTATCTTAAATTTTAACACAAACTCTTGGGGGCAGGAATTGTTTTACCCCGTGTATTTTACAGAGTGCCTAATACAATCCTGATTGTTCTGATCTACAGCTAAAAGCAAGCGTCAAATCCTCAGCTGGTGTAAAGTGGCCTGGCTTCACCAAAGCTAAGAAACTATGTTAAGTGGGGCTGATTTACAGCATCTGAAGATTCAGCCCCAATATTTCAACTTGAATGCAATGCAATGGTTTCCTTTTCATGAAGACCTATTTTTAACACTAGATGGTGATAGCTTCACAAATCTCAGATCCAGGGAGATGCAGTTACTACAGCTTCCATTACTGCAAGAAAGCCGTGGCTTCTAGAAATCCAGAAGTACTGCTGGGATTGCTCTCCAGGTAAAAGACGTCTGAAGTACGGTAGGAGATCAATGGTGGCGAACAGCTGCTTGTGGCTGGGGACAAAACTTTGAAAGGGCACCATCAGAGGAATGGAACTTTTTTGCAATTGCCATGGCAGGTGTTGTCAAAGGCTAGTTTTAATATTTGCAACACAAGAAGGAGCTGTGGCATGCAAGCGGCTACGTTGGGACATCACACACAAAAACCACAGTGCTAGGAAACACTAACCTATTGGGACAGCCATCTGTTTTAGATTGCTTGAGGAAATTCTGATTTCTGCAGCGAAAGGGCTGAGGAATTGGAACCTTGCACCCACACCCCAGGAATGGTCTGATGAGATGGTGGGAGAGAGCAGAAAGACGCTGCATCAGCAGGCGTGAGAAACCAACTAGCCACACGCAAGGTTCTTAAAATCATCAGGAATAAGTCCAAGGAGAGGTTTTAAAAAAAGGCAGACAGTTTTGGCCTGGATCTTGCATTGAACAGGGGCCAATGGACAAGGATGACCTGACCACGAGGAACGTCTTTCTGTATGAAAGAGTAAATCATATTATTACACATATCAGCGTGGCACCTAAAGGCCTTGGCCAAGAGATGAGCTACCCTGTGCTAGGTAGTGTACAAATGTAACCCACCGATGAGAGCATGTTACAGGTTTCTCCCCTCTGTGCCAATCCACAGAAGATTGGAGGGGTTCAAACCCCTAGTTTTAGCTCGGAGGTTCAGCCCCCGTGTGTTGACCAAGAGGGTGGCCATCCCACAAACGTCCAGTAAAAAGACAGCCCCTCTCTTAAAGACCTCACCCAATAAACAGAGGAGACAGAAACAGTGTGGGAGGGGAAACAGAGACAGATGAAATAACTTGTCAGAGGTCACACAGCAGTTAGTGGAAGAGCCATATGTATGGGGCTCAGAAGAGTTGTGCTAACCCCTGGGCAACACTACCTTGAATACCAGTTCCCCTCTGATGTCGTCCTTCAGGGATACAACGCATCCTGCAGAACCTAATTTTGAAGACTTGCTCTGCAGTCTGCACAGACTGCAGCTTTAATTCACGGCTACTCTATTTCCTGTTCTGCCGCTGTTCTGAGGTTTCACTATTAACATCAAAATTGAAGGGAAATTCCCTGCCCCCAAAGTGCTCCCCATGAATTTTTTCGGTTGAAACTCACAGACCCAAATGCCACACAACAGCAGAGAGGCAATGTAAGGAGGAGACCCGGCACGAGTAAGTTGTCGCTGGAAATTTAGTCCTTTGTGTTCATCAGGTGTATAGTGAGACTGCAGCTCCATAGAGTAACTCGCTTGATTTGACTGTTTAAGGGAAGGGCATTGTACAAGCCCCGGAGAGAACGAGGCAGCCATTGCTGATGATTGCAGCCTGCAGCTATGTGGCCTACATCTTTTAACTAGCTACAAGAGCAAAGTGTGTGTGGGGGGGGTCACCACAGCCCCACTTATTGTTATGAGCTTCACATCGAAAGCAACAGAGCTTCACCTGGCTAACATACTGGGGAATAGGCGAAAGATTCAGGGTCGCATGCTTCTCTGAGTTGTACCAATGCCATTCTACTGAAGTCTCAGAAGTCATACGAGCATGCTCCTTTGGGTTCAGAACCAGAGTAAAAGGTTGAAGCAGAAGTCGTCAGCCAAACAATCAAGGTTCAGGAAGGTTTACCATTTTGGGATCACTACTTTGATCTTAAACTGTGAATAACTGGCAGGTTGCATATCAGATTAAAATTCCTAACTCTACAGTGATCTCATCTTCACTACAGTAATTGTTGGAAATTAAATAGCAATAAACTACTAAAGCATTTATTGAATGCAATCAATGTAATGAAGGCAAACTCAGTAATTAAACCCCCAAGTCATGCACTTTTTAATAATTCACTGGTATATTAATTTATAACTCTTGTATGAAATGTGTATTAAGGCTCTGTAACACATTCCTGGTGTTTGCTTCCCACAAGATTTCTACAGTGACTGCTTTGTAGCATGGTACATCCGAGATTGGCTTATGCTTCTATGGCCCAATGCAGTGTTCACTGAAGTATTTTGTTATGTGTTTATAATTATACAATGCCCAGCATAATGCAACCCTGGGCCATAACTGGGCTTGCTAGGTGCACATAAATAACAATAAATCAATGGAAAGGCTCCTTTTGATTCCCCGGGACATTAGATCAGGCGCTGGCTAGTGCATCTTAGGCTTGTAAAATTAATGAAGAGCCCAAAATAGCTTTGGTATATTCTGTAAAAGTGAAAGGAATCACTGGGAACCAGACAGCAGAAAATAGGATCTAAATATTTTTCTAGCTGTGTTCATGGTGTGACAGATATGTAAACATCCCGCACTGTAATTTCCTTTACAGTTCTGTCAAAAGTTCTCTTTGTGCCGTGCGTATTGCTCCTTGTTTGCTAATGATTGCAGCAATAGCCCATAAAGAATCATCCCTATCTTCCTAACAGGCAGGGGATGTTTCATCAGACGGATTAACCGAGCCCCTAATTATGGAGCTAGAGTTTAAACTTTCAGAACTGAGCTGCTGAAAAAAACTGGAAATTATGACAAGAAGCAAAGCTGATTTGCGTAGTTATGCTAATGGAGATGCATGAGGCCTTCAAACGACAATTGAAATTGAAGGGAAACTCCTCTGAGCATTGGTTTTATTTCCTTTCCTTCTCCCCCGCCCCGCAGTAATTGGTGCAAACAGCAAAGTCAAATCCACAATATGGCAGGTAAGGCAAGGAAGAATGTGCTAAATATAAGACAAAGATATTTTTCTTTGTGGCAAAACTGTTTTGATATGGAGTAACCCGTGGGCCATGAACTAGATTTCCACTTGCATGGTATTTTAGGAGGAGATTTTCAAAAGGCACAAAGGCAGTTTGTGTCCCAATTGCGGCTGAAGAAAAGAATAAATCATTTCCTAGTTCCCACATATGCCTTTGGCAATCTTCCCCTTTCATGTCTGTCTCCCTGGAGTCAGTTTGCTGCTATGCTACTGCATGGCATTAGTGGTCACAGGTGGGATGAAATTCATGACTCCCCACGGGTTGATGGTAATGGTTCATGGGTGATGCAAAAGCAAACCTTCCCCCCACAGAGGAAGCAGCCCTAAATATATCTGAATGACGGCTTTATTCTGCGCCCTCTTCAAATCAGTGAGGAAACTCAGGCCTGGCAGGTTTGTCTTTAGTAAGGGTAATTACAAACTTCCCACTTTTAATTACTGAGAAGCAGCATGGCCTAGTGGCTAGACTGCTGGGCTAAGAGTCAGAAGACCTCAATTCTAGTCCCACTGCTGTCACTCACTGACCTTGTGACTTTGAGCAAATCACTTCCCCTTTCTTCCCCCACCCACTCTTTGTCTTTTCCTGGTAGATTGCAAATGCACTGGGGGAAGAAACTGCTTCTTATTATGTGTTTATACAGTGTCCAATATAATGGGGTCCTGATCTCTGTTGGCACTGTTGCAATTCAAATAAATAATAATCATATCAGTTGCAACAGCTCCTCCTAAAAAAAACTGCATCACAGTGCCTGCCTGGCTCCTTGCTAGTGTTTCTTCTTTAGTAACATTCAGAGCTAATCATTTTATACTAGTTTTTGGTTTCCGTTAGCCAGGCACTGGAGAAATGGAAGAAGCGTTTTTCCAGCTTTACCAAGAATTCACACACCTGCAAGATTTATGTGCAAAGCAGGCTGAGCTGCTACAGAAGTTGACCGTGAAGAAGGAACCAATGACTGGTAAGGGACACTGCTAACTCCATGCTTCGGTTTGTGTTGGTTACAATTTCTGGCCCCCTAAAGAAGGTGTGAAGCTCAGGCAAACGTGAATTCACATACCTTAGAATTGGATTCGGCATGTAGCTGGTCCGAGGGGGCACACTTTGTTGTGGCAGTTGCTTATGCTGTGTTGGATGGGAACTACCCTATACATCGTAATAAGGATGTTGAATACCAAGCAGACAGACAAGGTAAGAATCATGCTTGGACTCTTCGGAGGACTCATGGCAGATGCAGCGTCTTTTAGAGTATGCGTACTCTGGAGCTGGCAGTGGTCTCAAGTTGCAGTGGGGGAGGTCTAGGTTGGATATTAGGAAACACTAGGAGGGTGGTGAAGCACTGGAATGGGTTCCCTAGGGAGGTGGTGGAATCTCCTTCCTTAGAGGTTTTTAAGGCCCGGCTTGACAAAGCCCTGGCTGGGATGATTTAGTGGGTGTTGGTCCTGCTTTGAGCAGGGGGTTGGACTAGATGACCTCCTGAGGTCTCTTCCAACCCTAATAGTCTATGGACCATACGTCCACATAGGATGACCATACGTCTCCTTTTGGCTGGGACGGTCCCTTTTTTAAGCCCTGTCCCAGCCGTCCTGACTTTTTTTGGCCACACTGGGCATTTGTCCCGTTTGACTGCCAATGATATCACTGCAGCTGCACCGCGACTGGTAGCGTGCTTGCTCAGTCCGAGCGAGCGTGGGTCTATCCACCCGAGGTTTGGAAATTATACCTCTAGCGTAGACGTGTCCTACGAGATTCATTTATGAAGCAAAAAATTCACCAAGGGAAACTAGCAATAGAACTGAGCAAATTTCCTCTTTTTGCAATTTCCCCCCCTGCCTTCCCCCAAGTGAAAATCCGGCTTTTTCAAACAGTTTTGTAACCAAAATTCCATCCATTGTTATTGGTATTAGAGAGGGGCTCAATCAAAGCCAGAGCACCAGAGAGCTTATGATCATACATTTTTAAAAGATGCAAAGTTACCAGGAAAGCGGATTGAAGATCAGAAATACTTTCTGGATTACCCCGCTAGCCAGGTTGAAAGCTCTTTGGGGGCAGGATCTGTCCTTTTGTTCCTTGTTTGTCCAGCACTGGGTTCCTAGTCTGTGACTACGGCCCCCAGGTGCTACCCTAATACACCAAATAAATAAGCATCGCCACAGAATGCAATGCACATGTCTTTGACCATGCTTTCTCTAACATAAGCATATAGCAATATGTGTCTCTATGTATTAGATAAAAAAAATATCCAAAACAAGTCACTGCACCACACACACTTCTCCCTCTGGGGAGAAGACGAGAGAACACACCCATGAGAGAAGTTAGTCAGATTGCTTAATGCAATACTGGAAGGTGCTCAGCTACTCAGAGCAATGTGGCTTAGCACACAGCCCCTTCCCCATTTTACTGGTGGGCAAGCTGAGATGCAGAGAGGCTAGTGATTTTGTCCTCCTTTGTAAACTGCTTTGAGATCTGCTGATGAAAGGGCTAGGCTGTTATTTTTATTACTACAGTGATGAGTGTGGTATAAGAATCTAGACAGCGTAGACTAGAACGCACCTATCTAAACATTCTTTTCTTCCCTCTCTGACACTTCCTGGTTTGCTAGAGAAATCCCAGAATGCATCAACCTGTGACATCACTGACATCATTTGTTCCACAAGATGCAAAAAAGAAAAAAAACCCACATTCACTTAGTAGAGTTTTGTCATTTTTCCTGAATTCAAAGCAAGAAGGGATTTACTAAGATTCAAGGCTATCTTCGCCTGTGATGTTAGCTACCAGGCAGGCTCATTTGCATTTGTGTGCTGGTATAGAGCACTTACCATCGTCATATAATTAAGCAAGGTGAGGAATGGTAGATGGAATTGCCTTTACCTTCCTGCTCAGGAGAAGCCCACTGAGATGAGGGGGTAGCCATATCTGCTGTGAAGACAATGCCCAGTCACCAGTGTTTGTCTGCCAGGGCTATGATTCACAAAAGGAGAATGATACCATTGGGGGGAGATGCAAACAAAAGCAATAACCTTCTTTCAGTCCCATGAGTAAGTGGCCCCACTGTTTTCTTTTAAAGACATGCCAATTTCGATGCCAATCCAGTGCACAGACGACGGGGGGTTAGCACAATCAGAGAGACTCTTCTTCAAACAGCAGTTACCAAAGGTTCCCAGCTCTATGCTTTCCAACCCAACAGTTCCTACATGGCCCAACGCTGCAGTTCTTCGGGACCAGCCACAAGATGCAGACACGGTTTCTCATTTTGCTATTAAGTACCCCCTTAGTGCAGCAAACAACGGCTTGTCAAGCGGCACCAAGGGGAAGGCAGATTTCGCAATAGCACTTTCCAGCCAGAACCATCACAAACCGCACGTGGGCAAGAAGGCGGCTTGTGACACGCTGTTGAAAAATTATACGACGTTTCCTGCCTTGAAAGCGGACAAGGAAAAATCCACAGCCCCTCCCATACCTCCAGAGCTTGCTACCCTAAATCCAGAGGATGTAGGCTCCTTTCCCAGTTTCTTGGATCTTTATGAAGCACCACAGGATTTACAGATGGAAAGTACTTCCCTTCCAGCTGCAGAAATTAAAGTTCCTATAGAAATACGAGGACCCACGCAGGTACAGTATATGGTTACATAACAGTATCTACTATTTGTATTACTATAGCCCTGGACCAAACCCCATTGTGCAAGGTGCAGTACAAATATAGAACAAAAAGACTGCTTAGGTACTTTTATTGCTCCCTTTACTGTAGTATCTGAGCACCTAACAGTTTCCAGCATAGCTATCCCCACCACAGCCTGGTGAAAGAGGGAATTATTACCAATCCCACCTTACAGATGGGGACAGAAAAGCTCAGTGGCATGCCCCAAAGTCTGTGGAGAGCAAAGACATAAACCCAGGTCTGTCAAGTCCCAGGCTAGCTCCCTAATCATGGGGCTATCCTCTTTCTCCAATAGATTGTAGGATTTGCCATACAGCAGTGGTTCCCCAAACTTTTTGCCAGCACGATCCAATTTTAATGATTTTTTTCCTTCCGGGACTATAGACACCGAGTTTTACTTTTCCCCGGAGGTGCTCCACCCCTGCTCTGCCCCGAGGCCCCGCCCCGACTCTACCCATTCCCCCAAGGCCCCACCCCTGCTCTGCCTCTTTCTGCCCCTGCTCTGCCCCCTTCCCCGAGACCCCGCCCTCGCTCCGCCTCTTCCCACTCCTGCTCCACCTCCTCCTCAAGGCCCCCACCTGCTTGCTGCTCTCCACCCTCTCCCAATCCCCTTACTGAGCCGCCGATCAGCTGATTGGCAGTGCCGCCAAACAGCTGATCGGTGGCAATGCCCCTGAACAGCTCTGGCTGGTGGGTGCTGAGCATCCACTGTAGCACACTGCTTAATTTGTGCCAGGGCTTGCCAGGGCTGAGCCCCGGCACCTCTTGGCTTGGCAGTTCATAGCCCCGGCATTTCTGAGCTTGCTGCGTCAGTTATGAATGTAAAAAAATTGCTTGAGCCCCAGCTCCTCATTGCTGGAGCCCCGGGACCTCTTTCATTACAAATTAAGTACTGGGTGCGAGGACATGCTGCGTGGAGCAAAATGGTGTCCTCCACATGCTAGGGATCCATGACACCGTCTGCGAATGGCGCAACCCCGTTTGGGGTCGTGACCCATAATTTGGGAAACGCTGCCCTGCGGGATCTGACCATTCGCCCATCCGCTCTAGCATCATGTTTTCAAGGGGGAAGTGCTGGATTCATCACCAGAAAAAAATTAACACTCCCCCCCATACTGTACCTAGCCAGTTTTTTAACTCTGTACACATGGGGAGCAATTCTTTCCTGAGCCTTGGGGCAGCCAGTTGATGCCCTGAGCATGAGATCTGATAACCTTGCTGTAACACATCACCATATATGTTGTCTTTGCTCATAAATTTACCAAGCCCTATTTAGGCGACAGCCCATTTGCAAGTACTCTTGGAGGGTCTAATCACCTTCATTGCCCTTCTCTGGGCCATTTCACTCTCAGCTACTGTCCGCCTCCTTCTCTGAATAGTCTAGAATATCGTCCAAACCCCAACAAATACTGAGAGACCCTGCCATGCATTTCTGCACCTCAGAGGGACCAACCTTGCACTCTAACTCCGTGTTGCTTATAACTAAGCCATATTTAATTCATTGGCAAGGCTTTGCTGCTTACCCCATATTGATATTTTCCTTCACAGCCTCGTCCAAAGGACTTCATCCAAAGCCTTTTGAAAAATAGATGATTTGGTCCATCTAGGGTAAGTGCTCGGCCACTGCTCTGTTGGGCACGCTGCAAATGCGTGTAATATCCCCACTAATCTTTTTCAAAGGCCTGGACACCCTATCACCAGCCTGGTACAACACTCTGCCACGTCCAGTTATAGCCCTTACCTCAGGGCCCCGTTTATCCTTCAGTGCACACACACAGTCAAAAAGAAACATGGAACACCAGACCGCCACAAAATACTAGGCCAGGTCCACACCAAAAAAGCTAGATTGACCCAGCTACATTCCTCAGGGGTGTGAAAAATCCACACTCCTGAGTGATACAGTTAAGACAACTTAACCTCCGGTATAGACAGCGCTAGGTTGATGGAAGAATTCTAGCTACCACCGCTCGTGGTGGGTGGGTTAACTGCAGTGACTGGAGAACCCTTCCAGTCGCTTTTGTGAGTGTCTACACTGACTCTGCTGCTATAGCATTCTAAGTGTAGACATAGCCTTAGCCCTGTTCTCAAGCTGGGCTCCAGCAGCTTAATGCCCTATATATTTCCCAGTCTAGGGTAGTCCGCAGGATCGGCTTGCCCTCTCGCGGTTCTCTGCTAGAGCCCCAAGAGAATACAATTCCCAGTCCTCTCCTGGTCCCAGGCTCCCTCACGGAGCCGGGACCATCATTTATATCCCAGAGCTGGGACTCATCAGACCCAATCCCTTGATGCTGTCAGCTGGGTCAGATGATTCCCAGCACATGCTTTCTGTGTTCTTCTCAAGAACAGGGCTGGCTGCTCCCCAGTCCCCCTGGGCCCTAAAAGGGGCAGCTCTGTTACAGACCCCTAATAAGTTAGAGGCAACATTTTCCCCTTCATAGATTCATAGAGGCCAGAAGGGACCATTGTGATCATCTAGTCTGACTTCCTGGATAATGCAGACCAGAGAACTTCCCCATAATACTTCCTAGAGCAGATCTTGTAGAAAAATTAAAAAATGGTGTGCGAGGCAAGATCTCTCCTAGGCCTCTCTGGTCCAGCCATCTCCTCTCTGTCTCTCTTTTTAACTGTCCCCTGCTGATAAGCTAAATCATTTTGACAGGTGTTTAGCCATCCAGTCCTTAACCACTGATCACCTTTCTTTGGCCCATGTGGGGATGCTGGCAGAGGTGCACAGATCGAGGAGTCCACCTTAGGGTACTCACGTGCTGTCGCAGCTCCATTGTGCAAGGCACTGTTCAAGTCCATAGTAGAAAAATAAGACCGCACCTCATTAGCCTCCTTTAAATCCCTCCGTCTGATTGCTTCCTTTTGCTCCTCCTTCTGTCCGTATGTCTCTTGTCAGATTGTAACTCTTTGCAGGCAGGCACCGTCACCTTGTTCTGTATTTGTACAGCGGCTCGTGCAATAGGATCCTGGTACATGAGTCGGGCTCGTAGGTGCAGTGGGAGTACAAATAAATAATAATGGCAAGACACAACAGATAGATGAAATATACAGGTTGTTGTTGTTGGGGGGGAGTTTATGTTTTTGCATAATTTCTTTTCACTTTTCCAAAAATGGGGATCTCGTTATAATTACACTATTAATAGTAACTGCTAAGGATGGTCAGCACTGAATCAAGGGTTGTTGTTTTTTTTAAGAAGGAAAAAAATGGACGTGTCTTGTAAAATCCAAATGTGCCTTATCAGCACTTAATAATAAAGCAACAAAAAGGAAATTACAGAGCTTTCCAACTGACCTTTCACAAAAGCCCTTTGATCACATTGTGGCTTTGGCAGAGATTGGAGTCTCCAAGGAGGAAGCGATGGGCAACTTGAGACACTCAAGTGCCATAAATAAATAAGATGGGGGGGGGGGAGAATCACCCAGGTGCTTCTGAAGGAATTGAAGTGCGAACGGAGGGGCTGCTGCGAAGAACATATCAGACTCTATGGCCCGAGACACAGCTGGATAGATTCTGCGCTGGGTCTCTCAGGAGGTGCAACCTTAGAGGAGGGGCAGGGGCAAAAGCCGGCTTTAAACCACATTTGCACCTTCTGCCTGCTCCAAGGGTTGGCGTGGCTGTGGAGTAAGTTAGAGCAGTCCTGGGGCTGCTCTGTGTTAAGGACAGCTGTATTGCTAAGCACTACAGTCACCCCTCCTCCTGCCTTGGCCCCCAGCACACCTGATACGCTGTGGAACAATGGGGGCAGCATAGGGGCATAGAGGATAGCTCTAGGGTGGTCCTGCATAGGGGAATTCCCCGGGGACCAGCGTGATCTCTTTTTATAGCCCCTGCAGCAGAGGCCAGCCACTGGTCAAGCAGAGTTTCCTGAAAGCGGTGCCTATTTTTAAACAAGATGCCAAGATTGATCATGGGAACTAAAGACCCATGGAAATAAACATAGTTAAAAGCCAAACACAAATAATACCCCTATCTTGGTTAACCCAGTTATCACTCTTTCCCTTTAATAATTTTCTAGACTTCCTGGACTCCAGGATGGGCAGTAGAAGACAGTCCACTTGGTCACAGCGGGGATTGTGAACTCCAAGGGTACTCTGCATACACAGACCTGTGACTTTTGCCAAGTCATTTTCGCAGCTGGGGAAACAGCACAAGGAGACTATTACAAGCATCTCATAGCTCATATCGAATAGGATTGGTATCATCATGTACTCGTAACCCAGATTACAAAGGATGGCTTTCTGTTTATGAGCCTACTGTAGAGTTGTTGGAATAAGTGACGTCTTGACTCAGTGTCTGAACTGAAAGGTTGTGAAAAGAATTTTTGGTTTGGGTTGACCCGAAATAAAAAAGATTCAATGTTTCCAGCAAAGCTCAAAAAGTCAAAAAAGAATTTGTTTTGAATGGAATGAAACATTTTATTTAATTTCTGAGTTTTTATTTTTTAAATCTTTTTCAAATAGCAATTTGTGAAAATGAAGTGACACTCTAAGACGAAATGTTTCATTTTGAAAATGGAAAAAAAATAATAAAAATGAACTGTTTCAACAGTTCTGATTTTTTTTATATTTGACCAAACCCATTTGTGAAAATTGACCCAAATTTGTGAATTCATAGAATATCAGGGCTGGAAGGGACCTCAGGAGGTCATCTAATCCAACCCCCTGCTCAAAGCAAGACCCAGTTCCAATTTTTGCCCCAGATCCCAAATAGCCCCCTCAAGGATTGAACTCATACCCCTGGGTTTAGCAGACCAATGCTCAAACCACTGAGCTATCCCTCCCCTCCCAAATTGTTTTGTTCCGTCCAAATCTGCAGGTTTTTCATGCGGCGGCAGCGGAAATGAGTCACACAAAAAAGTTTGTTGAGCTTGGTTGGCTTTGAGTTGGATCTTTTAGCTCAGGCAGTTGTGGCTCAGATGTTAAACTGAACGTTGAAATGTTGTTCCTGTGACCCAATTGGCTAATGCATCAGCTTGGTGGCCTTTGATTGGTGGGTTTCAGGGGTATTAAAGCAGCTTCTGTTCTGTAGGCTCTGAGAGAGGCGGTTATGGTTTTATTAGCTCACATGCTTTTATATGTACATGGTCAGATGCGGTAAGTGGACTTATCCATGGCTGGGTATCCCAAGCATTTTACTCGGGCAGAAACTATCCCAGCAGTACGGCTGGGGAAAAGATCCGTGCCTTCTCATGGCACTGAACAGTTATTCATATCACGGCTCTTCCTCTGACTCAGCTCGAAATCTTGCCATAGAGAACCCGATGAATGAACATCGATGGAAGGAAGTGCTGGGCAGGGAAGTAGAGAATTATTATTTGTTCTCATATAAGGACTAGCGGCCTCAACCAAGATCAGGGTCCAATTGTGCCAGGTGCTTGACAAACCCATAGTAGGAGACGGTCTCTGCTTTGAAAAGCGTACCGTAAATAGACAAGGCAGGAGGAAGAACAGAGGCACAAAGAGTTGGTATGATTTGCCTGAGGTCCCAGAGCTGGGTAACGGCAGAATTAAGAAAGAGCTGAGATCACCTGAGTCCCATGCTAGTTCCCAATTCCCTAGACCATGCTGTCTCTCTAACTTAGATGAAAAACAAAGTTAACACAGATAAGCCCCTGTTAAATAGTCTCTTTATCACGAATGGCAAAAGCTACTCCAGTTCTCACTCTTCCTTAAAACCTCATCGGCACCTGTTTAATCGATCCCCTAATGAGCATGAGCAAGGTTCTGCACCGTCTAGTGGTGATAACAATAAAAGAACAGCCAGACTGAGTCAGACCAAAGGTCCATCTAACCCAGTATCCTGTCTTCCAACAGTGGCCAGTGCCAGATGCCCCAGAAGGAATGAACAGAACAGGGAATCATCAAGTGATCCATCCCCTGTCGCCCATTCGCAGAGGCTAGGGACACCATCCCTGCCCATCTTGGCTAATAGCCATTGATGGACCTATCCTCCATGAACTTATCTAGTTCTTTTTTGGACCCTGTTACAGTCTTGATCTTCACAAGCTTTTCCCGGGGCCTTCTGTGTATTTAGAGAAGTGTTAAGCAGAAAATGGTGATGTGAACAGAAGATACCTCCTGCTCAAAGATGTGACAGGCATGTTATTATTCTGTTTTTCTATTTAGTCCCTTGGGAAGAGCTGCTTTCCAATGGGAGGCGGTGGGAACAAGTGGGTGAAGCACTAGACTAAGACTCTGAAGGCCTGGACTTTATTCTCGGCTCTGACTTCCTGTGTAACTTTGAGCAAACGCTCCCGAGCCACAGCTTGTAATGGATTAGTTCTATTTGCAAGCTTTTAATCTTCACTTTGCTCCTACCTTTACTAAGAGTGGCAATTAATCTACTATAAGGGAGTAATTCATGATGCCCTAAAAATATAATACTCCCTAGCTCTAATAATAATATTACCTAGCTTGTATCATCAGTCAGTCTGAAAGCAATTTACAGAGGAGATCAGTATCATTATCTCTATTTTACAGATTGGGAAACTGAGGCACAGGGGGGTAAATGACATTCCCAAGGTCACCAAAGCAGGCTATTAGTAGAATCAGGAATCAAACTCGGGTCTGCAGAGTCCCAGTCCAGTGTATTATGTGCTAGGCCATATTGCCAGCTGGAAAACAGGTTCCTTCAGATATCGGAATTTAGCCACTCTACTCCAATTAATTTTAATGTGGCTAACACCCCTCCTAGCTTTAGAAATCTCAAGTTCAGCCTCCAAACTTGTCCTTTCATCAATGGTCCCACGTTATCATCCACTCAAGGGGTTCACCCAGCCTGCTGGCAATACAACAATGCGCACAAATCCGGCCAGGGAGAGATTGTCCTTCTTTTGTGCTCCTGTTTAGTACATGGACTGTATTGCACCTCCGTATGTGGGGAAGGTACTTTGTAATATAAGTGACACTAGAGCCCCCCCTCAGTTGCACCGGGAAATGGAGTCTCAGAAAAACAGGAGGCAAATGCAGTCGCTGGGAATGATGTATCATTCCCAGCGACTGCTCAGTATCGTAAGCCCCTACTCAAATGGGTGGGAGTTTTGTAGCAACCAGCACTGCCCCTACTGAAGTCCATGGGTGGGTTTAATGGGCGCTGAGTTAGATCCAGCCTGACTTCAGTGGGAGCAGAGTTAAGCCAACCCTGAGCTCTGCTGAAAATCCTACTGTGGTGTCTTGAGGACTGTGTTGGAATTGCAAGCTATCACTTTAAGAGTATGCTGTTCCCTGGTAAATGGTGTTGTCTGTTATTCTGATGCCATATTAAGACCTGGGGAGGAATTCCAAGGAACGCTGACAAAACTTAGACAGGGTTCTAAATAGATGGCAGAAATATGGTTGTAGAGGTAACACAGAGAAACGTGCTTCATTCCCAAGTCAGGTTACATATGTGGGGCGGAAGAGGTACACCCCTTAAAAGTAAGCCATAGCAGCACAACTCACCCCGCCTTGTTCTAGACTGGTTCTTTCGATGCTGACTGTCTCTGATCATCTCTCTACTTCCCTGTAGAGCCCTTAGCCTGAAAGCAAGACCAGGAAAACCTTCCTCGCCTACTCGTAAAGTGACAGCTTGCTATTCCAGTACAGTCCTCAATACCCCACACCTACCCTATCGTTCCGGGACACAATATGTATGCAGAATAGCAGGTTAAAGTTATTTGGCATCATTTACATATCGGCCTGGATCCTAGGCCTACTGAAATCAGAGGTAAAACTTGCAATAGTTCCAGGCCTGGGTTCATTCTCCAGCAAAATTTTGTGGTTTTGTGCTGGCAAAGAGAAAATAATATCTGCTTCTCCTCCCAGAAATGTAGCCTCTCCAATAAAGCAATGTCTGAGCTTGTTAATTTTCCTAAGCCACGTTCTGTCATGTGTTGGTGGCAACCAGCTTCTTAATCACCCTTGTAACTTTCAAAAGAAAAAAAATAGAAAAAGAAAAAGAAAGGAAGAACTTATACTGAGCTGGACTTCTAAGTCACCAATATAAGGGGCGCTAATTAAATCGAACATTCGTCGGACATAAAGCGTCTAACCTTTCCTCCTGATCTGAGGTGCCATTAAGGCTCTGACATCTGGCACCAAATGTGAATGCAGCGGAGATTCTGGATGAAGGTGGGTGTATACGGTGATGGGTGACAGTAGTGTCACTGTGACTTATACAAATGCCAAGTTATGTTTATAATGTATCACAATACACAGGCTTTTCTTAGGGGAGATTAATGACAGTTTCGGTTTTTTTTGGGTGTGAGCCATTGATCACAGGAGCTTCCTCCACGCAGAGACCAACAACTTCTTAACGTACATCACAACATTGCATCTTGATACAGGTGCGAGGCCTCTGACTTCGGTGGAGTTACTAATGTTTCGCAGCTGTGTGAGAGGAGAATCAGACTGATTATTTTGCTGTAGGCCAAGGAATAGTCCAGTTCCTAGGACTCTGCTAAGCCTCATGTGTTCACTCATAAGCGTTCGGACAAAAGTCTTATAATTTTCCCCCTTCCTGTTCGCTTCATAACCGCAACCAGAAGAAATGGCTTCAACACCCCCACCCTGAAGTGTGCATGGGTGCACACACACACACACCCACTCACTCACTCTGCAGCTAGGCTACTCCAGGTCATAACGAGAGGACAGCTTTTAACTATGCTCCTTTGGGGTCCAGAGAATATTCCCCGAGTGCTGAGTTACTGGAAGGCGTGTGTCAGAAAGCCGGCACAGGGAGAGTGGCCATACCTTGGGTTGGCATGAAGTTCTAGCTGGCATCGGGAAGCTGAGAGTTTGCCAGAAGGAAAAGGCGAGGTCTTTTCTGCTTTGAAAGCCAGAGTAGCAAATTTTATTAAAAATAATAATGAAGTACAGATGGATTTTCTCAGGAACTAAACATGTCTTCGGTGTATTGCTGATCGACAATCTCTTTTACATAAAGTAATAGTATATGATACTCTAATAGTGAGGCATGCTTGGAGCATTTGTGTTGTGTGTGTGTGTCTGTGTGGGGCTGCATTGCACTGGCGAGGGGTGGCACCACATGGGTAATTGCACTGAGTGCATCTTTGGACCCTGTGCTAACAGGACATTTCTCTCCTTTCTGGGTCTCTGATTCAGCAAGCTACTTAAGCATGTGCCTAACTTTAAGCATGTGAGTAGCCTCATTGACTTAAACAGCACTATTCACAGGTTTATAGTGAGTCATATGCTCACCTGCCTAACTGAGTCACAGCCGAACCCCCCTTCCAAGTGCCATAAAAACTAGCTTTACTTTTTGATCATGCTTTGTTGCATTTTTAAATGTCATGTTGTAAGGAGCCATTAGTCACCCCGACTAGGCAGATGGTCCACACTGACATAAAAACTTTTTTTTTAATCTAGTGCTTTTCACTGGCATGACAATTCCTTTGCTCGGTAAATAACCTTCAATTCAGCATGTTTGTCTGAACTGCAGAGGGAGTAGGTGACATCTCAGTCTAGTGGGCTGTGTTGAGCTCACTGAAATGGATGCGGTGTCACTTCTGAATAAGCATGTGTTGGCTGATGTTCGCAAGTTCAGACGCTGCATTGGATGTGCAATAGCCCCCGTAAGGTTTTATTTTTACTACGGAATTTATTATGGATACTGTTGCCCTCAGAAACGAGCATGTCCGCTCCCTGGCAATCATCTACCCAGCTGGGAATGTTGTTGTGGATACATTTCTCAGGTCTTTGTCTTAGTGGGAAGGTGAGATTCTCGGCTTTCCTGGAGCATATAATTTATGTTAAAGCTGGCCAGAAAATGCTATTCCCCCCCCCCCACACACACAGAGAAAATATCAACCAGAAAAAGTTGACATTGAAATTTGCAGTGGAAGATTTCAACTTTTCTGCAGCAAAGTGAAACTTAATTTGTTTTTCATTTTTCTGCCAATTTTCTGATGAGAAACGAAAAAAATTCAGCTGAAAAAGGCTCAAAAGAGTTGGGCTTTTTTGGGGGCTGAAAATGTTTGTTTTCTCAGCTTGCCAACAAAAAGTCAAAAATGTTCAAGGAGCGCAGACACTTTATGCAACATTTTCGTTCACTCAAAACGCCCATTTTTCTGTCGGTAAAAAAAAGTTCAAAGGAAAATTTTTGACCAACCTGGTTTATATCCTTGTTGGTTCACAAGATGTGCCTTGAAATGGCTACTGGTCACTTGGATCAGACAATAATGTAACTATTTACTAATAAGTTAGGATGCTTTCAGCACCTCAAACATCCTGGGCCAGTCCACTCCTGCAGTCACGTCTCAAACATCTGGTGTTTTTTGGTGACATGAACAAGGATCTCTTGCTGAATATGGCCCTGATTCAGTCAAGCCCTCAAGTGATTGGGTAATCCCATCGCTGTTCAGCAAAGCACATGTGTTTAAGGTCTTGGCTAAATCAGGTCCTATGGACCAAGGCCATCAAACGTATTTAATTGTGTCCCCCTCAATCCAATGATGGTTGCCAAGCTTGCGAGGGTGGCAGAATGCAGACAGAAGGAGAATAAGTAGCTCCTCAGAGCTCCATCTGGGACTAGATTCCCTCAGGGTTGGGGAGAATTGTTTTTTGTTTATTATAATCGCATCTGTTAAGATTCCATCTGAGTTAAGTTTCTTCCCTAAGGGGTGGATCCTAGACTCCCATTCAAGTCCATGGAGAACCACCCATTGATTTCTAGTGCAGGATCAAACCTTTAATGACAGTAACATTTTTTCCTGCTTTCATACAAATCAGTAGGCTGAATTATATCCTATATATACATGCTCTAGGAATTCTTTTTGGGAAGATCTATGGCCTGTGTTATAGAGGAGGAGGTCAGACTAGAGATGATCACAATGGCGAAGTCTGGTCTTAGAATCTATGAATCCTTCAGGTTGCTACAGTTGCTATCCATCTGAAAAGGCATGATGCCTGATTACGGCACTGTCTTAGACCTATTCCTGATATCAGCTGGGAGTTTGTTAATTTAGGGATAACACATGAGAGGCCTTAAATGACACAAACATAATAGTACACCTTGTGTGCATTCAGAGGCCAAAGGCTAAGTACTAATGTAACTGCCTAATAGCTGGTGTATATTACTCATATTTAAACACTGGTTTATGATTTTATTTTTGTTTCTGAGGGGGGAAAATTGATAAATATATTCCATGAGTCTTTGCCACAAATTAACTGAACCAGGGCAACTGGGACTCATTATAAAGTTATGGTGACCAAATATGGGCCAAAGTCTGTTCTCTGTTAGTGACACTGGTATCAATCTGTGGTAAATCCATTACAGTCAATGAGTGTTATGCCCATAACTGAGAGTGGAAATTTCCCCTCTTGGTTTTGTGTAGACAAAAGCTCATTTTGCAGTAACAATCAGATACGGACTGCCTCTGAATTCTCATTGGCTAAAAATTGTTGAAATCATGGTGGAATTTCTCAAGGGCTTCTTTTCTATGGGTCCAGATGATGAAGATGTCATCAATATAGTGCAAGTAGAATAGGAGCGTTACGGGACGAGAGCTGAGGAAGCGTTGTTCTAAGTCAGCCATAAAAACGTTGGCATACTGTGGGGCCATGCGGGTACCCATAGCAGTGCTGCTGATTTGAAGGTATACATTGTCCCCAAATGTAAAATAGTTATGGGTAAGGACAAAGTCACAAAGTTCAGCCACCAGGTTAGCCGTGACATTATTGGGAATAGTGTTCTTGACGGCTTGTAGTCCATCTTTGTGTGGAATGTTGGTGTAGAGGGCTTCTACATCCATAGTGGCCAGGATGGTGTTATCAGGAAGATCACCGATGGATTGTAGTTTCCTCAGGAAGTCGGTGGTGTCTCGAAGGTAGCTGGGAGTGCTGGTAGCGTAGGGCCAGAGGAGGGAGTCTACATAGCCAGACAATCCTGCTGTCAGGGTGCCAGTTCCTGAGATGATGGGGCGCCCAGGATTTCCAGGTTTATGGATCTTGGGTAGTAGATAGAATATCCCAGGTCAGGATTCCAGAGGTGTGTCTGTGCGGATTTGATCTTGTGCTTTTTCAGGGAGTTTCTTGAGCAAATGCTGTAGTTTCTTTTGGTAACTCTCAGTGGGATCAGAGGGTAATGGCTTGTAGAAAGGGGTGTTGGAGAGCTGCCGAGCAGCCTCTTGTTCATATTCCGACCTATTCATGATGACAACAGCACCTCCTTTGTCAGCCTTTTTGATTATGATGTCAGAGTTGTTTCTGAGGCTGTGGATGGCATTGTGTTCTGCACGGCTGAGGTTGTGGGGCAAGTGATGCTGCTTTTCCACAATTTCAGCCCGTGCACGTCGGCAGAAGCACTCTATGTAGAAGTCCAGTCTGCTGTCTCGACCTTCAGGAGGAGTCCACCTAGAATCCTTCTTTTTGTAGTGTTGGTAGGGAGGTCTCTGTGGATTAGTATGTTGTTCAGAGGTTGGAAATATTCCTTGAGTCGGAGACGTCGAAAATAGGATTCTAGGTCACCACAGAACTGTATCATGTTCGTGGGGGTGGAGGGGCAGAAGGAGAGGCCCCGAGATAGGACAGCTGCTTCTGCTGGGCTAAGAGTATAGTTGGATAGGTTAACAATATTGCTGGGTGGGGTGAGGGAACCATTGCTGTGGCCCCTTGTGGCATGTAGTAGTTTAGAAAGTTTAGTGTCCTTTTTCTTTTGTAGAGAAGCAAAGTGTGTATTGTAAATGGCTTGTCTAGTTTTAGTAAAATCCAGCCACGAGGAAGTTTGTGTGGAAGGTTGGTTTGTTATGAGAATATCCAGTTTTGAGAGCTCATTCTTTATCTTTCCCTGTTTGCTGTAGAGGATGTTGATCAGGTGGTTCCGCAGTTTCTTTGAGAGCATGTGGCACAAGCTGTCAGCATAGTCTGTGTGGTATGTAGATTGTAATGGATTTTTTACCTTCAGTCCTTTTGGTACGATGTCCATCTGTTTGCATTTGGAAAGGAATATGATGTCTGTCTGTATCTGTACAAGTTTTTTCATGCAGTTGATAGATTTCCACTCCATACATTGGGCAAACTGGACAGTCTCTACGTAAAAGAATAAATGGACACAAATCAGATGTGAAGAATTATAACATTCATAAACCAGTCGGAGAACACTTCAATCTCTCTGGTCACTCGATTTCTGACCTCAAAGTGACTATCCTTCAACAAAAAAACTTCGAAAACAGACTCCAACGAGAGACTGCTGAATTGGAATTAATTTGCAAATTGGATACAATTAACTTAGGCTTGAATAGAGACTGGGAAACGTTGATTCATTCTAAAAGGTAACCTATTTCCCTTTGTTTATTCCTCTCCCCCCCCACAGACGCTCTTGTTAAACCCTGGATTTGTGCTGGAAATGGCCCACCTTGATTATCATACACATTGTAAGGAGAGTGATCACTTTAGATAAGCTATTACCAACAGGAGAGTGGGGTGGGGGTGGGGGTGGGGCAGGGGGTGGGGGAGAAAACCTGGATTTGTGCTGGAAATGGCCCACCTTGATTATCATACACATTGTAAGGAGAGTGATCACTTTAGATAAGCTATTACCAGCAGGAGAGTGGGGTGGGGAGAGAGAAAACCTTTTGTAGTGAGAAACACCCATTTTTTCATGGTGTGTGTGTATAAAAACAGCTGCTGTATTTTCCACAGTATGCATCCGATGAAGTGAGCTGTAGCTCATTAAAGCTTATGCTCAAATAAATTGGTTAGTCTCTAAGGTGCCACAAGTACTCCTTTTCTTTTTGTTAAACACATAGGAAGCAGTAGGGCAGAAAAGGATCTGGGGTTACAGTGGATCACCAATTAAGCGACAGTCAACCGTGTAACACTGTTGCAAAAAAGCAAACATCATTCTGCGATGTATTAGCAGGAGTGTTGTAAGCAAGACACGAGATGTTATTCTTTCACTCTACTCAGCACTGAAACAGCTTCATCTGGAGTACTGTGTCCAATTCTGGGCACCACACTTCAGGAAAAGTGTGGACACATTGGAGCAAGTCCAGTGGAGAGAAAAAAATCATGATTAAATGGCTAGAAAACATGACCTACATGGAAAGACTCTCAAAATTGGGTTTGTTTAGTCTGGAGAAGAGAAGACTGAAGGGAACATGATAACAGTCTTCAAGCAAGTAAAAAGGTTGCTATAAAGAGGAGACAGATAAATTGTTCTTTTTCACTGAGGATAGGACAAGAAGCAATGGGCTTAAAGTGCAGCAAGGGAGATTTAGGTTAAACATTAGGAAAAACTTCCTGTCAGGGTAATTAAGCACTTGGAACAAATTGCCTAGGGAGGTTGTGCAATCTCCCTCACTGAAGGTTTTTTAAAGAACAGGTTAGAGAAACACCTTTCAGGGATGGTCTTGATCAGTAGACTACTGTATCCCTTTCAGGAGTCTGGTTTGTTTTGCAGACCCCAAGTTTCACCTCACTTAAAAACTACTTGTTTACAAAATCAGACGTACAAATACAAAAGTGTCACAGCACACTATTACTGAAAAATTGCTTCCTTTCTTATTTTTACCGTATAATTATAAAATAAATTAATTGGAATATAAATATTGTACATACATTTCAGTGTATAGTATATAGAGGAATATAAACAAGTCATTGTGTGTAAGAAATTTTAGTTTGTACTGACTTCGCTTGTGCTTTTTATGTCGCCTGTTGTAAAACGAGGCAAAGATCTAGATAAGTTGATGTACCCCCTGGAAGACCACTGCATACCCTCAGGGGTATGTGTACCCCTGCTTAAGAACCACTGGGCTAGATGATACTTAAGTCCTGCCTCAGTGCCGGGGACTGGACTAGGCGACCTATCAAGGTCACTTCAAGTCCTATATTTCAATGTTTCTATGATCAAAGTGGTGCCTTCTGACCTTAGAATCTATTAATCTGTTTTCAAAATTATAAAAATCATCTGGCCCATACACATCAGTTTATGGTTTTTCTCTTGATTTCATGAGCATAGGTCCATTCCCCACACCATCATGAATCAGAGAAACTCATAAGTTATCATTCTATGATTCACATCTCTAAAAAAGACAATTTGTTGCCATGTGGTTTACATAGAATAGACTTTGCTCTCAATGTCTGCATTCAGAGGAGCTATATTTCATTAGATTTTTCTCAAGGCTCAAGCCAACGGCCATTAATTTTAACATGAGATGGTGCAGATTCTAAACGAATAATTGTGAGTATGAATCTGAATTACAATTAGAGCTGAGTGAATAGTTGTTTTTTTTGGGGGGAGGGGATTGTTGGCTGAACTGAAAAATTTAAACAAACAAACAAACAAACATATAAACAAACAATATTTTTGGGTCACACTGAAATTGAAATTTTTCTGTTTTTCACCTCAACAAACACACCAACCAACCAACCAACAAAATTATTTGCTTTGGGTCAAACAAAACACTGTGTTTGACCCAAACTATTTTTGGTTGGTTGTTGGTTTTGTTTAGTTACATTTTTCTGGTGGTTTTAAACCTTTAAAATTTTTCTTTAAAAAGAAATCCAGATCAACTGCAAACCAAAACATTACTTTGAAATAAAAGGCCACAACAAGTGGTTTGAGCATTGGCCTGCTAAACCCAGGGTTGTGAGTTCAATTCTTGAGGGGGCCATTTAGGGATCTGGGGCAAAAATTGGGGATTGGTCCTGCTTTGAGCAGGGGGTTGGACTAGATGACCTCCTGAGGTCCCTTCCAACCCTGATATTCTATGAAGTTCTATGTCATTTTTTTACCACATTTTTTATCATCTGGCATTTATCTGCCAGATCTGACCTGAATTTGCAGGGAAGGATAGTTCAGTGGTTTGTGCATTGGCCTGCTAAACCCTGGGTTATGAGCTCAATCCTTGAGGGGGCCATTTAGGGATCTAGGACAGAAACTGGGGAGTGGTCCTGCTTTGAGCAGGGGGTTGGACTAGATGACCTCCTGAGGTGCCTTCCAACTCTAATATTCTATGATTCTATAGTTTCAGTTGCCCAAAACAAGCAACTTTTTGGCAAATAAATTATTCCTTAGCGGAAGAAGGAGGCAGTGCTGCTGGGCAAATGCATTTCTCCTAAGCTGCAAGGTGCTGGAAATGCTTATCCTTTGCTCCTGAAAAAATACACTGAGTGGACTGACGATAACACAGGGGTCAGCATATGCAATATGAAGGTGTGGGGAGTTTGGAGGGCTGGGTGTCTCCTGATCTCCGTCCCTCAGGTAATGTTACCCGGAAATTTGCATCCTTTGGTACAATCTGGTCCATTCCATAGGCAAAGCATTTGGATTTGCTCTTTGGCAATAAATAAAGGAATAAAATACTCTCCGGCAGGTAGGGTTTAGCATTACGGGGAGCTTGGGGGCGGGCAGGAGGAAAGCCATGGACTCCATCAGAGGCAGGGAAAGTGCCTCGGCTCTCCTTCCAGTTTGGAGGCAAAATTTTAGCAGAGAGCTTTGGGGCGCTCCTGTCCTGACTGTCCCATCCTAACACATCCCCCTGCTCGTCCATCTCGGACCCAGAACAGGATTTCTTTCTCCTCCCCCATTTCCCCCCTCTCCACCCATCTCTCCTCCTTGATTTGCCATTGCCTCCTTATATTTCCATTAGCCCCTTCCCCATCCCCCTCCTCCTTATCCCTCCTCCCGCAACCTCTCTATCTCCTCTAACCCCCCTTCCCCCGTACCTTTGTCTCTACTCTCTCTCCCACCTCTTTTCAGCCTACCCCTGTACCATCTCCCCCATACTCTCTCCCCTTTATCCCCAAACCTCACATCCTCTCCCCTTGTACCCGCTCCCCTGTACCCTTCCCTCTGCAACCCCCACTCCTCCCCACCCCCTGCAATTGCACCCCTCCCCTATGTCACCATACCCCACCTCTCCCCCCGTGTATTCTCCTCCCCTACAACCTCCCCCTTATCCCCTCCTCCATACCCTCTCCCCTATATCCCCAACACCCACATCCCTCCCCTTGTACCCCTCCCCCAGCAACCCCACATCTCCCCTCTCCCCTCAACTCCCACCAATCCCCATAACACCATACCCCACCCCACCTCTCCCTTCCCCTGCAACTTCCCCCTCCCCCACATATTCCTCCGCCATACCCTCTTCCCTATATTCACAACCCCCACATCCTCTCCCCTTGTACCTCCTCCCCCGGCAACCCCACCTCTTCTCTCCCCTGTACTCCTCCCCCTGCAACCGCCATTTCTTCCCTCCCCCTGCAATCCCACTCCTTCCCTATATCACTATACCCCACCTCTCCTTTCCATGTGAACTCCCGTCCACTGCAACCTCTCCCTCCTCCATACCCTCTTCCCTATACCCCAACACCCACATCCCCACCCCTTGTACCCATTCCCCCAGCAATCCCCACCACTCTCTCCTCCTTTTCACCCTCCCCCTTTAGCCCCCATCTCTCCCCTCCCCTGTACCGCCTCCATCATACCCTCTCCCCTCTACCCCAACCCCCATATCCCCTCCCCTTGTACCCCCTTCCCTGTGCAACCCCCACTTTCTCCTCCCCTGTACCCCCTCCCCTTGCATTCCCACCTCTCCCCTCCCCTTTTTGGCCCCCTGCAGCCCCATCTCTCTTTTACCCCATAACTGCCTCTTTTCCCCTCCCCTTGCATCTCCCACCTCCTCCATACCCTCTCCCCTATATCCCCAACACCCACATCCTAACACCTTGTACCCCTCCCCCAACAATCCCACATCTCTCCTTCCCTATACCCCTCCCTCTGAACCCCCACCTCTCATCTCCCCTGTACCCCCTCCCCCTGCAACCTCATCTCTGCCCTTCCCTGTACCCCTCCCCCTGAAACCCCACCTGTCCCCTCCCCTTGCATCTCCCACCTCTCCACTCCCCCTGCCTCCTCCCCTGCAACCCCATCTCTCCACTCCCCCTGCAACCCCCAGCACTCTCCTCCCCTGTACCCCTCCCCCTGAACCCTCACCTGTCCCCTCCCCTTGCATCTCCCACCTCTCCACTCCCCCTGCCTCCTCCCCTACATCCACATCTCTCCACTCCCCCTGCCACCCCCAGCGCTCCCCTCCCCCTGAAACCCCACCTCTCCCCTCCCCTTGCATCTCCCACCTCTCTGCTCCCCCTGCCTCCTCCCCTGCAACCCCATCTCTCCACTCCCCCTGCAACCCCCAGGACTCCCCTCCCGCTGCCTCCCACCCCATACTCCACCTCTCCCCTCCCCCATAATCCCCACCTGTCCCCTCCCCTTGCGTCTCCCACCTCTCCACTCCCCCTGCCTCCTCCCCTACATCCACATCTCTCCACTCCCCCTGCCACCCCCAGCGCTCCCCTCCCCCTGAAACCCCACCTCTCCCCTCCCCTTGCATCTCCCACCTCTCTGCTCCCCCTGCCTCCTCCCCTGCAACCCCATCTCTCCACTCCCCCTGCAACCCCCAGGACTCCCCTCCCGCTGCCTCCCACCCCATACTCCACCTCTCCCCTCCCCCATAATCCCCACCTGTCCCCTCCCCTTGCGTCTCCCACCTCTCCGCTCCCCCTGCCTCCTCCCCTACATCCACATCTCTCCACTCCCCCTGCCACCCCAGCGCTCCCCTCCCCTGTACCCCTCCCCCTGAAACCCCACCTCTCCCCTCCCCCATACCCTCCACCTGTCCCCTCCCCTTGCATCTCCCACCTCTCCGCTCCCCCGTGCCCCTCCCCCTGCATCCCATCTCTCCACTCCCCCTGCCACCCCCAGCGCTCCCCTCCCCCTGAAACCCCACCTCTCCCCTCCCCCATACCCTCCACCTGTCCCCCCCTTGCATCTCCCACCTCTCCGCTCCCCCTGTGCCCCTCCCCCTGCATCCCATCTCTCCACTACCCCTGCCACCCCCAGCGCTCCCCTCCCCCTGAAACCCCACCTCTCCCCTCCCCCATACCCTCCACCTGTCCCCCCCTTGCATCTCCCACCTCTCCGCTCCCCCTGTGCCCCTCCCCCTGCATCCCCATCTCTCCACTCCCCCTGCCACCCCCAGCGCTCCCCTCCCCTGTCCCCCCTGCCCCCCGAACCCCACCTCTCCTCTGTCCCCCGCTGCACCCCGCCCCCCCGCGGCCGCTCGCCGGGCCGGGATTGGCTGCCGGGGCGCCGGGAGCCGGACGGGAGGCAGCGGCCGGCGGTGGCTGGGCTCCGGGGAGCTGCCCGCCCCGCAGGCGCTGGGGGCCGGGCCGGGCCGGGCCGGGCCGGGAGAGCCGCGCGGGGGGCGGAGCTGGCGCAGCGGAGCTCGGCGCGGCGGAGCCGCCTGCCCCAGCCATGCCCGCGGGGAGCAACGAGCCGGACGGCATCGTCCTGAGCTACCAGGTACCGGGCCGGGGCCGCCGCCGCCGCCGCAGCCGCGGGGATGGGGCGGGGGCCGGTCCCCAGCCCGGCGCCAGGGGCCGAGCCCAGCTTGCGAGCCGAGCCGGGGAGCTGCGGCTGCTGCCCACTGCGGCAGAGCCATTTCCTAGCGCTGGAGCGGGGGGGGGGTCTGACTCCGGAGTGGGGGGCTTGCAGGAGGAGAGGGGGTCTGACTCCGGAGTGGGGGGCTTGCAGGAGGAGAGGGGGTCTGGCTCCGGAGTGGGGGGCTTGCAGGAGGGGAGGGGGTCTGGCTCCGGAGTGGGGGGCTTGCAGGAGGGGAGGGGGTCTGGCTCCGGAGTGGGGGGCTTGCAGGAGGGGAGGGGGTCTGGCTCCGGAGTGGGGGGCTTGCAGGAGGAGAGGGGGTCTGGCTCCGGAGTGGGGGGCTTGCAGGAGGGGAGGGGGTCTGGCTCCGGAGTGGGGGGCTTGCAGAGGGGGGGTGCACAGCTACTGCTGAGGCGGCTAAGGGGAGACCCAGTCCCCCCCCGCTCCCCTCCCGGCGCGCAGCCCCCATTGCAGGGAGCTGTCCAGGTGCGCTCACCTTGCGGGGTGGGGGATATACAAAGCAACTGCCCCGTGGCGGCGCGGGGTGGGGGGGTGTTAAGGGGAGACCAAATTCCCTTTCTGTCTCCCCTTTCTGCCTCCCTCCTATGCAGACAACTGTCCAGATGCACTTATCTTGGGGGGGGGGGGAGGGGGGTACATAGCTACAGCCCCTGTGGCGGTAAGGGGAGTCCAAACTCCCTCCCATAGGTGCTGGAGCTGGAGGTGTGGGGGTGCTGGAGCACCCCTTGGCTTGAAATAGATTCCACTATAGACAGGGTTTACAGTTTGATTCAGTGGCTTTCAGCACACCCATTATACCGATTGTTCCAGCCCCCCAGCCCCCCGCCTCCTCCTCGCCTCTCCCTGTCTGTAGGGAGCTCTCCAGATGCGCTCACCTTGGAGAAGGGGGATAGACGCAGTTACTCCCCCTGGGAAATAAGGGGAGACCAAATCCCTCCCGCCCTTCCCTGCCCCCATCTGCAGGGAGCTGTCCACAAATCCCTCCTCCCTTCCCCTCCCTGCCCACAGCCCACCCCTTCTCTACCGCACAGAGCTGTCCAGATGCTCTCGCCTTGGGGGGCTTGCGGGGGGGGGGGAGGGATACTTAGCTACTGCTCCTGGTTGAAAGGGGAGACTAAATTCCCCCTTTCCCTTTGCAGAGAGCTGTCCCGATGAAATCATCGCGGGGGGGGGGGGAGATATGCATAGCTACTGCCCCTGACTCCCACCGCTCCCCTTACTTCTGCCCCCCTGCAGAGAGCAGTCCAGATGCCCTCTCCTTGGGAGGGGGGGTTACATAGCTACTGCCCCTCAGAGGTAAGGGGAGAACAGTCCCCCCACCCCCGAGAGCTGAGAACCATCCAAACCCACTTACCTCTGGGGTTGGGGTGGGGACAATGCACAGACAATGCCCCAGGGGAATCCGATGGGCCCAGCCCTAGCCCCAACAGTGTAGAACTGTTTGGGTGCACTGACCTTTGGGGTGTACGATGTACACGGAGATATAAGAAGAACCCATTTATTCCCCCCACGCCCTTTTGAAGCCGCCGAGTGGAATCCAAACACTCTCCCCAGTTGGCACCTGGCTTCCCTTTGTCACTAAACTGGTGGCTTTACATACAGAGGCTGAGTTTTTGGGAGGCATATGGGCAAATGCTGAATGAGCTTCCACAACACAAAGAGACAGTCCGGTATGGACAACAGGCGGAAGGATTGCACGCTGCATGCTCAATGTCAGCTGGGAGTGGGGTGTGGGGGAGGCAGAGGACTCAGACTCCCTGAAATTGCAGTTTACTATAACGATTGACAGATCACTGCTGTCTTATTTTTCTCTTGCACAATGTGTGTGTGTGGGCACATGCGTGAGGGAGGATGGAGGAAGAGAGAATGGGAGACATAGATTTTCAATAAGCTTGTTTTTTCCCTTGTATCTTAACGATATTATAGGTGGGAGTTTCAAAGCAGCTTAGGGGAGTTTGGCACCTAATACCCACCAGATTTTCCTGTTAGGTATCAGGTTTTTAGTGATGTATATTCGAGGGGTGGGAATATAGCAGCTGTTGGCTTTATAATAACGACTCAATATCCTTGTGATTTATTTGTGTTACGGTAGCACCCAAAGGCCTTGGATCACTAGGCAACGTACAGATGCATAGTAAGAAACAGACCCTGCCCTGTAGAACTTGCAGCCTGAATAGACAAACAGTGAGAGGGGAAACAGAAGCACGGATAGGTGAACTAATCTGGTCAAGGTCAGACGGTGGCTGAGCCAGCAAATACAAGCCAGCTCTTCTGAGCCCCGGTGCTGTTGCTTAGTGCCGCGACTCTGCTGACACCATCGTTCACCATGTCCTGCTCAGAGTAGAACAGGGAGGGAGGGAGGATTCAGGAAAGTAGGAAAAACTTCCTAACTGTAAGGATAGTGTCGGGGTGGAACAGGTTCTCGAGGGAGGTTGTGGAATCCCCATCACTGGAGGTTTTTAAGAACCGGTGGCCAAACTTCAGTCAAGGATGGTCTAGGTCTACTGGTCCTTTCTCAGCATGGGGGATGGATGAGATGACCTCCTGAGGTCCCTTCCAGCACTACGCATCTGTGATTCTATTCCTCCCAATGTATAATGAAGTGACAGTTTTTAACGTGCAAGCCGCTGTGTTTGTGAGCCTCTGGTCACCTTAACACACATCAGCCGAAGTCCTGACTTACCACTGCAAAGGCGATAAAGGCAGATAAAAATTCCAGAGCAGGAGGAGAAGGGAAAACCTTGAACAAACAATACCAGCCTACAAATGCAAAAACTAAAGATGCCGCTTGCCTCACCCTTAAAAGGCGGAGAAGCATCCTTCAGCTCGCAGTATTGTGTACTTTAGCATGGACAGTTCATCCACTGCATTTGCTTGGGTTACACAAAATAAGTGATGTTTACCCCTATATACAGTAACAAGGAGTCTGTTTTCCTTTTCCCTTCCCCGAGCTAGGGATTTAGTCCTGCTTATAGTAGTTTTGGTTACAAATGTCCTGTTTGCTTCCCCCCATTATAATCATCTGTGAATCAGTTACATTTTTCACATCTTGTGACTGGTTTTTCCCCAACTCTCCGTGAGTATCGGAAAAGTAACCTAAGGCCATCTGCTAGGCCAGGCAAATGGTACTGAGGACAGGACTGGGACAGGGACTCGTTTTAAGCTATTTTTACGCTCGCCAATCCTGGGGTCTGCCTGGCCCAACAGTCCCCTCCAGTAGCTGTGGAGCATGGGGTGCAGAGATCATGTTTATTACAGTATCACCTAAGGGCTGTCTGAAAACAGGGGCTCCATTGTGCTAGGTGCTGTACTAACTCAGGGTAGTAGACAATCCCTGCCCCAAAGAGCCCCTCTGCCCATGCCACCTTTCCTCTGGGGATGTCTCATGGTCTGGGATGAAGAGGCTGCTGAGTGCACTTTGCTAGTTCTGCACCACCTGGAGATTCTTGCCTACAGAAGGACAGCCAAATCTTTGTCTTTGCTTTGTGCTGAAGTGCCGAACAAGGCACAGAATCCAGCCCTTAATTTCATCAATCGTCATTAACGCAGGGAAGTGGTCCAGGGGTTAGCAGAATAAACAGGTAGCAGATAGATTAGCAAGGGAGGACATCTGTGGTGAGTGAAAATAACCAAATAAATAAATAAAAAAAGCAGGAATAAGGAAATGACACTCAGTTTCAAACTGTTTGTCTTTTTTTTTTTGGTGGATTGTAACCCCATTTTTCTACATCTCTCCATCCCCCTCGGTCTCGTCAATGGCTGAATTCATTGTTTTCAATAACGGGCTACGTATGTTGAAAATAAATACAGAGACCCTGAAAGTGACCAACAGCCCCCATTCTGACGGCTCTTGTTGTGTCTCATCATTTCTCACTTGGATGTCTATTACACATCCTCACTGCCTGGAAATGTGATTTTTGCTTGAAAGGTCTAAGAAGGACCTTACAGCTGGCTCCGGTTCAACTTGCAAACAGGCTAGCTTGCAAGATATGTTTACAGCTCCTAGGATGATACGCTTAACAATTTGATCCTCTACCTTTTTAAGAGGTATCTACTCATGGGATCGCAAAAAGGCCATTAATGGGCCAAAGCGCAGCATGAAGAACACATTCGTTCTGGTTAATAGTAATAATAATGTGGTGGACTCCACCGCATTATTGTTACTATTAACCATCTACTTGGACAGAACCAAACATGGGCTAAGTCTGGTACTTTGCAGTCTGCCCTGAGTAATGGGCAGTGTGGCGCTGCAGTGCCCCAGGAAGGGACTGAATCGTGACCCTCTTCCTGGTGCAGTCTACTTCCCCCTGTTCGCCAGCTCAGTGCGCTGGAAGGGAGAGAGCCAAAGTTTGCCAGCTTCCCATTCACCTGTGCATGAGGGTGAATTGCAGTCAGGGGCAGCTGCTCTTCCCGAGCCCAATGTATTGTGACATGCAAGGGTGGCAGCTCTTGAAACAGAGTAGGGTGTCACCTTAGGCCTCCTTGCTCTTCTATGTAGTCTGGCTCAGTTTGAGGTAGAAATGAGCGGAAAATGGCTTTCCTGTTGTGCAGCATTTTTCAAGGTTTGCAAAAATTTGCCTGTCTCACATCAGGACAGAAAATCGAAATTTTTTGCGGACTGAAAATCTGGGGCGGGGGGAGGAGGAATTGCTTGGGTCCATCAAAAGATTTCATTTGGATCAGTTTGAAAAGTTTGTTTCGATGGCCACCATTTTGAATCAATTTGTGGGGGCTGTAATTAGCTTAAATTTCAGCGCCAAAAAAAAAAAAAAGTCATTTCGACCCAGAAAATAGGGAACGTTTTCATTTCGAACATGCCGAAACAAAATGTCTGAACAATTTTGAAACTTACTTTTTCACAGGTTTTTTTTCAGGCTGAAAAAATTAATCAGGACTGGCCCTTTCACACCCACCCTTTTGGTTTTGACAAACCGGCATTGTCGGATGGGAAAAATGCAGTGCTGAAAAATCACTGGCCAGCTCTCGATACCTGGGGGAGATAATGATCAGGAATCAAGCGACTAGAGTAGAAGAGATAATGGATTAGAAAGGGAGGCGTGGACAAGTGTGGATTTGGACAGATGAGGATTACACTGTGCTCTGCACTTGCTGTAGAAAGCACCTTTCTGCCAGGACCTCAAAGTAATCATCCCTACTCAACTGGTTCACATACCGTGCTAATTGTATCTGAGGGCCTTATATATCCCCATCACCCTAATAACATACAGTAGCACCTCAGATTTCTGAACACCAGAGTCACCACCTGACCAGTCAACCACACACCTTGTTTAGAACCGGAAGTACGCAATCATGCGGCCGCGGAGACGAGAGAGAGGGGAAAAAAAGGCAAATGCAGCACAAAAATCAAGGGACAGCAGCATTTTTCTTCTTCTGAGTAAAGTTTCAAAGCTGTATTAAGTCAATGTTCAGTGGTAAACTTTTGAAAGAAGCACCCGACCGTTTTGTTCAAAGTTACGAACCACCTCCATTCCCAAGGTGTTTGTAACTCTGAGGTTCTACTGTAGTACCTTGAACATTTAATGTATTTATCCTCACAATACTCCTATGAGATAGTGAAGTGCCTGTTATATACCAAATGAGCAACTGAGGGGCGGAGAGGCTAAAGGACATGCCAAAGGTCTCTAGCAGAGTAGGGACTTGAACCTAGGCTTCTTAAGTTCTAGGCAAATACTCTAACCACAGGGTCATTTTCCCCTGTGTGGGCATCCCTCCATCCTTGCTATACACGCTTAATACCAGGTGTACCATGACTCAAGTATTAAAGGCCTCTAGCCTAATGGCTCTAGCCCCTGGTAGATTCAAAATAAGCCCTCTGACACTGTTTCCTTTACACCAGTGCAAACGCCTAATGCAAACGCATTACACCAGTACAAATGGGACTGAAACTTCCCCCAGTAAGTTGCACTGGGGAAAACACTGATTTACACAGTTGCTGTGTATCTGTTATTATTATTTGTATGACTGTGGTGCCTCGGAGTTCGAGTCATGGGACCAGGACCCCCTTGCGCTAGGTGCTGTGCAAAGACAGAACAAAAGACATTCCCTGCCCAAAGAGCTTACAGCGTAGATATGAGCGAAGAGATCAACAGATGGATACCGACAGACAGGGGAGTACAAGGAAACAATGAGACAGGATTGGTCAGCATACGATAGGCAGTGGTCACAGCATACCGGAGCCTTATCTCCCAGGGCGAGTTCTACTACTGTAACTATACCAAGCAAGGAACCAAACACAAAACCACAATATAGACAGGGCTTCGCTTCATGCAGCCTGAAGGCTCGAACAAAGCAGCCAGCCAGAACTGATAAATTGAGTCCCAGGAGTCCTGACTCCCAGTCCTCTTCTCTAACTTTGGGGCATTCTTGAGAAACGCTAACTAAAGGTTGCAGTTTATACATGGGAGAAAGAGGAGGATACATAGCTCCTAGACATGAATCAGCTTTTTCTGATTCTTAGTACCTCTGATGACCATGATCAAGTAGGTGGTGAAACACTAGTTGGGCATTTAGCTGGGCTGTGGATAACTGAGTGATTCCCCAGGAATACACTGGATCACCATATGCGAATACTGTACATGCTCGTCCATTTTTTTCCTGCAACCTGGCCCACCAGTGTCATCTGCGCCTTTGCATTCAGTGAGCAGGCACAGCCGATCCAACCTACAGAATGCAGAAACGGATCACATGCATCTTTGGTTTTTGCATCGAATTTGTCCTCCAAGTTCTGAGATGTAAATCCTAAGCAGTGGCCTTAAAAAGAAAGTGGTGCTGTGGTTTTATAACTTTGCATTTGGCAAAGTGATCAGTAAGAAAATAGAATCTAATTAGCAGCTGCTTCTGGCAGCATCAACAGCAGTGACATGATAGATTGCAACACTCATGGGGCAGGGACTGTCTTTTTGCTCTGTCTTTGTACAGCACCTGGCACAATGGCATCTTGGTCCATGATGTGGGCTCATAGGCACTATTGGAATACACAAAATTAGTAATAAGAATAATAACACAGGGGTCATTGTATTGTGCAACCATATAGAAAGACAATGGGTGAAAATGAGGATTAGTTGAAATGTTTCCATTGAAACTGTTTTTTGTGGAAAATCGGGTTTTGGACAAAACAATTTTTCAAGTTTTGTTTTTTCTGTAGAAAAAATGGACTCTTAGTTGAAAAACTGAACATCTGAAACCTCCCAAAATTTCAATTTGGAAATGCCATTATGGTGCCACATGGGAACTGTAGTCTGGGTGACTCATGCCCTTATTCTCCGCTATTGGCCAGGGTCCCCTAAGCAGACTACATTTCCCATAAAGAGAATGAGTCTAGAGGTCATGTGATGGGAGCATGTGACTCAGAACTAGGCACGCTGGGAGATATAAAGGGCAGCCTGAGCTCAGTTAGAGGGTGAGGTCTGTAGGGAGTGGGTTGGTTCCTGTAGGAGGTAGATCCTGGTTTATCTTGAACTCCTTTGGTTTGGAGAAATGAAACTCATCCTTGAAGGAAAGGGTCTGAAAGCCTGCTGCTGTTGGGAATATTATTTGATGCAGTGGCTGGCGGGTTGGCTTGGGGGCTTATCGGCGGTGCCTCGACTGCAGGTACAATTTTAGAAAATGGAAAGAGTATGTATCCAGCCAAGAAGGGGATGATGGCACTAGCAGCTGCTTTGAAATGAGTTGGATTCTTGTTATTCTGTATAAATGTCGGGGGTTTTTTTGAGACAAGATCTCTCTTTTCTCAGTATTGGCTATACCAAACCCTGAATTAGTATCTCTTCTATTAGGAGTTATTTATATTACTTTATTTCCCCCAACTAGGATCGGGGCTCCATTGTGCCCGCACCTGTACAAACACATAATAAAAGACAGTCCTTTGCCTGAATTCTTTTCTACACAGCTTCTTATACTGCCCTCATCACTGCAGTTTCTAAGCACCCACCATTAGCACATTAAGTGGTGTGGTCTAGTGGATGGAGACATAGACTAGATCTTAGAAGCCCTGGGTTCTGTTCCTGGCTCTACTGCCGGGTGAGTCCCTTCCCCTTCCCTTGCCTCATTTTCCCCATGTGTAAAATGAATGTAATGATGCTGACCTCCTTCGTAAAGCACTTTCAGTACTACTGATAGTGGGAAACTGAGGCACAGATAAGTAAAGGGACTTGCCCACAGTAGTGCAGTGGCAGAGTCGGGAAAGAAATTAGGTATCTCGAGTTCCTCATTTGGCGCTCTAATCCTTAAAATTGTGCTCCTTCCTCAAGGTTTTTGAAAGTTTTCAGTAACACAGAAGATGGCCTGTGGGAATGGACAGTTGGAACATTGTCAGTTTAGTTTATCTTTCCCGTGTGTTTTACTGAGTGGGGCAGAATAGCCTCTGTTCTTAGATTATAAATGGTTTGGAGCAGGAAACTTTGCTATGTCTGTATCGTGCCTAGCAGATCAGGACTGGGGACCACCCCAGAGCACGACCATAATATCCTTATTCAATAACAGTCTTCGCACGTCACATCACTGGTTGATGTTGGGACAGATTTCCTGATAAACTCTTTGCTTATTTGATTGATCCTGCTCTTTTTTTTTCTTTTCCCTGAAAGCTTTTGATGGTGTGTAAGTGAGAGAAGTGGTTCCATCCTCCCAGATGGCCAAGCTGGAATATCAATTAATTCTTCTCTAATGGTTTCTTTGCTTTCTTCTCTGCCTGTTGATTGCTGAAGTTATCCATGTGAACCAGCAAGTCAGGCTGCTGTTCAAGTCACTTTCATTTGTCCACGTAGGTATATGGTTTAATTGAAGGTTACACGTCGTGTTGTCCATTCTGTTAGAAAAGGCCCAGTAGAGCTGCTAGCGTAACTGGCCTCCTGGGCAAAAGAAGACGTTTGATGAAGAAAAGCTGGGCATATCCGCCAGCTGTTAAGGCAACTCTGGCCTTGCAACACAGGTTGGAAAAGGTCATTCCAACAGGGAACAGCAGTCAGCCATTGTGGTTCACTGAGCCTGCCACAGCATGATAACTGAACCGTGCAACAAGGATATCCAAAGATGATAAGTTTCAGAGTAGCAGCCTTGTTAGTCTGTATTCGCAAAAAGAAAAGGAGGACTTGTGGCACCTTAGAGACTAACCAATTTATTTGAGCATAAGCTTTCGTGAGCTACAGCTCACTTCATAGGCATGCATCCGATGAAGTGAGCTGTAGCTCACGAAAGCTTATGCTCAAATAAATTGGTTAGTCTCTAAGGTGCCACAAGTACGTCTTTTCTTTTTGTGGATACAGGAGTACTTGTGGCACCTTAGAGACTAACAAATTTATATGAGCATAAGCTTTCGCGAGCTACAGCTCACTTCATCGGATGATTATAGCAACTGTCCGGCAGCATTACACTAGACAGACAAACTACGCTGCAGCAGTGAGCATCCAAAGGCATTGCAACACGGTGCTTGAGAGAGAAGCCTCGTTTTTAATTTGATTAGCGATAGTGGTTGAGATTCAGCATTTTTCTACATCTAGTGCAGGGTGTTGCATATGACTGGATAGAACGGGCAATGTTTTCAAAACCGAGTGCTTGAAATTAGGCTCCTAAATTCATACGCGGGCAGCTAGATAAAGACGGCCTGATTTTCAGAGGTGTGGAGCATTGGCAAACTCCAGGGGCTTCGGCTGGATTTGTGGGTGCTGAGAACTTTTGAAAATCAGGCTACTTGTATTTAGATGACCAACTGTGAATTCGGAAGCCTAGCTTAGGCACTCCTGGGTGAAAAATTTTGGCTAGCAACTTATGAAACCAAACTAAAGCTGCTTAAAGAGTTAATAGGATCAGCTGCACTCTGGTATTTTCCAAAGGGTTAGGCAAGTTTAATATTCTGTTTTATGGAAACTTCTGCATCAAATGTTTATTTTAGGGAATCAGAAGGATGACAAACTTGTGAAAGTAGCAGGCACAGAGCCAAAAAGCTAGAAAAATCTGTTCTGTTTGGATAATAGCAAATTCCCTGGCTGACTGCTGTTCAAAGACCGGCTTACTTAGCTCTAAGAATCAAGGCTTCGAGTCCTGGACGCCTGCTGAGGGAGTCTGAATTCTCAGCCATACAGCCTGAGAGAGAATTACACAAACTGAAGATATCCAAGGGAGATCAAGGGAGGATGACAAAAACTGTTTGCATCTGTCAGGAAGTGGAGGCAGGATAATAGATTTCTGAATAGGTTGTGTTGTTGCAAAGGTCATAATATTGCAGCTTTATTAGATTGCTAAATCCCTCAATATAATAACCAATCATAACCTATTCAAAAGTCTGCTCAGAAGAGCGTGCATCCACTTTTAGGGCTACGTTTTTTTTAACGGCCTCTAAGTTTGATGCATGTGGTCACTTAATATTATTTATTGTTTGTATTAAAGTAGCACCTGGAAGCCCTGAGATCAGAATCCCATTGTACTAAGCACTGTGCATCCACATAGCAAGAGACTGTCCTTTTCCTGCAGAACTTAGACAAGACAGACAAAGGGTGGGAGGGGAAACAGGTGGTGACTTCCCCAACATCACACAGCAGGACATCAGCAGAGTTGGGAGCAGAGTCCACGTCTCCTGGCTCCCAGTCCAGTGCACTGTCCAATGGACCACCTTGACTCTCTAGTCCACCCTCCTCCTCCAAGATTGTGACCCTTTTTGGCAAATTATGGCCACACCCTTCAGTCATGGGAGTGGGCCCTAATCCTGCCATATTCTGTGGTTGCTTCCCTTAATTAACATCACTGCCATCTTAATCTGGACTGAGCCTGATACCTGTCTCAACATGACACTAGGGTAGCATGGGTGGGACATTTTCAAGGTTAGATGAGGGACAGAGAACTGCATAGTGACAAGTGACAATAGAACACTGTGAAATGCTGGGACAATAGACCCTTCATGGTGGACGGAAAAATGCCAGTTGTTGCCCTCTGGGATTTCTCTAGGAAGCAAGCAGAGTCCCATCTACACCTTCCAGAGTTTGCAGTAGAATCTACTTCATCTTATGTCCAGTAGTAACCAAGACGGCTGCTAAGTCTTTAAAAAAACATCAGCATGGATCTCTGATCCTGGTACATTGCTAAGAATAAATCACTAGCCAGTGTCTTCTCTGTATCATACACCAGGCATTCTATACCAAGGTGACTGGGAACCGAGCACTTAGATTTCCAGATCTAAAACCAGACTGACAGTGACCAAGGAATCGAACGTACTTATCTGGCCTCCATTACTGTAGTATCTAATCTTTAATGGATTTATCCTCACACGCTGCTTGCATCCAGTTTTGATTCAGTCCTCTTTTATTAGCTTCCTATGGATAAAGAGGATGATTTATTGAGTTCCTCTCAGATCTGGGAAAGCCTGAGGTCACGCAGGAGAAAGTCCCTGTTTAGACCAGCTTTATTGGTTCTGGAATAATTCATAAACATTTCCCTTCATCAGCCAGGATTCTTTCTGAGAATTGCCTATTGTACCTCCAGACACTTTGTGAGAGCGATTGCCTTGATTTTTAAAAGATCTAGCTCATCGGAAAGTATTTATAGCAGGAGAGAGAAATTGTTCCAAATGGCAGCGGTCTTTCATTGCAAATTTTATGCAACTGAGCATCACCACAACCTGTTTGTCATTTTAAAGTCAGGATTAAAATCTTACATTAAAATAATTATTTCCCGGTCTTACTAATGATGAGAAGTGTTTGAAAAATGTCCCTCCCCCCCGCCCCTTGAAAAGTTTGATTCAAAGCAAAAAATGTGTCATCAAAACTTTTGGCAGAAAATTATAACTTTTTGTTGAAACCAACCCCACCCCCCCAAATGTTTCAAAATGGTCATCTGAATGCACCTGAAGAAGTGGGGTTTTTTACCCATGAAAGCTTATGCCCAAATAAATCGGTTAGTCTTTAAGGTGCCACCAGACTCCTCGTTGTTTTTGTGGATACAGACGAACACGGCTACCCCCTGATACTTGTCAAAATGGCCAGTGTCCCAATGAAAAACTGAATTTTTTTGAGGAAAGCAGACACTTTATGCAAAACTGTTAGTTGAGTTGAAAACCCAATGTCCCATCAAAAAAAAGTAGATGGAAAATTTTCAACTAGCCCTAGTAATCACGCCTTAATCTATTGTTAAATTATTGGTTTCAGAGTAACAGCCGTGTTAGTCTGTATTCGCAAAAAGAAAAGGAGGACTTGTGGCACTTTAGAGACTAACCAGTTTATTTGAGCATGAGCTTTCGTGAGCTACAGCTCACTTCATCAGATACATACCGTGGAAACTGCAGCAGACTTTATATATACACAGAGAATATGAAACAATACCTCCTCCCACCCCACTGTCCTGCTGGTAATAGCTTATCTAAAGTAATCGTCAGGTTAGGCCATTTCCAGCACAAATCCAGGTTTTCTCACCCTCCACCCCCCCACACAAATTCACTCTCCTGCTGGTGATAGCCCATCCAAAGTGACAACTCTTTACACAATGTGCATGATAATGAAGTTAGGCCATTTCCTGCACAAATCCAGGTTCTCTCACTCCCTCACCCCCCTCCAAAAACCCACCCCCATACACACACAGACTCACTCTCCTGCTGGTAATAGCTCGTCCAAACTGACCACTCTCCAAGTTTAAATCCAAGTTAAACCAGAACATCTGGGGGGGGGAGGAAAAAACAAGAGGAAATAGGCTACCTTGCATAATGACTTAGCCACTCCCAGGCTCTATTTAAGCCTAAATTAATAGTATCCAATTTGCAAATGAATTCCAATTCGGCAGTTTCTCGCTGGAGTCTGGATTTGAAGTTTTTTTGTTTTAAGATAGCGACCTTCATGTCTGTGATTGCGTGACCAGAGAGATTGAAGTGTTCTCCGACTGGTTTATGAATGTTATAATTCTTGACATCTGATTTGTGTCCATTTATTCTTTTACGTAGAGACTGTCCAGTTTGACCAATGTACATGGCAGAGGGGCATTGCTGGCACATGATGGCATAAATCACATTGGTGGATGTGCAGGTGAACGAGCCTCTGATAGTGTGGCTGATGTTATTAGGCCCTGTGATGGTGTCTCCTGAATAGATATGTGGGCACAATTGGCAACGGGCTTTGTTGCAAGGATAAGTTCCTGGGTTAGTGGTTCTGTTGTGTGGTATGTGGTTGTTGGTGAGTATTTGCTTCAGGTTGCGGGGCTGTCTGTAGGCAAGGACTGGCCTGTCTCCCAAGATTTGTGAGAGTGTTGGGTCATCCTTTAGGATAGGTTGTAGATCCTTAATAATGCGTTGGAGGGGTTTTAGTTGGGGGCTGAAGGTGACGGCTAGTGGCGTTCTGTTATTTTCTTTGTTAGGCCTGTCCTGTAGTAGGTAACTTCTGGGAACTCTTCTGGCTCTATCAATCTGTTTCTTTACTTCCGCAGGTGGGTATTGTAGTTGTAAGAAAGCTTGACAGAGATCTTGTAGGTGTTTGTCTCTGTCTGAGGGGTTGGAGCAAATGCGGTTGTATCGCAGAGCTTGGCTGTAGACGATGGATCGTGTGGTGTGGTCAGGGTGAAAGCTGGAGGCATGCAGGTAGGAATAGCGGTCAGTAGGTTTCCGGTATAGGGTGGTGTTTATGTGACCATTGTTTATTAGCACTGTAGTGTCCAGGAAGTGGATCTCTTGTGTGGACTGGACCAGGCTGAGGTTGATGGTGGGATGGAAATTGTTGAAATCATGGTGGAATTCCTCAAGGGCTTCTTTTCCATGGGTCCAGATGATGAAGATGTCATCAATATAGCGCAAGTAGAGTAGGGGCTTTAGGGGACGAGAGCTGAGGAAGCGTTGTTCTAAATCAGCCATAAAAATGTTGGCATACTGTGGGGCCATGCGGGTACCCATAGCAGTGCCGCTGATCTGAAGGTATACATTGTCCCCAAATGTGAAATAGTTATGGGTAAGGACAAAGTCACAAAGTTCAGCCACCAGGTTAGCCGTGACATTATCGGGGATAGTGTTCCTGACGGCTTGTAGTCCATCTTTGTGTGGAATGTTGGTGTAGAGGGCTTCTACATCCATAGTGGCCAGGATGGTGTTATCAGGAAGATCACCGATGGATTGAAGTTTCCTCAGGAAGTCAGTGGTGTCTCGAAGGTAGCTGGGAGTGCTGGTAGCGTAGGGCCTGAGGAGGGAGTCTACATAGCCAGACAATCCTGCTGTCAGGGTGCCAATGCCTGAAATGATGGGGCGCCCAGGAGTTCCAGGTTTATGGATCTTGGGTAGTAGATAGAATATCCCAGGTCGGGGTTCCAGGGGTGTGTCTGTGCGGATTTGATCTTGTGCTTTTTCAGGAAGTTTCTTGAGCATATGCTGTAGTTGCTTTTGGTAACTCTCAGTGGGATCATAGGGTAATGGCTTGTAGAAACTCGTGTTGGAGAGCTGCCGAGCAGCCTCTTGTTCATATTCCGACCTATTCATGATGACAACAGCACCTCCTTTGTCAGCCTTTTTGATTATGATGTCAGAGTTGTTTCTGAGGCTGTGGATGGCATTGCGTTCCGCATGGCTGAGGTTATGGGGCAAGTGATGTTGCTTTTCCACAATTTCAGCCCGTGCACGTCGGCGGAAGCACTCTATGTAGAAGTCCAGTCTGCTGTTTCGACCTTCAGGAGGAGTCCACCTAGAATCCTTCTTTCTGTAGTGTTGGTAGGGAGACCTCTGTGGATTAGTATGTTGTTCAGAGGTATTTTGGAAATATTCCTTGAGTCGGAGACGTCGAAAATAGGATTCTAGGTCACCACAGAACTGTATCATGTTCATGGGGGTGGAGGGGCAGAAGGAGAGGCCCCGAGATAGAACAGCTGCTTCTGCTGGGCTGAGAGTATAGTTGGATAGGTTAACAATATTGCTAGGTGGGTTGAGGGAACCATTGCTGTGGCCCCTTGTAGCATGTAGTAGTTTAGAAAGTTTAGTGTCCTTTTTCTTTTGTAGAGAAGCAAAGTGTGCGTTGTAAATGGCTTGTCTAGTTTTAGTAAAATCCAGCCACGAGGAAGTTTGTGTGGAAGGTTGGTTTTTTATGAGAGTATCCAGTTCTGAGAGCTCATTCTTAATCTTTCCCTGTTTGCTGTAGAGGATGTTGATCAGGTGATTCCGCAGTTTCTTTGAGAGCGTGTGGCACAAGCTGTCAGCATAGTCTGTGTGGTATGTAGATTGTAATGGATTTTTTACCTTCAGTCCTTTTGGTACGATGTCCATCTGTTTGCATTTGGAAAGGAAGATGATGTCTGTCTGTATCTGTGCAAGTTTTTTCATGCAGTTGATAGATTTCCACTCCATACGGCTAAATGCAGTGCCTTGCATAATGACAGGTTTCAGAGTAACAGCCGTGTTAGTCTGTATTCGCAAAAAGAAAAGGAGTACTTGTGGCACTTTAGAGACTAACCAGTTTATTTGAGCATGAGCTTTCGTGAGCTACAGCTCACTTCATCAGATACATACCGTGGAAACTGCAGCAGACTTTATATATACACAGAGAATATGAAACAATACCTCCTCCCACCCCACTGTCCTGCTGGTAATAGCTTATCTAAAGTAATCGTCAGGTTAGGCCATTTCCAGCACAAATCCAGGTTTTCTCACCCTCCACCCCCCCACACAAATTCACTCTCCTGCTGGTGATAGCCCATCCAAAGTGACAACTCTTTACACAATGTGCATGATAATGAAGTTAGGCCATTTCCTGCACAAATCCAGGTTCTCTCACTCCCTCACCCCCCTCCAAAAACCCACCCCCATACACACACAGACTCACTCTCCTGCTGGTAATAGCTCGTCCAAACTGACCACTCTCCAAGTTTAAATCCAAGTTAAACCAGAACATCTGGGGGGGGAGGAAAAAACAAGAGGAAATAGGCTACCTTGCATAATGACTTAGCCACTCCCAGTCTCTGTTTAAGCCTAAATTAATAGTATCCAATTTGCAAATGAATTCCAATTCGGCAGTTTCTCGCTGGAGTCTGGATTTGAAGTTTTTTTGTTTTAAGATAGCGACCTTCATGTCTGTGATTGCGTGACCAGAGAGATTGAAGTGTTCTCCGACTGGTTTATGAATGTTATAATTCTTGACATCTGATTTGTGTCCATTTATTCTTTTACGTAGAGACTGTCCAGTTTGACCAATGTACATGGCAGAGGGGCATTGCTGGCACATGATGGCATAAATCACATTGGTGGATGTGCAGGTGAACGAGCCTCTGATAGTGTGGCTGATGTTATTAGGCCCTGTGATGGTGTCTCCTGAATAGATATGTGGGCACAATTGGCAACGGGCTTTGTTGCAAGGATAAGTTCCTGGGTTAGTGGTTCTGTTGTGTGGTATGTGGTTGTTGGTGAGTATTTGCTTCAGGTTGCGGGGCTGTCTGTAGGCAAGGACTGGCCTGTCTCCCAAGATTTGTGAGAGTGTTGGGTCATCCTTTAGGATAGGTTGTAGATCCTTAATAATGCGTTGGAGGGGTTTTAGTTGGGGGCTGAAGGTGACGGCTAGTGGCGTTCTGTTATTTTCTTTGTTAGGCCTGTCCTGTAGTAGGTAACTTCTGGGAAGTAGGTAACTTCTGTGTGGGGGGGTGGAGGGTGAGAAAACCTGGATTTGTGCTGGAAATGGCCTAACCTGACGATTACTTTAGATAAGCTATTACCAGCAGGACAGTGGGGTGGGAGGAGGTATTGTTTCATATTCTCTGTGTATATATAAAGTCTGCTGCAGTTTCCACGGTATGTATCTGATGAAGTGAGCTGTAGCTCACGAAAGCTCATGCTCAAATAAACTGGTTAGTCTCTAAAGTGCCACAAGTACTCCTTTTCTTTTTGTTAAATTATTGTAACCATTGTATTGCAATTGTTCAGCATTTATGATGCTTGAACTTTTTGCCCAGTGTGAATAATGAGTGTAAACTGGCCTGTTCCCCTTTCTGTTTATACGAGAGCTGATCCAATATCAGAATTTCTGTCTCGTGGGAAATTCTGGTATTTCAAAATTTGTTTTCATCCCAAACCAGGACAAAAAGTCATAATAGTAGAATTTTTCATACAATGAATAGCTTTATTTAGGTGTCTAGACGGGATTTGTGTTCTTTTGGAAATCTAGCTCCAATTGTGGGGCCCTACTTGATTACGTTTAGGCTCCTAAATTTGAAACAGTTGGTGCGGAATATTTGAAAACTGTGCTGGAATTGTAAGCTGTCACTTTAATTTGTAAGGGCTTTCCTGATCCTGCTTGCATGGTGAGGGGCTCTGCAGGGAAGCAAGGATGCGTCTGAGTCAGTTCAGCAGACTCTAGCTAGAATAAGGTGTGTTGAGTTGTGTCTCTCTCTTGTGTGGAACAGCCTGCTTGGTCTATGCTTGTGGGTTCTTGTTCTTATCAGTCTGAATTCTAAGGAAGAGAGTCGTGTTATGTTGCAACCTTCCAACAAGAGTATTTCATATTTTTATCTAACTTCTTTGTGTGTATGCCGTGAAACATAACAGTTGACCATAATACTTTCTTACTTTTTATTACTTATTGCAGATTGCCTCTTCCGTTTCTTCAGTTGTTTCCTTTTGAGGTTTTACTGTTAAATAATAAAAATGCAGCCGGGATCTGAGACTGAATCATGACCTGATTTTAATTGATTAGACCTTGGTGTCGTTTTCATGTACCAGGTCATTTTACACTAAGTGTCGCATTTCCTTTAAAGCTGGGCAGTTGATCTTGGTCCTGAGTAGGAGTAAGCCAGCCCATTACAAGAAGTGAATTTGTAGCATATAACTAATTAGCCGTGCTTAAAGAAAGAGAAGTAATTTATCACTTGTGAGAGAGAGGAGATGAGCACAGTATAAATAAGTGATTGGATTATCCCTGTATATGCCAGGTTCATATTCGACTGGGGCTCTGTGGAAGTTATTGCGTCACCTGCACAATGCATGCTGGGAGACTCAATGAAGCAGGAACCACCCGTCTGACTTCAGGCAATCTGAAAAGAAAGGATGGATTTTAAATAGAGATGGTTGAAACTCAGAATTTCTGTTCCATGGGAAATTCTGACATTTAGAAATTTCCTTTTTGTCCCGAATCAAAAAAAAAAATTTGAAGTTTCAAATTTTCCCTTTGAAATGAAAATTTAGAAAAATGTCATTTTGGAAGTATTGAAACAACCTTCTTGGAATGTTTCATTTAGCTAAAGGGCGAAGTGTTTCATTTTGACTTTATCCATTTAATCTCATATTATATACAATAAATTAAATATTATATGTAATATTATGTACAAAATGAAATACTTTGACTGTATGTGACAGAATGGTAGCTGTATCCTAGGTTTCAGAGTAGCAGCCGTGTTAGTCTGTATCCGCAAAAAGAAAAGGAGGACTTGTGACCTTAGAGACTAACAATTTTATTTGAGCATGAGCTTTCGTGAGCTACAGCTCACTTCATCGGATGCATTCGGTGGAAAATACAGTGAGGAGATTTATATACACAGAGAACATGAATTATCTGTGTATATAAATCTCCCCACTGTATTTTCCACTGAACGCATCCGATGAATTGAGCTGTAGCTCACAAAATCTTATGCTCAAATAAAATTGTTAGTCTCTAAGGTGCCACAAGTCCTCCTTTTCTTTTTGTAGTATCCTAGTCACTTAGATAGCTGCTAACAGAGACGATTGCAGGCAATTAACCCGTTATGTGGAGATTGTTGATACTTGGGCTAATGAGGTAATTAGCTCAATAAGGGAAGATATATAATTGGCAGGAACAGGAAGTAAGTGGGGAGAACAGAGAATGAGCTGGGTGTGGTAGAGAAAGTTGGGTGGAAGACTTCTCTTGATGCCTGCCTGTACTGTGTCTGCGATGCTGAGACTCTAAAGATTAAAGATCCACATGGGGAAAAGAAATGGACTGTGTCTATTGTGAGTGAAACAACCCAGAGGGGCCTGGCAGCCTGGCACACCGGTTAGCGGAGACACTGTATCAAAACGAACCACTCCAACCGTATCAAAACGGAACATTTTGATAATTTTTTCTTGAAAATGTTGACGAAATTGAGATGTTCATGCAAAACATTTTGATTTTTGTCAGATCAGCACTTTCCGAAAGAAAACTTTTCTATCAGAATTTTTTTGACCCCCTCTAGCTTTAAATGTATTACCTCTGCTGAATGTGCCTCTTACCCTTGGCATGCTGGGGCTTTTAACACTTATTCAAAAACTTTTTGCTATATGCAGTAGCGGACAGTGCCATTTATGGCTCCCTGGTTTTTAGAACAGATTTGTGCCCCCAAGATAATTAAAGCAGCCTAGGGGTTGCTCTAATCTATACCAGTTCAGGATGGGTAGAGTGCTATATGCTCTGGCCGTGCCCCCAACATCTTCCTCCCTGCATGCTGTGCGAGTTCTTTGGTAGGTCCACAAGTCTGTAGCTTTATTTTTCAGTCTTTCGTTTGATTTCAGTCAAGACAAGCCCACAGAGGCCTTTCTCCAGGCTGACTCTATGCAAAAACTCCTGTCACGGGAACCAAGTTCAAGAAGCCTATGTATCAAAGAGATTTTAAACTAAGTGGAAAGAAAACTCTCTTGAATTTTGTTGTGGCGATGGCCGTGCTTGGTCTGAAGGATATAGCATCCATGTAAATGCCATCTGGGATGGACCCATTCCACAGATCTCTTGGATTCAGGTGCAATATCTTTTAAAAAACGCATAGAACCTTTCTGGCTGTGATGCGTATTTTCAGAAGCCAGTAGAATCAACCCCCCACTTGCTGTTTGCCATGCTGGGCCATTTGTCACCAGAGCGCAGAGTCATATGCCTCTTAGGGGTTACCAGGTGGACTAACTAGAGTAGCATTTAAGTGACCATTGTTCCCTCCCTCCCCCCCATTGGCGCAACGACTAGGATTGAAGTATTTAAGGGCTAATCAAGTTTTAAGTTGGCTTCTTTTTCTTTTTTAATCAAAAGTGATTGCTGTAAAGTTGCCCTCTATCCCTGTGGCTCAAATGGAGCATGCAGCAAACTAGGGGCTGAATTCAGTGATACCTGTGGTGAATTTGGTCCTAGGTCTGATCTGGACACTGGATTAAATACAAAAGGGGATTGACTAACTTCGCAGCCTTGTGGCCGAATTGAAAACCACCATGACATCGGAGGAACTGCAGGTAGTAGATGCTTGGGCTGCCGCTAACAGGATGGGGATTTTAAAAAGAATAATGTTACTAATAAAATATAAAAAACCAGTGGCAAACCTCATGATCACTTTAGGAAGTGAAATGCGCTAGCTTCTCAGCAGGAGCGGGGAAGAAAGAGACAGGTGTTGCATTGGAAGCAAAATGTCTGAGAACATTTCAAAGGGATATAGACAGCAGCAGGTGTTAGGAGAATAGAAAAGGGAAAGAAGGAAAGGGCTCCGGCAATTTAGTACAGCAAAGGGAATGTTGAAGGAATAAGGACCAATGTAAGTATGCAGTTAGTTCATGTGGCTAGAATCCTGCATTGAATATCCTGAATAGAGGATGTACTAGATAGATTTCAGAGTAACAGCCGTGTTAGTCTGTATTTGCAAAAAGAAAAAGAGGACTTGTGGCACCTTAGAGACTAACCAATTTATTTGAGCATGAGCTTTCGTGAGCTACAGCTCACTTCATCGGATGCATACTCTGGAAACTGCAGAAGACATTATATACACAGAGACCATGCTCTGTGTATATAATGTCTTCTGCAGTTTCCAGAGTATGCATCCGATGAAGTGAGCTGTAGCTCACGAAAGCTCATGCTCAAATAAATTCTCTGTGTATATAATGTCTTCTGCAGTTTCCAGAGTATGCATCCGATGAAGTGAGCTGTAGCTCACGAAAGCTCATGCTCAAATAAATTGGTTAGTCTCTAATGTGCCACAAGTATTCCTTTTCTTTTTACTAGATAGATGTGTGTCTGACAGCTGCTACAAAGCAGAGACTCGCTGAGAGTAATGAAGGGGGTACCTTTATTTGGGGGTTCTGACATTTCCGGGTCCCAGTCCCCTGGTTCAGGTCCGGGTTATGCACCTTCATAACGCTCATATGATAGGATTCAGTGTCCACAAACTTCTGTTGAGGTTGAGAGGCTTTGCCACCTAGAAAAGGTGTAAAGTCCTGACCAAACTTCCCCCTTAAGGGCATGCTTAGTAGGAGACTATGGAAAGAACTGTGTAGGTTTCCTGCCATTCCCTGGGATTTCTCTGGGGGAGCAGGTGATTAGGCCCTTTGTTACCGCTGGAGAAATGTTACATGTGCCCCAGCTTTCCTCTGCTGCCCCGTGAGAATTGAGAACTCCTGTTCTCGCTTCCGTAACATGCTGCAACCACTTCTCAAAGCAGGGTAGGGGCTACGAAAACACTCCCCTGCCAATGACCGTTATTCCTCTGCTGTAGGTAACTTTCTCCCCTCTAACTGTGACTCTACCCTTCAAGATTGTCCTTGATTGATCAGGAATATTGACTATCGTATTTCGGCAATAGCCTCCTGTTAGGGCTGCTGACTTCTCCAAATCGCCCAGTGATTCGAGCTCTTGGAATTTTTCTCTTTATAGGGATTTAGGACCAGACCCTCGAAGGTATTTAGGTTCCTAACTGCCATAGAAATCGGTTACAGATCAGGGCCAAAGTGCTGGTGAAAGGAGCCAGGAGTCACAGCCCTGCTGGATGAAATGTCTCTGCTTATCCAACTGGGTGCTTACATTCTCCCAGTCACAAGGGCTTTTCAGCGCTTGGGCCGCTCTCAGGAGTCTAATCTGTGCCCATTGGAATCCGTTGACTTCAGTGGTGCAGTAGGATCAGACCCTAAAAGGCGCAGGGAGGAGTTAGAGCCGAGGGCCATCCGATGCAGCTGGTTGGCTGCAGAGTTGAGCAGAAGGTGAACCCTCTTTTGCGGTGGGGGTGGGGTGCACAACAGCTGGACTCCCCCTTACTCAAGTCTGGGCCTTAATGGTAGAATCTGGCCCAAAGTTTGGAACAGGATCAGGCTGTTTATACTGCAGCCATCCCCGGGGTATAAGCATTAGGGGGCCTCAGAATGACAGCTCCTGACTTGCTTTGTGCTAAGCTCAAGTCTGGGTTTCCTGTTTGATCTGTTCCTCATGTACTAGATTTTAAAGCAGTAATTGCAGAGACCTAGCGGCTGATCTGTGGTGTCGGAGAAATCCAAGCAGCGCCTTGTGAATAGACACCCCTGGCATTAGTGCTCGTGGGAAGTTCTCACTGCGTCTCGAGGCTGATCTTTTTCCTTACTTAGCCCAGGTCCACGCCGGAAAAGCTTTGTCGGCGTGGCAGCAAACCTGCTAGCATAGACCTAGCTTCACTCTCCTCCGCCGTCATACCTGCAAAAACACCTGACGATATTCAGGTTTCAGAGTAGCAGCCGTGTTAGTCTGTATTCGCAAAAAGAAAAGGAGGACTTGTGGCACCTTAGAGACTAACCAATTTATTTGAGCATCAGCTTTCGTGAGCTGAAGCTCACTTCATCGGATGCATACCGTGGAAACTGCAGCAGACATTATATACACACAGAGACCATGAAACAATACCCCCTCCCACCCCACTGTCCTGCTGGTAATAGCTTATGTAAAGTGATCACTCTCCTTACAATGTGTATGATAATCAAGTTGGGCCATTTCCAGCACAGATCCAGGTTTTCTCACCCTCCGCCCTCCCCCCCCCCCCCACAGACTCACTCTCCTGCTGGTAATAGCCCATCCAAAGTGACCACTCTCTTTACAATGTGTATGATAATCAAGGTGGGCCACTTCCAGCACAAATCCAGGTTTTCTCCAGCAGGAGAGTGAGTTTGTGTGTGTGGTTTTTGGAGGGGGGGGGTGAGAAAACCTGGATTTGTGCTGGAAATGGCCCAACTTGATTATCATACACATTGTAAAGAGAGTGGTCACTTTGGATGGGCTATTACCAGCAGGAGAGTGAGTTTGTGTGTGGGGGGGCGGAGGGTGAGAAAACCTGGATTTGTGCTGGAAATGGCCCAACTTGATTATCATACGCATTGTAAGGAGAGTGATCACTTTAGATAAGCAATTACCAGCAGGAGAGTGGGGTGGGAGGAGGTATTGTTTCATGGTCTCTGTGTATATAATGTCTTCTTCAGTTTCCACAGTATGCATCCGATGAAGTGAGCTGTAGCTCACGAAAGCTGATGCTCAAATAAACGGGTTAGTCTCTAAGGTGCCACAAGGACTCCTTTTCTTTTCACCTGACAATAGTTAGCCTGGTGGTGTGCTGACACCACGGCTTATCAATAGTGTCTCATTGTTTCCTTGTTCTCTCCCATCTGTCTGTATCCAGCGATCGATCCAGCGGGGGTCGATTTATCACGTCTAGTCACCGCGGTAAGTAGTAAATAGATCTAAGTACGTCGACTTCAGCTACGTTATTCATGTAGCTGAAGCTGTGTAACTTAGATCGATCTCTCCCTTAGTGTAGACCAGACCTTAGATTGTAAGCTGTTTGAGACAGAGACCATTTTTTGGTTTGGTGTTTGTACAGGATCTAGCATGGTGGGGCTCATAGGTGCCACAGTAATACAAATATTAAACAATAATAATAATTCTGGCAAAAAATTCTTTTGCTTGTGTAGTTTGTACTGGGTCCCTGAGCAAAATAGGCTATATGGACCAAACACTTTTATGCTGGTATAACTGTGTCTACAGTAGGGCTTTTGCTGTTATAGAAATGCTGCAACCCCCCCCCCCCAAACAAAAAACCTACCCACCCACAAATCACACCCCTGTAGACATTACATTACCAGCAAAAGTTCCTAGTGTAGATCTGGCTTTAGATTCACACCCATTTACCAATGTTTCACACATCACTTCTGAATTTCACACATTTAGTCTACCCCAGTGTAAGGGGATCCAAACTGATCTAAGTTACACATAGAAGGGGTTAGGAAAAGGTGTGAATTATACCCAGTTAGATTCCCTTTGACTCACCTCTGAGTTGGCCCCAAGTCAATATTTGCCAACAGCTACCACACTGTAGTATCCTACATTACCACAGTTTCCTCTGAGAACTAAGGAAGTTAATAAATATATTGACCCTGTGGTATCAGGTGGCAAATATTGACTGTTTAAATGGCAACCACTGCTGTTTTAACTCCCAGCAATAGTGATTCTTTTCATTAGCAAATACAGGGCAAAGGGTTCGCCGAAGCCACACGGTGCAGCGTTGCTGCAGACTGTTTTAGCAGCTTTAGTGGCTGTTGCACTGTATCTGCTTTGTTAGTTAAATTGCATTGGATTCATAAAAGGGTGTAATGCACTGAGGTGAGGTGTGCAGCTCACCGTCCTATTTCCATGATCGGCTGATGTGTAATGTACGTTGCATGGGTTATTTCATCCACTCTATGCGTTCGAAGGTGGCATGTTTTGGTCGGCATGCAATTGACATCCTTGAACATGTGGAGGAGTCCGGTGGTACCAGACTCCTCATTGTTTTTGTGGATGCAGACTAACATGGCTACCCTCCTGATACTTGAATATGTGGGTGATGTACCTGAACAGCAAGTCTGGGAATGGGCTACATAAATGTGATATCCACGGTCTTGAGTACAGTGAGCCTCTCCCACCTTGGTCAGACCTCTTTGCAAATGCTAGCTCAGGCAGGAATGCAAAGGGCAGGCAATACCACTGAAGGCTTTAATTGGAAAGAATTTTCTGTAGTATCTGGCTGGTGAATCTTGCCCATATGCTCAGGGTTTAGCTGATCGTCATATTTGGGGTCGGGAAGGAATTTTCCTCCAGGGCAGATTGGAAGAGGCCCTGGAGGTTTTTTGCCTTCCTCTGTAGCATGGGGCACGGGTCACTTGCTGGAGGATTCTCTGCTCCTTGAAGTCTTTAAATCATGATTTGAGGACTTCAATAGCTCAGGCATAGGTGAGAAGTTTTTCGCAGGAGTGGTGGGTGAAATTCTGTGGCTTGCATTGTGCAGGAGGTCAGACTAGATGATCATAATGGTCCCTTCTGACCTAAATATCTATGAATCTATGAAAAACAACCGGTGCTGAAGAGTTTAAATTTGCATTACATATAGTTTTGCAACAGTGGTGCAGGGCTATTGCTTTTATATGCTCCCTTGAAGAAGGGCCAGATAAGACAAATGCTAATCAGGATCTGAATGATGTCTCAGAAATGAAGCCACTTACTGTCTGCGGTGGTTCCATGCCTGTCTGAAACCTTGCCAGAGGTGATCTGGGTGACTGTTGCTAAGAAGGGACAGACAGAGGCAGAGATAGTTACAGGAGTAATTAGGAAATGGAAAGTCAACTGGTCTTGTAATGATAAGCCTGCTGCTAGGTAACATGAATTAATTCTGCAGAATAGGATCAATTTGCTTTCTTGCAACAAAGTAGTAACAAGTTTACTCTGAAATTGGAACTTGGGGGGCTACTAAGCATTAATTCTCGTTCTCCGACTGGAACCACCTCTGGTATTTCAGCTGTTTCCTGTTATTTTTAGTCGCCATAGCTAGGATTCTCCTAGGAATGAAAGTTGCTTATTTACAAGCGCTGTTGCTCCTTTGAAATAATAATGCAAAAGAGAAACAAACAAACAAACCCCCAGCACCACCAATTTAAGGTGACAATTCCAATTTAAGGTCTTTTTCTGTGGAGTTATCATTCTCTTTTTAACGAAACTCCAGCACATTCAAAACATCAACATGACTTGGGTCTGTCATAAATATGCCAAAATTAAGCAGAGAGTGATAGCTGCCATTTTGGCCGGGTTTGAACTGCAGATCTCCAGAGCTGAAAAAGCGTAAGCTATTATAACTTGAGCTAAAGCTTGGGCTTATATGCTCTGTGAATCAGACATAGAAGGGAGCCTGTAACACATGATCACCACTGGGTTACAATAGCCCCTCCGTTCTCAGGTAATGCCCCAGACAGCACAATTCCAGTTCACCTCCTGATTTACCTTATCTACCTGACTCACCACTTCTGTTCAGCTGTTTGCTTTTGGATCCCTCAATCCTCCGCTGTTCTCCTTCTTGTTAATATGGTTGCATCCAGAGGCCCTAACCAAGATCTAGGCTCCATTGTGCTAGTCCAGTAAGAGACCATCCCTGCCCCAAAGAGCTTGTGGTCTAAGGAACTGGAACAAGCTCATGGTGAGCGTTTTTATTTTAAAAAGTTGACTTATTCCAGCTGCCTGTTCCCTGTTAGAGGTTGCAAATCTGTTGGGGGCACCCCACACAAGTCGTGGGAGTCTCTAAACTTTGTTCTTTCCAAGGGTCTTGATTACAGAGTGTATTTTGTAACAAAATCCATGCATGCCCAGTGTGCTGCACCCACATGTCCAGACTGGACTGTGAGAATGTGCTACCCCATCCAGTAATAGAGAGTGAGATGCAGCAAACATCAGCCAGAATGGCCGGTTCAGAGCTGAGTGGTTTGTTTGCGTCTACCAGATTTAAAGGGCTAGCCACCCAGAAAGGCATGCAGGAAAAAAAATCCAATTCAAGGATAAAAGGGTGGAGGAGTGGGTGACAAAGAAAGGAGCTGCTTGTGTGTATCCCTTCTGAAGCAGATGGAGGTGTTAATTACTTCTCCATTTACAAGTTAGTGCACTATGGATGTTGACATAACATATGCTTTTAAATCAAGCTTAGTGTTCTTGTTTGATTCGAGCCAATTAATATGTATAAGCAACATTCATTGTAGTTTTCCTGTTTCCACATAGCAGCATTGCCAACTCTTGCAATTGTATTGATTTTCAATTTTAATAGCAGAAGTGTATCATGAAGAGAGGGGCAAAATATGTTCAGTTTTTTCCCAGAAGGTGCCAAAACCGCAGCATAAGTCTGAAATGCAGGTGGTCTTTGCTTCTTTGGTCAGAAAGGGGTAACCCCTTTCCGCAACACCGAGGACAGGGAGAAGCAAGAAGGACTCGTGTGTGTCCTTATTGGTTGCTCCTAAGCTTCAATTCTGTAGCTTGTCTCCTGTGAATTTTGAGATATGAACATTTTCTCTGGCCTGAATCGTTTTGGAAATTACTGCACGTGTGACCCGCTGGTCAGTGTGTGTTGTGTCCCCTTCTATGTGGGTTTTTTTTGTTTTTTGTTTTAACCAATATAGTCAGACCCTTGTGTGGACATAGTTTTACCAATTTAAAGGTGCTTTCTACCAGCATAACTTATTCCCCATCCCATGTGGGAATAAATTATACCGGTATACGCACACTGAAACCATTATACCTGCTTCCACACCAGGGGAGCTTTATCGCTTTAACTGTACTGGTTAAACTATACCGGTATAGTTAAAGTGGTACAACTTTTGTGCATAGACAAGGCTTGAGGTTGGATTAAAAATTATGAGCTTTACCCCATCCCCTCCAAATGGTTGGGATCAATTTATTTATCTTGTGTTTTTCTTAACTTTTACGGTACACTTTGCCCCCCCCCCCCCATTTTTGAGCTTTTCTCTGTAATGACGAGGGCTTTTAAAAAAAGGAACCTGTGGTTGCATGAGAATCTCATGACTCCAGTTGCTAGGGCTTTAAGAAAACCACCAAATATCTCGAGACTCGCAGCAAAATCATGAGGGTTGGCAATGCTGCGATCCATTATGTTGCTGATATTTAACTAACAGCCTTTCACTGAGCTCCTTGCTTTTTCAAGAGTTCTGCTGGTCCCAGTCAGGATGGGGGTTGAATTGTGGTAGGTCAGAGGTGGGGAAACTATGGTCTGGGGGCCACATCCGGCCCTCCAGACGTTTTAATCCAGCCCTCAAGCTCCCACTGGGAAGTGAGATCTGAGGCTTGCTCCGCTCCAGCTGCGGAACAGGGTCGGGCTCTTACCCCACTCCGCATGGATCCTGGAAGCAGCAGCACATCCCCCCTCTGGCTCCTACTCCTCCCATTGGCCGGGAGCTGCAGGAGCGGCGCCTGCAGACGGGGCAGCGCACACATCCGCCTGGCCGCGCCTCTGCATAGGAGCCGGGGGAGGGACATGCTGTTTCTGGAAGCTGCTTGAGGTAAGCACCACCCAGAGCCTGCCCCCCTGCCCCAACCCCCTGCCCCAGTGCTGATGTCCCTCCTGCCCTCTGATCCCCTCTGTCCCAGCCCGGAGCACCCTCCTGCACCCCCAACCCTTCATCCCCAGCCCCACCCCAGAGCCCGCACCCCCAGCCGGAGCCCTCACCCTCCCCTCTGCACCCCAACCCCCAATTTTGTGAGCATTCATGGCCCGCCATACAATTTCCATACCCAGATGTGGCCCTCAGGCCAAAAAGTTTGCCCACCCCTATGTTAGGTGCTGTACAAACACATAGGAAGACACATGGTTGAAGTTTTACCAGTGGGAGCAGAGTTAGGCCAACACTGCTTTTGAGAATCCCATGCTGTGCTTCTAAGTAGACCTGTGCCAATGTTTTGATGCCACCAAATTTGCATTTTTTCACCAGCAAGGACTTTTGGTTGATAAATAGCACCCCACTCTTCTCCTAAGTCACTTTGAAAATCTTGTGCACAGTGAGTAAATTAGGAAATTGCTTCTATCTAGTTGCACATTTTTGTGTTGTTTTTTAAACAGAGAGTTGATGAAGAGGCGGTGGTGGATCAAGGTGGGACCAGTAATGTCGTCAATATTCATTATGAGAAAGAAGAGCTGGAAGGTAAGGTCCAAGCCTGCAGCTGATAACTATATTTTGCAGTTTTTCTAGTACATCGTTAATGTCTAGCTAGATGGAACCTGGAGTAAATGTACTTCTTGGCTAATAAAGTTCCAGATCAGATAAATGATTGGCCATAACTCAACTTCCATCGGTCTCTTTGCGATTGGATTGCCCCCCCCGCCCCCGTCCCCCATTAACGCTGAGATTTACTTTTCCTTACACACCTGAGGCCCGGTGTTCCATTGTGCAGTCCTTTACACCAGTGCAAAGGGAGGTGTAAATTGTCAGCATTCAGGCTTGGCAGCATTTTACGCCCACTGGCGTAAATGGCAGCACGAGGGCAGAACAACAGAGAATCAGAGTCTTTGGACACGGTTGAACTTTGCAATGCTAATTCACCCGCTTGACATTTTTGTACCAGCTGGAAGACAAAATGCTTAAAGAGTCATTGCCCAAGCTGTAAAAGATAATGGAGTCTCATTCCCATCAGTCTGGGGTGTTAGTGTGCATGAGACTCTGGCCCATTAACTGGCCTCATGCTAAAGAGAAGCAGTGGGACTTGAGAGCAGATCTGGGCAATCTGTGGGTAGTCCGTGATTTGCATTTGACAAACTGAGCCCTGTTTCGGCTTGCAAGTTATCCATGAATAAAATGTGTTCCTTCTCACAACCTGTTCGACCACGGCGTGCAAACCTTGTCTGGGGATCCAAAGCCCCGGCTGGGATGATTTAGTTGGGGATTGGTCCTGCTTTGAGCAGGGGGTTGGACTAGATGACCTCCTGAGGTCCCTTCCAACCCTAATATTCTATGATTCTATTCTATGATTCTATGATTCCTTCTGCTGAGAAGCTCCCAAAGGAAAGAAACAAATAGGAACCCAGTTAGTTTACCCAGGAATTAGCTGACCCAATGCTAAGCAGGAGAGTTCCTATTTGCACGGAATGCCACATTGTATTGGACATTCTGTCAATTGCTGAGAGTTTTTAATTGTGATGATTATTTTGGTTGTGCATAGAGATCAACCGAGCACGTGGCCCCATTGTGCTAAGTGCTATACAAACATAGAGCAATGGACGGAGGTGCAGAGACCGGCTAAGGAGAGGAAAAAAGGGCATAAGGGCAGATCTACACTTAAAACACTGCATCGGTGCTTCAGTGAAAATGCTACTATGCAGATGGAAGAGCTTCTCCCATCAGCGTAGCTAATCCACCTCCGTGACATGGCTCTGACTACACTGGGGGTTAGGTCGGTACAACTGCATCATTCAGGGGTGTGGATTTTTCACACCCCTGAGCAACGTAGTTATACTGATGTACGTTCATAGTGTAGGCCTGGTGGGAGCGATCAAGGTGATGGGTGGCAAACGGCATGTTAATCCCATCAGTTTTGACTTTTTTCCGGGTGGGGAGTTTTTGGGAGGGGATTAGCTAAATAGAGAGACGAGGGAGGGGAGAGGGGACGCAGAGGGGAATAGGACTGGGTGGAAGAGGGAAGGGAGAAAGAACGTGGGGAAGAACAGCCAAGGGAGAGACTATCCAGCTGACAAAGTCGACAAATCTCTGACGTCATTGCTCGTGGGCCACTGCTGCAGAGCCATGTCTGGCGCTGCCTCCATGCTGTGTCCTATCACAGCCTAGTGTTTTGAGTAAAGACCAACCCTCGTGAGGGCTCAAAACATATTTAGAAAAGAAGAGAGAGAGCACTTTGGTTCTGCTGACTCTGTGTGCGTTGTTCAGGGCACAGAGATACACCATTCAGGCTGTGTCTTCAACACGCCTGGCCTAAAGATTTCTGCACTTGCCTTGCACTGGAGCCGGTGATGACCCAGAATACAGGGCAACGTATAACCTGACCTTTTGATTTTTGCTTCATCCCCGTCCCTGCTTTCACAGATTTCAAAGCCAGAAGAGGGATCACTATGATGACCAAGTCTGACGGCTTGCATAACAGAGGCCAGAGAATCGCATTAAATTTCAGGTTCATTCTGGCAAAATGGGCTTAAATTAGTAATAAGAGAGGCAGCAAACATTTTTCATATTTAAAAAAAATTATAAATAAAGGAACAAAAAAACTCCAGAGGAAACAACATTAGAAATAGCAGAGGGGTGGGATGACTAATCACCATGTTTTCTCAGTCGAGCAGGTAGAAAAACCCAGCTTTGATAGGCCACTGGAATAATTTGAATGCTTAAGGTGTCTGGCTGTGATTTGTCTAATACAGTTCATTATCAGGAGATTGGCCCGATCTCCTCTCATGCTATGCCTTAAGCAAGCTTTGAAAATAATTACCTTCTGCCTCTGCTTAATGAGCTGTTGGGATCGTTGTCCTATTAAAGTTGTAAATTGCAAGGAGGGTTGTTTCTTTCTTAAGGGCGTTTTAAATCAAGCTGCCGCCTTGTTTTTGAAACTTTGTAATAATAAAATAAACCAGATATGTCAGATCTAAAATAGAACAAGTCCATGACCTTTAAGAGGCCCTGTGAAAATGGCTCCTTTGCAGATATCTGACTGACGCAGTTGAGAGAATATAGGCTGAGTTCTTGTCTAAATGAGAAAGTTGCACTGGTTTTACTTAAATCGGTTTTTAAACCCGCGTAGTTAAGTCAATGCAAACCTCTATGTGGATATTCTTATTTTGATTTAAGAGCAGCTTATTTCTGTTTAGCTTTAACCTGTTTCCAGTTGGCCGAAGACAAACCAAAATAAACCTAGTTTAAAGGCACACAACATCTTGTCAGTCCAGACTAAAGAATTAGGAGGCTAGATTTGTATGTTTGATGCTCTTGCTTCTTACACAAACTTTCCTATCTTACAGATCTGGTTGGGAATTTTCTGTTGAAAATATTTTCCCACCGAAAATGCAGTTTCTGCACAATCAGAATTCGAATTTTGCTGATGTTTTCCAATTTTCTGTTGGGTTCATTTAAATGAAGTGTTTTGTTTCACATCAGTTCTGCCCGAATCAAATAATTTCGGCTTGCTGAATTGAATCAAAATGTTTAGGTTTGAGTCAGTTCAATTTTAAACTTTGGCACCCCAGTGCCTTCTGGGCGGTGCAGTTTTGGTGCCTCATGCTCCCATTCTACACTATCCACTTGCGAGACTCTATCTCCCATGATGCATAGTGGTCTGCCCTCTGGCCAGGCTGCGTAGTGTAAGTGCATCATGGGAGATGTAGTCAGATTGGGGAGCTGGGGCCATATGGGAGAACGAGAATGAAAGGTAACTGAACGATGTCTCCCACTGGGGCCCCACGGTAGGTGCAGTTTATAGATTCCGAGGCCAGAAGGGTCCGTTGTGATCATGTTGTCTGACCTCCTGTGTAACACAGGCCAGAGACCTGTGGCGCACAAAACTGAACACCCTAGCCCTGCCCCTTCCCCGAGGCCCCTCCCCCTGACCCGCCCCTTACTGAGGCCCCGCCCACTACATTCCCCCTCCCTCGGTGGCTCACTCTCCCCCACCCTCACTCACTTTCACTGGGCTGGGGCAGGGGGTTGGAGTGCAGGGGGGTGAGGGCTCTAACTGAGGGTGTGGGCTCTGGGGTGGGGCCGGGGATGAGGGGTTTGGGGTGCAGGAGGGGGCTCCAGGCTTGGGGGTGGGGCCGAGGGATTTGGAGTGCGGGAGGGAGCTGTGGGTTGAGATAGGGGGTTGGAGTGCAGGAGGGGGTATGGGCTCTGGGCTGGGGGGTGCAGGCTCTGGGATGGGGCCAGGGATGAAGGGTTCAGGGTGTGGGTAGTAGCTCTGGGTTGGGGGTTGGGGTGCAGGGGGGTTGAAGCTTCCAGCTGGGGGTGCAGGCTCCTGGGTGGGCCTGGGGATGATGGGTTTGGGGTGCAGGAGGACACTCCAGGTTGGGGGGCTCAAGGTTGGGGCAGGAGGTTGGGGCTCGGGGTTGAGGCGTGGGCTTACCTCGGGCGGCTCCTGGTCAGCGGCGGGTCTAAGACGGGCTAGTCCCTACCTGTCCCGGCACCACTCTGTGCCCCGGAAGCGGCCAGCAGGTCCGGCACCCAGGCATCCCAAGTTTGCATTAGCTGTTTTGGCCACAGAGTCACACTAGGAGCTCATGTGCAGCTGGTTATCCACCACCACCCCCAAATCTTTTTCAGAGTCACTGCTTCCCAGGATAGAGTCCCCTACTCTGTGAGCATGGCCTGCGTTCTTTGTCCTTAGGTGTATAAATGTGGATGTAGCTGTGTGAAAATGCACATCTCTTTGAATCAGTGGCCTGTTCTCTTCATTATTTACCACCCTGCCAATTTTTGGGTCATCAGCCAACTCCATCATGATGAATGCTGAACTGACTTGGTACGAAACAGTCCGATGTTTCCAAATCAAAATGTTCCTGAAAGTTTTGGTCCATGAAAACTTTTGATATTTCACTTTTTCTTTCCCGATTCAGGATGAAAACAGAAGCTGAAATATTGGAATTTCCCCCTGGAATGAAATTCTGATGTTTTGCTCAACTCTATCATTGTACGACCTAAGTCAGCGGTTCTCAAACTTTAGCAACCTGAGGACCCCTATTTTGATGTCAAATATTTTGCAGAGCCTCAAGCCCTCTGCTCAGCCCCAGGTCCTGCCCCCACTCCACCCCTTCCCCCAAGGCTCCGCCTCTTCTCACCCCCCGCTCCACCCTTGCCCCTCCTCTTTCTGCCCCCTCCCGCAAGCGTGCCCAGTCCTCACTCCTTCCCAGTGTCTCCTACACGCCGCTGAACATCTTTTCCCGAGCGTGAGGGAGGCTCTGGGAGGGAGAGGGAGGAGTTGAGGGACGGGGAGGAGTTGATCAGCGGGGCCCGTGGACCTCCTGGAGTACCCTCGTGGACCCGTTTGAGAAACGCTGACCTAAGTGTTATTTTTTTTTTTTTTTTACTGACTTTTAACATTATAAGTTATGAAGAGCAGCTATATGAAGAGCAATGTTATACCATGGGCACCATTCATCTTGACAGGCACTGTGGGGCCAAGAGTGACACTGACTAATGTGTTTCTGCTTTGTTGCAGGGCACAGAACACTGTACGTTGGGGTACGGATGCCTTTGGTGAGACAAAGCCACAGACATCACAGGAATCATGGCCAAAAACATAGGAAACGAGACCGGGCGAAGGGAGCCATTCAAGAAGAGCAGGAATCTCATGGTAAATAAAACCTCAGGCTAATGTATGATGGGAACATAGTGTGTGTTTAATGATGGAAGCATAACTTATGTTGGTAATGGGAATAAATATTTTTTAGTAGATCCATCGATTCTGATGCCAGAAGGGACCATGATGATCATCTAGCGTGACTCCTGTATAACACAGGCGGGAGATCTTCCCCAAAATAGTTCTTAGAGCAGATCATTTAGAAAAACCCAGAGTCTTGATTTGAAAGTTATCAGGGATGGAGTATCCACCACGAGAGTTGGTAAATTGTCTGGTGTTGCTCTTCTTGGGATAACATGGGGAACTGGACATTGAAAGTTCATTGCCCAATCTCACCCCAATGAAAGCAACATCTGAAATTTTTAGTCGTTGTAGTCGCTCTGAAATAGTTGGAGCCAATCTCGTGCTAATTAGCATGTACGAAAATTAAGAGGGGAAATCCTGGCTCCACTGAAGTGAGTGGGAGCTTTTGCCGTTCGCTTCATGAGGGCCAAGAATTTACTCCTAGTAATTCAGTTTATGATCAGCATTTATTATTTGTAGAGGAAGCACCCAGAGGCCTCTACTAGGATCGGGGCCCCATTATGCTAGGCGTGATACAGACACATAGCAAGCAGCGATCCCTATCATAAAGGAGCTTACAGTTGAAATAGATAAGACAGAGGAAAGGTGGAAGAGAAACATGCAGCATACAAGCAAAGTTATCCAAGTGAAAGCTGGGAACAGTCGTGTTATTTCATGATTCGTTTTTACTTTTTGGCTCTGTTCTTTTCTTTGGGGGATTTTTAATTTGCAAAATACATTTATAATAATAGAATCACAGAAAGGTAGGCCTAGAAGGGACCTCAAGAGGTCAGGCAGTCCATGCCCTTATACTGAGGGAGGACCACATATACCTTGCCGGGTGTTTGTCTAACCTGTTCTTAAAAACCTCCAATCACTGGGATTCCACAACCTGTCTTGGAAATCTATTCCAGTATGTAACTATCCTTCTTGAATAGCTGGAAAGTTTTTCTTACTATCTAACCTACATTTCCTTTGCTGCAGATTAAGCCAATTATTTCTTGTTCTACCTTCAGTGGATGTGGAGAACAATTAATTGCTGTTCTCTTTCTAACAACCCTTAACATATTTGAAAATGGCTATCCTGTCCCCTCTCCCAACCAGTCTTCTTTTCTCAAGACTAAACATAGCCGTTTTTTTTAAACCTTTTCCTCATCTGTCACGTTTTCTAGATCTTTTATTATTTTTTTTTGCTCTTCTCTGGGCTCTTTCCAATTTTTCCACATCTTTCTTAAAGTGCGGCGCCAAGAAGTGGACTCAGTACTCCCGCTGAGGCCTTGCCAGTGCTGAGTAGCGTGGGCCAATTACCTCCAGTATCTTACATATGATACTCCTGGAGTAGGGGTGAGGTGAGATGGGGAAGTATGAATTAGCGGAAAAGACAGAGGCATTAACTGAAAGGTCACTAACATTATGATGTATTTAGGACCAAACTCAATAGGGAATTTGAGGTGTTGCCACGACAATACTCAACACTGGGGCTTTATTCTGTTATGTTTTATGTAAATCTACTTGCTGTAGTGTCTCATGCGAACAACATCATGTAAACATGGGCCCTCTTTTTGGGGAAGTGATAGTATCTTAGTCCCAGATTTGTACTTGCTTGTTCTTGTACTAGAACCCTGTTGTGCTAGGTGGTGTATAAACATAGAACAAGAATCCCTGCTCCAAAGAGCTCATGTTCCAAATAATGCAATTTTTTACAAATTTTATCACAGGCGCTGACTTTCTAATTTCCCGGGGCGGGCGCGGGGAGAGGGTGCTTGACTCGTGCTCTGCCCGAGGCCCCGCCCCCACTCCACCCTTTCCCCCAAGAGCCCACCCCACCTCGTTCTGCCCCCTCTCCCGAGCGCCTCGTCCCACCCCTTCTCCCTCCAGGACCTCCTGCACGCCGCTGAACAGCTGATCTGCGGTGGGTGGGAGGTGCTCGGCGGGAGGGAGAGGAGCTGATTGGCGGGGCCGCCGGTGGGTGCTGAGCACCCACTTTTGTTTTCTGTGGGTGCTCCAGCCACAGAGCACCCATGGAGTCGGTGCCTATGAATTTTATATTTGGCTTCTGACATGTGGGTTGGTTTGAAACCAAGCATCTTTGGCGTGCTGTTTCTTTTCGATACATATAACAATGAGCAACCTCTTCCTTTTAAATGTGGCATTTTTTGAATGGCGTAACCTGGTCACAGCAGATGCCTCTTTAATTGTTTGTTAATTAGACACCCCGTCTCAGCGAGTTCAGTTTATCCTTGGTATGGAGGAGGATGAGGAGCATGTTCCCCATGATTTGTTCACAGAGCTGGATGAAATCTGTGTGAAAGAAGGGGAAGATGCAGAATGGAAGGAAACGGCCAGGTGACACAAAGCTATATACTCCACCGGCTCAATGAAACTGAATGTGTTTTTGTGACCTCCCATCAGGCCATGTTTTTGGTCCCATTTCCTTGAAGTGCTGCCCAGTGACACCACCTGCTGGAAGAAGAGATGCTGCTGCTAGACAGGGCTTTCATAGTCTTGTCATTTCTAGAGTGTGACTTGGTAAAGCAGTGTGGGAGGAAGATATGATGCAGATCCCTTGTATATAGCACAGCACCTCTGCTTTTTCATGCACCTCTGGTGTAATAACAGCATGTGGAAGAATCAAAGGCAGGCATGTTGATGTACAGACATGGAGAGGCAGTGTAATCCAGTGATCAGTGTGTTAGCCTGGGCACATGGGAGACCCAGGTTCATGTCCCTGCTCTGAGACAGGCTTGCTGTGTGACCTTGGGCAAGTCACTTAGTCTCTTTCTGCCTCAGTTTCCCATCTGTAAAATGGGGACAGTAGCGATGCCCTGCATCACAGGGGCTTGGGAAGCTAAATACATTAAAGACTGAGAGATGCTTAGGTACTAGGATAATGGGCACCATAATAAGATAGAAAGGCATGGATGTTGTGAGGAAAAATGCTTTAAAGATTATGAGGCATTTGTGCATTATACTAAAAACATAAAAATGGTCATACTGAGTCAGACCAAAGGTCCATCTAGCCCAGTATCCTTTCATCTGACAGAGGCCAATGCCAGATGCTTCAAAGGAAATGAACAGAACAGGGCAATCATCAAGTGACCCATCCCCTGTCGTCCAATCCCAGCAGCTGATCTGCCTTATGTAAAATAAATATAAAATAGACCCTTCAGCACATTATTAGAGCTGGTGGAAATTTCTGCCTCAGCTGCTTAAAAAACAAAATGTGCACTCGATCCTCTTCCCTTCTCCAGCTTTGAACCGTTAATTGAGTTACCGAATGTCTATTGTGTAGATTTCAAACACAGCTTTGTATCTCTGCAACACCTGCTTAAGAGTCTTTTCATTGGAAGTGGTCGCTGCCGGTACGGTATTTATTTGTGTTTGGTTTGCCATGCTTCCAGGTGGCTGAAGTTCGAAGAGGATGTGGAGGATGGAGGAGAACGCTGGAGCAAACCCTATGTCGCGACACTTTCATTACACAGTCTCTTTGAGCTGAGGAGTTGCATCATGAACGGGACTGTCCTTCTGGATATGTGTGCCAACAGCATCGAGGAAATTGCAGGTACCGCTCTAGTGAGGGATCAGTTGTGTCATGTGAGAGAAAAAAGCTTCAGGGAATACCCTTGTGCATTTTTGAAGGAAATAAATTCCCTTTGCACCATGTTTGTTCCTGCAAAATCCTCGGTAGGGATGTCATCAAAACAGCAAATGTTAAGCAAATATGCACAGAAACCGAACTTTAGGTTTGGAATCATGATTTTTCCACCCTGAAATCCTGATTACATTCATCCAAGCAAGGTCCGGAAACAGACCATGTGACAATCAAAAGAGTGCATCTTTCAAATATCAAATTCTCTCATGTTTTACAGCATTAGAATGATTCAGAGAAATCATTTGGAGAATAACTTCAGATAACAGAAATGAGTCTCATAGGTTAACATGCTGTTGTTGTAGTAGAAGTGTATGTCTGGACCATTTGGGGTCAGAAAAAGAGGTAAAATTCATTGAATAAACTATTTGTTACAAATAATTCACCTACGTTTATTCTGTTTTAAGACACGGGAATCTGTGTGAACTGCGCAAGTTCTTTAAGGGCTTATCTACATAGGAAAACAGTCCAGACTAGCTATTGCAGGCATGAACTCCCCATGTGGACACTTTTAGTCCACACCAGGGGTGCTTGTATCTGGTTTAATTTAGTCCTCTTTGAAAATGGATTAAGCTAAACTGCAAAAAGACACTTTTAGCGTTTGCCTACACATGAAAATTAATCCGGAATAAGGTAAGGTATAAATTTAAAGTGTAATAACTATTCCTGATTGATGCCATGAGTGGACACTCTTATTAGTTTAATCCAAATAGTTGGGATTAAGATAATTACATTGTAAATAATTCAGAATATTGCACTCTTACTCTGGGGTAAGAACATCTGCACATGGAGATAATCCGGAATAGTTAATCCTCTTTAAATTCATGCCCCAATCTTATTTTGGATTGATTTTCATATGTGGACAAATCCTAATTCCGCATTACCTTAATCCATTTCCAAAGTGGATTGAGACAATTCAGAATAAATCAGAATAGTCGGTTTGGAATAACTCCCCATGTAGATAAAACCTTACTGTGGAATAGGCGTGTCCAGACAGGAAGTTAGTGCAGAATAGAATCATAGAATAGAATCATAGAATATCAGGGTTGGAAGGGACCTCAGGAGGTCATCTAGTCCAACCCCCTGCTCAAAGCAGGACCAATTCCCGACTAGCTTTTGCACTTTATATTCAGTCCCTAGTTTATTTTGCAATGTGTAGACAAGACCTAACTTTCAAAGCCAGGCTTCCTTTGGCAGATGACCAAGTAATACATTTCTGTTGAGGAGATAATTGAGGGTAATTGAGAAAGCAGCTTTGAAGAAATTATTTTTGACTGGCAGGTCTCCATTCAAACTCTTTCAAGGTCTGGTGATGTCAGATCCGTTCTTAGAACATTCCTCCCCGAGTGCTGCCAGTTACAGTCAATTATCCAAGAAATCTCAGGGAAGCCAGTTATAGACTGGTTATAATTTGGTTAAATGTGTAGATCAATGCAATCAGGAAAGAAAACTGCATTACTGAGAATGGGGAATAACAACTGCATTCGCTAAGCAGTGAATAATCATTTCGCAGAGACTTTTTAGCAAAGAAAAATTCCTGCCTCCGTTGAAAGACAAAGAATATGTGTACACAGCAGCTGGGAGTGTGCTTCTCTGCATGGTTAGACAGACGTGTGCTCGCTCTGCTTGAGTTAGCTGTCTGAGTAAAAGCCTGATCCCCTGGGTATGCACTCAGGGGGCTAGCCTGAGTCACTGCGTGTGCCACCGTGGCTACGCTGCTCCTTTTAGCATGCTAGCTCAAGCAGAACCAGCGTGTGTCTGTTTATCCATGCTGGGAAATACGTTCCCAGCAGCTGTGCAGGCTTACCCAAAGATGTATTAACAATGCTACGTCTCCCTAAATAAGATTGCGTTGGCATTGGTTGGCTGTTCCGTCTGGCGGTAGTAATGCTCTCCTATGAGGCGTGCAACCTTATTCCTGGCTTATCATGGGTTGAGAATATCACAGGTTTTGTTCTTTGATGGCTGGCTGGGGCTGTTGTGATTCTTGGAGTGAATCCACCAAAGTTACTGTCTCACCCTCTCTCTTCCTCAGTGTTTGGAAAGCATGTAGCCTGCTGTCAGCATGACTGCAATACGAACATGAGGGGGTGGTTTGCAGGGGGGAAGGATGATCTTGTGGTTAAGGCTTTTCACCAGGAAACAAAGGGGGAGGGTTTAATTCTCAGCTCAGGCATGGGCTTGTTGGAGGTACTTAATCTGTGTGGTACCTCAGTTTCCCCCATGTGTGAAATGGGGATAGTCCTTTCCCATCATATGGGAAGGTTGTGGAGGTGTAATTCAGATATGGGAATCTGTGATTGCTGTGGCCATGAAGTCTTTCTAAGCACAGAGCTAAATAAGAATAGTTTGGGGGCATGTTTAGTTCTGTCTGTGGTACCTATACGGCCTGCTTTACTGAGGACTCCGAGCACCTCCCATTCATTAATGCATTTATCCTCACAGCTCCCTCTGGGAGATAGAGTAATGCTATTATCCCATTTTACAGGTGTAACTGAGGCATAGGGAGACTTGCCCAAGGTCACACAGGACTTATGTGGCAGAGCAGGGACACAAATTCAGTCCTAGAATAGCGCCCTAATTACTGTACCACCCTTCCTATTGGCTTGTACATTTAGCACATGGACATTCATCAGTGACACAATCTGTACCTGTTGCAAGCTAGAGAATTGCCTTTTTTCCCTCGGCCCCAGATATAATCCTGGATCAGCAAGAACCAAGCAGTGAGTTTGATGAAAGCATGAGAGAGAGACTCCGGGATGCCCTCTTAAAAAAGCATCATCACCAGAACGAGAAGAAGAGGAACAACCTCCTTCCGATTGTCCGCTCTTTCACTGATGTCAGCAAGAAGCAGTCGGATCCACACTTATTGGACAAAACGGGTGAGGATTTCTGGGTCGCATCTTCAGACAGCCTGACCCTTTGAGATGGGATTTTCCAAAAGCCTAAATCACCAAGGATTATCTATGACTTCACTGAAAAAAACCACAGTGTTGGTTTTTTACCTCACGATTAAAGCTGGAAAGCTGAGGGAATAACAGATTTTACGGTTTGCCGGCGGTTCGGAAAAATGAAATATTTTGCAATTTTTGTGAAGCAAAAAAGTAAAAAAAAAAAAATAAAAAACCCACCTTATTTCAGGTCAAAGAAAATGCTCCATTTCAATGTCACGCATTTCAAAAATAACATTAAAGGAAATTTCTGTGCCGTGTGTCGTCTCGACCCAAAAGAAACATATTATTTTGTTTTGAAAATGTCGAAATGAAACATTTCAACGTTCTTGGAAATTTTTGTGGTTGTTTGTTTTTCTCGAGACGAACAATTCGGCCAAACTGATACGAATCCATGAAATGTTTCATTGTCACTGACTCTGCACGTTTTTGCTGAAAAAAGCTTCAGGCAAAAAACGGCGCTTAGTTCTAATGATGAAGCCGGCTGGCTGGTAGTTTTGACTCCTTAGCATTCATGCAATACGGATTGCTGTGTCACAAGTATCAATGTAAATAACGAGGAGTCCGGTGGCACCTTAAAGACAAACAGATTTATTTGGGCCTAAGCTTTCGTGGGTAAAAAAACCCCACTTTTTCAGATGCAACCCACTAAAAGCTTAGGCCCAAATAAATCTGTTCATCTTTAAGGTGCCACCAGACTCCTCGTTTTCGTGGGTATAGACTAACATGGCTACCCCTCTGATAAGTATCAATGTAAAATCTTAGTGGAGACAATGCATTTTAGGTGAGGGGTATACAATTAACCTCAAATAGCTACACTGAGGTCAAAACTACCTAGGCCTTGTAAAAGATACACCTTTTCCTGCAGTGAAGCTAAAGCCTTTAACATGCATTAGAAAAGAGAGGTTTCAGAGTAGCAGCCGTGTTAGTCTGTATCTGCAAAAAAAACAGGAGTACTTGTGGCACCTTAGAGACTAACAAATTTATTAGAGCATAAGCTTTCGTGAGCTACAGCCCACTTCATCGGATGCAGGTGATCCTGTAAAACGCATGAAGCTATCGCTTGTCAAGACGCCCCAAAATAAGAAGACTTCTTGTAATGGGACTCAGGGAAATTGGGAGGAAGTTTCTATAAGGGTTTTCTTTTCTTTATTTCTCTTTAGTTATTTTTATTATTTTTCATGATGGGACCTTGGGAGAAGGAGCTGATGTTCGGCAGCTCAAAAGCTGTTTATATATTTGCTCTAGAGTCCTTCTAGCTGATGGTAGCAGTGTGTGACTACTTAGCATCCATGCAAATACAATGCTGATCAGTACATCACAAGTACTAACTACTGTCCTGCAACCGTGTGTGTTGGCCAGAAATGGTGCACAGGAAGCATGCTTCCTTGGGCTTTCTGATATCTTTTTCTTTTAGCAACGCACACGCTGTCTCCTCAGCCTGGCACTACCAATCTAGAAGTTAAAAACGGAGTGACCCAGGACACTAGTCCTATGGATTTAAGCAAGGTGAGAGCTATGTGTGGCTGTCACTCAAGGTAAATACAAGCAATGTGGATAATCTGGTGGGCCCAGATGTTTCGAGAGCTCAGCATGCTGGGTGGCAATTAATTGACCTTTAACTATTCATGGTAAATAGGCCCAATGGCCTGTGATGGGATGTTAGAGGGGGTGGGATCTGAGTTACTACAGAGAATTCTTTCCTGGGTATCTGGCTGGTGAATCTTGCCCACACGCTTAGAGTTCAGCTGATCATCATATTTGGGGTTGGGAAGGAATTTTCCTGCAGGGCAGATTGGAAGAGGCCCTGTGGGTTTTTCGCCTTCCTCTGCAGCATGGGGCACGGGTCACTTGCTGGAGGATTCTCTGCACCCTGAAGTCTTTAAACCACGATTTGAGGACTTCAATAGCTCAGACATAGGTGAGAGGTTTATCGCAGGATTGGGTGGGTGAGATTCGGTGGCCTGCATTGTGCTGGAGGTCGGACTAGATGATCATAATGGTCCCTTCTGACCTTAATATCTATGAGTCTATGAGGAGCCTGCTTGAAAAAACTGGCCATACATTTCATAATGGGGCGTGAAGTAGAGTTTGGTGACATTTTTTAGCCAAAGCTTTTTTTGGCTAAAAAATGCAGATTTGGGTTGTCTGAAACCTTTTGGGTACTTGTGTTGAATTTGCTGAAATGTTTCAGCTGGGAAAAAAACGGCGACAAAAAACCCAACACATGTTTTGGTTGTGACATTTTCTGACCGAATCATTTTGATTGGAAACAACTTTTCCTTTGGAATTTTACCTCAGTTCCATTAAAAAAAAAATACACGCCTCCCCTTGAAAAATGAAACAAAAAGTTTCTTTCAGGTTGAACAAAATATTTCATGTGACCCGAAACAATTATTTGCCCCTGTTTTTTTCTGGTTTGGGCCACAAACCAAAAAATTGGTTATTTGCAGAGGGCTAGTGCTGAGTGCTTTGACAGACATCCTTATTTAGGTGCCTAAACTGGAGGTGAGCTTTTTTAAAATCAGATCCTAATTGTGGGTGCTGAGAACGTGAAAATCTGTTCCTGAGTTCTTACAACTTGATTTGGCCCTTGGGTTGGGCCATCTTGGCTTAACCATTTGTTCACTGAGATCAACCATTGGCATGTGATGCTTATTCCACATTGGGAGGTTATACTGGAATAACTATATAGATTTAAATTCACTCGTTATTAGAGCCGGGTGAAGTTTTTTTGAGGAATATATTTTTGAGAAATTTGCCAAAAAAATAGATTTTTCCAGGTGGTGACACTTCACAAATTTGGGTTGAATTTGGCAAATAGTTTCAACAGAAAAAAAATTGGTTTTTTTTTTCCAAAAAGTCAAAGTACCCCAAAATGTCCCAAAACAAAAGTACCCCCAAAGACATTTCATTGTGGGTTGAACAAAACATTTTTGGTTGAAATGAAAATGAAATGAAAAGAAAAAATTAGTTTCAGATCAACCAAAATGTTTTCTTTGACCAAAACCAATTTTTTTCTTCAGTTTTTTCCCCCTGTTTCATTACCAAAAAAATCGAAAACATTCAGTTTTTGACTGGAACCGAACTGAATTTTGTTTCAGATTTTTTTGGTTTGTCCCCTCTCCCCCCCACCCCCGAACATAATATCAAATATTAGCTCATCTCTTCTCCTTAGATTATACAGAAAAAACTTTCCCATGTAAACAAGTTCAAAGGCACCTTTATAACAGTACAACTGCATCCATGCTACGGTTGTATCGATTTAATGATTTCAGTAGAAAAGCACGCCCTCCAACCAGAATAATTAAACTCATATAAAACCTGTGGAGAGAGCAGGCCTCAAAGGTGCAGCTGTTGATCTGCAGAAGTGACTCCTAATTGTCTGAAAAATTATTTCTTCATAACTAGGCGGAGCTTCATTTCATGAAGAAAATTCCTACTGGAGCAGAAGCTTCCAACGTTCTAGTGGGAGAGTTGGATTTCCTCCTTCGTCCCCTGGTGGTGTTCGTGCGTCTGACACCAGCTGTCCTTCTCTCAGGCATGACAGAAGTCCCGATCCCAACAAGGTAAGGATGCTAAAAAACACTTTACCTTTTTTTAAAATGAAAAAATATTTAAAAAATTAAATTAAAATATGTCTATATATTCAAATCTGATCCAAAAAAAATCTATGGAAAGTCCCAGTACACTCAGGCCAGCTTTACTCTTGTGCCTTTTATCAGCTCAGTGCACAGGGATGGGTTCCGAATGAACTCCATCCAGTGGGTGAAGTGAAGTTTTTAGAGAAGCAATACGCTTAAAGGGAGAGATTTTCAGAGGCATTAATGTGCCTAACGCCCATTGCAAGTCCATGAGCATTGTGTGCTAACTCCTGTTGAAGCTGATTTACTGTGCAGATCCCTTTGGAAACTTCACACAGTTTTTTTGCTCTTTACCAGGATTTTAATAAGAGCATTTTTTCTCTGTTTTATGTGGCCAGGTTCTTATTTTTCTTGTTGGGACCAGAAGGGAAAGCACATCAGTACCATGAGATTGGCAGGTCAATGGCTACTCTCATGACAGATGAGGTATGGTATGGCACAAGTGACAATTTCAGCTCTTCTCCTTTGCATTTCCTTGTTTTCTGCCTTTTCTAAATCATTCCCTCTCTCAGCCCAGGATTTAAGGGCATGTACTGTCTGTTTCCAGACTGATCAGATAAAGAATGAGATCAGGATGGGTGTGTAACACTAGGGAAGTTTGTTCTCTTCCCCAGCAGCAGCCAAAATCCAAATTTGCAAAATAGCTCAGCCTCCATTTAGGCATCAAAATAAGTGCCCGCTTTTCAACAACTCCGCTCAAAGGCCCTTATTATGGGCGAGGAATAGGCTGTCTGAAAATTTTCCATTGAAACTGTTTTTTGATGGAAGGTTGAGTTTAATTTCAATGAAGCAAAATATTTTGCAAAAAGTGTGTTCTGTGGAACATTCTGATTTATTTGTTGAAAAAATGAATGCCTGAAATTTGAAATATTTTAGTCAAAAGCTGAAATGGCCAAATCTTGAAATATTTTGACTTTGAAATGCCACCCCAGTGCCTCATGGGACTTGTAGTTCAAGCACCTCAGGCTCCCATTCTCCTCTGTGTGCTGGGTTCCCCAGCCAGACTACATCTCCCATGATGCACCACAGCCAGTGACTGTCCAAGAGGGGAGGCCATGGTTCATCATGGGAGATGTAGTCTGACCAGAGAACCTGTTTTTTACAGGACAATGGGAGCATGAGGTCAGCAAACTACAATTCCCATGAGGCAAATCAGTGGCATTTCAGAATCAAAATATTTTTGTTTTTTTAATTTTTCACTGAGCTCTTGAAATTTTATCTGGGAATAAACCTCATTCTCTGACCAGCTCTAGTCAACTAGCACTTGACAATCTGGCCCATTATTATGGTCTTTTTGTTATTACTCAAGTGAGGCAGTGTGATCTAGTGGATAAGGCACTCGACTGGGATTCAGGAGACCTGTTTTTGGTTCCCTGCTCTGTCTTTGAACTGCTGTGTGACATAGAATCATAGGGTTAGAAGGGACTGCAAGGGTCATCTAGTCTAACCCCCCAAAGGGCAAGTCACTCCATCTTTCTTTGCCTCAGTTTCCCCTTCCCAAGCTAAGCATGCCTAACCCTTACTCTCTTATTTGTAGATTTTCCATGACGTTGCTTATAAAGCCAAAGACCGTGCTGACCTTGTAGCTGGTATTGATGAATTCCTGGATCAGGTGACGGTATTGCCTCCTGGAGAATGGGATCCATCGATTAGAATTGAACCACCGAAAAATTTACCTTCCCAGGTAGGTAACATTTTTCACTTCCAGAATAAGAGAGAGACTAGAATGGCTGACGGGGATGTCTGAGCAGGAACTGTACAAAAGAGACCCCGTGAAGCAGTGTGTCATACTGGACAGAGCACAGGACGGAACTTGAGACCTGGATTTTATTCATGGCTCTGCAACTGTCATCCATGCTTGGGGCAAATCACGTCCCCTCTCTCTGCCTCAGTTTCCCCATCTCTAAAATGGGGATCATCGCTAAGGCTACGACTTAAATGGGTATTTTTAGTAAAAGTCATGGACGAGAAACAAAAAATCATGGCCTGTGACCTGTCCATGACTTATACCATAAATACCCCGATTGAATCTTGGGGGGCTGCTGCCAGAGGGGAGCACACAGCACCAGCTGCTGGGGGAAGCCTCCTGGGGGGGGGGACCAGCGTCTGCTCTGGCTGCTGCTGGAGGGATAGAGCCCCGAGGCCAGCCACTGCTCCGTCCGCCCCGGGGCCGCTGCTCAGGCGGTCTCCAGGGCCAGCTGCATTGGCTATTGCTCTGGTGGTCCCCGGGGCCAACTGCTTGGGTGGCCCTGGGGCCAGCCACACTGGCTGTTGCAGAAGTCACGGAGGTCGCAGGAAGTCACGGAATCCGTGACTTCCGCAACCTCCATGGCAAACACCAAGCCGTAATCATAACACTTCACTAGCTCACGGAGGGGTTGTGAGGATAAATACATTAAAGATTGTGAGACATGCAGATACTACAGTAATGGTGGCCATATAAGTACTTAGATAGATAGCAGAGGTGGCCAGTCTGGATTTCAAAGAGAGGGGCTGGTGGAACACTGTTCTGTGCGAGAGACCATCAGCTCTGGATCTAGCTGTGTCAGTCCAGTCCAAAATTAGACTATGGTGTGTTCATCTTTTTTGCCTGTGCAAAGTGTATCTGTCAGTACAACCTTCAAAGGCAGGTAGGGGTTGATTTGTGGAGTGGGAGTTTGGGGCTGTTTAATTGTATTTCTGGTTTTGCAACTGATGGCCGAGCACTGTGTGCAAGTCAGAAGAAATGAACACAAATCAATAAATAATTGCAGCAGAGTTTCTTAATGAGGCTGGATGTTTCAGTGTAGAGATGTGATTGGCAAGGTCCTAATGCTGCCCTGGATACAATTAGGGTGACTAGATAGCAAGTGTGAAAAACTGGGACACTTTTATTTTTGGGGGGATGAAGGTTTAGTTGCACATCTAAGACAAAGCCCCTAATATCAGGACGTCTGTCACCGTAGGTAAAATAGAATGTGAAAGACACAGCGTGAATAAGCTACTCCCCTGAGCGATGTTAAGTTACACTGACGTAAGCGCTTGTGCACACAGCTCTCTGTTGGCAGGAGAGCTTCTGCTGACGAAGAAATGGGGTCGGGGCGTGGGGGCTTCCCCCGCCCACCCAGCACTCTTGCCGGGGAGCGGGATCAGGACACAGGGGCTTCCCCAGCTCCCTGGCAGGAGAGCTGGGTGGGAAGAGCAGGGCAAGACATCGTGCCCCAACCCTGCTCCCCAGTAGGAGTGCCGGGCGGGTGGCGGGAGCGGGGTAAAGGCAGGGGGCACCTATTTTTCTGGGGTCCCCTGATTGGCTGGTCCCTGGGCCTGTGGCTAATCCGCCACTGCTTACACATGAGTATCACTTTACTTGTGTGTGAAGTGCTACTGACAGCATAAAATTAACAGCATGCATCAGTGTTTGCAAGATCAAGGCGTTAGTGTAGTGTATAGGAATTGGGTAGTACCCCTTTAAATAGTTTGGTAGCTCTCTAGTGGGCCTTTCTGTTATGGCAGAAGCCACCAGAACCTCCCAGAGCAGCTCACGCACAAGGGAATTTAAAATTTGTATTAAAGCTAATGTTAAAAAAATTATATAATACCTAGGTTAGGAAAAGAGTGTCTATACATCTGGGTATAGTGCTTAGATTATCCACAAATATAAAGTTAGTTTTTAAAAGTCATATGATACATAGAGTATATAATCAGCAATAACCCAAATTTAGGTGAAGAGATTTAACAGTACAGTTTCGATATTAGAATCCGAATACTCGCGTACATCGCTCATGAAAAGTTGTACAGAGATTTGGTTGTGGAAAGCAAAATGTATCAATGAGTGGAGATTGTCCCACAGTAATAAAGAATCAGATTGGTTGTCCATTTAGAAAATACAATCTGCGAGGACAGTATTTGTTACTTTCCTGACTGTGCTTCTCATTGGCTACTACCCAGTTCCTGCACACTCTACTAAGCACGGAAGAGTGTCTTACAATCAGATGCCTGGGATCTAGAGGAGAACACCACGAAGATCTCGCTCTTGTGTTTCTGTTTTAACAGGACAAGAGGAAGATGCCAGGTGTCCCTAATGGCATTGCTTGCCATACTGAGCCAGAACAGCACAGTGGACCCGAACTTGAACGAACAGGAAGGTTAGTGCGACCAGATTAAACATTCATCTGCCTCTCATTAAAGTTTGCCCTAGAGCTTTGCGAATAATAGATTTTTTTGGGGTTGGCACCTGTCTTTTTGTTGTGTTTGTACAGCACCTAGCATGACAGGGGCCCTGACCTGGTAAGATAAAAAATTATTATTATTATTTATTTGTATTAACAGTCAGGGCAAAAAAAGTTTCAAGTTGACACAAAACATTGTTTGGTCAATTGAAAAGTCTAGAACATTAATGTGGGGTTGAATGAAGTGTTTTGTTTAACTTGGAGCAATTGTTTTCACATGCGTGAATTTCTTAAAAATCAAGTGAAGGAAATTTCTAAACAAAAAGTCCTTTTCAATTGAAAAATCAAAATATTTTGTTTCAGAAATGTGCTCATGGGGGAAAAATGGATCTATGGGGTCAATACTTGTCCTGAGACCACTTTAAAATGGAGAGATGTATTATATTAGTTAATATAGTTGTTAATTAGTTATCAATTAATTAATAGATAAGGTGCCCAGTATATGATGACGCTCCAGTCTAAGCAGAGTAGTTCCTGGATTTTGTGGGACCAATCAAGCTTGTTGGAGCTCTTAACAAACACAAACGACAAGAATCGCTGAAGGGGACGGCTTAGTAAAGACAGTGTGTTTCCTGCACAAGGCAACGTGGTTTATGACCAGTAATGCATTGTATCTTGCATATCTGTAGGTAGGAACATTTGGATAAAGAGCCTTAATTTGAGTCAGATACCACAAGGATGCATTTTAATGATTAAAGGAAGAATATAAGCCTTAACAACAGAACCGGCTGGAAAATGGGAAGGTTTTCTAAGGGAAAATTTTGACTTTTTGGCACAATATCGAAACCTAAATATTGTAACTGAAATATTTCCATTCAAAATGGTGCCTCGTGGGAGTTGTAGTTTGGGTGGCTTATGCTGCCATTCTCCTTTATGGTTGGAGCTTTCTAGCTGGACTGCATCTCCCATGACGCACCACTTTCTCCCCCTTTTGCGGGGAGTGGCTGCATCATAGCAATTTGTGGTGGTGGTGTAGCATGGGAGATGCAGTCCTGCCAGAGTGCCTGGCCTGTATAGGAGAATGGGAACATAAAGTAGTTGAACTACAATGCCCATGAGGCACTGCAGTGCCATTTTAAATAAAAATACTTAGGATTTCAGTATTACACAGAAAAGCTGAGATTTTTCTCAGAATTTTTTTAAACAAAAAGAAGGGGAGGGGGAAATAATTTTTTGTCAAAATTTTCCATGGAGGAAGGGGTAGCAAAACATAGGGGAAACTCTCATTAGCATGATATGGCTCTTTGTTTCTCTCTAGAGACTAGACCATGTAGAGAGGTCCTGCAACTGTCCCCGAGCTTCTGTGCTCATATGACCCCCTTTAGTGTAGTATCTGAGTATATCCCAATGACCACTGGTCCCTCTAAGCTGTGCACGTGTGTGCACGCACACAGATCCTAAACCCCACGCACATGGCAAAACAACGCACGCACAAATATTTGCACAGAAGTGCAAAAATTTGCACAGAAGAAATTTTTTGCGCACGCAGCCTGTCAAAAATTAGAGGGAACGTTGCCAATGACTAATGGGTTTTGTCTTCCCAGCATCTCTGCTAGGCAGAGAAGGACTGTCGCCATATTCCAGATGGGGAAATGAGACACATGATACCTTAGGTGTCTTATCCACAGTCACGCGGGATGTTTTCTGGCTGAGCTGGGGACTGAGTGTGGTTCTTTCCCCATAGTCTAGTGGCTTATCCACCAGGCTATCGTACCTACCTATCTTTCCATCCTAATGGCTGATTCTTTAGGTCAAGCGGTAGCAGCTAATGCTTTAAGATCTAGGGATCTTAGGTTTAATCACAACCAGGGGTGTTGTTACATCCAGATATCTCTCGCTGTGGGGTGAAAACAATTATTTGAACAGCACTGGAACTCCTCATTATACTGGTGTTTGTATCACCGTAGCACCTAGGAGCCCTAGTCAGGGACCAGGACCCCATTGTGCTAGGTGCGGTATACGTGTGTATAAAAATGATTGAGAACGTAACGCTGTTCATATGCCCAGTAATGCAGAAAATTTAATGTATAGCAGTAGCAGATAGAGCACTGGACTGTGGCTAACAAGACCTGGGTTCTGTTCCCAGCTCTGCAACTGGCTTGTTGGGTGACTTCAGGCAAGTCAGTGCCCCTCTCTGTGCCTCAGTTTCCCCATCTTTAAATGGGATTCCTGAAACTTATGACCTGTGTAAAGCACTTTAAGATCTGATGGAAAGCATTGGAGCTAGGCATCATTTCATTATGAATAGTGTCAGAGCAAGGCGTAGGGTGGCTTGCAACATAACAGACTGTACAGGACAGCATTGCTTGTCTCTTGTTAAAAACAAAACAAAACCTGCCATTCTTGTCCCCAATAGGGGGGAAAATATCTCCTTTTCTTTTCTTTTGCAGGCTCTTTGGTGGTTTGATCATGGATGTGAAACGAAAAGCTCCTTGGTTCTGGAGTGACTTCAGGGATGCTCTGAGCTTGCAGTGCTTGGCGTCTTTCCTCTTCCTATATTGTGCCTGCATGTCCCCTGTGATTACCTTTGGGGGGCTGCTTGGAGAAGCGACCGACGGACAAATAGTAAGAATATTTTTTTTCTAATGCATAATGTATGATTCCCAGGAGAACAAGCTACATCAGAGAACACCAAGAGCAATAGGCATTGAATTTCACTGCTGCTAATATGTTCTGAGTTCTATTGATTTGCCTTCTGCTAGTTGATCCTTTAGGGGGCAGGTTTTCTCCACAACCAGGCAGGCTAGAAAAAATTTATTTATTTTTAAATGAAAGCTGAGAGTCTCGTGTAATCACTTGACTCCGGGAGCTGGAGCTTTAAGAAACCCTACCAAATTTGATGAGGCTCGTGATAAACTCGTGAGAGTTGTCAACACGGACTGATTTGGTGGAACGATATCAATTCACATCAGCAAAGCCGCTGTCCCATGGAATTCCATGGCATGTGCTGCTTATGCTTCGGGCACGCGAACAAAGTGTAGCTTTCAATGTTACATTTTCAAAGCTGTTATTCCATGGGGCAGCCCGTTCAGTTTGGATGGGTGAATAACCCTAACCTGGCTGAGTGATAGCTATTTAAAATTAAGATCCTGCTGGAGGTAGGATGAGAGGCATAGATAGAAAGTGATGGGTGTCCGTGTAAAACTCTCAGGGTACATCTACACTTATTTGGAGCTGGAGGTGTAGATTTTAGCTGGAGGAGGCCGATCTGTGCTAGCTCCGATTGAGCTAGTGTGCTAAAAACCGAGTGTAGCTGTTGTAATAGGAGGGGCAGCAGGGGCTAGCCGCTGTGGGCACGAGTCCAATGTCTTTCGTAATTTGGTTTCCCATTGCGCTGCATTAGACCATACAACTCCTCGTCTTGTCTTTGCCGGTGTTACTATCTCCCCGCACCCCCACAGGTTGTGTATTTATGTAAAGGTTTGCAAGAATGTGCCATGAGCCCACGCCACTTTCATTCAGCACTATGCATGTGTTCTTTTATATGCAGGCCCTCTCAGAGGTCCAGAGAGGCCCAGGCCACTTCCAGCTTTTGAGGCCCCTAGCCATAATAAAAATAAAAAAAATGATGACACATGGTCTAATCTTGTGCAATATATTTTTATTAATATTTATGAACATTTTAAACTCTTTAATATGACAAAATCTATATCAGTTAACAAAAAAATTAGGTCTTTTACCAAACCACATCTCTTATTTCCTTAAATTTGCAGCTCTAAGCTGAGAGAGCGTGTCACATTCTGGTCTGATAGGGATGCTCAGAAAAAAAAGTTGTGAAACTTATCAAATGCCAAAAAATTAAAAAGAGTCTAAATTTGAGGCCCCCTTTGAGCTTGAGGCCCAGGCCAAATGGCCCTCCTGGGCCCCCTCTGATTATCCCATGACTGCAAAATGCAGGGCCAGAGTCCAGAACCCCCCAAATTGTATTAAATCTTAAGGAAGGAAGAGGCATTTCCAGATTTTATTCACTAAATCCAATACACTGCAATCCATAAACAATACTCATCCCTAGCTCTTATCTGGCACTTTTCATCAGTAGCCCTCAAAGAACTTTACAAAGAGGGCATTATTATCTCCATTATACAGATGGGAAAACTGAGGCAGTGTATTTTGTTCCATCAAAAGGAATATAGGACTGGGAAGGACCTCCTCGGTCGCTGAGTAAAGTCCCTTAGTACTACATCCATATACGTATTGCTATTTAGAAATGTAAAATCCAAGCAAAGAGACGCAAATTGAGATTTTCAAACCAACTAAGGGATTTGGGTGCCGGATTCCCATTAAAAATCTGTCCGGGTGTTAGTCTCTTTTGAAAATAATCACTTGGATTCTCCACTAAGGCCACGTACAGCGCTCTGGAAGTGTATACTCAGCTTAAAATGGTGTGAATAGAGTTTACGCCCACCCTTATGCTCTGACAGAGCAGTGTCAAGTGGATTAAGTGTAAATGAGATTCAGACCCAATGTGTGTAAAACTTAAAGATGGAGGAATATTTATCTGTTTGTTTGTTTTTAACTTCAGAGTGCAATAGAATCCTTATTTGGCGCCTCGATGACTGGAGTTGTGTACTCTCTGTTCGCTGGACAACCCCTCACTATCTTAGGAAGTACCGGACCGGTGTTGGTGTTTGAAAAGATTTTGTTCAAGTTCTGCAAGTAAGGCGTGTGCTCTTTAGAATGTACAGAATTGACCCAGGTGGCAGATTAAAAGAATAACAGGGTGTAAAATACAGTTTTATTTCCTCCTTGCAAAGAAAACAGTGCTGCTTTTGTGAGTGATGGTGTAAGACTGGAATAGTTTGAATAGATTTAATCAAAATTGGAACAGAGAACAATACGCTTACTTTCATGAGCCGTGAATGGGTCACTCAAATGCTTAAATTTACGCACATTCTCAAGTTCCTAGCCCCCATCCCCAAATGCTTCTTTGTCTCATCCATTTCATATGTCTTGTCTTTTAGGTCTGGATCCTGGAAACACTTATGCACATGCTTAACTTCAAGCATTTAACTAATAGAGCTGATGGAAAAGTGGTTCCCCCATAGAGAATATTGATTGTTGGGTAGAAATCTGAATACTGTCCAAAAAAGTGAAATCTTTCATTTTTGGCTGAAATATTTTCGTTTCCAAGCATTCAGTTTTTTGACAAAAACTCAAATTTTCTGCAGAAAGCAGACACTTTAAAAAAAATTCATTGGAAATCCACTTTTCTTTCAATGGAAATTTTTTTGGATGGAAAATTTCCTACCAGCCATAGTAACTAATTCCATTGAATTTAAGGACTGTACATTCTTAATGTTATGCCTGTGTGTGTTTGAAGACTGAGCTCTTAAGGGCAAGGACTGAAATTTTAATATAGAAGTGTACAGTGCCTGGCTTAATTGGGCTGTGGCTAGGTTGATTAATTAATAATAAATAATAATAATAGATTTGAGCTCTTCTCTGCCTGGTCTACACCCTTGACTGGTGGTAGTTGGCCTGGAGAGCTATGATTTACTAAATTGGTCCTCATAAGAGCGTTAATGTGTGAATAAAATGTCCTGTGCCATTCACTGAAAACTGTGCACCTGTTTGCTTATTCTGACGTTTGGCGCATGTCCCTGGCTCCTTTTTGCAGAGACTATGCACTCTCCTACCTTTCCCTGAGAACCAGTATCGGATTGTGGACTGCTTTCCTGTGCATCGTCCTTGTGGCAACAGACTCCAGCTCCCTAGTACGCTACATCACTCGCTTTACTGAAGAAGCGTTTGCTTCTCTGATCTGTATCATTTTCATCTACGAAGCTCTAGAGAAACTGATTAAGCTAGGGGCAACCTACCCCGTCCACATGCACAGCCAGCTCGACCACCTTACCTTCTACTAGTAAGTTCATCTTGTGGGTTTTCCCCCCCTCCTTTTCTAAAGCTACTCTCAAACAGGACAGTAAGATGCTGATTCAGCAAAGTATGTGCCTAAGCTCAACCCTGTTTAACAAAGCATTTAAGCACACATTTAATTCCCATTGACTTCAGAAGGATTGCAGCACCTTGCTGAATAAGAAGGGTTTAAACATGTGATTAGATGAAGATGATCTAGTGCAGCGTTTCTCACCCTTTTTTGATAACAGAGACCAGCTTGTTGCCTTCCTAAGCTCTGTCAGGGAGATCTCGGGGACCAGCACTAGTCCATGGATAAGAACATAGCCATATTGGGTGAGACCAAAGGTCCATCTAGCCCAGTATCCTGTCTTCCAACAGTGGCCAATGCCAGGTGCCCCAGAGGGAATGAACAGAACAGGGAATCATCAAGTGATCCATCCCCTGTCACCCATTCCCAGCTTCTGGCAAACAGAGGCTAGGGACACCATCCCTGCCCATCCTGGCTAATAGCCATTGATGGACCTATCCTCCATGAATTTATCTAGTTCTTTTTTGAACCCTGTTATATAGTCTTGGCCTTCACAACATCCTCTGGCAAGGAGTTCCACAGGTTGACTGTACTGTGTGTGAAAAAAATACATTTGTTTGTTTTAAACCTGCTGCCTATAAATTTCATGTGGTGGCCCCTAGTTCTTGTGTTATGAGAAGGAGTAAACAACACTTCCTTATTTACTTTCTCCACACCAGTCATGATTTTATAGACCTCTATCATATCCCCCCTTAGTCATCTCTTTTCCAAGCTGAAAAGTTCCAGTTTTATTAATCTCTCCTCATACGGAAGCTGTTCCATACCCATAATCATTTTTGTTGCCCTTTTCTGAACCTTTTCCCAATATATCTCTTTTGAGATGGGGTGACCACATCTGCACTCAGTATTCAAGATTATGGCATACCACAGATTTATATAGAGGCAATGAGATATGTTTTGTCTTCTTATCTATCCTTTTCTTAAGGATTCCCAACAGTCTGTTTGCTTTTTTGGCTGCTGCTGCACATTGAGTGGGTATTTTCAGAGAACTATCCACAATGACTCCACGATCTCTTTCCTGAGTGGTAACAGCTAATTTAGACCCTGTAGCAAGGCACAACTCACCAGTGCAGCGCCTCCCGCTGGTCATCCTGGGAATTCTCTCACACTGCAGTCTGCACTACTCATCATTGGCAAGGAGGGTTTGGACCTGCTGCCTTTACCTAACCTTGGGCTGCCCCTCTGCAACCCCAGTACCTGCTTTAGGCCTTCAGCAAGGCCTGCAGGCTGGGGGTTTTCCAGCCTGGAGCTCCCTAGCTCCTCTGGCCTTTCCCCAGCCCTGCTTTACTCTGGGCACCCTGGTGAGCTCCCAAGCAGCCAAGCCCCTCTCTCTTCACAGCTAGAGAGAGACTACTTAAGCTCCTGGCTCATAGTCTTTTATAAGGTCAGCTGTGGCCTGATTGGGGTGTGGCCCCAGCTGTGGCTGCCTTCCCCATCAGCCTAGCCTTTGGCTCGCAGCACCAACCCTCTCCCAGGGCTGGCTGTAACCCTTTCAGGCCCGGAGTGGGTGATCACCCTGCTACAGACCCCATCATTTCATATGTATAGTTGGGATTACGTTTTCCAATGTGCATTACTTTGCACTTATCAACACTGAATTTCATCTGCTATTTTGTTGCCCAGTCACCCAGGTCTGAGAGATCCTTTTGTAGCTCTTTGCAGTCTGCCTGGGACTTAACTGTCTTGAGTACTTTTGTATCATCTGCAAATTTTGCCACCTCACTGTTTACCCCTTTTCCCAGATCATTTATGAATATGTTGCATAGGACTGGGTCCAGTACAGACCCCTGAGGGACACCACTATTTACCTCTCTTCATTCTGAAAACTGGTTATTCCTACCCTTTGTTTCCTGTCTTTTAACTGGTTACCAATCTATGAGAGGACCTTCCCTCTTATCCCATGACTGCTTACTTTGCTTAAGAGCCTTTGGTGAGGGACCTTGTCAAAGGCTTTCTGAAAATCTAAATGCACTATATCCACTGGATTCCCCCTTGTCCACATGCTTATTGACCCCCTCAAATAATTCTAGTAGATTGGTGAGGCATGATTTCCCTTTACAAAAACCATGTTGTCTATTCCCCAACAAATTATGTTCATCTATGTGTCTGACAATTTTGTTCTTTACTGTAGTTTCAACCAGTTTGCCCAGTACTGAAGTCAGGCTTACTGGCCTGTAATTGCTGGGGTCACCTCTAGAGCCCTTTTTAAAAATTGGCATCACATTAGCTATCCTCCAGTTGTTTGGTACAGAAGCTGATTTAAATGAAAGGTTACAGTTGACAGTTAGTAGTTCTGCAATTTCACATTTGAGTTCCTTCAGAACTCTTTGGTGAATCCCATCTAGTCCTGGTGACTTATTACTGTTTAATAAAAATTAAACAGTGGATAGAACAATGGGCTGGGGTTCATGAGACCCAACTTCAGTTGCTAGCTACTCCTGAATAGCTCCCTGTGTGGACATTCTTATTCCAGAATCCACTTTGGAAGTGGATTAAGAACATTCCAGAATAAGTGTCCACACACCGTGTTGTTCAGGATTAGCTATTTTGCTTTGAAGATACATCCTGCCTTTTTCTGGAACAGCTGTCGACAAGCCCTCTGCATCAGGCTTTCTGTATGACCCTGGGAAAATCACTTAATGTGCCTGTAATAATTCTTCTCTGTCTCGCGGGGGAATTGGGAGGATTAAATCCACCAGTGATTGTAAGATGCTCAGATATGATGGTGAAGGCCATAGAAGTGTCAGGAGTTGAATTTAAGCACACGCTTAAGTGCTTTGCTGGATTGGATCTTAATGCAAAAACTAAGCTTCTTGAACTCCAGCTGACATAATGTGTGACTGTTTAGTGGTAAAGCGCAGAGATGTGCCACAGAGGTGTGGGAACTTTTGAACAGGGAATCCACCAACACCTAGAAACCACTGGCATTTTGCTATGTACTTTGAGAGCATTATAGTGGTCTAGTGGTTCGGGCACTGGGCAGGGAGTCAGGAGACCTGCATTCAGGAGCCCTTGAACAAGCCCCTTCCCTGCTCTCTGCCTCAGTTTCCCCATCTGCACAGTGTGGATAATGGTACATATTTTGCTTTGGAGGTGCTGGTTGTGCCTCTGTAATGGAGGCTGAGCTCAGTTTTGCTCTTAAACCTTTTTGGTTTTGAGCTTAATCCTAAGAATACAGCATATCTTCCCCCAAAATTAAAAGCGAAGTATAATTATTATGCAACGAGGTTCTGTTATTGCTGAGGAGTTCCCCTCTTTTGATACTTTAACCCTAATATGTTTTCTTTGCTCTTAGCTGTAAATGTGCTGCTCCTGACAATCCCAGCAATCAAACCCTACAGTTCTGGAGCGACAGGAAGATTGTCCCTTCTGCGATTGAGTGGGCAAACCTCACTGTCAGTGTAAGTGCTTGGGCCTTTGTGCTCCTATCTGTGGCATATTACAGATCTAGGGTAACCAGATATCCCGATTTTATAGGGACAATGCTGATATTTGGGGCTTTGTCTTCTATAGGTGCCTACTGCCCTCTGTCCCAGTTTTTCACACTTGCAGTATGGTCACCGTATACAGGTCAGAAGGGAGCAGAAGGGTGTCAAGGTCCAAATAACCATCATGTCACACTCCCGCTAATGTTAGCTCTGCCTTTTCATGCTGCTGATTGTTACTTATATTCCCTGAGTTACCCCAGGTCTCAAACCGGACTAGAACTACTGTAATACAAATGATGCAGTTCAGATTCTTGTGAGTTTAAAATTAGGGCTGGCTGGAAAACAGGAATTCTCTTTTGCAAAAAAATGTCAAGGTTTCAGCATTTGTTTTCACCGCAATGAAACGGAAACCTTCCACCGTTTCCTGTGAATACGAGAGAGAGAGAGAGCAAGCGAGCCTAAGGCCTGCTCCGCAATAGCTTGGTGGTTACAGTGCTCACCTGGCCTAGGGGAGACCTGTTCTACCTGATATGGAGGAGAGATGAACCTGGGTCTCCAGGTGAGTGTCATAACAGCTGGAATATATAGTCAGAATCTCTGTTGGGGCTGCTGTACTTTGTATAAATAAAACCTTCTGCCAGAAAATAGTGGGGCAGAGGGAGACTGAGTCTAGCCTGGTGGATAGGATGCTTACCTAGCATGTGGGAGTTTCAAGTCCTTGCTCTGTCTATCACCCAGCTGAGTGCCCTAGTCCCCAGGCCATTGGCTATTCAGGGGTCACTCCCCTGACATCCCATCCAGGTTCTGTGAAAATGTTGCCAAAACTAACCCCTTCCTACCAAAAGTTATAGTTGGCATTTTCTGATGGAAAAACATTTTGTCAGAAATTTCCTGACCAGCTCGAGTTTAAATGCTTGGGACCAGCATTCTCTTGGCCAGGGGAGGTGATCATCCGCAAAGACCCAAGCAGTAAATGCAGCCTGCCTATGCCCTTGATTTAGGAAAGCATCTCTGTTCAGGAAAGCAATCCTGTGCTCGGCACTAAGTCCACACTTACGTCTCATTGAAGTCAATGGGACATAAGCGCACGCTTAAAGTTAAGAACGTGCGCAAGTGCTTTCCTGATTTGGGGCCTCATTACTCCAAGCCCGGGACTCGGATTCAGTAATGTGCTTAAGCATATCGCTTTCTTTAGGCATGTGAGATGGGGAACTGCTTAAAACTAGGTGTGTGTTTAAGTCCTTTATTGGAATCGGGGACCCTGTGTGGAACATAGAGGTCTTTTCCCAAAATCTTCTGATCACTTCATGTGGGTTTTTCCATGAGAACTCACTTCTCCTTCCATCATTATCATTGACTTAACCCTCCTTTCCATCCCTCTCTCGCCTGCCCTGAATTCTTCCTTTTTCTGTGAGATGTTTCAGAGCGGTAACCGTGTTAGTCTGTATCAGCAAAAAGAATGAGGAGTCCTTGTGGTACCTTAGAGACTAACATTTATTTGGGCATAAGCTTTCATGGGCTAAAACCCACTTCATCGGATGCATGCAGTGGAAAATACAGTAGGAAGATATATATATATATATACAGAGAACGTGAACAAATGGGTGTTGCCATTACCAACTGTAACAAGACTAATCAATTAACCTTCTTGTCAACTGTTTGAAATGGGCCATCCTGATTATCACTACAAAAGATTTTTTTCTCCTGCTGATACTAGCCCACCTCAATTGATTCGTCTTGTTAGACATGATGGCAACACAACATTCACAACACAACATCCCCTGGCAGTGAGTTCCACAGGTTGTGCGTTGTGTAAAGTAATACTTCCTTTTGTTTGTTTTAAACCTGCTGCCTATTCCCTCCTTACTGCACCCTAACTTACCCCATGCTTGTTCGATGGCCATTGTGCAACGAGTAGGCATCTCCATTGGTAGCTGCCAGTTTAAATGTATTTTACTGGTAATGTCTAAGCCCGCACCTATGAGGATTTGACTCTGTGAGCCCGGTCAGAGCTGAGAGGGGAGGTTGGAGGAGCCCTGCCTGAGCAAGCAAATCTGAAGAGTATGACTGCCCTGGGCAGGCATAATGCCTCATGAGTCCAGTCCCCTGAAAAACCATGAGCAAAAATAAATCACAAGACTTGCAATAACATCATAAGACTTGGCAACAGTGCCCCATGCTCAGGAGCAGCAGGGACTGCACCTGTTCTGTAGCTATATAGCCTGTGTTTCCTCTAGTGTTGGCTCGGTAGCCTGCTGCTGCTAGCAGGGGACGATTCCTAGCTAGCTTCCTGTGAGACCTGGAGCAATGTTGTGTCTCTTTGCCTCCCCACAATTTCCTTGACCCATTAGGTGACAGATTGCAGCCACTTTGTGCGTGAGCTCTCTCTGCCCTTTCAGCACTCTAGCGCACGCTACAGGGCAACCCCAATATAGCCCATATTCTGCTAGCAATTTGTGATGTAAAACATTATTGCATTTTTTTTTGAGGGGGTAGTTTTTAAATAAAGCCGGTGTCGTTTCCACTCTATTAAGATCACATGCACTTTGGCAGGACTGTAATGCTCTCAGATGTTTTTCCATTACATTTCCATTACTGTTTTTCCATTAGTAAACAGCACTGTTTGCACAAATTAGGTCATTAGTGCAACGATTCAGGTGAAAAGAACAGGAGTACTTGTGGCACCTACAAATTTATTAGAGCATAAGCTTTCGTGAGCTACAGCTCACTTCATCGGATGTCATGCTAGATGAGTTCTTGGTTACCCAAGGTTAATAAGTGACTTAAGGCATAAGCATGCCAATGATTAGGAAGAGATTGTCAAAAGAGGTGGACACTACAGCTGGTCCCAAAAATTTTGTCCAAACAGGTTTCTATCTGAAAATTCCACTTTGATGCAACTTACATTTTCTGTGAAATTATATTTGCAGTAAAATTTCACTTCGAAAAAAAGTAAAGGAAAAAAACAGAACACATTGAAATGTCCCCGGTTTGATATATTTGGAACAAAAGTTTTTATTTTTGTTTGTTTCAAATTTATTTTTCATTTTGAAACCTACTTTATTTTGTATAAAAAATAAAAATACATTTTTAAAAGTGCTCAGAATCGAAACAAAACCTTTCAGATTTATTGAACGTTTCGAATGACCCCCACAAAATAATTTTTTTTAAGAATCTCATTTTGCGAAAAATTTTAAAATTTTTGGCTTTTTGTCATGGTTTGGAACCTTTTTTTTTTTTTTTTTCCTTTTTTCTCAACATTCCAAAATGTTTCACAGGGACAGAAAATCCATTTTCTGACCAGCTCTAGTCAGCAGATTGGGTGCTGAGCTGTTTTGAAAATCTGGCCCTACGTGTCATGACAGGAACCGTAGAGCGATGAACGCTTTTGAAAACGTGACCCCAAGAGATGACTCTCATCTGTTAAGTGTTTGCAGGATGGAGACTTTAAGTAAATAATAGTTTACTCCCGTCAAGTTCAGAGTTAGGGGATCAGAGGTCTTACTAGATGATCTAACTCTCCGTTCAAGGCTTCAATTCTCTGAATGAAAAAAGTTAGCGGCCAACACTTGTAACAAGAGGGTGTTAATATCCATAAATCATTACAGCCCTTCTGATCATTCCTACATGTTGCTACCTAATGCATATTAAAGCTACATGCTGTCAGCCAAAGGCACATCATAGTCAGTGGGAGTTTGGCCTATGTAAGAATTGCAGGATTTAGTTCTGAATGCTGTCTTTAGACTATGCAGATACTAAGGCCTTTAAAGAGCCCGTTTATTGAGATGTCACATGACATTTGTGGTGTATCATGGGCATAGTGTGTGTTTATGGTGGTGTCTTGATTACCTGTTTCTCCAGGAATGTCGGAAAATGCGTGGTGAATTTACTGGACCTGCCTGTGGGCACCATGGCCCCTACACACCAGATGTCCTCTTCTGGTCTTGCATTCTCTTCTTCACCACCTTCATCATGTCTGGCGCACTGAAGATGTTTAAAACCAGCCACTATTTCCCGACAAGAGTAGGTAGAAGATGGTGGCTAACTGCCACCCCTCTCTTTCCTGAAAGACCAGTATTTCATGGTAGCTCTCGTTAGTGTATATTGATATAAATTCCAAGGCTGTGAGGAAATTAGGACTGGTCATAAATTTTGCCATGGTCCCTCATGAGAACTATAGTTCATTGATCTCATGTCCCGATCCTCCACTATGGTCTGGGTTTCCCAGGTAGACTACATCACCCATGATGCACCATGGCCAGGGACTCCTGTGCTACACTGCCTCCCCTTACAAGAGGGATGATCAGAGTGCATCCTGGGAGATGTAGTTTGAGCTGGGAGCCCAGACTATAGAGGGGAATGAGAGCTTGAGGCACCTGGACTACATCTCCCATGCAGCATCATGGTAGCATTTCCAAATGGAAATATTTTGGGTTTTGCCTGAAATATTTTGTCTGACAATCAACATTTTTCCTGGGGGAGAAAAAAAACGTTTTTCAAACAGCTGTAGTGGAAATATCACCAAATTCTCCATGTATTGAAGCAGATGTCATGGCATGATTCTGGCACATCAGGGTATATATGTGATATATTTAGAATGATCCTTGTCCAGTGAGATCTAGCCAGTGCCCACAAACCTCATTGCATGCACTCCAAGGCATCTGAAGAATTTGGACTAACACCAATATTGCTAACTTGAGACTGCAGTAATATGGACAAAGTAATAGGACTATTGGAATTGACTGTGGGTATTGATATGTTCCTAAAGGGAAGAATCTGGGGATTTAAAAACAATTCTGAATGGTAGAATCATGTATTAAAAAGTATGCTTGAATCTGGGTGTTTGCTAAAAATTAACATTACGTTTAACAATAAAAAGGGAAAGAATTTCAGTGGGAAGATCATTTGCCTTTGACTGTACTGTCTGTTGCTTTGTTTTGACAGTTTACTAATGCCTAAGGCTACATTTTAGTCATGGGTATTTTTAGTAAAAGTCATGAACAGATCACAGGCAGTAAACAAAAATTCACGGCCCGTGACCTGTCCATGACGTGTACTGTATACTGCTGACAATCTTAGTGGGGGATGGCCCAGAGGCACTGCGGGTGCTCGTGGGAGGGCGGGTGCTGCGGGTGGTCATGGGGGTGTGTCCTGGGGGTGCCGCAGGTGCCTGGGCGGGTGGTCCGGGAGGCACTGCGGGTGCTCAGGGGACAGCAGCCCGGGACCCCCACTGGAGCTGGGCGGGGGTTGGCGGGGCTGGCAGGCTCCCTACCCAGCTCCTCGCAGCTCCCTGGAAGTGGTGACATGTCCTTCCCTCAGTTCCTAGCTCTACGTGCTGCCCCTAGCGCCAGCTCCGCAGCTCCCATTGGCCAGGAACCACAGCCAATGGGAGCTGCGGGGGCGGTGCCTGCGGGCAGAGGCGGCACGTGGAGCTAGGAGCTGAGGGAGGGACATGTCGCCACTTCTGAGGAGCCCCCCAAGGTAAGTGCTACCCAGAGCCCTTACCCCCTCCCCTGCCCCAACCCTTAGTCCCCTCCCACATGCACCCAAACACCTGCTGCTGCTGGGGTGGGGGGTTGTCTGAGACTGCCCCAGCAGCAGCCAGCCTAGGCCAGCTGCACCGGCCTCTGCAGAAGTCACGGAGGTTCAAGAAAGTCACGGAATCCGTGATTTCCGTGACCTCCATGACAAACTCGCAGCCTTACTAATGCCAACTGCTTCTTTAATGTCTCATACCAGGTACGAGCCATGATAAGTGACTTTGCTGTTTTCTTAACTATCGTCACTATGGTGACTTTTGATTTGTTAATTGGAGTCCCATCACCAAAGCTACAAGTGCCCAGTGTCTTCAAGGTAATCAAATGGTGTAACAGATTTGGTTTCACTGAACAATCCACATTTGTAATGACATTTTAAAATGAGCTGTATGTTGTGAAAGGCAGCAAGGTTTAGTGGATGGAGGATGGCAGACTAGAACTCAGGACTCCTGGGTTCTATTCCCATTTCTGGATGGGGTGTATGGATTAGTGATTAAAGCAGGGGCAACTGAGAGACAGGATTCCTGGGTACAGTTCCTAGCGGTGGGATCTAGTGGTTGGATCAGGGAGGAGTGGGAGTTAGGAGATCTGAGCTCTGTCCTGATATGGTCACTGAATCCCTGGGTGACCTTGGAAAGCCTCTTCAACTCTCAGGGTGGAATTTTCAAAAGCACTCCAGTGGCTTGGGGATGTTCTGTTTTTAGAGGTGACTTAGGCACTTAGGCCTAGATCCTTAAAGATATTTAGTCACTTAACTGCCATTGAAATCAATGAGAGTAAGGCATACCTTCGAGGATCTGGGCCTTAGAGCCTAAATCAATGGGCTAAATTACTTTGCATAAATTATTTTGAAAAAAATGGGCCATAGGCTCCTAAATCCTTTAGAAGCTTTTGAAAATGTTCTCTTTAGTAACATGTTCCCCATCTGTAAGATGAGGACAATAGCACTGCCCTAACTTGCAGGGGTATTGTGGGGATAAATACATTCAAGACTGTGAGGCCCTTAGGTACTCTGGAGCTGGGAGCTGGATAAGTACATAGATAGAAAAATGACTGAGAATGGATGGTACAGTTGCTTCAATAAATGGCTTTTATTATGCTGTGTGTATTTTGCTGTAGCCGACAAGAGATGACCGTGGGTGGATTATTAGCCCGATAGGACCCAATCCCTGGTGGACAGTGTTAGCAGCTCTCATCCCAGCTCTTCTCTGCACCATCTTGATATTCATGGACCAGCAAATCACTGCTGTTATCATAAACAGAAAGGAGCATAAACTCAAGGTAACAGTGTTTGAGGAGTGGATGAAGAGACCTGATTCTCCATTACTCTGAACCTTGTGTCATTTACCCCTGTGCAAAGTGAGCGTGGCATGCTTCCACATCGGAATGGTAGCAGTTTACATCAGCTTTGCACTCATTTTGCAAGGCCCTGACTTAAGCACATGCTTAACTTTAAGCAGTTGCTTAATTGCTGTCCTAAATAAAGATGCTTTCCTGGATTAGGCCCTAAATGACTACACAAGGAGCAGAGCAACAGAGAATTCGGCCAGTAATCTTCCTAACAGGTAAATTAGCCTAAAACCAAAATATCGAGGAGAGGTTTGTATTACCATCTCTGATGGGAATTAATTAGTCTGACACACCACAAAGTAACTCATATTATAACTTCCTCTTAGTTACTTAAAAATAAAACCAGTCGAAATTTTTCTGATGAAAAATAGCTTTCTGATTAAATGGAAATTTCTGCCAAAAAAATCTGGTTATGTTGATAATTTCCAGGTTTTCATATTTAAAAAAAGCTAATTTTTTTTGGTTGGTTTTCAGTTTCCAAAAGCTAAAGAGATTTTTTTGGACAGTTTTTCAAGAAAAATGTCAACAAACTTGAGTGTTTTTCATTTTTATCGATTTTTTTACAAGAAAAGGAATTAAAATGTTTCGCCACCAAACTCTACTTCAAAGTTAATTTCTACATGACTGGACAATTATAGACTTGAAGGATGTTAGTTTTCCAAGGTGCTTTATTAAAGCAGAAAATCTTCCTGCTGGAATGTTTCTGGATAAAAATGATGAATTCTCTGTTTCTGAAAGGATTCTTATGAACACAAATAACTCAGCGCTTCTTTATTTCTTGTAGTAATATTGGTGTTTTTCAGATCGTTACATGGCATTTAATTAAAAAACATAACTTGTGCATCGTACATCAAGGTTTAGTTTGTGTTTCTGAAATATGTGCTCCAGCTCAACCTCAAGATATGGAATAACTGAGTGAAATTCTGTGAATGGCCTTTGTTATGATTAGACTAGCTAATCATAACAATCACTTCTGGCCTTAATATCTGTGGGTGAAATCCTGGCTCTATTGAAGTCAATGGCAAAACTGCCATTAATGTGAACCAGGATTTCAACCCATGAGTCTGTTTTCAGAGATCATCCCTTTGGATAAAGCTTGTGTCTTGTCTCACTGGATTCTATTTTCTTGCAGAAAGGATGTGGCTACCACTTGGACCTTCTGATGGTAGCAATAATGCTTGGTGTGTGCTCCGTGATGGGGCTGCCCTGGTTTGTTGCTGCAACTGTTCTATCCATCACCCATGTGAACAGCCTTAAACTAGAGTCTGGCTGCTCAGCTCCGGGAGAACAACCGAAATTTCTCGGGATACGAGAGCAAAGAGTCACTGGCCTCATGATCTTTGTGCTTATGGGCTGTTCCGTCTTCATGACTGCTGTGTTAAAGGTAACAGGACACAAAGTACCCAAAGTTCATCGGGACAATAAATATATGGAGAAATATTGTGTTTGTGATTGTACTGTGGAACTCACTGCCACATGATGTCCCCGAGGCCAAGAACTTAATAAGATTCAAAGAGGGATTGGACATTTATGTGGATAACAATAATATCCATAGTTATAACAGATAATGCAAGGGAAAAAAAGTGACAGAGACTCTTGTGCTGCAGGGTTTAAGCCAATCTCTAACTATTCAGTATTAAGGTGAGACTTCATGGGAGGGCAGATTATCCCACATTTGCCTATTGCTGGTTTCTTGCACTTCCTCTGGTGCGTCTGGTACTGATTAGATGGACTTCAGGTCTGATCCAGTCTGGCAACTCCCATGTTCCTATTTCCACGGATAATGTGACAAGAAATATTACAAGGGGCATTACCATAAGAGGTGGCAGCTCGCTGTACTCGCTTCCTCCGAACTGGCTTCCGTCTTAGAGTATCTCTTCACTGAAAAAAAAAGGTATGTTCTTAATTCAGGTTAGCTAACCCTGGTTAAAACAGCAGTGAAGACATGTCTACTCAGCCGTTAATTCACATTAGCAACTTGTGTTCAACCTCAGTCTCCCCATGGACTTTATCTTGAGCTGCTAACCTGAGTTAAAATCCAAGTTGCTGTGTCTTCCCTGCTATTTTCACGTGACTGAGCTAACCTGAGTTAAGAACACACAGTTTTATGCGGTGAGGACATGCCCTTAAAGAGGGTTAATGGATAAAGTGGCAGACTCCTACAGCCAGATTGTCAAAATGAGCCCTCTGTGCATGTATATTTCCGTGCATGTGTTTTTCATGCCCACACCACATGTGCATGTGAATTTACGTGCAAAAGCCCCATGTGCCTGGCTGTGGGTTTTGCACACAGGAGCTCTACCATTTGCATGTGTCGATGATGGGGAGCCGTGTGCAAGCCGTAAGACCCAGAGTGCTGAGGAGGGGGAAAGCTGCCTGGATGGATTCCCGTCTGTGGAACTGATTTAAAACTGAAGGGAGACATGGAGGCAGAGTCTGGACTCGGGTCACATCTAGGCCATCATCCTGGAGCACATGAGCATGTGCCATAAACTCCTGTTTTCTTCCAGCCAGGGCCAGGCTCATCCCTTCTTAGCTTTTAAAACTGGATGAAATCAAGCTTATTTAGACCAGTACCACATCCAGCTGCTGGTCTTCCAGTTACAATTGACTGTGATTCCCAGCGTGGACTGCTTTCGTAAAGGCTAACCATTCAATAGCGGCTGCACAGACTGTCTTACAAGTTTTCACCCCAAAACGTCACCTGTGGGCTGAGATGAAGCATGCTAGCCTTCTATGTAGTCACAGTGAACTAGGGGGATGGCTTTTCTTTACTGTCACAGAATGCAGCAGCATTGAGATAAGTACATTTGAACACTGGCAAAATGACCTACTTTCCTCTAACCTCGTTCTTGGAAATGACCAAACCGTTTTTGATGTAACTTTCCCCCAAAAAGTCATTCCGATACAGAGCTGAAGCATGAAAAATGTCAGCCTTAATGATAGGCGAGCCTTATATGGCTATTATTTACTGTATACAGGTTTATCTTTAATACTTACGTTCTCTTTGCAGTTTATCCCGATGCCTGTGCTTTATGGTGTGTTCCTTTATATGGGCGTTTCTTCACTCGGAGGGATTCAGGTGTGTAATTTTGTAGCGCAAGGCTGTGTGCTAGATAGCATGGCAATGGATGGTGCACTGAATTAGGATTCCCAAGACCTAGGTTCTATTCCCGGCGCTGGCCTTCTGGATGATGTTAGGCAAGTCATTGCCCACCCTGTGCTTCCGTTTCCCCATTTGTAAAGTGTTCTGAAATCTACTGTTGGAAAGTGTTGTATAAGAGTTATATGGTGGTGTTATTACTCCTTGAGCTAAAGGACCTGGTCCATTAGCTTACAGGCAGTAGTAGAATCACAAATCTCTACACATGATCTAGCCACTGGGGGGAGGACAAAGACTCACGCCGGTTTGCATATGGTAATTTTCAACATCCCACTAGATTGTTATTTTAAAGGAGACTCTTTTATTTCTCTTCCTGTTAATAACTTAAACTACTAAATGCAAATCTCGGCCAGCATTTGAAATCCTGTGCAATCAGAACTTCTTTTGTATATGGTCTTTTCAGTTCTTTGATCGCCTGAAGCTGTTTGGAATGCCAGCAAAACACCAGCCCGACTTTATCTACTTACGGCACGTCCCCTTGCGAAAAGTACATCTCTTTACTGTGATCCAGCTGACGTGCCTTGTTTTACTCTGGGCCATCAAAGCTTCTCCTGCTGCCATTGTCTTTCCCATGATGGTAAAGCTCTTGCTCTTTACTAGCTGGATGGTTTGTATCGATATACACCAGCCATCTGCTTTAGGGTGTGATTAGTGGTTTTGTTCAAGAATTAGTAAGGGTCTTACTGAGTCTCATTTCCCCTATGGCCTCCAATGCCAAAGTAAAATGAGTGTCAATATAATTCCCTATTCAGGCTCTTTTGCATGGTGCAAACGAGAAGAGATCCCTAAAGGCCTTGTCTATATCCCTTACTCATATGAGCAGTCTCATTGAAGCCTGCCATTCGGAATGAGCTGGGGCAGCATTTTTGTTACGCTTGCTAGGTTAACTGGACAGGGATTGGGCCTGCTTCTGGGGCCATGTCCAAACTAGGAAAAAGATGTATTTTTAACACATGTGAACTAACCATGTCAAAATCCCTGTGTAGACGAGGCAGTTGTAGTTAGCTGATTGAGGACAACCCAGAGCCGGAGTCCAGGCTTGAACTCGACCAGCTAATGCCTGCTAAAATGATAGTTTGCCTTGTCTACACTAGGATTTTATCACGTTTTAAAAACACACCTTTTCTTAATGAAGTCAAGGCCCCTGTGCATCACCTGAGCACTGTTAAGGGGCCTCACCGTACATGAGGATCAGGCCCACTGTGTTTTCAGAAAGTTTTAGAATGTTGATTGAGGCATACCTGAAAACAAAAGATGTTCTGAATCTGAAAATTGAGTGAAACCATCATTGACTTGGTCCATTTGACCCACTTATTCCCAAATGGACTTCACTGGTGAACTCTAATATGAAAATTGGCTTGAACTGATTAGCTGTTCATCTGTATCCATGTAGGTCTTGGCTCTGGTCTTTGTCCGGCAAGTCATGGATTTCTGTTTCTCGAAGCGGGAGCTCAGCTGGCTCGATGATCTCATGCCAGAAAGCAAGAAGAAAAAACTGGATGATGCCAAAAATAAAGCCAAGGAAGAAGAGGTAATATCCATTGAGTGTCCCAGACTAGACAGTGCCTATGAACTCATAACACTTCTACTTGCCAGTATAACCCTTTGTTTATAGATTGAAACCTGGCTGGAGGACCAAAAATAAAGAGCAATGTAATGTATTTGGAAGCAGGATGGTTAGGGCTGGTAATTTTCAACGGAACAGTTTTCCTTTGGAAAATGCAGTTGCATTGAAGTTGAAATGTTTTGTGGGCTATACAACACACCAGGTGGGCCAGAACTATGCTATACTATATACTGTACCAGTTATATCCAGACCTCAGGGGTTCAAGAACCAAATTAATGATCTACATTACCCAGAAGAACCACAGTAGTGTGAATTTATATATATATATATAATCAGCAAAATGACTGACCAAGTACAATTGGTTAATAACATAGCAAAAGGACCCTGATTCCTGAATAACTTAGACTGTATAATAGTTAAATCATGCAGTGTTTTAATATCATGTGCTGCAAAGAGCCACGGGAGACACATTGAAGAGCCACTTGTGGCTCCTGAGTCTCAGTCTGAGTATCACTGCACTATACTATACGGGTTCTTATATCACACATATCACTGTAGTATCTCAATGCCTTCCAGTCGTGCATGAAGTGATGTGGCTAACATCTGGTCACATGTGGTTCATTCTCTCGTCCTGTGTGTTCCGTGGAGTGTTTTGTTTGGGTAGGGTTGTTTTTTTTTAATTTACATGTTGCTCTTTATTTATGTCAGAGAAGGCAAGGTCAAAAAAACCCACTTGTGCCTGGAGCAGAAGATCCAACACCTTTTGCTCTCACGGTTCTACTTCATCTGGACTCTGGCCTGCAGAATTAAGCGAGTGAGACCCTTAATTTCTTGCCCAACAGAGAGAGAACTTGTTTTGGTTTTTTTAAAACAGGAGTCTCAGAAAATGATGGAAGCTGCTGAAGCAAATGTAATGCAGTTATCATTGGGGAAAACAAAATATATGACTGTTCCAGGACGAAATAACAATACCAGGTACAATTCACTAAGGAAATCCCACAGCAGGAATATTTTGTTGTCACATTCTTTGCTCCACTGGTATCTTCATGGATGTGCTGTATTTCCGTCAATCCAGGCTTTTCTAAGCATTCGTGATCTAGGCTGGCATTTTCACAGCAGGCTAAGGGAGTTGAATTTCAATGAGATTTGGGCACTTTGAACATCCAAGCCCTAGTCATTATAATCCAAACACCAAAAAAAAAAAAAAAGAAAAGTTGACTTTCTTCTAATGCCACATATTTAAATGTCCTTCATATTCCAATAAATACAAAGGCCGTTACACGGCTTAGCACTCCCCAGGCAGATCGAGTGTGCAGAGAGAAATCTCCAGACATCTGCGGTGTGTTGTTCCTAACGCGAACTGATTCCACTCCCCTCCCTCATAACCGCTTGTGAGATCAGATGTGTTAATAAAATAGAGTTGGTTGGAAAACAGATTTTCCATCTTACGAAAAATTTCAAGATTTCACATTTTTTTCAGCCCTAATTGGGACAAAATGCCAAACTGGGGAAGTGAAATTTTAAAAAGAACAGTGTTGGATCAGTCAACACATTTTGTTTCAATGTTGACCCTTTTTATTTTTAAAACCGTTTCTAAAATAAAGTCAATTTCAAAACAAAAAGTAATTTTTTGAAATGAAAATTGCAACGTTGTGTTCTGAAAATGTCAAAATGGGAGATTTCAACATTTCCAACCTGCCTTTTTTTCCTCTACAAATTTATACAATTTTGCGAAAAAGTTCAGGTTCGCTGAAACGGCATTTTCCACAGAAACCTGCTTTGCCGACTTTTTTTCCGACCAGCTCTATTCATAAGGAGAACGATTAAGGGTGTGAAAGGGGTTTTTCATGAGTCTTAAGAGCCAGACTTCCCATTGATCCTTGTTGGCAACCCCCGTTAGGCAGAATCAAGTGGCTGACATGTCCTGAAATGAAAGTGACGTGAGGTTTCTCACCCCTTCCTCATGGGAAAACCCATTGAAGCCAAGACCTGGTGGTGGATGTGAAAACTAAGGTACCTTTAAATTTTGTGAGGAAGTGCAGCTTGTGGGTAGGGCACTGAACTGGGATGTGGGAGGCCTGAATTCTACGCCTGGCTCTGCCATTGGCCTGCTGGTTGACCTTGGGTCAACTGATTCCATTCCCCATCTGGGAAATGGGGGAATGGTGATTATCTCCTTTTGTCAAGTGCTGTGAGATCTGCAGATGGAAAGCGTGATGTAATATTATTGTGGATCCTACCTACTACTCCTTTGGGCCCTGTCAGCCTAGGTGTTATGAACAGCACTTGCAGCATCAGCAGCCAAGACATGCCTCCTGCACCCTGGTCCTCTGCTTTAAAGGATGTTGCAGTCACTTCACCACTTGGATGCTGTTCTGTTGCTTTTAATCTTACTGGAAACTCATTGCATGGGAGTAAAAACTCCAGACTCTGCTTCTTCGGAGTGTTATTGACATTCCTTCGAGCTCGTTTTAAGAGGCAGTTTCAAACACTGTCAAGACCAGCCCTCTCTCTGCTGCACCCAGGCTGGGACTATCAGACAAATGCAGTCCAAAGAAGCAATCCATTTGTCCTTTGTGTTGGGGACTCCCAAGTTAGCTAAGTGGGCAACGAAGCTGTGAGCAAACAGTATGCCACACGGACCACACGCTTTTGCTTTCTCGACCGCACATTTTGCACAGAAGCTTTCTCAGTGAACAGCTGGCTGCAATCCTGGCATATTGACACCGGCCCATTTAGAATGATGTCCAGAAGGGTTTTTATCACCACCAGTGGTTTAGGAGCCCGCAACTCCCAGTGCCCCCAGTAGATGCTCAGCACTTGTATGGGTTGGTTGCTAAGGTCAATAATCCAGCAAGGCATTAAGCCCATGCTTCACTTTAACCACGTGGGCAATCTTGTTGACTTCAGACGCTCACCTGCTTAAATATAAGCACGTGCTTAAGTGCTTTACTTGAATGGAGCTGATAGCGATCATGGCCATCAACACCTATAATATTGTTGCAGGGACGATCCTGCAGAGATAAACATCTCAGATGAAATGCCTAAGACAACTGTATGGAAAGCTCTCAGCATGAACACAGAAAATGTCTAAATCCAAGCAGAAGAGGTAAACTGATTGCATGATCTGGGTTAACTGAGCTGCGGTCTTCCTCTGCACATGTCCATGTACACACGGGTGTACGCCAGCTGGATGGGTGTGAGCGTGTGTTTGGTAGATGCAGAGCTAGCTTGGGGGTTCTCTCTGAGACCTGATCTGCCCGGGTTCAGCTTCTGGGGACAGGAGCCAACTCGGAGCCTACCGGAGGGGCGGGGGCTGGGCTCCGGCTCGCTCGGCCACTGTCCCAAGAAGCTGAGCCGGGGCTGGGGGGCAGCCTGCCGCAGCCACAGCCAGGTGCTATCACAGGCAGCTGCTGCCGCTGCACCGGGCAGCATCCCAGGAGAGGATCTGTCCCTGTCTCTTCTGTCTCTGCCCCCTCCCCCACTCCTCCTCTCCCCCCCCAGGCCGGCTGCTGGGGGCACTGGACCCTGGGGAGGGTCACTTGACTCTTTGTGCCCCGCCCACGAGTTGCCCTTGGCAGAAATCCACCCCCTACCCGTGTGGTTTTCCTATGTGCAGGAATGATTCAGCATCTGACAGCTGATGTTACCTTCTCTTGCCAATGAGGCCGTCTCTCTATGCTTAATTTTCCCATTTAGGGACCTTGACTTTGGCGGCGGGGGAGGAGATCGTGAAGATGACTCAGGGATGAGCCAAGATGTACAGACCCGGGGAGAAAATACTCTTAAAAAAACGGAGAAAGGGGAAAAAAAAACCCACCACTCTCCTCTGGTACTTTTTTCATTCAAGTAACTGGATTCCCATTAAAGCCATTCAGACATTTTCAATGATCTTTGGTGTGCTTCGGTGGGCGTTTATTCTCTTCAGACCAGCAAGCTGAGGTGGCCGTGGCAATCGATGACAGTTCAGTGTTATTAAGCCTCTCTCTGTGCGTGCGTTCTGTTCTCTTTGTGGTAGAGAGATTACTACCGCACAGCCACTGAGCGGTATAGATTTTCCATCTGATTTTCTTTTAAAAATATAAACTCTGAATGTACAAAATTCATTTTTTCTGGTCTTTTTGGGCCACCCTCCATTTACCGGTCTTCTCTTACTGGCTATTGGGCTGGTTGGGTTCTTGGTTAAGTTTCTGCAGTGATTTCTCTTCTTGTGTATTTTAATAGTTGTCACAGGTCCATCTAGCGACAGACCTTGGGGGGGCCAATGCAATGGGAATATCTTCAGCAGATCTGGACCAAAGCTGCAAACAGGTTTTTCAGTGCACGCTCATTTGAGTTTTTGCAATTTTGCACACATTCTGGCAACTAAGGCCTGGGTTCAGCAAAGCATGCCGGCCGCGCTCGGCGGTGCGATGCCTAATTTAGGGTGGATGATTGGCGGGATTGAGGCTTCTAAGTGTCTAAATCCCTTTTGGCAATGATACTTAAGCTCCTAAATCAGTTAGTCATTGCAACGCTGTGCATGGCGACGCCTCTAAATACCTTGAAAAATCTGGGCCTTAAGGACATTCTTAAGTCCCGTCGAAGTTCATGGAACGTGCTTAAAATGAAAAGCTCTCCTGATTATGTAAATGAATCGTGTGTGTTATGGTAGCCCCTAGTGGCGCTGACTAAGATCAGGGCTCCATTGTGCTGAAAGGGAGTCCCAGCCCCAAAGAGCTTGCAGTCTGTCTAGACAGGAGGGTCATGCGGGCATTGTTGCTTCTGTCGGCCGAGCTCCGTGCACGCACCGGGGCTCCTTGCATCCCTCCATTCCTTCCCCACAAGCTCCCTGAGTACCCCTTCCCAACCCTCTTTGTTTTAGGGAGTCCCCGCAACCCCCACCTCCCTCATGCTAGGAGTTTTGTGTACCCCCATGCCCCCTTCCCCCCCAGACCAGGGTCCTCCATTAAACCCCCTATGCCAGGGGCTTTGTGTACTTCCTCTCCCCCGCCCCTCATACCAGGGGCCCCCATTCAACCCCCATGCCTGGGGCTCTGTGTACCCCCATTTCCTCCTCTCCCCCATGCCTGGGGTTCTGTGTACCACCCTTCTGCCCTCCCTCCCATGCCAGGGTCCCCCAATATTCCTGCTCCATGCCAGGGGCTTTGGGTGTCTGCTTTTTTCTCCCTCCTCCAAAGTACCTTTCTATCCCCCCAGATTGGAAGGGATGGACGGACAGCTGGGGTCCTCTCACTTTCTTTCTCCCTCCCCCTACCCCTCAAGGAGGGAGAAAGGAATGAAGCTGCCTTTACTCTCCCCTCTTTTTGACTCCCCCTGCTGGCTGAGCATCTGCCCACTGGCTGTTACACATCTCTCTGCAAGGAGAGCAAACAGCAGCGGAAATGGGTTTTCCAGTGTTCACCAAACTCAATAGGGTTCTGCCCGTTGATGCCTAGCATGCTCCCTGAACTTTCAGAATTGATCGGCCGTGGCATTCAAAAGTTATTGCGTTACTCACTGGCAGGCAAACAGAGAAAGGCCACTGAGTTGACTGTAGGGCTTTGTTTTGCTAGGCCAGCTCAGGGTGAGTGAGCCAGGAATAAAACCCAGGTGCCCTACGGCTCAGTCCTGTGTTCTGTCCATCAGGCAATGCTTCTTTCTTGCTTGTTCGCCTGCTTAGAGTTAAGCATGTGCCTGAGTGCTTTGCTGAAGCCGGGCCTATGTTAACTCACGCTGTGCATGGGAACAGGGAACATTGCAGACGATTCATAATGGTGAGTATTCATGCCATAAGCCTGCTTCGAAGAATCACCCTCGTCCCGTGATGGGCCAGAAACATTGGTTGTGACCTTGGAGGCCAATCAAAAAAGCTTGAATGCCGCAATGACGTGCCCCTGTGTGAGCGTCAGCCCAAGATTTATTCACACCAGCTCTTCAGCGAATAGGTTCTAACCCTGCACGATTTGGAGAAAACTGCAGTCTCGTGGTGCTCACTTCTTGGGCGGAAAGAGGCAATGCTAATTAATACGTCATCTGAAAACAAGAGCTGTCAGATGACTGTCACATCGTCTAGCTGTATCATAGTCTGGGGACTTTCTCTTTGTTATACCGCTTGGCAGCGTATCACAATCAGATCAGCTATCAAATCCCTTTTCGAAATCAGGGTTCGTCTGAAGGCTGCGTTCAGCAAAGCACTTAAGCACGTAACTTTAAATACATCTAGTTCTGTGCATAAGGGAATCATACAGGTGGAAGGGATCTCGAGGGGCCATCTAGTCCTTCATCCCAGTCTGGGGCAGAACTCTCCCTCCCGTTCCCCTGGAGCAGAGGGATTCTACAAGCCACAGATTCAGCTGGGGAGGATTCCACCGGTAGCACCATAAGGCTGTCCTCTGATGAACCCTCTATACATCTCTGCAGTAGAGGGCATGCCAGAGCTGGGAAGGTTGCGTCAAAGGGCGCAGCGATCCCAGGCAGTGCTGTGGCCCATAGCTCAGCCCTGGGAGGCTGCCGTAACTTTGACAGGCCCCCAGGGGTTTCTAAATTACAGCAGGGGCCGCTGCAGTCCCTGGTGCAGGCTAGGATCAGAAAGGCGCAAAGGTAACATAGCCCCACCCTCCTCTGTGCGGTGCCTCTTAGAGGCACAACCCAGAATCTCACCTGTTGACTCTCACGGGCCTACTCAGATGCTTATAATTCAATCAGGTGCTTAAATACCTTGCTGAATCAGGGCTTCATTCTGCCCTTCTTACTCAGCCAAAACTCAGTTCCCATCGAATTCAACAAGAGAGTCCCCAAAGGTTTGATTTTTCAAGATCAGGGCCCATGTTTTTAAAAAGCACATGGATTTCTTATTGGTGGAATCTTTTATGCTTTTTGCAAGCAAATGTGACTAGTCTACGATCCAGAGCTTTCCCAGTTTACTGACCGTCCTGCAGCGTGGATAGATGTTATGGTAGCACTTACTCACCCGAACAGGACTTGATTGTTTACTGTAAATACTTTCGCCTGCAGTGAGACTCACTCCAAACATATGTCTCCTTTCTTTTAAAATGCTTTCATTTATTCCGTCCAGAATGATTGATCTGACTGATTATGATCATCCAGAGGGCTGAATGTGGAGCCCTGAATTGTAAAATGAATGTACTTTGATTTATTTGCTTTGTAAATTGCTTTTTCAGCATCCATGATGTCAGTGTACATCGCTCATTCTCTTAAAGGAATAGTTTCAGTGGAAATTTCTTCTTTTAATACAGTTGCCCGATCTACTGTATTATTAAGCGCCTGTGGAAAGTGTTACACAGGGGCCGAGCCTCATTCCAGCCTCGCTGGTGTAAAGTGGGCGTAACTCCATCATTATGCTGGCATCTGAATGGTGGAAGTGAGATCAGAATCAGGCCTTCTAAATTTAGCATAAGAATGGGGCGGTAGCGGGGAAAGATTGAATTATTTTTGCTACCCCAACAGATTTGGTTGAAGAGGAACCCATTGGGTAGTATTTTTGGGCAGTGCTTTATATTGTTTTCTTGTATCACAGTAGAGCTTTGTTATAACCCCTTGATCTTTACACCCATCCTTGTGAGATGGAAACTTTAGAACAGTCTTTTACCCGCCTATGGTTTTTATATATCAGACTGACCACCGCTTGTAGCGCGAAAGCTTTGGAAAGGATTTTTTTCTGTGGCTCCTGTTTCTGTGAAAAGTGATTTTCTCCAAGGCTTGCAGGATCAATTCAGAGCAGCCCAATGGCCTACAAACAGACTAATTTGAAAAAAAGTTCCTAGCTTGCAGCCAGTAAGTTTGGCGGGTGAAGGGGGGATCATGAAAATACAAACAGATCTTGAGAAAAGATGGTGAGGGAACCCAGAAGACTTCTGCAGATGGTTGATGGGACACCTGGCGGAGCGGGAAGGAAAGGAAGTTCCGTTGCAGGAGTGATGAAAGTGCCATGGGGTGGGAAAACTGACTTAGAATACCGTTTACTCATCCCTGTTCCCTCACACACACTACCTATAGCAATTACGGCTATGAACCTGCAGTGGTTCTTATGCACGGCTGCAGTTTGAAAATCCGTGCTGGCCAGGATCTAAAAGAGTTGGCCTGTTGGTTGCAGCTTTGGTTTTCCCTGCTCAAGCAGGGTCCTTACAGGGTGCACATTGGGAACGTGGATGCATTACATCCTTTGCAACTCCTGCCTTTGCTACTGCGGCCAGTAAGATGTTGGCGACACATTTACCGGCTGCCTCCATCGGCAAAGGGCTGCCTGGTTCCCTTGGGCACTTGCATAATGCCCTCCTTCAGCTATTGAATGATAAAGATGCTAATAGGCTTGACTTAGTCATCAGGCAACCGCAATCTGTAGGGTGCTGCAGTAAGGACTAGGGTCTGAGAGATCTAAGGCCCCTTGTCAAAAGCTGGGAATCTCCCTCAGCCCAGAATTCAAAGATTGATAGATCAGAAGGGTCCATTTTGATTCTCAGTCTGATGCAGGGGTGGGGTGGGGTTCCTGATCCAGTCATCCACCAAGGGCCCACTGAAGCATAGAGGAATTCCAGTCCTCTTCTCTGCTAATGACCATTAGAGGGGAGGGACCTTCAGGTCAACTGCCCTGGGAGCTGAAAATGTGTCAGCTCAAGGAAGCAAAAGGCCAGGCCTCTTGTTCTAGCTCTGCTTTCCCTTCCCTGATAACAGGCCGCTTGGGTTTTATTCTCACTCCTGCCTGGCTGCGTCTGCACAGAACTTGTGACGGCATGGATCCATTAATGTAACATGCTATTTATCCTGGACGTCTGTGCCAGTGTAACCCATCCTTACGCAGCGAGGCTGTCTGTGTCCCTCAAGTGGTTAGACGTTCGTGAGTCAGCTACAACCTTTGAGCTGAGGTCGAGGGGGGGCGTTCTTTGCATTCAGATCCAGAAGCACTTGTAGGAGTAAGGACCTGCTGTAGCTGACCCGTCAGTGTCTGAAACAAGCATCTCCTCCTTCATTAAATAAGACTGAATGGATCATTGAGTCCAGTCTCCTGTTACCGCATATGCTCATTTATATCATTATTCCATATAATGATACAATCCAGTCTCCTGGTCACCCCATCATATAACTCTGTTCATAAATGTATCAAGCTCTGTGTTCAAACTAGTTAGATTGTTTGCTCCCGCTGACCACGCCAGGGAAGAAAAATATAGCATGGAGAAAATCCATGATTTTCCTGCCATTTTAAAAAGAAATGAGAGTTCCGTGAAATAATAAAATGGCTTGTTTATGCAATGGTTACAATTGTTTCTACTGGACAGGAGAACACTTATTTCTATATGCTTTCTCTAAAAAATAACTACTGGGTCCCTTTAAGTGTCTTTAGCAACAATTTTTGTTTTTTACTTTAAAAATGAGAGCACTATGGAGTGGTTGAAAGTGATGACATTGCGCAGGGAGAGCTGGCTATATCTTTAAAAGTGGCCTGCTTTTGCTTGTATTACGGATGGAGTAAAATGACGCACACTGTGGAACTGTTTACAACACAGCCACAGCTGCCTTCAATACCACTTCCCCTCCTTTTAAATAAGCAAAACCCAACCTACAGTAAAACTGCAGAGCTTTGCCAGGAACTGGGCCCTCAGCTAGAATCAAAATAGACAGTCCCAGTCAAGAGACGTAACCAGTATGGCCAGTCCCCAAACTGTTCAGAAATCATGAGATTGACTTAAAAACCATGAGATCAAAAGAACCAAAAACTAACAAATGGGGAGGGCGGGGAGGAAACAGTCACATTTTGGGTTCATTTTGCCTTCTAGTTTCTGAGCCTGTAGGGTGCTCTCAAGTCATAATTTCAAGTTTTTCTCTGCAACCAGGAAGGCTAGAAGCTTTTTTTGTTTTATGAAAGCTGAGGTTCTTGCATAACAACATGACTCCAGAAGCAGGAGCTTTAAGGAAAACACCAAAGATCCCGAGGGTCAACATCAATGTTTAGCTGCCATCTTCATTGCCTATGTTTTGAGCATGCCTCTGTTTCCTACCACGTATCATGATTGGTTGACTTGTTACCTGACGGTAATGACTAGATAGCTGACCTGTTTCTAGAACAGGACATGCAGAAGCAGGTTGCAAACACCAAAGAATCTAATTACTTTGTAATCCGTCAGCTAAAGACATCCCATAGAAAGGCTTGGTTCTCTGCTCTTCTTGTGCAGTCATTTACACCAATGTGAAGGGCTTCTATTCTGGTTGGCCTCGTGTGTTTTAGAGCCTTGCATTTTACACTTGGCACTGGGGTAAATGATGGAGAATCTGTCCCATCACTGATTTCACACTAGATTGATAACAAATAGAAATGTGTGAGTCCCCTTCTTCTTCCACTGAGCAGGGTCAAATTGTGCAGCTACCCGAAGGATGAAGGGCAGTGTCTCTGCGAACACTTCAATGTCCAGTCCCCAGCCATGCCTCCTCTTCTACACACATGCCTAAGGCCTCACGGGGGCATGGTGATAGACCAATCTTAGTGGAGAATGCAGGAGCATGGGGCTGGGCTGGGGAAGGTACGGGGGTTTATGGGGGATGTTGTGCTGTGGGACATGATGCTGTGCTGAGGAATGTGCTCTGGGGAGAGTATTCAAAGGGATGCTGTGTGGGGCGAGAGAGATGATACTGTGCTGAGGTAATGGGGTGGAGGTAGCTATGCTGTGATTGGGAGGGTGCTGGACAGAAGGGCATGAGATGTTGCGGTGGATGGAAGACACAACAGGGCAGAAGGACTGATAAAGAACCTCTCTCTGGAACAACTAGGTGACCTTTACTAGAGCTGGGCGAATCACATTTCATAAAAGAACTTTTATCTTTTTGCATCTCAGGGCAAAATCTTTCTACCCGTGCATCATTACTAACCTTTCCCTTCCTTTAAAATAAATTCTTTGTTTTCATTCATTTCAAGCATCGCTCTAACCATTTCATAGCTCTCCTTCGAGGATTATTTTTACATTCTGCCTTGGCACTACTGATAGAACTAGCTCCTCCAAGATGATGAAGTCAGAATCCCACAGTGTTGCCAGCTCTTGTGATATTCTCACATATGTTATGTTGGTGTTTTGATTTGAAGGTCCAGGTCCTGGAGTCAGGTGATGACATGAGAATCTCAGCTTTTATTTAAGAAAAAAAACATCTAGCTCTCATGGTTGAAAATGTTACTCCAGTGAACCCTAACATTAAAAAAAAACATCAGGACCTCCCCCTTACCCCCCCCCCTAATTTATCATTTCAAAAATCTCATGCTTTTAATTCATCTTGTAATTTTGGGAGGGTCTGACTCATTATTTTTGACTACTCGAGGTTGGCAATACCGTAATACACTCTGGAAAGATTTTCAAAGGCACACGTGGCTGTTTGGTACCTAACTCCCTTGACTTTCACTACAAATTAGGCTCCTAATTCCCATGTGTGCCTTTGAAAATTTCCCCCTGGAGCAAAATGTACCATCAGCTCAAGGTGTTTTAAATCGGCACCGTTTCTCTTTTTAAACACCTACAGTACCAAGAAACAGAGATGATTTCTAACGGGTGGATTATTTTACATTCACATAAGTTCATGTCTTTGCTTGCTCTCGTAAGGCATATTTTAATAGTCCCCTGGAAATCCGATGGATCTAATTTGTTTGATTTTTTTAGTTCAGAGAATGACAAAGGCTGGGAGGAGTTAGACACCAAAGTTCGCGAAGGGAATCTGATGCCTAGTTCCCTTCGGTCCCCGTGAAAATAAGAGCTAAAGTGAAGTGCATAATAGTCTCTAAACAAGAAAGGGAAAAAGGCAAAATGGTGCTGGCACATTTTTTCTAGTATATTTTTTTCCTCCTCTTACGCTACATGTAGAAATGGAGAAATTTATTTTCTTTGTAGAGATACCGAAATATATTTATTTTGTTGTAAGAGATGATGTAGTTTGCAAACACTCCACATTGTAAATAAAACGGGGAAACAGTATGGAACGACGTGTTATTTACAAATTAAACTGTTTGCTAAAAGTCCGACATGTGATTTGATTGAGTTTATTTCAGGGTTGGGGGTTTTGTTTGGGTTTGTTATGTAAAAAACCGTTGCTGTCTCGTGCTTTGTGTCTGTGAAATGTTGCTTGGTGATCGTGGTACCTCAACACTCAGAACGGTGCCTGTCTTTGATTGATCTGTAGCTCATCGAAAATAATGGAAACAAATAATAAAAAAAAATTTGTTTGACTCTGTGTGCCACCTTCAGTGTATTTGAAAGAGAAAAAATCCTTCTGTTGGAGAGAACATAAGTACAGCCACACTGGGTCAGACCAGAGGTCCATCTAGCCCACTATCCTGTCTTCCGACAGTGGCCAATGCCAGGTGCCCCGGAGGGAATGAAAAGAACAGGGAGTCATTGAGTGATCCATCTCCTGTCACCCATTCCCAGCTGCTGGCAAACAGAGGCTAGGGACACCATCCCTGCCCATCCTGGCTAATAGCCATGATGGACCTATCCTCCATGAATTTATCGAGTTCTTTTTGGAACCCTCTTATAGTCTTGTCCTTCACATCATCCTCTGGCAAAGAGTTCCACAGGTTGACTGTGTGTTGTGTGAAAAAATACGTCCTTTTGTTTGTTTTAAACCTGCTGCCTATTAATTTCATTGGGTGACCCCTAGTTCTTGTGTTATGAGAAGGAGTAAATAACATTCCTTATTTACTTTCTCCACACGAGTCATGATTTTTTAGACCTCTATCATATCCCCCCTTAGTCGTCCCTTTTCCAAGCTGAAAAGTCCTAGTCTTATTAATCTCTCCTCCTACAGAAGCCGTTCCATACCCGTAATAATTTTTGTTGCCCTTTTCTGAACCTTTTCCAATTCCAATATATCTTTTTTGAGATGGGGCGACCACATCTGCACGCAGTATTCAAGATGTGGGAGTACCATGGATTTATATAGAGTCAATGTCATATTTTCTGTCTTATTATCTATCCCTTTCTTAATGATTCCTAACATTCTGTTTGCTTTTTTTGACTGGCGCTGCACATTGAGAGAGATGGCAGGAATCCGAAGGGGAGAAGGGAACACTGAGTAAACAGTGCTGGGGTGGATTTGCGGACATAGCCAAAGGAAACCACAGATGCGTTCGACTGCTTTTCCCCTTTTTTGTGGAGGAAAAGCACTGCACCAAGGAGCTCAGTTTTGCGGGGCGGGGCAGTGCACTCTGACCCTGATCCAGATAAGCCCTTCAGCATGTGCTTAGCTTTAAGCAGGTGAATAGCCCCATTGAGCTCAATGGGACTTCTCAGATATGGCAAGTTAAGCAGGTGTTGTTAATCAGAAGTTGCTCAGGGTAACATTTTCAAAAGTCACGTAGGATCCTAAATTCCATTGACTTTCAGTGACACATAGTCGCCTAAGTGACTTTTAAAAATGGAATTTAGGCACCTAAATCCCATTGGTGCTTCCCTTTGAGAAGGAAGGGGCCAACGTACCTGGCTTGAGAAGGCACCTGGCCTCTAAATGGAGGTGATCGGCAAGTGAGAGCTACCTAAAAAACAAGTCTGCAGGAGAGAGCTACAGGAGACTCTGTCAAGAGAGCTGAGTTCGGCAAAGAGCTGGAGCAGAACCGCTGGTGAGAACTGACCAAAGCTGGGGAAGGTTTGGTCCATGGGACCCTTAGGAAAAGGAAAGATCCAGCTTGGTCAGGCCCTGCCTGAGCAGGGGTCGGACTTGCATTCCACTCCCCAGGCTTCATTGCCTACTGCAGGTAGCCCTTGAGGTGAGGACTGGAGTGGAGAGCTGCCGGAGGGGTGAGGAGGACAAGGGATGGGTCCTGGAGAGCGCTTCCCCTGAGGGACCCTGTGGGGAGCTCTCTTGGGGGTAAGAGTCAGGGGATGGCTCACTCTCAGAAGGACGACCTGGAGTGTGGGGCCCTGGACTAGAGACAAATGGAACTGGGGACATAGTGCTGCTACTGATGCCTGCGTGGGGGACCTGGAGGTGATGTCCCAATAGAGAGGACTGGGAAAACTGAGGAACCTGTATACTTTGACTGTGGGTTTGCCGAGAATGGTTTTACGACCAGGGTTTTGGAGGAACTACTGCACTGGGGTGTATATGAATAAATCATCGCCAGAGGAGGGACTTTGTATCTCACACCGAGGGGCTATGCTTCTTTTGTGGGCAGGAAAAAAGGGAAACTGAGGCAGGTGTGCAGGTCATGCTGTAGCCTGCCACTGCAGGGTGCCCTAGGCAGGGACACCCTATTACAGTGCTTTTGGATATTTTTACCCTAAATCTCAATGAAAATGTTTAGGCACCTAGTGGGAGTTTCAGAAACACCTTGGCACCTCGATCTCATTAATTTCAGTGGGTGTTAGGTGGCTAGATGCAGAACTGTCAAGAGCAGGGAAAGGGAGACAATTGTACTGGGGACCTGAGCTCAGGCCCCCTCTCCCCAAATCTCTGTGTAAATCAAATGAAGTGGGAGGGGGGCGGCCCTAGCAAACATGATGTGCTGGGGCCCCAAATTTCTCCCAATGAGCCTGCCTACATGCTTTTGAAAACCCCAGTAGGTGCCTAACTACCTTTAAAAATGTGGCCCTTCATCACTTTTGAAAATGGGACTTAGGCGCCTACAGCTACACAACTAAAAATTGTTTCAGGTTGAAACAAGTTTCAGGATTCACAACTAAAAGTTTTGAAATTTCCAGAAAATCGAAATGTCAGCAGAACAAACCCCAAACCATTTGGGGTCGACTGAAACATTTTGTTTACATTTCAACCATTCTTCACATTTGAGTTTTTTTAAAAAAATGAAGTTTTGAAATAAAAATTTCAGAAGGAAAAATTGAAATGTTTTGATTTTTTTCAGATTTTTTTTTTTTTTAGGGTTTTTTCCAGCTAAAACAATTTGGTGAAACTGACATGAATTTGTGAAATATTTTGGTGTCATCAAATCTGCATTTTTTGGGGGCCAAAAAAACAAACAAAACCCCAATTCTACTCCTACAGACTTCGGACCAGATTTTAAAAGGTATTTGGGTCCCTAGTGGGGTTTTCAAAAGCCAAAATGAATGAGATTTAGGTGCCTTTTGATCCTGCTAGTTACCTTAAAAAAAAAATTGAAAACCTTACCCAAATCCACCACAAATATCGTTTGCCGCGTATTACTCAACAAACTCTACAGCCTTTGGCTTTTATTCAGCAAGATACTTAAACAAGGAGCAAACACTAAACCCATGGAAATCAACCTTAAGCTTGTGAGGAGTCACATGGGATGACTTGCTTGCTTAATGTTGGGCAAACACCTGGCTGAGTCAAGGCCTGAAGGGTGTAACAGAGATCCAAATTAAAATGCACTGTGAATGCAACCTGTTTTGCTGATTTTCCTGGGCACAAGAGACGTGGCAGAGTGGAGCTGATGTACAGTGTCTGTAGGAAGAGTGTATATAACTTGCGGGTGAAAAAAGGACAGTGGAGAGAAAGGGTGTCATAACAGTAGAGAGAAAGCTTTGCCCCTAATTATTGCAAAAGCGGACAAGATCTTTTGTCATTTAACTTGGGGGTGGGCTGGGGAGGATTCGTGAAAGAAGCGACTAGCTGATTCTAAATTAGGCAGTGTCTGTGTAGCACAATAAATGGCTAGAGACATAGACGTTAATCTGATGCCATGGGCTAGGCCAGCCTCTCCTCACCGATTTCCGTCAACACCGTCCCCAGCTCTCCCAGCTTTTCTAACAAGATTTATTCATGTTTTCCCCTTTTCTTTTCATGCCCAGCTTCCCAGCACCCTACTGTATAGACCAGGGGTGGGCAAGCTTTTTGGCCCGAGGGCCATATCTGGGAATAGAAATTGTATGGTGGGCCATGAATGCTCACAAAATTGGGGTTGGGGTGTGGGAGGGGGTGAGGGCTCTGGCTGGGGGTGTGGGCTCCAGGGTGGGGCCAGAAATGAGGCATTCAGGGTGTGGAAGGGGGCTCTGGGCTGGGGCGGGGGGCGTGCAGGCTCCGGCTTAGGATGTGGGCTCTGACGTGGGGCTGGGGATGAGAGGTTTGGGGTACAGGAGGGTGCTCCAGGCTGGGATCGAGTGGTTTGGAGGATGGGAGGGGGATCGGGGCTGGGACAGGGGGTTGGGGCATGGGGAGAGGCTCAGGGGTGTAGGTTCCGGATGGCGCTTAACTCAAGCAGCTCCCAGAAGCAGTGGCATGTCCCTTCTCTGTCTCTTATGTGGAGGCACAGCCAGACGGCTGTGCGTGCTGCCCCATCCTCAGGCACAACCTCTGCAGCTCCCATTGGAGTGAGGCCATTGGACCGCGTAGCAGCTGGAAGGGGGCCATGCCGCGGCTTCTGGGAGCTGCGTGGAGCGGTCCCCAACTCTGCTTCCTGGCTGCAGTGCCGGAGTGGGCCAACCCCAGACCCTGCTCCCGAGTGGGAGCTCGAGGGCTGGTTTAAAATGGCTGGCAGGCCGGATCCGGCCCACAGGCCATAGTTTGCCCACCCCTGGGATAGACACAGAGTGACCTTATCACCTATGTCTTTAGGAAGCCTCTCAATGGGCTTAACCTTCCCCCATGCACTTAAAGATTTCTCAGCAGTGCAAGAAAGGAGTCCGGCTCCTGTTGGGGAGTTGGATGCCTGACTCCCAAACTACAGCGAATTCCCCCAACTTCTAATGGATTAAAAACAAAAGAAGAAGTTGGAATCCACAAATGTAGTGATGACCGCTACAGAGCACAGCTGTTGAGTTCTTATAGCAACATTCCAGCATTTTATTCTATGGAGCCGCTTAGGAGAGACATTTTATTTCAGTTTTAGATTCACTTCGTTTCCCCCCCTTCAGAAAGGGGCGAGACACCTTTAATAAAGTCAAGATTCAGTGATGAGAATCTCCTTTCTTTGCCAGCAAGTGCTATAAAACAACGACAAGTTCTACAAACCCTAATGCAGCTACAGCTGTTTCTGGGGGGAGAGGGTGTTCACCCCACAACAGCCCGGAAGCAGGGGTGCTGGAACAATTTGTATAGTGGGGGTGCTGAGAGCCATTGGACCAAACTAAATCCGGGATAGGATGGAAACCATGTCAAACCAGGGGGTGCTGCAGCTAGGGTGACCAGATGTCCCGATTTTTTAGGGACAGTCCTAATTTTGGGGGCTTTTTCTTATATAGGAATGTATTACCCCCCCCCCCCCCACCGTGTCCCAATTTTTTACACTTGCTATCTGGTCACCCAAGCTGCAGCACTTTAGTTCTAGCACCTATGCCTGGAAGAGGTTAATGAGGCTGAGAAGGGGCCAATTAACCAGCTAAGGCCACAGCTAAGGGGAATTGGGTGCCCAAAGTAAGGATGACGATGCTCAGCTGAGAAGGAAAAGGTGGAGCTAGGATGAAGGCTAGCAAAAGAAAGGGGCTGCAGGGAAGTAGCCTGCAGTTGTTCCCTGGGAGTTAAGAGGTATGGGAGAACTGAGTGATTTGCAGTTACTTCCTGAAAGCTGGAAGCTGTAGGAGGGAGTCCAGGAAAAGAGCAACAGGATCCTACAGTTGCCCATTAGAGGGTCGCTGGACTGGAACCTGGAGCAGAGAGTGAGCGTGGGTTCCCTTACCAGCCCTGGGGAAGTGGCACCATAGGAGTAGCAAATGAGAAGACTGCTGATAAGAAAAGATTTTGGTCCCCCTGGAAGGGGAAATTCACACAGTGACTTGGCTGGAGGGTCAAGTCATGAAGAGGGAACAGGCTGAGTCACGGCGAGCTGGGGAAGGCAGAAGCAGGGAATGCCGTGAGCAGTGGAATGGGGCCTTGGACCTGGAAAGAGCTAATCCCCTGAGCGGCCAGGAGGAGGTGCTATCTATGGTGAGTGTACCCTGGGATGGGGGGAAATGCATAAAGCCAGCAGCTGTGCTCCACCTTTGGCCACGTGTCCCTGACCCCCATGAAGTCAGAAGACATGTCTGGATTGAGCTAATGCCTTGACTTGGCAAAGTGCCTGCTGAAATCCCATGGACTTCAATGAGACTCAAGCAGCTGCTTAAAGTTAAGAAAGTGCTCAAACGGTGGCTTTAGGGCAGAACATGGACCTGGTTCTGTGGCTATAACCTAGAACAGGGATCCCCAGGAACCATGTTGTATTCCTGGCTAGACTGTTGGGTAATCTTGGGTAACTCAACTTGCCTCTGTGCCTTTAGTTTCCCAATAGAGATAATGATACTTACCTCCTCTGTAAAGTGCTCTGAGAGCTATGGGGGAAAAGTCTTCTTATATAAGAGCAAGGCATGGCTATTCAATCTCACCTAACTGCATACTTTGGGGCTTGCAGGGGTGTCCTTTCTAACCTGAGTCCAACAGGCTGAATTATATTTACAACTACCAGTCTTGTCCTGTTTGCATGATATGAAGTACCTACGAGCCCCCATCACGGACCAGGACCCCGTTGTCCAGCTGTTGTACAGAGCGATGGCTGTCTTGGAGCAAAGGCCTTTCTCACACAGGCCTATGTTAATGTTTAACACATGCTTTGGGGTGTGTGTATGACTTGAAACCTTAAATATCTTTGGCCCTTGGATGCTGTTTTGTAGATTTCTCCCCCCCTCCCCACACTAAAAATTCCACTTGGAAAATTATCAGGATGACTTACTCTAAAATATGGCAGATCTTGGCTTGACAAAACAAAAGGCTTCATTTAGCATGGTTTTTATTGTCATTTACGAGAACGTGCAGAAACTCTGGTGCCAGAGAAGCAGCCTACAGACAACACTAAAACAGTAGTGTAAAGGGTCGAAACAAATCGGCGTGCTGACATCATTTCATCACAGATGTTGGATATTTCACTATACCTTGTCATGACAATACCCGAGGAGCCATGAACACTTAGTACAATTCAGTTTCATTGAAGAATCCTTTGATCGTTGTCAGATGTGACTAGATCCACTAGACAGCTGTGGGAAGATCCTTCCACAAAGCTGATTTCTTGGTCTGGTGGCTAATTGGACCTAAGAAACAAACACACAGAACGCCATAGGAGCTCAGAAATATAGGGCAGTGAAACATGGCAGTGGTGTTAGCCGTTGCTGTTCAGCGATTCCTGGGACTGCAATGGATGGCTTACTTTTGTGGTTAAAATAGGTATAGATTTACTCCTAAATCAGTAGCTGCTAGGTCAATATTTTAGACAGGGTCTGGTTAACATGTACTGTTTGCTACCAATTTATTCATTGGGCTAGAAAGATAATTAAGTCACCTTCTCTTTCTGTTTGTGAACAGTCTGCAATCAGCTGACAGCTGTTTTGGTTTTAGTCTTTTATTCACGGAAATGCTGCCCCTCCACATGCCTCAGCACAGGGGCGTAACGGGGCATAAAGCTCCCTCTTTTTCTCCTGTGCAGCCTACCAGTATTGCTACCCATCAAGCACTGTTGTCAGCCTACTACTACCCTCCCTTTGCCAGTGGGCAGCGAGCAGCTTGGCAAGGGCGGGGAGCCTTGAGTCTGTCCCATCAAACGCATTGGTCAACGCAGCTGAACCAACACGGAGAGGAAAATGGTCTGTGCCAGGTATGACTTTCCCCAGCCAGCCAGGAGGTACCAGGGACTAGAGTAATATGGAGTCCGGCTCTGCTCTGGGCAGTCTAACTTACACCCTTACCACAGTCTAGTACTGCATTAGTTCCATTAATTGTTTTTGCTTGGGAGATTGACTGGCCAACACTAACAAAATGTCCAGCTCAACCGGTTAGACCATATACATAGGTCTATGGGGCTGCTAGGCAAAGGATTGTCTAGCTGAGAAGGTAGGAGCCCAGGGTTTCTGATCTGAAAGCCCCTCGTTCAATATCTGTTGCTGATTTAAATAGGATTGCTCAGACCTCTAACGCTTGGTACTAGAACTGGTCAAAAATGGCATTTGACACTTGTTTTTGTCTTAAATTGGGATGAAAAATTGAAATTTCATATTTTTCTGCAGAACAGAAATGCCAAAAAATGTCAGTTTGGAAACACCGAAAAATCTCATTGAAACATTTTTGCTTTGATAATGTAGAAATATATTTAAAATCAACATGAGAAAATCAGAGCAATAAACCAGGACTGTCCAAACAAAATAGGCCATTGCAAATTTGAATGATTTCAAACAATTTCTGGGGAAAATATCTTTGATATCGATACGGTCGCATGAAACATTTTGACTTTGATGACCCAATGTTCTCAACCCACTCTGTTTGGGACAGTCTTCCCCAGGCAAAGGGAGTGTGTAATCCAGGCTAACACTTCCCCCTCCCCCCGCTGCAGGGGCTCAAAGTTTGCTACTGACCTCAAGCTGATGTACTGGTTCTTTAGCTCATGGTGTCTGATTCAGAAGTCAGGACAACCCAGCTGTGGGAGCAGTTTGCAAGAAATAGACGTTTGGAAATTCAACGTGTATCTGACTTACCTAAATAGTGAGTGGTCAGAAGGGAAGGAGATAACGTTGTGGTCTCCTTTTATGTACCTCTTTGTAGAGCTGTAGAAAGTAAGAAAAATCCATCTGTGAATGTACTAACTGTGCAAAACAGCTATTCAACCCTTACTCCTTGGTATACTGCATTATTAAAGAGCAGAAGAAATTATTTTTTATTTATGCCTTATCTTTCCCATCTGCCCGATCTTTTGGAAACTCTTCCCCCTTAAAAACTGCCCCTCATTGACTTCTGTTCTACCGGTTCTGATTCTTCCAGCCAAGACACCTGTGCCCATGTGCTTGCCCCCCCACAGCTGCCCAGGCCGCTTTGGAGCATTGCCATTTGGGTGATCAGAGGGGGATTCTGGTACCCTCAGAGGCCCTGTCTCTATGCTATGTCTACACTGCAGCTGGGAACAGCAGGCCTTCCAGCCTGGGTAGACGGTCATGTACTACCTCTGCTCGAGCTAGTGTGGAGATTATGGCCTGGGCCAGCCACCTAAAACACACCCAGGGGGTCAGATGGGCTTGTATTTAGGCAACTATTTTCAGTGCAGTAGCTCGAAGAGAGCTAGCCATGTCTGTCTGCCTGGCCTAGGAGGCATACCCCAGAGTTTGTCCTAAAGAACCCAGCCTTGACTCCTCTCTGTGGGAATCTGACCCACTCCCCATCCCGCAAGAAAATTTCCAATGAAAATTTTGACAAATGAAGAGAGGTGGCTTTTTTTTTTTTTTTAAATTAAACATTTCTACAGAATCTTCAAATTTTGTTGGGTGGAAATTTTGAACCCTGAAAAATGGGCCACCAACGGATCCATTTTCTGGTTTGGGCCAAACTATTTCGGTTGGTGGGTGTTCTGGCTTTTTGACAAAAGATCAAAATCTCCCACAGAAAGCCAATACTTGCATGAAAAAATTCATTTTGTCAAAACCCCCAATTTTCCACTGTGAAACAGCTTTGACGGAAATCTTTCGAGCAGTCCGAGGCTGTCCCCTTCCAATCCTTGAGTCACTCAGTTCTCAGGAGTCTGCCGAGAACCGTGTCCCTGTTCTTCCATTTCCAGCCATATTCCGCTTGCATACCTGTAACGTTTCGTGTTGATAAGCCAGTGCACAAAGTCCTTGGCCTTCATCTTGTCCAAATATCTGGTAAAATCACTGGTGAAGGTGCCTTCGGAATGCCTCTTGATGTTGGAAGTAAAACTCCGAGCGCTTTTCGATTCGAAAGATTGCCATCTGTTCGGGAGAGAGGGATGGGGAAAAGTTAAGGAGGGTGTTGGGATGGGATGGGTACGGGGTCCTGTGGATAGCACACCGCAGTGGCAGTTAGCAGGCATGAATTCTGTTCCTGCCCTTGTTGCTGACTTGCAATGGCAATGTAACTGTATGTAAGTCACATCCCTTTCATCCTGTGTGTGTTTAGACTAAATTCTTCAGGGCCCAGACAATCTCTTTCTGGATAGTATCTAGTGTAACAGGGCCCTGATCTTGGTCTGAGCCTGTAGGTGCTACCATAAAACCAAAACATACATTTCCTGACATAGAGCTACACTATATACAATTAATAATACCTCACTCTTCTTTAGTGCGTCTACTGTAGATCTCAAAGTGCTTTACAAAGGGAGTCAGCATCATATCCACATTTTATAGATGGGGAAACTGAGCCATGGGGCAGTGAAATGATTTGCCCAAGGTCACCCAGTAAACCAGTGGCAGAGCTAGGAGCAACCCAGCTGTGGAGGGGTTGCAAGTTCTTTTGGAGGATAGGATTAAAATTCGAAATGGTCTGAAGTAAATAGGATGAAATTCAATAAGGACAAATGCAAAGGACTCCACTTAGGAAGGAACAATCAGCTGTGCACATACAAAATGGGAAATGACTGCCTAGGAAGGAGTACTGCAGAAAGGGATCTGGGGGTCATAGAGGATCACAAGCTAAATGAGTCTTTGTAACACGGTTGCCAAAAAAACAAACATCATTCTGGGATGTATTAGCAGGACAGGAGTGTTGTAAGTAAGACATGAAAAGTAATTCTTCCGCTCTGATTAGGCCTCAGCTGGAGTATGGTGTCCAGTTCTGGGTGACACATTTCAGGAAAGAGGTGGACAAACTGGAAAAAGTCCAGAGAAGAGCAACCAAAATGATTAAAGGTTTAGAAAACACAACCTATGCGGGAAGATTGAAACAAATGGGTTTGTTTAGTCTGGAATAGACTGAGGGGGGACATAACAGTTTTCAAGTACATAAAAGGTTGTTACAAGGAGGAGGGAGAGAAACTGTTGTCCTTAACCCCTGAGGATAGGACAAGAAGCAATGGGCTTAAATTGCAGCACAGGAGGTTTAGGGTCAGACGTTAGGAAAAACGTCCTGTGAGGTTAGTTAAACACTGGAATAAATTGCCTAGGGACGCTGTGAAATCTCTAACTGGAGATTTTTAAGAGCAGGTGAGACAACCACCTGTCAGGGATGGTCTATATAATACTTTAGTCCTGCCAGGAGTGCAGGGGACTGGACTAGATGACCTCTTGAGGTTCCTTCCAGTCCTATGATTCTATGATCACCAGGGCTCCTAGACGATACTGCAATGCATAATGACATGGTCCATATTCTGTGCTGCTTTCCTAATACACCTCACCATCTTATTCACTTTTTCATCTGCTGCACATTGTAATATGCCGTACCATCACCTGGCAGCAAAGCCAAATAAAACAGAAAGAAAAGGAGTACTTGTGGCACCTTAGAGACTAACCAATTTATTTGAGCATAAGCTTTCGTGAGCTACAGCTCACTGCATCGGATGCTGTAGCTCACGAAAGCTTATGCTCAAATAAATTGGTTAGACTCTAAGGTGCCACAAGTACTCCTTTTCTTTTTGCAAATACAGACTAACACGGCTGTTACTCTGAAACCTGTCAAATAAAACAGAGTAATTGACATTGTTAAGCTGTATCTGATGGTAGCATTTCTGATATCTCCACCTACTTCAGCCCAGTACCACCAACCCATGGTGTACTTGTCAATCTCAAATGCACCTTACCTAGACTCATCGGACAAATCTTTGAGGACAATCTGCCAGCTGGCTGGGATCAACACCGCGATTACTAGTCCATATAGGTAGAGCCACTGTAGGCTTTTCATTTGGCCTTCTGTACAAGAAATAACACCCGACGTTACAATTTGCCAACAAATTAAAGCCAGCCTTAGCTGGATGAATCACAACACAAGTAATTTTAAACTGCATTTCCAGCATTTTGATGGGTAGAAAATTAGATCCTAGGACCTGGTTGCCTATAGGCATATATAATCAAAAGTACATGATTACAAGAAAACAGCTGTATATTTCAAAGACTCGTTTAATGGTAATAAACCTTACCCTGCACTCCTGTCTATATGGTCCCCATTACCACAGCAGCTGAGCACCTTACAATCTTTAGTGTATTTTATTTATATATATCTACATACCCTTTAGAAGGTCTAATTAATAATGGTTCAAAGGTTTGAAATCAGGGGTGCTGGAACAATTTTTATAGTGGGGATGCTGAGGGTCATTGAATCAAATTATAAACCCAGTAGATGATGGAATCCACTTCAAGCCAGGAGGCATAGCAGTGTCCCCTACGCCCCTAGTTCCAGCCCCAATGTTTGAAATTGCTCATTATCCCCATATCTTCCTTTCACTGGTCACTTCTAGGACAGTGACACATTACTGAAGCAAGTAAATCAGACTGTTTCCTGAGAAGGTTAGTCAAAATCCAAATGATTATTTAATTTTTTTTAAAATAATCTCCCTAGTTTTATGAATAATTTAGAATTTCTAATCCTTTCCCTACCATCAGATACATCACCCTGACTTCACTTCTTCAAAGAGCTGAAACTGGATACTAGGAAGGGGGAAAAGGCTTACCTTGCACAAGAACCAATGTTCTCCTAAAATCAGAATCTTGTTTTCCTTGTGCAAACCGGTTGTGGCTAAACTCTGCTCCTCACCAGTGCTTTTAAGCTTGTTAGCAGGATGCTAAAAGATGACAGGTGGGTCACCGGTACTCTGGTTTTTAGTTCCATGGGTCGTTATGAATCATTACATGTGTTTTTTTTTTTTTTTTTTTAAGTGGGTCTATTGCAAAACCTACAGTTGCCGCATTTTTCAACGTCCGCCTTCAGCAACTTGTTTTTTACAGTGCTTGGACCAATCAACCTACCTATCAATTTTTCCCTTGTAGATAAACTGGTCCCTTATTGCCACAACACATCCTATGTGGAGAAATGATTTCTGAGCCTGCAGGGTTTCTGTTCCAAACACCTTTCTGCTCAAGTGAAAAGAAAAGAGCGAGAGTGCCAAATAAACCCACCCCATTTTGGGACAAAAATACTTAAATAGACAATCTTCCTTGATCTCTGGAAGATCAGCCATGAATCTCAAATAACTTAACAGGGATTCGATACGTGTTGGGGTCCTGGCTCACAAGCTTGCCTCCTAGGTGCTCTTGCAATATAAATGAATAAGGAATCTCACTGTCGTATAACGACTTACTTAAATTATGGTCCTGGATCGAACTTGTCTACTGAGGATAAACTTTCCATCTCAAGCCCTATTTTGGCCACCTCTAACTTCCCCTGAAACAACAGGCTAGATGCTCGGCTGGTGTAAACTGGCATCACTCTGATCTTGATGGAGCGAAGCCGATTCAAATTAGCTGAGGATCTGGTCCCACTTTTGATTTGGTGCTTGTTCTCAGACCAGCTCTGGGGAGTATTTTGGAGTTGATCAGACCAGCTTGTTTTGATAGCTGTGTCCTGGGGAAAGGACACAGTGTTTTTTCCTTCTGTGAAAATTGTTCTAATCATTTCTATATCACTGAAGCTAGAGAAGGAAAACTACTTAAGAGTCATCCAGTCCAGCCCCCTGCCAGGGCACTATTATCCAATATGGCCTCTGCCCCAGTGCTCCCTGCCAATGCGTAAATGCCACACTAGTCTTTGCAGTGAAGAATTCTGCACAGGTTTGCAGCAAGTCCTTTTAACTCCCTCCAGCAAGAAATCCATTCAGGCTGGAAGGTGACTGGGAGCAACTTTACACCCTCTCCTCAGCCCTACTCTGGAGGAATCATGCTGTCAGGTTATTCACCCCCTACCCAGGAGTCAAGGGAGCTGCGGGGAGATACTTTATGCCTAGGGCACAGGTAATTGTCAGTGCTTGTATTGCATCCATTGTTGCCATTTGTAGGAGCTGTCCACTGGCTTTGGAGGGAGTGAGGCAGCTGCAGGTTTGCTCTTGGGGAAAGCAGGGCTGAGAGACCTGTCTCTGAGAGTTTTCAGGTCTAGCATTAAACACTGGTGGACAATTTCTGTTGCCTGGACCTGTTGGAGATTTCCCATTACCCCTGTGAGCTAGGTTAGCCTGGGACTCTACACACTCTTTCCCTAAGACCTGGGCCTGTCGGCGGCCCTTTTTGTCTCATTTCCCTGATCTTCCAGTCTCATGTTGATTACAATGCTATTCTGGAGCAAATGTTTGAATGGCGGAACTCCAGTGGGAATTAGAATTTTCACCACCTGTTTAGAACTGTGTAAACTGGAGTCCAACTTTATTGGTCCTCCAAATCTATGGACAATGTTACATACTTTTTTTAACAATAGGTTATGCTCTTTAGATAAACTACTGGCATTTAATCATGTGTGGAATCGGCCAGAATTTTTTGGCTGAAACTTTCTTTTGCCCCCTTCCTCTCCCCAAAAAGCAGATTTGGCAATACAGAAATGTCTTGTGAATTTTTGTTGACTTTTGCCAGATTGTTGGTATTTGCTGACTTCTGGGGGGGCTGATTGTTCATTGCAGGAAAAACAAACAAAAACATCATTACAAATGGCCAAAATCGAAACAAGATGGTTTGATATTGTTGCAACAAAACATTTCATTTGACCAGAAAAAAAAGTTTTTCCTTTTTTCTTGTCTTTGACTTGCCAGAAATTTCAATATTTTCCTTGTTGGTCTGACCCTAAATCTATAATTTTTTCCACCCCAACTACTCAGAATTGCCAAACAAACTGATTCCTTTG